>NC_046969.1:14225828-14893328 GCF_009769545.1 Cyclopterus lumpus
GCGTTTCCTGCACTTTGCTCCCTAAAGATCACATGTAAATCAACTTGGGTGGTACTATGAATGTCTTCCTTGGAATTTCTGATGATGTACGTGTCACAGTGTAGTTTTTAACAAATTAGCTTTCATGCTCATGCTACACCTGTTTTGAATTAAAAACTCCAACCTGACTACAGATTATTTCTAACATAACCAGCTTCAGGGGACAATAAATGTGTGGAGTGAAGTCAGGTTTTATAATCTTGTCATGCACGGTTACTCAGTGTGTACTATACTGCAATGTTATGCAAAGTAGAGAAACAGGCTTTGCACTGATGTTATCAACATATACACATACCCGACACCTGAACATATCCATTTAATGCATTACAATGCTGTTTGCAGCACAATAAGTTAGTGAGCTCCAAACTTTTTCAATTTTCCACAATACAATTCAGAGGGGTTTATCTTTAAAGATGTTCTTCCTTATTTTGTACTTAACTCCCTACATATTGACTGACCGTATTATACAAAATATTGAAGACGTCAGGGGAAAAAGACGTGACTTGCTAATAAATCTAAAAAGGGTATAAGGAGTCAATGTTAGAAAAGCAATTAGTGACACAAGTCCAATGCTATGTTGTGAATCTGGTAACAAGATTAACATTTAAATTGTTATGTTGAAAGCATTAACTCTCCGTGTAAACACTGGTTAGCATTGGATACGACTGCAGGAAAACAGAAGCCATTCATGATCCTTTCTACATAAAAAGGGGGGGGGGAAGCATAAAAACAAGAGGTTGGTCAGTGGTGCTGGTCTTGATTATGTGTCCCTCTCTCACATTCCTTGCAGTATTACCTCGCAAGGCAATAACACAGGCTCCATTGAGCCTCACTGCACCAACAACAAGATCATTGAGGAAGTGTCGAACAGGCTCGTCACACACTTTCCACTGACCTCTTCTAGCGAGCAAAAGGCAACACAGCTAGCCAAATCTGATTAGCCCCGGCTATGCCATAAATTAAGTGGGCATATAGCAAACATAATCCAGTGATCCACTTCTCAGCAGTGAAATCCGTGGCTATCTATCAAGCAACAGGATTCAGCTGGGCAAGCCAGTGAGGCTCATCAACTGATATTACAGCATGATGAATACATATAACAAGTCTGGATTCAAGTGGTTTCCACTTAGAAGTGAAGGAAATTAAAGAAAAATGGCCTCTATGCTGGTACCATGCAGGGAAATTTGAATTTCATGCATGAATGTCTGGTGCTCTTCTCTATAACATTTGACAGAGCACAATATTAGACAAAAGCTAAATGTCCTCGACTATCTAGACTACTAGCAAGCAGCATTAATGGTTGGTGTCTTCAGGGTTTTGCCCCTTATGTGTTTACTTGTGTGTCCCACAATAGGACAGGAACACTTGTGGGATGATGTATTTGTTTATTGAATATTGGCACAAGACATCAGCTATGTGTGATTAATGTAAAGGAATATCAGTCAATATGAAAAACACACTGAATCTTGAGTGTCAAACACTACAAGTGGAACAAACATTTCTATGTCGTTTGAAAATATAATATATAACGTTTACAGACAAGTTCTACTTATGACAGAAAAACTCACAGGGGAAATGGACACAACATTTGAACTCTGCCATATGGAAGGACTTCCTCCAACAGCAAAAAAAAAGTCATCAGATTTATAGTTGTTTATAGTAACTAAAGTCCCTGCTGATTCAGCTGAAACGTCTGCTGGCATTTATGTGCACTGGTGGATATTGACCCCACAATGCTATAGCTTCACGGGGATTTGATGACAGCTCTGGTAGAGACGCAGGGAGGAAAACAGTCGCTACGAAAGAACAATGTTGTTAGTTTGTCTTATGTACGTTATACATTATGTTGATAGAATAAAAACCAAAGCTTGATAACAATAGAGTTGAGTGCAGGGCTATTGTACTGGATTAGTTTTGTACAGTTATCTCTGTACACTTCAAATTGTTCTTCTATTGGATATGTTTTTGCTTCCTATTTTAGTGTTATCGGTTTTACCAGAAAGATCATGTGATGATTGTTTAGGTTAAATTAATTGACTGCCTTAATGCCTCTACAACTTAACGACTAATATTTAAAAGGTCTTGAAATCTGTGTTTTGTAGCTTACTGGGAGCTGCAGAAACAAACCAGTCAAATTCCTCATGTGAGCAGACTGACTTTGCCATTAAACTGTGATTCAGGAGGCTGCATGACGCTGCTCTGCTATTTTAACTCTAAACTGACACGTGTGATGATAGTTCCTCTAGTGCGGGTGGGGATTGGAGGGGGGGGGGGGGGGGGGGGGGGGGGGGGGGGGTGTAGGGTGGGGTCCCAAACGGGATTATCGTGTTGATTATATGGTGACTGTGCAGTCACGTCATTGCATTGTGATCTTTAACAATCAAGTCTTTTGTCTGCAGAGGGGCGATGCATGAGTGGAAATCTTAGATAAAGACCTCTGTGCATTGTACATGGAGACATCCAGAACAGCAACTGTCACGTCTGTGTTAAATGTGGATAATAATTTCATATGCCTTCGCTCTGCCTAATAAAAACTCATGAAGGATGCGTATCATTTGGCATGGCTCTGATTAAATTAGCTTTTGATTACTTGGGCAAGCTTCCAGCGAAAGCAAATGCTTCAGGTTTGATGGACTTGCCAGCATGTCGCAGCTGTTTGCTGGTTTCCAGGCAGACGAGTACCAGGATAGATTGCGGTCAACCGCTGACTGAAAACACAAAGCCTACAACTTTACTAGCAGCTCGGTTCAAGAACTGCAGGGCATCCCGAAAGCTCAAAACCTTTAGTAGTCTTCTCTCTGCCTGCGTCACCGTCAGCCCTGCTGGGATTCCTCCATGGCTCCGCGCCCAAGCAGTGAAGTAAATTTTCCTGCATGTTTTGGCAGGATAACAGAGTTAAACCCCCACGTGCCGAACAGGCCCTTCAGAAATGTAGCTTTTGGCACAGGAGGCGCTGAAAGCCAGCTGGTTAATGCGTGTGGTGTAGACTGATCCAATTTAGGCTGACATTTACAGGTGGGTTATTGCTGAAACATTCAAGTGACACAATAGGCCTTAGACAACGCCCATGCTCTTAAAAGATAACATGCAAATACAGCCTACACATTCCTGTGAAGTAAATGATAATGAGACAACAAACTGGCATCAGACCGGTTGTTCTTGTCTTTGCATGTTTGTTGCTCATTAATGTACTGCTACTAACCAGTTTAATGGCCGCCTGCTACGACTTATGCCATGATGCTCGGAGGCTAAATGCTGCTTAAACAGCCTTGTGCTGAGATTAGGTGTTTGTGGCTATCTGCTTGTAAATATAAGGCGACCTGTTTGCATCTTGAAAACATCAACAACAAACGTAACTCTAGATCTAAATGGGATGATAATTCCTAATAAACAAACATGAGCTTCTTTCAACATGGTCACTTGATGAGAGAAAAGGCCGCAGGGACCAGTTTACATGTCAAGAGAACGAAGTGTAACCGAGAGCACACAACAAGACCAAAAGTACAAAAACACATCAATGCTGTGAGAGGACCGGCAGGTCGATGGCCAAGCAGCAACTGTCAGCGATGGCATGAGGAATACATAAATGAGAATCAAATTAGGGCTGCAAATAATACTTATTTTCATTATAAATTTATCTTTCAATTTTTTTTTAGAATCCATACATTTTGCTTCCAAGCTGTAAAAAAACAAATTCTGGGAAATTACTTCCGATTCCTCCGGCCAGTCGTCAAACAGCCAAAGATATTCAATAAAGAAAGTTGTAAAACTGAAAAAAGCAGCCGATCCTCACATTGGAAAAGATGAAGTCAGCGAGTGTTGGACCTTTTAGCTTGATAAATGATTGATGATGATCGATCATTAAAAGATATTTTCAATTAGTTTTATGATGACCAATGGTTTCAGCACTGCATTAGGTTTCTAAAAATTTGAATAAAATAATAGATTTGTTTTTACAGCACATCATTTTTCAGTTACTTTCTAGTAATGTGTCAACGGTTACAGAAGCATTTTCTTCATGACAAGGACATTTGTCTTGAGGCTAAACTTAAGATATTGACATGGGTACAACTGTCTAAAACTATTGAAATTGACCATCTAAAATCTTTTCAAGATGACCAAGTTGTGGGCATTTCCAAACACTGAAACAGATCAATAACTTTAGAAACCTGCATTACATAATTACGGCTGCCTTTCCGCCTGGAAAGACACAATAATCAAGCTATCACGTCATAGTTTAATAACCAAAGTCCTACAATATGTGAAACTACAACATAAATATTATATATTATAATATTAATAATATATATTATAAAATATAAAATATTCATATCGCCAGGTCAAGGTCTGCCACTTCAACACCTCCCTTGGAAAATAAATTGTGTCTACAGAAATACAACACATCTGTCAGATCTTCACATCAAGAGAAACAACAAGCGTCTTTACGGAAACCTGGTTTCATAACAAGGAGTGTTACTTATTATGGACTGCCTGCATTATCCAAAAGCAAAGGGAGGCCTTTTAAGACCTGAACTTGATCACCAGCCATACGTTTCTAATCCACCATGGGCCAATCACAATGTAAACACCAACCTCCACCCGCTTGCAGCAGCAGTATTTCTCTGTTGGAAACACTGAGCTGGTGCAGTTGAACTGTGCTGGCCCCAGGATACCATATGCCAGATTGGACCAAACAGATTAGTGGGACAATTAATGGGCAATCCTCTAAAGTGATTGGAGGATGGAGGGGTGCAGGGTGCGAAAAGCGCCTGGAAATCTATTTTAAGAATTTCAGCGCTTAATTCCATTGGAAAGCAGCAGGTGCCACAATGTGTCATCTCACACTTTTCTTTTTCAACCACAACTTTGAGAAGTAACACTTTTTTGAGTCCACTGTATAGTGAAATCAAACCAGAAAAGTATGCCAAAGAGGAAAGTAACATAAGAAACAAGGTGCAGCAAAACCTGAAGAGACAACATTTCTTCAACGTGCTCCTGTCAATCAGATTTCTAGTGCAGATTTCAAAATCTCATCTACTCATAAATGTGTGAAGTCACAGTTAACAGAAAATATTTCAGATGCTTTCATTTTCATCATGTCAAAGACATTTCATTACTGTGTTCCTGTCATCTCAGTTCCATACAGAATGCAGAATGCAACAGATGGGCCAACTTATTGTATTCTTGTAATAAAACAGTTGTTTTTAAACTACTATGCGTTATTCTTCCTTCAAGTTGTTATCACGACAAGGTGGAAAAGCCTCTGAAACCACATTTACATCAGACCAGAACAATGAAACTATCCACTGAAACCAGACTTTCTAACTGCTTTCAGAACATATATGTTTACGGTCATACTATGCGAGGCTTTAAGGCCAAACCAGCTTCCTGTGCATGCGCTCCCCCACCCCCACTACTTGGTGAGAAACTATAACACCGATCACAAAAACAGTCAGTTTTGGTTGTGGCTGTAAGGTCGGCTTGGCGTATCCAACCAGACTGAAACATACAGTGAGAAGACCCACTGATCCCTTTTTGAACCCACTTGAATCCCGCCGCCCGGCTGTAGCACTGAAAGCAGCTCATTGTGTCCATATCAATGCCCTGCCATGCTCTGCTTGTCTTGATCTCAGTCACTATCAGATGCGGACAGACTATTCTATCCACTTAATCCACCTTTGTCATGCCCTTCCACATAAACAACAATGTTTGAAAAGGATTTCACCTCAGCTCCTGAACAGGTTAACATTTGGGTATACGTCTTCTTTGGAAAATACAGTCCTGCCAAAACCAACATAACGTTACAACATCATCGCCACTCTGCAGTGGTGGTAGAAGTACTCAAGATGTAGTAGTCAATAAAACTAGCAAGACAGCAGTGAATAAATACTTTGTTATGAGTAAAAGTCATACACCTTCATCGAATAAAAGCTTAAAGCGGCCTCAAATCCATTCATAAAGCCACGTTTAGCCCTGAATCAGCTTACCGTTTCTGCTTTGACCCCCAAACTTTCCTAAAAGGCCCACTTGTAGATGCTGTCACATGCACTGGCTTTTATCATCAACGTGAAGGGCTATGGGATGTACTGACGGAAAAGGATGTTAATGACGTTGTAAAACAAAACAAAAATGGTGGGTTCAAATTCTACAGGATGTTCCGCAACCATGAGCATTTAAATCATTTTAATTAGCCATTTTGTGGAAAAAAAATTAAAAAGCAAATCCATTAACAGTTGGTTCATCCGTTGTTGGCCTCGAGATAAAACTGTCAATAATCAGCTTATATTAACTCAAGTAGCGAGACAAGTTTGGTTTTACACGTGTGACAGTGTTTTGGTGAGAGCATGAACAGTTTATAATTGACAGTAACGTTAAATACGACCGAAAATACACCTTTTTATTCTGACTCTGAATACGGGAAAAGAAAACTCAGTGTGACCGTCCGAAAAGCTTTAAATAAAACCAAACCCCATTAGGTTATATTACCAGAAAGATCAGCATGACACGAAACTACGCTCGCGATGTGACATATGGCAGGTGGGTCCATCCGCTACTTTACCAATAATAACGTACAGGCGATTTGATAATGTCGCATCGATTAAAAAGAGCTGCGTCCTGTATGTGACGAGTAAAGCAGAGACAGAGACAGAGAGAGAGAGAGAGGCAGCTGAAGGAAGGAAAGCCACACAGACGAGAACGACTCACAAGACTGCACAATGAAAGCAAATTAACAAATAAAGAGAAATATAAACTTACCACATCGGCTTCCGTTCGGGTTTTACACTCTTTGGAACCGAAAAAAAAAAAAAATATTCCTGTTTTCCCCCGATTCTGAATCCAGTCTCCCCCCTCGGTTACGCACAGAAGATAAAACACCAACAAGAGGAAGAAGGAAGCTGGTTCGTCTGTTTTTCAGCGACAAATAAAGTGTGTTCATTTGACTGCATGTTATCCACGCATTCGGCTTTTGCGTGTGATTGTGCGTTCAGAGTTTGAGAGCCCGCAACGTTCAGTCAGACAGCCGGAGAGAGAGAGGCGTGGAGAGGCTCTCCCGTCTGCACAGTCTGATCATTGGTTGACAAACAATAATCAGATGCAAATTCCTAACCTCTGAATCAGTCGGGGCCAGCCCCCCCATCGACACCCCACACCCCCAGAGCAGGGGCCGTCGGTAAATGCGAGGGTGTGAATTATGGAGGAACGAGGCTGACCCGACACCTGTTTGTCCGGATTGTCTGCAGAAATGTGTAAAATATGGTCCCCCCCCAAACAAGTGTGTCACAAGATTATTAAGGCAGTGAGAATGAAAAGGAACTGTTTCACAATGTATGTGAGCTGACATGATTAGTTGATAAGGATAACAAATTATAATATGCAACTATTTTGATAACGGATTCATCATTAATGTGAAAATAAGTTTGAAGATGCGTGTAATGTAGAGGATGTGAATGATTCTGTACAATGTCCATTTTATCAATTGTGAAGATTTGGGTTAGACAAAAAATGTTCACTATTTTCTGACAATTTTTTTGTAGACAAACGCACTAATTGATTAATCAACTAAATAATCTTCAAATCTATCGATAAGGAAACTAGTCGTTGTTTCTAATTGTCTACAGTGTGCATTATTGTCATGGAACTGGTGGTATAACTTGTGTATTGTGTTTACATTTTCTCTCAGGGTCTTTCTTTGGTGACGGTCCCTTGGCAGAGAGCCCCTGTTCAGCACTGGATGGGAGAATTAATACTGTTTGGTATGAAAACTGTATACAACTCAGTTAATTGCATTAAATAAGCCTTTAGTACTCCAGACTTTTAATGTTATGCCTAATGTTGTTTTACATGAACAGTGCCATTTAATTTCACAAGGCTTAAAATATGAAGGTGGTAAAGAGATTTATTAAGTTGTGGGGAAACTCACCTGAACACAGCAGAATGTCAAAAAGCTCTCATGACTGCTGTACGGATGTTAATCAAAGTGAAACCATTAACACTTGTTTTAAATGATGAAAAGATGCATTCAACACATTTGATTAAAAGCACTCAGAGAACCTAATGCAGGAAATACATGTTCAGAACTGTAATCCAACATACACTATACAATTGAATTAGCCATGTTCCCTCTTATTCAAGGTAAGTCTTTAGGTGTCACGTACAGTATATGTGAAACACAAGTACTAAATATACATTTTATATAAAAAAACAAAGGACGGGTCCATTCATAGACCATTTAAGAAAAAAAACATTCAGCCACAGTGAAATAAACTCACACTGTCTCTTCTCTCCTCGTCAAGCCAACGGTTGACAGCTTCCTAGTCATTGGCCACGTCATCTATTTCCAAAGCTGGTTTTATAGTTGAGTGTTGACTGGTCGGTAGCTGGTTGGAGCCGCTTACTAAAATAAAGAGCTTGAGATAGTTAAAACAGAAAAATGATCCTCCCACTGCCTCATCAGATGAAATGTGATACAAGAGAGAAGTGTGTGCGTTGGCCCGGCGCAGTGAGAAATCAAAATAATCAAACACCGACTGATAGCCAACACAGAAACATACCACTATGGTGCTGAGCAATACAATAATAAAGAAAAATAGGTGATGGAAGTTTAAGTGACCAAATCAAGGTGCAAAACATAAATGAGTAAATATTACATGAGTATTCTTCGTGTGACCGCAGTATTCTTACGATACTCACACACATCACTGCTGTTTGAGTTTGTTTCCATGTAAATACTGTTTGACATGCGAAAAAGAAAACAATATGGACTGCATATTTAAAGAAGTAAGCCTTTTCTAAACGGATCTCGTATCTGATACAACACAACCCAATTTATTGGATTAATTTGTGTTCTTGAAATTATAATGATAAATAAATACATATGATAATACATTTTATGATCCAATATCGAGTCAAATCCCTCTGAATATTTTGTTGAACTTAAAGCTTTGGAAACTACTTTTCTTTAGGGTGTACACACAATCAACACATCACAAAAAGAGTTATAAGACATATAATGCGTATCTCCAGGTTCATACTTGTATTTTAGTTTTCTACACAAACATGCTTTAATGGTCAACATCTCTTTATTTGTCTCGTGCTGTCAGTCCGATACCTGAGCGCTCCCCCTCTGTCAGAAACACTCCTTTTCAGTGCATCTCAATAGGATTGTGTTGCTAGGCGACAGCTTGGGTCCAAGTCTCCTATCTGTCAGCTGATTTCATTCACATTCACTTACAACTGGAAATAAACTAAGACACATTTTGAATTTCCATTTAAAACTCTGGAAAGGTCCGTATTTTGTACAGTTGTGTTGTCACAACTTTAAAGAAATCCTAAAATCTCAATCTGAAAATGTAAATGTGTTCAGCATGGGCCCTTTAAGAGGTGCTGCCAGGTGGGCTCATTGTTCATTAGCAGTATATGTCAGCCCTAAATGCTGTACGGCTGTTATTTCCATGTTGGTTAGCTTTGCTACAGCTGCTCCTCGTTGTCAACACAGTTTGTGTTTTCATCTGATGAAGTGATTTGTTACATGACATTGTGCAGTTTTATGCTCACTTTCTGTCCACGATTGAGCTGTTTGCCTTAATTTGTTTTGAGAAACTGATCCATCAAAGTGCAGATTTCCAATAGCTGACAAATGCTACTAATTGTAATTAATTAACAGTTGCATCAAAGGTGAAGTCCTCATTCACTAAGTGTTTACTTGATCTCCTCCCACACCTGTAGTGTAATTATTTACAAAGCTGTGGTTCTTTGAAAATCAAGTTAAAAACTGTCAAAGCAAACATATCATTTAAATTTTACCCAGGGATAACAAAGGAATTGCATTGCATTATTATTTTTACTACAATCATTTGACAGCTTTAGTTACTTCACAAATTAAGATTTCTGCACCCAAAAATATGAAAAGTTGAAAGGTCATTGTTCATGGAAATAATGTCTTGGTTCGAGCTTCTCAAACATGATAATTTGCTGCTTGATCTTATATTTATTTTAATATATTTTAAAACAAACATTGTGAAAGTGTCACTTTTGGCTCTGAAAACTTGATATGGCATTTCTCACTATTTTCACAATCGAACAATTAACAGAGAAAATAAAGCCAATAACGTCCTATACAAAATAGTTTAAATTGAGCTCCACCTGAAATCACTAGAACAGCAAAGTGCTTCTTTTACATTAATGCATGAGTAACACTAATCTAATGACATAATATATTAATAGTATAGCAGTGATAGGGTACCTTTTTTTGCATTGAGTATGTTTACTTTAAATACTTTGTTATGTACATTGTTATACTTAGATTACTTTTACTCATGTAACATTTTCAATGCAGGACTTCTGGTATTAGTACTTTTACTGAAGTAAAGTATTTGAATACTTCCTCAACCATAGATAATGGCACATATTTCTTTGTACTATTCCGCCATCTAGTGGAAGTCCACTACTCTATCACTCTACAAAGTAACTTCTTAGAAACTATATACTTTAAATAGTTTGAGAGAATCACGTGTTAACATTCTCTCAACAATCTTTTGCAAAATAAAGCACTGAGGTATAATTTCTCTTTTTTAGCTTAAATTCCTTAGTTTAGCCTCATTGCAAAAAGACCTTCTGCATTTGACCCAATTGTCTGTTAAAAAACATATTTGAAGGTTTTCCTCAAAGCATCTTGTTGCAGATCAAGATGGATTCTGACAAAACTTTTATAGTTTCATGTTTCTAAAGGTGCATGCACATAATCTGTCTGCAGAAGACCATATTTCACATCAACACAGTCATGTGCTTATTAGCCATTACGTGCATGAATGTAAAATTAATAATAATACTATTAATAATAAAAATATATAATAATAATACGAGCAATAAGAACACGGCAGCCTCAGTAATCTAAGATTTGGATGACAGCGAGTGATGAAAAGTAACGAGTACATTCACAGCACACATTAATCCAGTAGATTTAAATTGTAGAATAATAAAACAATAATATCACACTTTTACTTTCAATACTTCTGAACTTGAAAATAATTAAAAAGTACACAAAAGAGAAGACACATCTTAAACCCTTTAATAGATGCAGCGATAATTATAAATAGGTATTGTAGCACGCACATGTAAGATATGTGTGTGTAGTGTATAAAGCTTTTAGACTATTTTATGCTTTTTTAAAATCCAAATGTTGGCACAGGTCAATTTTTAAAGCACTACTACTACATGGGTTTAAAAAGTACACAGAAAATGACCCCATGTGAGATAAACGACATTCAGAGTGAGAAGTTGAGAGCCTGAGAAATTGGATTTCCACACAAATAAAACACAAACTTTGGTTGTCGACAGAATGCACCAACAGGTCAAGTTTTGTTACACTGTCAATGATAAAATTAAAATCAAATCTGGGTGAAGGTTGTTTTTTTTGGTTTCCCAAATCCAGTCAAGTAGAAATGTAGAAATATATGTACAGAAAATAAACATAGAAACTTGTATTCATAAGGCAGAAGTGCTGTTCCGGGTTGTAAATGTTAATGTTTTTACCATCAAAACATATTATTATTCTACCAATGCAACACATCTACTGCACATCCAGTATACCTTTAAAACATACAACATTAAGTAAAAAGGACGCTTTTTTGTTTTGAACACTGTGCATGTAATAAGAAATACATGGAAACATCTAAAAGTACAGGGCTATTAGCAGTTTTTGCTGACAGTATAGTTCCATATGTTGTATTATTGACCATTACTGAAGTAACATTCACACCACGGCTACCTGGACCTGCTCAGCCTCGGTGCTGACATACAATCGTGTACTTTAGCTTGTAAGTGGGCAAACTAACCCAGTGGCTCCTGGATGGACACAGACAGTCTGGTTGGTTGAAATGTATCTTTCAGATGATGAAGGTGTAGACGAGCTGATAAGACTGACGGAGCGGGCAGAGACCGATACACGGAGAGAAAACGCACAAGTAATTGTACTTTTAAGAGTTTTCTTTTCACACATATTACAGATATTACTTGCCAAGCCTACAACAAGTGGTTGTTTCACAGCCTTGACGACAGACATGTACTTCTTTACCTACGATGATGAGACGTGTCTGTGCATATGTAAAGATTATTAATAATCATGCTTCACACCTCACCACTTTCACAAATCCTACAGGCTAGTCCTTCGGGCAGTAACGCGTTTCCTGATACATTCCTCCGTTTAGCACCTTTGCAAAATGTCATTCATCATTAGCAACACAAAGCTGAGAACTAGTTTCAACTACATTTTCAATTATTATTGGGATATTGTCTTTATGTATTTTTGTGACTTGGTGCTTTGTTAAAAATAAATATTAAATATGAGATCCCTATCTAGTTCTCACCAAACAGCAGGGGTGGGACTGTTGCCATTAGTCATATTGAATCAATGTGTGGAACAGACATAACATGTCTTTAGGAATAAATACTAAAAAGTCATATTTAATGTAGTCTAAACTTAATGATATGTGATATTCTATCATATGCACCATAGAAAGGCACAGCGTGGATGAACGGTTTATTAACCTAAGTTAACTAACTGTTTACTAACATAAGTATGAGATACTTTCTCATAATAATGACTTAATTATGTCTGACTATTATGGATGACTTAATTAAAAGTCAAATAATTATGAAATAGTAAGTCAAAATTATGAGATAGTATCTCATAATTATGAGATATTTAATTAATTTGTTCATCATAGTGTGTAAATGTGCTTCCATACCTGACATTCTGGTTTTGTATGAAATGGTATTCGCTTGTACCACATGCTCTTTATAGTGAATTCCACAAATCAGGTTGTGTTATTAATACATTCGTCATAATATTAGTATGTTAATGAGTTAACTTAAAACCTGTTAAAGGGAATTCACATAAATCCAAATGCAGTAAGGAAACGGCATTAGAGCCACGCAGCTGTGTGATGCTGTGTTTAACATATTATACACAGATTTGCTCTGCTCATCGATCTTTCCCAGTGGGGCAGACAAAAGTAAAATGTGACCTGAGGACGAGCAGGAGAGGTCATGTGACCTAAATCAGAAGGTTATTCTCAAAGCAAGGCACGTTGTACTTTGTTGTACACTAATGTACGCTGTGCTTTGAGCTGAACGCTATCTGCAGCATACTAACATGCTAATGTACATGTAACATCTATTCTGTATGCCCGTGTTTACATACAGGGCGCCAATGAACTCTGACGTGTTTATGGATTCAATGAATGGAACATTTTCTACAGAAACCGGGGACCAACTAGAGAAAAAAAGCTATTTTTTAGCTCTATTTTCCGAGCTTGGCGGACATTACCTCGACGACACAGATTATCTACATTTCTCAGAGCTCCTGCCTGCAGCACAGCTGGTCGGAGGAAACATGGTGTTGACCTTATTTCAGCTCATCTGCTCCAAGAAGGCTGACAGCAGAAGTGTAGGAGGTAAAAACTCATCTTGTTTGTTCACCACTTCAGTCTGACGTGACCTGTTGTAGTCTGAGCCTGAGGGTCCAACAAACAAACAGACCTTTATTACCCTTATGTGAGGAAAACATTATGCTGGCTCTGTACTTCCAGCACTGTGTAAACAGTATTATAAAAACAGAGAAGTAGCTTTCATTCCTATAAAAAACATCTTGTTCACAAGCTTGTATACAACCACATACTGTTACGGTGCTATGGTCTAAAAGCTTATGATGCTTGATACAACTTAACTGATGTTTCCGGCCCACGTTTTCCCCAAATTTAACTTTTAAGGTGCCAAAATGAGAGAGAAAAAAAAATCTAAATAACCCACCAGATATTCAATGGTAGCGAAATAATACTGCCTTAAAATGGAGAATTAATTCACCAAAAATGTCCCTGTAAAATGTATTTAAGTGAATGCTCTGCAATGTAGGCTGCACACAGATGGAAAAATCTGACTTTGACAAAATGTTTTCTCATTTCAGATAATCGGTCATATTGAGGGTGGAAACGTGCTGACTAGTATAATTTATATGTCTATATGTGTTTCCACTCACTTGCAGAGACGAGGTCCATATACTGGCAGACGGCATGAAGCAGCAGTCTCTCAAAGCTGATTCACAAACACAAACAGAGACATGACTTTCCACTCCTGTGTTCTCCAACAACATATAGAAACAATCAGCCAGTTTCCCAGCATGGATCAATAAAGCTAGTCTTTGTGTGTGTCTAATGCCAATTATTTGCCACATCCTGTTTTTGTTGACTCCAACTCTTTGTGTGGATTATAAAGGTTTCGTGTAATTTAATATAATATAATTTCCCAGGTGAGGAAACATAATCAGGATCCATCTGACAGAGCTTTCAGTCGGTATGTTTGTCAGGTGGCAGGGACATAAAAGTGTGTTAAAAAAAGATGTATTTCTAAATAATACAAATGTAATTATTTATTTACTTTCATGTCACATTTTTTAGTATACCAACAATTACAAATGACATAATTAACTACATAAATGAGACCTGGACCCTGATAAGCAGCATAAACTGAATAGATGAATAAACTGATGGAAAATTCTTAATTTAATAGAACTTTGGGCTAAAATTCACACTTTAATTTTAAGACACTAACAGTAGTAACGTGTTAGTGTAGCAATCAATGGTGCCGAGGGAAACTCAAAATCAGATACAATATGTTATAAATAATATTACTGCAAGCAAGATACTTTCTGAGGGTCTTTTAAAAAACACAAAATGTTTATAGGAAATGTAATTTTAAGCTTTTTAGGACTTTTTAAGACCTGCACACCTGAATATGGAAAACATATTTCTACCTGCTGGCGAGGTTGGTTGTGTAAACTGAGTGAGGTTGAGCGATGAAGAAGCTCAGCAGGTTTTCCTCAAGTACTTCCAGAGTTCCCTGTGAGGAGAAAAATTGAAAAGAAGTGTGTGGAAGCTAAAAGGTTCGATCTCCACCACAATCACGTGTTCTCGAGCTGGAGCCAAATACTGAACTTCTTCCCTGCCGAGTCATGGTTGTGGTTAAACCTGTTTGTCATTTGAAACAGCACGTCACCGTTTTCTAAAAACTAAAAATAGCCAATGACGTGCAGGTCAACTAGGAGGAGGAAAAAGAGACTTTTGCGATGGCGACTTTGAGACAACAAGCTGAAGCCTCTGAGTTTGACGCACGGCAGAGAAGTCAAAATGTGGCAAAAACTACCGGGGTTCACATGTCTTCCACCAGTTATTATATCGCCATGTGGTCAGAGCACTGATTAGAAGCTCGGTCTATTTGATCAAACTTCAGCTCGACGCTGCTGTGGGGGCGTGCCGTGTTCGGTGACGAGATGACACTCACCATGGGGATTTGTTTCCGTCGAAGAGTCGCTCGCAGCCTGCGATCGATTCTCTGGAAGCAGTCCTGAGCAGTGAAGGCAGGATTTACTGTGAAGACGTGAGTGACGTTTAGACAAACAGGCTCACATACACTTAACAGCTTACAAAAAAGCACAGACTGAGACACCCACTATTCCTCTCGTCCTTGAGGGGCCTTTTGGTGATTTTCTTCTTGGCCTCCTCCTGCTCCAGCAGAGACAGCAGCTTCTCCTGCTCCTCACCGGAGCAATTCATGAAGTCATTCCATGGCTAAGAGAACAAGAGGATGAGGAGTCAATTCGCAAGTTATAAACTAATACTTGTTTTATTGGGTTGCTTGCTCTCGTATTAGGAATTTGATTGAAAACAAATACAGCCTGTGCATGGTCTCAACAATGGAAAGCTCCCACACGTAAAACTCACCTCTGCAATGTCTCTTAATTATTGTATCAAGACATGCCTTGGTCTTGACTCGGTACACTCTGGTCCCTGTCATGACTGTCTCGGTTTAGGTGGGTTTGACTACAACACTGCCTCAAACCACTCCTGCTGCAGTAATGAGCAGTACAGTTTAAGCCCAGCTGAAGTCAATTTACCTCTATGTAGTTTCCGTTGGTGCAGGCTTCAGTAAAGATGGATGGGATCGCTGGGTTACTGCACACTTCCAGATCATCTTTGGAGCACTCATCCTTCTCAAGAAGATTAGCAAGAAAGCGTGCTGAAAGAGATGCACATCATTGACAGATTTATGAATTGAAAGTTAACTCAGTTAACTCAATGCAAATGTTTTTGTTCCCATTGTTAAACACACACACACACACTTGCACGGCATTGCTCAGCCTGCGGTAGATGACAACTCGTATATTATCTTAGAATAACAGCTTACTGTTCTCCTGTCGCCGGAGGCTCTTCTTGCCTTTGGCTCGAGGAATGAGGTCAGAGTTGCGGATGGCTTGGTTGATAAAGAACTGCTTCTTTTTGGTGGGAGACCCTCGCTTGGCTGGAGAGCTGGGCAGGGAGGTGCATTTACGCTCCTCTATCAGGCTGAGAAAACAGAGGACAAGATGTCCATTTAGCCAATTGGGTCACACACATTCTGAAGGGGAAGCAACAGCTCCGCAGATCTGATTCATTTGAACTGCCTCATGTTGTAGGGTTTTGGTGTTCCCACTTTCTCAAGCTGCTGCATATATTTCTTCAACCGATGATTACTTTACACTTCCTATAAAATGTTTCACAACACAGTGTAAAATGTTGTAAAACTGTAATGGTGCAACACGTTTTGGTAGACAGAGTGATGGGTGCTTTTCTCAATACACAAGATGTGGGAATAGACTTTTGTGAGACCCAATTTTCAGCCTTTTGTACTGTCAATGTTCTTGATTTTCAGTCTGAGAATGCTCTTTGAACTGGACATTTTCTTGAGCATGCAGCATTTCAAAGCGTGACGTGCATTGTCTCAGGTATGAGGAGGACATTGAGAATATGTCTCTCTGTCTCTTCGGCTGCAGCTCACTATGATTTCTGAATGCCATGCATCATCACAACATAATCATATGTGTCTGTTTATCAAGGGAAAGGAGAATATGCCAAACAGTTACACCAAGCTGCTGCTAAGAGGGCTGTACGTCGGTCAGGTCTCTCCTATCGTGTCCTGCCTGCTGCTGTTGTATCTCTGCTGTATAAATGATCAGAGGAGGCGCAGCCTGCAGGAGCTTCAGATGTAGGTCAGCGGGTGTAGTGCGGCACCGCCTCAACCAAAACCCAGTGTTCTGCCTGTGAGTGGCCATTTTTAGCCTGCAGGTTGTTAGCAACACTACAGCAACATAAGACGTAACCTCTAACTGAGTGAGGCTTGTTCAAAGGGATATTACACCGTTTTCACATACCAACCCCAGCTTACCAGGCTGTGGCATTAATAGATGCGTACAATACGTGTTGATACATCTCTTCTGCAACTCAATCTTTACATGTTAGCGAGGAAAGCTCTCCGTGATGTGCATGCGCCGTGTGGTCGGAGCGTCTCTGCGGTAGTAAACACACAAAGCACCCACAAGCTCTGCCACAAACAACATATCAGGGTTAGCTCGTGAGCGCTAGCTAGCTGCCAGTTGTTGAAACAACAGGCGAACAGAGACGGGGCATTCAACTTGGCGGCCAGTTAAAACCTGAATATTAACGTCAACCTACTCAGCAAAGAGAGCCCGGCGCGATTTAACATCTAAATGTGCTCCCAAGTCTAAAACTAACTCTAAATAAACTGGAGTTGCAGCGCGAGCTAACGCCGAGTAGCCCGCGAGCGTCGCACACTCGTGAAGTCCACTCACATATAATCCTGTTCTTCATTCTTTGTCAAAACGACCATTTTTCTTAAAGCAAAACAAACGGGGAGAAGCCAGGCTCTGAGTGTTAATGGCTGAAGTCAGTCTGTGTGGTTTCTGTGAGCAGCTGCTCCTCCTCCTCGACTCCTGACACGGAAGGAGCCGCCGTCCTCCACCACTAACAAAGAGGGCGGAGAAGGGAGAGCTCCCACTCGGTCTCGGCATGTTACATGTTGTAAGACTTTTACACATGTCATCACGTCAAGAAATTACTTTTAGTTATTTATATTTAACACTTTTTTAAAGAGCATTTGTATTTTTTTTCTATCAATCAATCATCAATATATCTTTATTTAAACATAGGGTTTATGTGTACACATTTTCACTACAAGATAAGTCGTTCAGCACGCAAAAAAAGCACATCGCAGCCACAAGCTTCAGTCATTTAATCAATAGTCATTATAACAAATATTGATTAGTGCAGCTTTTCAATTAATCAAACACAAACTGCAGAAGAAGTTGATTTCGTTTTGCAATTAAGAGTAAAGTGTATTTGTGGATTGGTTGGATAGCCTTCAAAAACACCTATTGGTCCTACTAATAACCATTTGTGTAAATTCAACATACAGACACAAACGCATGACTGGAGTGTGGTCCAAGTCTTATTTTTACAGTCTTTATTGTTACAATTTGCTAAATACAGCCACTGTCACCTCCACCATCTTTATAATACATCATATTTGACTGGTTTCAGCTCAACCATAATCCATCCTTTGATATAATCTAAAATAACAATGACAGCACACACACACACTCATTAAACTCTGACCGGAGTTTGTGTGCATGTTACCATAACAGCCAGTTTAAAATAGGCCTGCCACATTGCCATCTAATTGTTCTGAACTTTCTTTTTCTTTTCCCTGCTGCTGGAGAGAAAAAGGAGCCGTTCAGTTTGTTAAAAGCAAATTGGGCAGAACATCTTTTCAGCATAAACTTTTGTTGTGAGATGTAGACACTTGTCCGATGATCGTGGGTAAAGGGGAAAAATCAATTCCCAAATTGAGAACTGTGAAGTCAAAGGAGAAGATTCAATTTGCCACATCCACCTAACGTTATTACATGCGAGACATCAGGAAATATAATGAGGCTTTGTGTCAATCTAATGCCTGTTCTGGCTGCAGCCAGAACGGGCATTAGATTGAGGATGGGCATTAGATCGAGGACGAGGAGGATGAGGAGGACGAGGAGGGGGAAGAAGACACCTGCACAAGCAGAAAGGAACCAGAAACCAGCCACAATAATGGCCCATATGCCATTAAAGGATTACATTCTGAACCAAGTCCTCGCTTTGTGCTGCCACCTTTAACTCAATCTAAAGCAGCTCCTGAGTGTTGGGACTGCCAGAAGAGGTGCCACACGACTCTACCTCCCATCAGGACCATCTCTTCAAACTCTACTATAAGAAGCTGCGGAGGCGACAGATTAGCACCAGACAACAGGCCCTGGAGAGACAATCCTCTGTTTTCTCAAAGTGTGAGTAAATAAGTATGATTTGTTTTTTATCGTTAAAGACTAATTACATGTCCTTAAAATCCTGAGATTAAAACAAATCTCTGCTCATACGAGAGAGGTTAATTTTCAGTTCAAAGGACTTTAAGGAAGTTAGAATTAATAATACCTTTAATGGAAACCAGGAGGATTTGTATCGTGATGAAGTGGTTTGGCACGGTGACCTGCAATTGAGAGGAAGTGATTGAGTCACAAGGAAGAACACATTAGCCAAGCAGAGTACAAACCATCAAGGCTTTGGGCAATGAAAATAGTTGTTAAAGTTAGAAACTGCAGCACCTTCCTGAAAGTTGACTAATACTTCAGAGACTGCACATACATAAACACGTATACAAATCTTCTTTATTGCCCGTGTAATTTGTTCAGTGAGTTAAAACAGAAGCTAAAGATATCAAAGTCTTTAACAAGTTTTACTTATTAAATATTAAAGGATGCAAATCATGTTATGCCTCATTATTTGCTAATTACTGCAACGCTGATAGGTCCCTAAAGCTTGAAACATTGCTTGAGGCTCTTTATCAGGTTTCAGACGTCGATGCTGTTAGAAGCTCCACCAAAGAAAGATTTCCCCTCAGACACTCACATGGTTTAATTTCAGCAACTGTTTGAGGCCCAAAAAAGGTATAATCATCCAGTATTTCTCGAAAGAAATCAAAAATTAGAGAACTGTGTTGTGGTTGAAAAAACACTTTTTTGTAAATAAAGAAGTTAAAACTAGCTCCACCTCGACCAGCTGCAAGAGTAAAATGCTACTTCTCATCCCACATTGATTAATACATACAAATAAATCAGTCAGTGGACATTTACTCTGCAGAATGAGTACTTGTACTTTTAATAGTGCATTTGATTAATATTTAAGTTGTAATGGGGTCATTTCACATTATGGTATCAATATTACAGTAATAGATCTGAGTACTTCTTCTACCACAAATATATCTTCCCCTTCCAAACTGAAGTGTCTCACACGACAGATCCGTCTGATCTCCTCTTGTTGTCCAGCAGAGATCTGCTGAGTTTCGTCTTCCAGACATCTCCTTGTCCAGTCTGGACGCTTTGCTGCAGACGGTCACACAGAAACTGGGGAGGAAGAGAAGAGGTGGTGATGAAGGACCGTAGAGACATATCCAGCTTGATCGTCTCCTCGTGGCTGTTAGTGAACAACGTTTGAGAGAGAAGAGCGACTTGTATGTTTAATCGTTTTGAGTTTGTCAGGATCTGTAGTGTTGTTTCGTGTTTCCTGTCTTATTTTGAAGTCCTTGTCTCTCGTGTCCTCTGTTTCTCTTCACTTCCTGTCCCTGTGATTGTCTGCCCTGTTCCTGATTGTTTCCTCCTGTGTCCAATCACCTGCACCAGCCCTCTGTATTTAAGTCCTGTTCATGTCATTCCCCTTGGTCGGTTCGTCTTGTCTAGATCGTGGAAGATCTTGTGTGCATGTTTTGTATCCTGGTTTTTTGGAATCCTGTTTTGGAATCCTGTTTAGCAATAAAAGTTGCTTTTCCATCGTTGACGGCGTTTGGGTCCTGTGTTTCAAGCTGCACATAACAGAACGAACCGACCAAGAATGGACCCAGCCTACAACCCCTTCGAAGGGACCCGCTTGGCCTATGGGGGCCCTCGTAGCCTCCAGAAAGGGAACTACAACCCCCATAGGGTCTCGGCACCAAACCCCTTCGAAGGGACCCGCTTGGCCTATGGGGGCCCTCGTAGCCTCCAGAAGGGGAACTACAACCCCCATAGGGTCTCGGCACCAGACCCCTTCAACGGGACCCGTTTGGCTTATGGGGGGCCTCGTAGCCCCAGGGGCAGAGGTCACCCAGGCCCAGCCCCGGAGTGGGGGGCGCAAACCTCCGGACCGCGTCGGTGGAGGGTTCCGGCTGCCGCCTCTGTGCCGCAGACTACTCCGGTTCCCGCAGTCGCCTCCGTGCTGCAGCCCTCGCCTGTTCCTGTTGCCGCCTCCGTGTTCCGGCCAACCCCAACTTCCTGGGACCTATTGGACTTCCGGCCGGCCCTTGCTTCCTTTGCCTTGTCCCAGGACGCTTTCCGGGACATGATGGAGTCCCTCCAGGCGTTAGACAGGGTCCTGCTTCGGCCGCAGTCCCCGCCGGTTCCTGCCGATGCTGTCCCGTCGTCGCCCCGGCCGACTCCAGCTCCCCGTGTCCTGTCGGCGCCCCGGCCGACTCCAGCTCCCCGTGTCCTGTCGGCGCCCCGGCCGACTCCAGCTCCCCGTGTCCTGTCGGCGCCCCGGCCGACCCCCGCTCCCCGTGTCCTGTCGGCGCCCCGGCCGACCCCCGCTCCTCGTGTCCTGTCGGCGCCCCGGCCGATCCCAGCTCCTCGTGTCCCGTCGGCGCCCCGGCCGATCCCAGCTCCTCGTGTCCCGTCGGCGCCCCGGCCGATCCCAGCTCCTCGTGTCCCGTCGGCGCCCCGGCCGATCCCAGCTCCTCCTGTCCCGTCGGCGACCCGGCCGACGCCAGCTCCTCGTGTCCCGTCGGCGCCCCGGCCGATCCCAGCTCCCCGTGTCCGGTCGGCGCCCCGGCCGATCCCAGCTCCCCGTGTCCCGTCGGCGCCCCGGCCGATCCCGGTTCCCCGGGTCACGTCGCCGCCCCGGCCGACTCAGGCTCCCTGTGTTCGGTCGCCACCATGGCCGCTTCCGGCTTCTGTTCCTGGGGGTCCCCCGGAGCCCGTCTGTTCACCTGGTGGTCGCCCTTCTGCCCGTCCCCCGGAGCAGGTCTATCTGCCTGGTGGCAGTCCTTCAGCCCGTCCGCCTGGTGGTCGCCCTTCTGCCCGTTCCCCGGAGCAGGTCTATGTGCCTGGTGGCCATCCTCCTGCCCGTCCCCCGGAGCCCTTCCGTCCGCCTGGTGGTCGCCCTTCTGCCTGTCCTCCTTCTGCCCGTCGCCCGGAGCCCTTCCGTCCGCCTGGTGGCCGTCCTTCAGCCCGTCCCCCAGAGCCCTTCCGTCCGCCTGGTGGTCGCCCTTCTGCCCATCCCCCGGAGCAGGTCAGTCCTCCTGGTGGCCGTCCTCCTGCCCGTCCTCCGGAGCAGGTCAGTCCTCCTGGTGGTCGTCCTCCGGCCCGTCCCCCGGACTTCTTCTGCCAGGCTTTTGGTCCCGCCTCCGGCTCCCCTCCACCCACCCTGGGGGACTGTGTTGGGTCGTCTGGAATCCGCCCCTTGAGGGGGGGGTTATGTCAGGATCTGTAGTGTTGTTTCGTGTTTCCTGTCTTATTTTGAAGTCCTTGTCTCTCGTGTCCTCTGTTTCTCTTCACTTCCTGTCCCTGTGATTGTCTGCCCTGTTCCTGATTGTTTCCTCCTGTGTCCAATCACCTGCACCAGCCCTCTGTATTTAAGTCCTGTTCATGTCATTCCCCTTGGTCGGTTCGTCTTGTCTAGATCGTGGAAGATCTTGTGTGCATGTTTTGTATCCTGGTTTTTTGGAATCCTGTTTTGGAATCCTGTTTAGCAATAAAAGTTGCTTTTCCATCGTTGACGGCGTTTGGGTCCTGTGTTCCAAGCTGCACATAACAGAGTTAAATATTTCAGAATGTACTGAAGCTAAAGTATGAAAGGGCAATATAGAAAGTACATTATCAGGGATGAAGTATTTTTAAGTTACACATCAGATATGAATAGTGCATCGTCCCCTGTGGATGTGGCTTCCTGTCAGACCATTTTGGGGAACAGACTGTCAAATCTGGAAGGATTTTCTTAGCGCATTTCATTTATTTCTTATTAACAAAAAATACAATGTCCTCTTCACAATCACTATGTTGTATTTGTATTCTTCAAATACAGATGACTTGTGTGTGTGCGCACCATTTGAATCCATTGTGGGAATGGCGGACCCCACCACTTACATTAGAAGCTATTATATAGAGAGGTGACACATGATTGTAAACACATTTAATGTTTTTTTTAAAAAAAGCCATACTTAATGTCAGCATTGGGTTTGATATGATGAACATCTTAAAGATTATAACTTTGGATAATCTTTATAGACTTCTTAGTTTAAGAGAATAATTGTATCTGAAAGAGCAACTGATACACATTTCAGTGACTCATGATGGTTTAAATGGTTTCTACCAAGACCCTCCTTAAAGTTGTAAAAAAAGCACCATTAGCCGAATCCAGTTATTTTCCTTCCTCTGGTCAAGTGAATGAGTCCGAGAACGAGACTAGACAGAGGGCCGGGAGGTGGGGGTAGAGGAAAGGCTGGTGTGCCTCCTTATTATGCAGAGGATTGACAAAAGATCTTGGTAATTTTATACTCGTAATTTTTTTTGCTTAATGCAATACTGAGCAACTTTCATATGAATGAATGGGGCGCCGACTCCCTATCAGCTGCTCTTTATACATCCAGGTTTCTACCCTGCAGGTGGCTGTAAACGTGTACATACAGAAGTGTATCTATCTCAATGACATTAGATACAGAAAATGACTTCAGTGTAAAGAAAACCATCCAGTAAAGGTGGTTTCTGACTCTTTTCTCTGAACAGTGAAGCAGTAGCAGAAACATCTGTGGGTGAATGCAGAATAAACAGACAGAGGATCCTTCCTTCACTTTTATCTGCACTAAAACCAATGCTGATCCTCACGATGACGAAGAAGACCTCCTGACATGTTTCAGTGATTCATCAAAAAAATAATAAACTACACAGACAACATTCTCCACATTATGTTTCTTTAAATAATACGTATACAGACAGTTTTATTTTCCTTCAAGACAAAACATTCACGACAGACATAAACCCATTTTTCTTTTTCTATGCTAGCATATCTTCAGTATACAATGTACATCTTATAGTAGATGCACAGATAGAGTTATGTTCAAGTAGAACTTTTCAAGCATAATACCTTAAAAGTACATTTAGTAGTACAGACTTTCATTCCAAAATGACACATCAGCCATTTCGTCTATCTTAATGTATTAGTTCTGCATTCTCATTTCAGCTTTTACAATACATTTCATCTTTTAAAATATTATATTGTAACAGTTTGCATTTTGGAATGAAACCCTTCTGATTGTATACTCTCTTCTGATACTTTGTTTGTCTCATGCCTATTATTGTTATAACAATCTTTTGAGTATGTAACAGTGCATTGCAGTGCAGTAACAACCTGCTTTGAACATTCATTCAGCGGTGTCTTTTTTGTTTTTATAGAAAAAAAAAAAATACAGTTTCTAATTATTACAAAAACATCCAATGACCAAAGGCAATGTTGTTGCGTTTGGTGTTTGCAGCTCAGACTCAATAGAACAATTAATTATTGGATATTTCATAATTTCTTTGATTTAATTTGGAGGGCTGTTTGGCATTATGTAGAGTAATTTGTAGGGACCTGTATGTCCAGACTTTTTAAATAGTTTCATATTGAGTAAATATTTAAATATCTTTGTGATAAATAAATGTCCAGACCTTTCTCAGATCTGTGCAGGAAGTTTGTCAGATTATTCTACCTGTGGCATACAGAATATGTAATAACCTCCGTTTGGATAGTAACATTATTATCCAATCAAAACAAAATAAAGAAAAATAAAATAATTTATAAAAGAATAGCATTCGTAAAGTTCATCATTAAATATAGGTAGAGGTATTTCACAATGAACTTACAGTAAGAATTCTCTCCACATAAGAGAAAAAATCTCTCAAATGCTTTCTGATACATAAAATCATCAGAATTATTATATGTTACACATGTACATCAGACACTGTTTGAGTGTTTGCAACATTTTCTTTTTTTTAAAGTGCTTTCTGCAAAATAAAGATGAGACTGTGAGAGGTCTAATGATTGAGCCCTGAGGAACGCCACCCCTTGTTTTTACATTGAGCCTTGCATAATATTCTTTTATAACTAAAATATCTTTGGACTGATGAGATTGATACAGAAAGAGAAGACACAGTGTAAGATGTATGAACCCAAATAAAGGGTATAGAGCTGCAGATATGTTAACGGGTGAACAAGGCACCAAAGCCATTTTGGAAAGTACTCAGCTTTCTTTCTTCAGAGGAGGCCATGTTGCATATTGAGGTCGCTGCCAGCATTGTAAAACACTCAAATGAACATACAGCGAGTAATAAAAAGCTTTTGACTGTAGTAGGTCCTTCGAACCTGCGTCCTCTGCTCGTGATGCCTCAGTCCACTTCATAGTGCACTGTCCTGTGTGTTGCTGTCGACTATAAAGAGTGCTGAAGGATTTTGACTGGAGCTCCCTGCTCTGTGTTTGGAGCCACTGGATTTACTGGAATCTCCCTGAACTCCATCGTTACTGCAGTCTGATCCACTGCTGTCACTGCGGCCTCTCCTCTGAGCCTTCTCCCCTCGCCGAGGCATTCTGGTCATTGCCGTGCTGTTGCTTTTCTCTCCGTTAGCTTTGCCTTCTTTAGATTTGACCGTGCCAGCTTTTGGCTTTTTTGATTTACCCTCTTTTGGTTTGCTGTCACATGATGTGTCATGTTGCTGTGGAGTATTGCTTGGTTGAGGGGGTGTGATTGGCGTCTGTGGTTGGATGGTGGGAGTGTTAATCTTGGAGTGCAGCGTCGTGAGGTTGGTCTGCACTGTTCTGTTGCTGATGACCACATCTGTGAGGACGTCGTCATCCGTCTGCTCTTTGGCAAAGTTGACAAATACCTACAAAAATAAATCTGCTTTAGTGTCACATTAAATGAGTCTTTAATTGATTTAAATGAGCTTGGTTAACTATCAAGCTATCCATCACATTCTTGTTGTTAACGCCTATTAGCATGCATGCCAACTAAGTTACTAGATTTAATTCCTATTCTCTCATTACAGCTATATAATAATAACAATAACATTTTGGAAGAAAACTGCTGCTCTAGCCATTAAAATGTGTCTGGATCACTTAACACCTTATTTATCTTTTTCAATTTAATAGAATTCTGCAACACCTTATTAAGTACCATGCTCAGGGTCTGAAATCAGGTGTGTTTTATTAAATGAAAGTTCATAAATGTTATCTGTCTCTTTTGAAATCCAAGCACTAAATTAAGAGTAACATTTAGACCATTTACAGATCATTTAATGAAAAAATAATGATGTCTTTCAATGTTCAATGTATTTACACCAAAACATGAGGCATGTGCATGAACAATACCAATGTGCTTATTACACTGTGGCACGAGAGAGACCCATTTTTCGGAGTGAGGTGCGGAACACATGCACACGCATACATGAATGCGCCTACCTACATGCAAAAACCTACTATAAATCAATTTTAATTAATACAGTTTGGCGTTAATTCAGGGACAAACTAATACCTACACTGTACATTTACTACCAAATGACAAAGAGTTTTCTCTCTGCCACAATCGTCAACAGCTGTCTGAGCTACAGCTCAGCTTTCTAAAGCTGTCTTTCTGGCGTGAGGTGTGTTTCCCTGTCCACCAAAGGGGCAAATGGCACTGACAATTTTAGCCAAAATGAGCATTTTATGGGTTGCAGGTGCTAATTTCAGATCCTAATCTTGCAATTTGAAATCAAAAGATAATCTACATTTTACATCTTTTGTATATTTCATGGTATCATAGAAATGTGAAAGAACATGAGCGAGTGATGATATACTATAGATGTAAGTAGGTTAGGGTGGGATTGTCATTACTATGCATGGCCCCTTTCTCCCTTTTTTATTAGTTGTTAACTTTACAAATGCTTGTTAAAATGCTCTATTTATTAAATTTACAGAAGATCCCAGATTAGGACCTTTATGTCAACCTCTTGTAGAAATCTGAAAAGTTTGAATGGCTCTCGTGCCAGTTGCATAATTTATTCATCCTCACCTGGTCCAGCGTGGTCTGTGAAACAGAGAAGTCAATGATGCCCATCTCCTCGTAGTTGTTGGCCAGCACATCAAAGACACGAGCTAGGCAGCAGGCGTGTGAGGGCAGCTGGTACTGCAGCACGCTCTGGTGGCGCTCCTTCAGCTCGATGCTGGGAAAAGAGCTCTTCATATGAGTGCTGATGGGGCACGAGTCCAGGTTGGATTTAGTGTCCATCAGGCGGAGGATGATCGTGTAGCCGTCACCAAACCTGGAAGATGAAGGACGAAACAATAGTTAAGACTTTGTATGTACTCTTATGTCATTTGATTTAAAGCAGCTTTAAAAACAAGAATATGGAACAACACATAGGGAAAAAGTTAAACTCACAAGGGTCTACAAGATTATAACCAAAAGATTTCTTGCAGAGGTATTTACAGTAGATTAACAGACTAGATACACAAGAGATTATACCCACAGCCATACACAATGAAGCTGCTTAATCAATTACTTTAACGTTGCTGCTATCACGTTCTGCATCGGTCTTAATTGAGCTGCATGATATGTGTTGTTGTGCAGCTTACACTGGGGCTAATTGTCTTTGCAAGTACTTTGCATTTGACAGTTAAATGTAAGTCACAGTACGATGATCCATTTTAGGAGTATTGGCATATGAAAAAATCCAATATACCAGAATAATGTATCCAATTTCATATGGCAAGTGTGCTTACCTGTTCTTCAGGTGTTGTACAGATCCGAGACACTGGAATCTGCCGTTCACCATGATGGCCATTCTCGTGCAGAGCGCCTCACATTCCTCCATACTGACCATACAGACCCGTGATAAAGCCATTAACACATATTATACACTATATAATTCACACCTTGAGGAAACTCTTAGCCATCACTACAGAATTGACGGAGCAGTAGAAGATTATTGACAGGGTTTTGTGTTTACTGAGTGGAACAGGAAGTCGTGGGTCATCCTGCTAATGTGTCTTACAGGGTTACAGCCATATATCTACTGTTAATGACTATATGAAAGAATACATTAGTGTACTGTACATCTCCTCTTACCTGTGGGAGGTGAGAACCACAGCTCTTCCTTCCTTGGTGACGCTGAGGATGCAGTTCCACAGAAACCTTTTGGCTTTGGGGTCCATGCCAGTGGTGGGCTCATCCTAACAAGAGTTAAATAAATCAAAGCATTGTGGAAACAACAGGCAAAGTGTAAGTCGAAACACAAGTACAGTTTAGCAACACATTTTAAGAAAGATTTAAAAAACAGATATTACTGTAGTGGCACCAACAATTAAGTTAGTGAACCACATCATCTCAGAGAATGCATGTATGTGATGTCAGGGTTGCAATATGTAGAATATATGTTTTTGATTTTTAAAATGTTATTCATTCAAATATTTAATGTAAACTCATTCATGTTTCCCATGTTTTCAAAGGTTCAATAGGTTCATCCTCTGTGTTGATCTCAGTGGTTGGTGAACAAGTTTGTTTCTCACCAGGAATATAACAGGAGGAGCCCCGATGAGGGAGATGGCAGTGGAGAGTTTTCTTTTGTTGCCTCCGCTGTAGCCTCCAGCCTCCCGCTCAGCGTACTGGGTCAGTCCCAGCTTCTTCACGCCCCACTGCGCCACCTACATGACATCATAGAAGGTACATCACTTTAATCCAGCACAGAGCAGCTCAACAGACATGTCACTCCACATCAATTATGTCACGGTGTCTCACAATCACATGACTCATTGTCTTCATTTTTAGTTTTGAGGTGAACTGCTCCTTTACGTTACCTTGGTGACAGACTCCTCTGGCACTCCCCGCAGGCGGGCATACAGCTCCAGATGTTCCCGACCCGTCAGCAGGTCGCTGAGTGCGTCAAACTGTGGACAGTAACCCATCAGCTGGTGGACTCGCTCCATCTCTGTCAGCACACTGAGAACCACAGAAACACTTTCACAGTACTACCAATACTAATACTACGGCTCTTAGTAGTACTCCTGCCATAACTGTTACTATTATTACTAGGATTACTGCTACTACTACAACTTTAGTTATTGTGCTGGGCGACTACTATTTCTCACCATACTTCTACTTTTGATGTTACTGTTTCTTGGTACTACTACTTAAGTACTAATACGACGATGTAAATGGTACAATTGCAAAGTACTTTATATACTGGCACTACTAGGACTTCTGATTATTCTACTACTATGACCACCAGTACGACCACTACTACTACTACTACTACTACTACAATTACTTCAGCATCTTCTACTGCAGCAACTTATAATACTACTGCTAACATTGAAGACTGCTAATAGTATTGTTACTTTTACAACTGATACTATCAGTACTACTGCTTCTGCCATTACGATACATGCAATAATATCAACTATCAAGTACTTTTACTAGTGCTGCTAATAGTACCCCTAGAACTTGCACTCTTTCTACTGCTACTGCCACCATTTCTACTACAACAGTTATGATATCAACTTCGTAGCTTATTATAAAAATGTAGGTATGTTGAAGATAATAAACTGCCAAATAACAGTAAGTTTAAATTCAGTAAGTATTTTCTGAAAACTAAATCTTTTTTAATGTCTTAAATATGCTCATTAATAAAATAAATGCACAGTGTTTCCATATTTTCCAGAACGTTTCATACAGGTTAATTCAGCTTCCTGTCCTCTTATATCCGGGACACATTCACTTAGTAGGAGAAGGCTTTTGTACAAGTTGGTGGTGCAGAGAGTTTGTACCTATGCTGATTAAGGAAAGCCTCTCCGCAGGTGATGGCCGTGTCTCCGGTCAGCATGCGAAAGGTGGAGGTCTTCCCTGCTCCGTTCACCCCCAGCAGGCCAAAACACTGTAAACAAACATAACATCAAGCATGCAGCAGCTGTAGTGAGGAGCTGGGACCATTGAATCGATGTCAACTTTTTAATTAAAAAATTAGCTAAAATATAACAGATGTTTCACAGTAGCAGCAGTAGAAACTACTGTATTAGTTAAAGTACCAGTAAAAACTGCGCTAGTATCTGTAGAAAAAGCTGTAACGGAAGTATATTTCTAGCTGTAGGTTAAGAAGCAGCAATATTTGGCGTAGAAGCAGCAGCAGTATTTTTTAGAAGTAGCAGCACCAGTTGTGGAAGTATTATTAGAAGTTACAATAATAAAAACAGCAGCAGGAGCAGCAATACGGACACTAGTAACAGTAGCTTCAGCAGCAGCAGTGATATTATCCAAAATCCCCTCTTATGGGAAATAATGACTGTATCTACAGCAGATACATATACATGGCTGACAAACAATGCTGATTAGAACAACGGTCAGACAATGTGTGCGTTGTCATTGTACTATTATGTAATTGGTGCTTCTTTTGGTGTGTATATCACTCACCTCTCCACGAGGAATCCCAAGGCAGAGACGATCCACCGCCGGCTTCCTGCCTGATTTATAAACCTGTAAAACAAAAAGTCCTTTGTTTTACCATCAACCAGAAATGCACAACGATTCTGTCTCAGCAAGAAGTTTACCAGTGTAGGATGAAAAAAATGTGGCATGATGGCAGAATTAAATTCTAACAAAAATACACAAATGCAGCTCTTCCACAGATAACTTGAAACAGTAGTTTGAATGTTTTGTATGGGTTATACTTGATGTCAACTGAGTGCAGACATTTGCTGTGATTCAGCCACAGGAGTGTTAACAACGTAAACAGTTTAAACTGTACCTTGCTCAGGTCTATCATGGAGAGGATGTCTGATTGGGCGTTGCCACTTTTGACCCTCTCTCTCTCCCTGTTGACATCCTCATCCTCTGGACCAAGCGGAGACATCTCAGGCTCGGCCCACCACGACCTGAACGGAGCGGTACAAGATCAACCTGTATCATTTTGGTACAGATGCTGCAGATCATATTCCAAACAAAAGATCTGTCTGCATTTTCCAAATATATTGAAGGGTTGTTTTAAACTTACCTAAGGCGAATGAAGAACTTGTACTGTAGCAGTATGGTGAAGATGAAGAAGATAAGACCTTCAGCTGCCATTGCAAACAGGTTCTTCCCTATCGCGTCCCACTGAAGAGGGTTCAGTGTTTGCTTCGTGCCTGGAGGAGAACCACAGGCAAAGACAATATTTACATATATTTATCTTCATAGATTGTACATCTTGTGTGTTTGCTGCAGTCCAACAAGCTGCTCAAGTTAAAAGTATGCAGACAATAATGCCCCACAGGATGGTGACAAAAGTCTTTCTTGTACATAAAAGGGTCTAGCAAAACAACAAGATACAATTTACTGTATATTCAAATTACAGTGCACAATCACCACAACAATGAGCCGAAAGCATCAAAAGCAGAGTGTCTTGGGCTCAAATAATTGTTATCTTATATATATGTACATATTTATAGGTACCCAGTCTCTGGAAAGCATCTGCCATGGCCTGGTTTTTGGCCATGTCGATGAGTCCTCGTCCCAGGCAGAAATGAGGGAAGATGAGAAACACCTTCTTCAGGATCCTGTTCACCTCGTTCAGATGCTGAAAAGAAATCCCATAAATTGTGATTAAAAGAGCATTAAATCTATTTATTTTTGTCACATTGCCTGTGCAGACTAGTGCGCTCTGTACCTCGTCAACAAACAGCTCCAAGACAAAAGTTGCAATGCTGCCGTTGATTCCGATGAAGAGGTTGATGGAGGTCAAGACTACATAGGCTGTGCTTGGGACTGAGAAGACAAAGGATGCTGGGTACATCAGAGGCGTGATGGACCACCTAAGAAGGATAATGAGGTTATTCAATACAGAGTCATCACTTTTGTCACAGACTATGATCCAACTAGGACAATAGAGACATTGTTTACAGAGAGATCATTGTTTACCGTAACAGTAAACTAAGTAATATGGAAACAAAACACATTTTTTGACATGGGGCTTTATTTAAGTACATATTATAAATCATCCTGTGACGACTGATACAATTTAAAGATCACTGCTCTAAACGTGGTCAACTTTGTAGTTACGCTGGGAGTACAACTATGAATGAAGGAAAAAGGTCAAAATTCAGATTCAAGCTCATGATGTCTCAAGTACTCAGGATGTTCTCGATACCAATCAAGTTCAACATGCTGGTAATAATGATCATTGGCGAATGATTGAGACAATTAGATTAAACAATAAGACACATGGATCAAAAGAAAACATTTTATCCTTGAGCACGGAAACAGACACGAGTCACTCTGATGATTCAGTCCAGTCAAATTTGATAATGTATGATATTAGTAGTGTAGCAACGAGGACAAAAGTCAGTGAAGCCTGAACGTACCCGTAGAGCAGGAGAAGCAGGACGAGGGCAGGCAGGTTGGTCTCTGAGACGTACGACTGCTGCTGGAAACAGATGAAGATCAGCACCACCATGGAGGCTGGGACTGTGTAGTTCAACTGACAAGATGACAAGATGACATTTTAGAAGAAGAGGAAGTCTTTGTGAATATTTATTTGATCGGTTGAAGAAGCAACTCTCTGTCAACATCAATTGGCAAACTGTAGGAATTACAACATCACTGACACAATTCATCTATTCCAGTAAGTGTTGACCTCTGCAATAATGCATGCAGTATTATATCTCTGAAGAGATCTAACTTTATTTTTTCATCCCACCAAATATGATACAAAAATGACTAAACATAATTGCAGAGTGAGATTGTTGTCACATTGTGAAAACCTTTAAGGGTCGTGTGGCTGATAAGAGTAAGGAACATGTCTTCTTTCTCCTGAACACTGACCATGTCCCAGGTGAAGTTGGCCAGCCAGTAAAGGATCGGTTTTACCCCGCTGACAAACTGAAGGTGTTTGGCTTTGCTGACTCGCTCCTCAATCAGAAAAAGGACGAAGCTGGCCGGCACAAAGGACATGGCAAAGATCACGCAGATGGAAACCAGAACATCTACAGATGTGGCCATCCTGACGGAGGAATCGGGGAACAGTCAGGCACAGAAAAACACATATCAACATACACAATACACATATTCCTGTTTTACTTCTCACTAAGTTGCATTTAACTAGTGAGACAAATTGGGGTAATATAACAAGCCTGAGAAACTAAATCCACCAACACAACCCTTAAAACTTCAGAGCAGTGAACTAACATGGCCATTTCTGTGAGTTGTTCCTTGGTGAGGTTGAGCGGGTGGTTGTAGGCTGTGATGCCGTGTCTTCTCCTCTCTGGACCTGGTGGCAGACTTGCTCTCAGCAGGCCGTTGTTCATCACGTTGACAAATGACACCATGGCATGCCACCCTTTGTTATTGTACCACACCTGAGTACAGCAACGAGAGAAACCTCTTTTAAGTACTTCTTTCTTGAAAGACAGTCCACAGAAAATGAGGAGAGAAGACAGATAAACAGACACACATTTACCTTGACATTGTTTTGACTGTTCAGTCCTCCTAGAAAATCCGGCAGTCTGTTTAGAAGATGATCCAGCGAACTGTTCTGTGATGAATCAAAGAACATCAGAACACTTTAGGAACATTCAAGAAAACAGCCGTTTCAGTGACACATGCTTGAAACCTTGTTTATACCTGCTGAACTTGATAACGAGTCCTGATCGCCACGATCGAGTCTTGGACATGGTGGACTTGAGATAAAGTCTGAGTGGCGCTGCCCCCGAGAGAGAAACCTCCATATCTGTTGGTATAACAGTTTTTTTTTTTGTTAGTCCTTTAGAATAATTATGTTAATGCAGGTCTACAAGCCATTATATGGCTATAAGAACTGCAGATATTGTGCCTTCAAAAAGGAAGTTTTAAACCAGCAGCTTACCTGAATTCATTCACCCACTTCTTGGTTTTTAGGCTGTTAATGACACAGAGAGAAAAGCGTGAATGTGTGAAGGATATTATTTAAAGGAAACACAAACAGTGAAATCAGTGTTCTAACAACTTCAGTCTTTTTACATTTAAAATAGGTTGGCATTTACTCTAAAATTAAAAATATTTGGGGCTAGTTTGGGGGACAATATGTGTATCACATGATGCTCTGAATGATCTTCATATTGCATGTTGTCTCCTAAAAATAAATCAGCTATTCAGTATAAGTATACTTCGGTATAAAACAATAAGATTCAACCTTATTGTTTTATACCGAAGTATACTTATACTGTAGGCTACAAATAAAGATAGAACAACAAACAGAAAGAGAGATAAAGGTATCTCTACATGAGGGAAGGATACATTTTTTAATTATTTTTTTTATTTAGGGTAGAACTAATAATTGAGCACATACAATTGGGTCTTGATCACTGACATCAAAGATGGATGATACAGGTTTTTTTAAGCTAAAGTTCCAAACACCACAAGAAGGAAAAGCAATGGTGATGTATTTTAGACCCTTACATTTATCATCAGTAATCTTCATCAAAACAAAAAACCTAAACTAGGGAAAAGAAAGTAACTAAATAAAATGGAATGTTTAAAGAAGTACCTTTTCTTGAGAATCTGAGAGTATGTTTTCAACAGGTAATCAGAGATGTTATAACTTGTCAGATTTTGGAGAACGTCTCCAGTCAGCCTCTTAATCTAAAAGATAACAAATACAAAATCTCAAGAGCCAGACAGAGACAACCACAACAGTATATTTCACCACATGTTATAATGCACAAGCAAACATTTAATGACAACAATTTTACAATAGTTTCTGTGTTTTGGCTTTAGATTTCCAATTAAATTAAATATCAATTTGTCCTTCTATATATTCCTTTAATTGGCTTAATTTTAAATGAAAAGAGATCAAAGTCTAATTAATCAACCCTGCATTAATCTAATAAGTCGGTCTTGCCCCACACTGACCTGCGGAGGCGGCAGTCCACCGGCACCCTGCGGACAGTCTGGGAGCATCCGGCGTACGTCCTCTGTGCTACACTGACATCCAGGAGACGGTGCGTCTGTGCTCCAGTTGCCTTTGCTGAACATTTGCCAGGTGGAGAAAGAGACCTGTGGCCGCATGAACGGGCCACCCCGCTCACCCTCACACTGAGGACTCCTGCAGGGAGAACAGGGAATGAACATGTTGCCTGAATGTCTGGTATTAAACATAAAGTACATCAAACGACCACAAAAAACTAAAAGGTAAACAGATTCCCCCAAAGCTGTTTACAGCGATAAAGCTTACAACGGATTTCTATATTTCTATTAAGTGCTAGTAGAGGTCATAGATTACTTAATACTCCCAATCAAAAGGCCAAACTTACATCATTTCTACTTTAACTCTACACAGAAGTCTGTATGTAAGGAATGAATGAATAAATGTTGTTTTAATCTCTGTCTATTTTATCTCACATTTGTAGAAAACTGATATATTTTGCTGTCTCTCAAATGTTTTCTTCGTACTATGGTTAAGATCTTGATGTCTCACGACCATTTCTCCCACTACCTTCATTACTGTTTCATTAAGTTTCTTCTGATGCTTCTGAGACAAATTATTGTATTCACAGGGGTTGTCTTACGTGCTGTTGTCTTCCTCCTCTTTCTCCATGCACTTGGTACCAAAACCTGGCTGGTCCAGCAGAGCTTCCAGCAGGTTCTCCATGGCCGGGTTCCCAGGTGCGTCATTGCTGTAAATAATGTGAACAGTATGACCAGTTTATTCACAGGAGTAGACCAAACCAATTGACCAATTCATGGCTGAAGAAACCGATTAAAAATGGTGGCGCTGACTTAGGTAATGGTGAATGTTTGGGAGGCGGCCTACCTGAAGAACGTGTACTGTTCTCCGTACATCCAGGGCTGCAGCTGCATGGCAGGATACTTCCCAAATGGAGGTACAACGAGGCTGAAGAGCAGAGCGACCAGTACGAACACAGCAGGCAGGACAATCTGAAGCACAAATCAACCTTCAGCTGAAAAACTTACAGAGAGATTGTCTCATTCTAAATAATGACTTAAAGCCATAAACACCAACAAATAAACCATTGAATACATTGGATTGGAAACAAAGTCTCTAACAACTATTAAGTCAACTAACTACTGGATAGGGGACAGCGTTTGTTTTGTGTGCTGTCAATATTTGTCAGCACCTGAGCAAAGAAGCCCCTGCGGCTCCTTCGAGCATAGAGCCAGCGTTTGATGAAGAGAGCCCTCAGCTGCTGCCAGGTCAGCCACCAGCCGGTCAGGGGTATCCCACCTCGGCCATCTCCACTCAGCAGGTCTGTCTCCTGAGGTTCTGCAAGCAGAAAAAGCACAAAGTGAGAGTAAGTAACTGTAATGTATTTATATTGCACTTTTTACAGACAGAAGTCACAAAGTGCTAAATTAACACAATATCAATACAAGGGGCCAATAAATTACAAGAAGTTGTTAACACAAGATATATATTGGTGAGCACACCAATATATTGGGCTGATAAATACATAGACTTCTGTCAGTGCTGTCGACCTGTAAAATGATGGAGGCTCTTGTCAGCTCAGAGCCACAGAAAACTAGAGTAGAAGCATGACAACAAATTTGGAATATAAATTTATTGGAAAAAAGCTAGTTCAGTGCAGAAATGTTGGTGTGCATGTCAGTGTTCATGAACATCTGTTAAATCTATCCTAATTGTTGGCTCACAGTTAAAGGTACAGAGTGATGAAAAATGCAGTGTATTTAATATGGGGGGAAAATAAAAACTTTATTTTTCTATATATCTCTATATTTCAGTACAGAATGATCTGAAGGTACCTTGCTTTTGAAGCCTTTTCCTTCCTGGCAGCATTATGGCAACAAATAATCACAGTTGGAGATGAAACAGCAGACTGACTGTACATGGAAACACTGTGTGGTATGTACACAAAGACATGTCTGCAAGTGTTTGTGCATACCTGTCTCTGGTTCTTCAACATGTTGTCTGTCAGCCATCTGCCCAGCTGATGGCTGCTGCCTGAGGGGAGATCCGGCCTGCAGATCTGGTTCAGCATCAACGCCGGTTTCCTCCGCCACTCGCAAAAATATCTGAAAGTGAACAGAATGATCATAATATGCTCACAAAAACAACACAATGCTCTTCCAGTGGGTGGATAATATTAGTTGGGACTATAAAAGTTTGCAATGGACGCATTCTCTCTGTTGCAGCCCAAGATGAGTCTCACCCGATGCAGCTGTATTCCATTTAACTTGCTTATGCTACTAGGTGTCTTGCCAAGTATGAAAACAAAAGATTTTCACTTTTTCAATGAAGAACTGCTTTGAAAATGATCTTCATGCCCTTGTAGCTGAAGCTGCAGACAGCAGGTGGCAGTAAAAAAGCATCAAGCGGATTTAGAAAGGTCAGCGGAGCAGAGGGTGAGTGCATGAGACTGAGTAAACTCATCAGACTCCACTATCAGTGCTAATCTGATGCTAATGTTAAACCCATTAAGACCATGGCTGCTCCACAAATACCCAGCCCTTCAGATAAAGCATGGTTAAGCTCCAGCATGCACACACATACACTAACACACATAAACCCAGCATGTCAAATATGTTAATGTAGTTTTTCTGTGACCGGTTTACTGCTAGTCAAGAGAGTCACTATGACTACAGTTGATAACTAACACAACATTTTAAGTATCTGTTAGTTTACTGTTGGACTAATTGCTGTATATATTGTAATTACTCAGTTTACTTTCACTCTGAGGTACAATTAAATTAAATTACCATTTAGTCTATATTTTTGTAGATACAGTTTTAATTTCTCTACTAATACCCTTTGTCTGACTCTAAAGATGTCTATCGTTTCTCATGTTTTTCGGATTTATAACCACTATTATTGAATTACTTATGTGTTATCCAACATCCATTTCACAGTTTCACAATTGCTTTCAGGGGAAACCTTCATGGCCAACTGCTGCCTTCCACCTTTATTAGTTGTGGGTTATAAGTGTGTTTAGCTGGCTGCATAGATGTGGACCTAGATGCATAGTGAGGGCAGAAGAAGCCGTGAGCCTTTTTTCTTCAGTCAACTGCCCCGTCCTTCAGTCTTCTGTTTCAATCACTCTTGTGAGCTATTAGCAAAGGATGCAGGTGACAGGAAACAGTAAATAATAATATAAACTCTCAAAACCAAGGTGCCAATACAATCATTGGCACTCACTAAGTCGCTTCCTGTACGTCGGTGGCTTAATAAAAGAAAAAATGGATGCTTGATGAACGTTTTCTAAAGGTTTCTGGCAAGTGGATCAAGTAGCTTATTTATAATAATGTACACTTTATTGATTCCACAGTGGGGACATTATTATTATTTATCCATCAAAAACGATGCAAATGTCTCACCTCTTCCAGTGTGCTGTCTGACAGACCGTAGCTGCTGATGCCCAGCTCGGTCAGCCTCTGATCCAGTTCGGAGAGGAAGATGCCCAGGCTGCTGTCCTTGGCTGCCGTCTGCGGCAAGTTGACCACCGCCTCGCGCGCCGACTCCTCCACCAGCCTCGCACCCGGGATGTGGTGCTGTGCCAGGGAGAGCAACGCCGCAAGGTCTGCAGTGAAGACAATGATAAGAAAAGAGGCCATGCACTTAGTAAGACCGTAGCACTGCACTGACCTAACATTAAAGCACCTCGGTTAACTGTAGAGGCCATACAGCAGGCCATCACTCACATGAGCTACTCCCCTCACTTCCCAGGCCGGTGTCTTCACTCATGGATGACTCACTGTCCTGAAACACAAAGATTAGCCCTGTTGTTATCACCCCGTATAAGTTATTTAACTTATTTTTACCAAGATATAGGTTAACACTATACTATTATTTTTCCATCATACTTTTTGATTTTAACAATAGACATTTTGAGGACTCATGTAACAGCAAAAATGTAAAGTCGGCATATGCCTAATTTCCCAGGATAATTAAGGTTGAAAGAAAAAAAACTGACCTTGAGAGCAGGCAGTTTATTGGTGCTGATGCTAGTGTTCGTGCAGATACTGGTGCTGCTGGGAGTGCTGGTATCCAGTCCCTCCCTCTTTACCACAGTGAGGTAGTAGCCAGATCCAAGGCGGGATTTCAGGAAGAGCGGTGAGCCATAGCAACACAACTTCCCCTGGGAGATGATGGCGATCCGGTCACCTAGCAGCTCTGCCTCATCCATGTAGTGGGTGGACAGGATGATAGTCCGGTCTGATGGAGAAAGACATATTGACATATTTCACTTGTCATCTGTATCTTTTACAGGTCTCTCATGTTTTACAGCAAGGTTACAATATAAAGACTGAATCAGGCAAAGTATGCTCTATTTATTCAGTACTTTAAGCCCACTCTTGGGTGATTATCTAGACTTTCTAGTCAAGTAAAGACAAATAAAGCTATCAGGTTGTCACTCCAAAACCACATTGTTGGTTTGACAGTTCAGGCTGACATTGCTTTCTGGCCCTTTTGGCTTCAGGCCCTTTACGATGTGGTTTTGCTCTCACCCCCCAAAATCAGAAAAACAATGAGATTCACTGATGCTATCCTTCACCTTTGCGATATTTGAGCAGTAGATCCCAAATCCCTCTGCGTGAGTATGGATCAACCCCAGCTGTGGGTTCATCCAGAACAACCACCTTAGAGCCTCCGACAAACGCTATCGCCACAGACAACTTTCTCTGCATGCCACCTGACAGAGAAACAAAGGGAGGGTTTTAATTTTGGAAAAGACAAAGTTGACTTCCTCTTCTGCAAAACATATACAAGTCTTATTTTTATACGGAAATCTAACTAGCAAGTTTACCAGAGAGGTTTTTGGTCTGTTCATGTCGTTTATGCAGAAGGCCAACATCTTCCAGCAGAGTGTCCAGCTCAGCTTTCACCTCTGCTTCAGACAAACCCTTCAGACACCCATAAAACCAGACATGCTCCTCCACTGTTAGTCTGAGAGAGATAGACACAGAGACAAAACATTCACTGGGTTTTCTGGTGAATTCCAGGTGTACCAGATAACTTTTTCAGAACAATCATATATTTCATAGTAATGTGACTGATTTCCTAAAATTGGTTATCACTAATAATACAATTAATGTTACTCTCAAAAGAAGCTGGTTGTATGAAATATATAGGTGGAATCTCTGTAATCTATCAAACCTAACCATAGTAAGTCATAAACAATGTGCAATTGTTACTAGTTTTTAGCGGCAGAACATAGAAGACATTGGAAAGACAAGCTTTACATGTCAAACAGGACGTTGTGTTGTGGACAAACTCCCAAAGTCCTGCGGATGATGTCCATGTCATGACGGATGTCCAGACCATTGATGTACACAGTGCCCGAGGTCGGTGGAAACAGGCCAGTCAGGACAGATCTGACAAACATCAGACACATTAGAATAAATACTTTGTTAAAGCACACCTTCCACTTTAAATTAGATACAAATCTCTTATCTTCTACAGACTTTCTTGTGGCCATATGTGTGCTGATGCTGGTGTAGTAATTAAATCTTCTCACTTTTATTATTTTTTACAAGCCCAAAACATTACAATAAACTAGGTGACAAAACAAACATCAAGACATCACATCCTCTGCAATTTAATACAACCAAAGAGATTCATTTAGAATCAAAACCTTGTAAGACTTAAATGCTAAACAGCCCTCAGACACAATGATAGAACACATTAGTGCTGATCATTCATCAGTCCTGCTCCTTACATGGTGGTGGTTTTGCCGGCTCCGTTGTGGCCGAGGAAAGAGGTGATCTGCCCCTCGTAGAACTTCAGATTGAGGTGATTCACGGCTAGTTTGGCTCCCTTCTTGTATATTTTCACCAGGTTTCTGACGCTCACACCCAGGATCAGGTCAGTGGGTTCTGGTTCAATGTGCTCTGATGACAGAAAACAATTGTATGTATTCAGAAGGGACAATGTATTGTTAAATATATATACATGTGGGGGAGTTACAATGGTTAATTATACTCTCACAGTGATTTCTAATTTAAAATAAAAGTGTATTATGTGAGCAGAAGTCATCAGCCAAAGGGTCCCGATATGTTTTTACAAGCCGAGAATATAACTCCCCTAACTTCACTACAGGAGTCAAGTCCAAAATGAAAGATTATGGATAACACAGGCCAGGTGCAGGGACAAAAGAAACAACGTAAAGTCTGGATTGATGATCATTCTCAGGTTCAGACTCCTTGTACTCTTAACCCTTGTACTTAATGGGCTTATTGTCTCAGCATTAACTTGACTTTTAGTTTATTGGCTTAAACATAACACAAAACAACCAGCATAGACTTTTCAACTGCTATGAAGACCAGGAGACGACTGCTGACAGCGGTGACAATTACTACAATAAACAAGGTACTTATTAGTATATGACTTCTATTTACAAACCGATGGCTTGTGAAAATACTTTTCCACTTTGGTTCAGACAAAAGAAACACAACAGTAGTCATGATTTGACCTTTAGATGAATATGAAAAAACAGAAACAGCTGCTGATGCGCAGCTTTGTACCTTCATCCTGTTCTGCAGGTGCGGGGGGGATCGGCATGCCTGCCTCCAGGGGAACTCCACCCCAGTAGTTGATCTGGAAGATGAAGTACCAGGGCCGGGAGATCCCATATTCACCTGGTGAAAAACACACATATTAACAAATTCAGTCACAATTATAATTTTAGAACTGCATTTTTATGAAAGAACCAGTTAAACCAGAATCACTTACATAGTGAGTACATGGTAATGCTAACCTATATAACCCCCAATACTACATCGAAACAAATTATTTTAAGAATGATCAAAAAAGCCACGGCAGCAAACCAGAAACAAAAAATATATATATATTTAAGAAAAGAAAATACAAATACTGAGATTTAAGTAGATATTTTTCACAAGATTAAAACACTATTGACAACATTAAATCAGCTTGAAGTTGCAGCTTTCACATCTTAAGTAATTTCTTCTCTAAATTAAAATGTCTTAAAATTAGGATCTCCAGTCTGAAACTAAAACACAGGTCTAAGACAATTTTAAAAGTTTGTAGTTTGCTTGTTTGTCAGAGACGGGAGAATGTGCTCAGCCTACATTTACAACAGCAATGAACCCTAACCCCTGTATTGTAACTCAACACAAAACAAATTACACAGTATACTTTCAAACTGTTTGTGCAGATATAGTTCTAATCATCATACCAGGAAACACTGCTTCGATGTACCAGGCTGCGGTACCATAGATGAAGGCGTCCAGATAAAGCATGATAATAGAGGTAGTAAAGCTGTACGAGTCTCCTTCCACAGGGCTGGAGTGGAGGTTGTACCACTGGATGCCCACGCCTTGCTCTTCGTATTGAGAGAAATACTCACAGCCGAAGCCAAAGGCCACAGGAGACAAGAAACTCTAAGAAAAGAGTAAACAAACTATTTTCAATCTTGGCACGAGGACACTTGAAATGCTGCGATACCTTTGGGTGTTGAAGCCCAGTTTCATTTTATTGAATTAGATACATTTAATATCATGGTTAATTTTCCAATTCCATCTGCTCATTAAGTTAATTTCTGTACAACTAGAACACATTTTTCTAGAACTGTGGAGAGAAACTTTATGCTTGGACCAACTATAATTTTACTCACAGCGAGGACTCTGTAGGTGGTGTTGAGGCGGTCTCTCCAAGCTACACATAGTACGTATGGCAGGTAAAGCCCAAAGTAGATCAGCCCTCCACATGCAGCAGCCAGGTTGGCTTTAGAGAAGAATGTACTGATGAGAAAACACTGCATGATGGTGGCGGTGGCGAACGCGGTCAGGAAGAAAAACACAACCGATGGGTCGCTGTATGGCAGGATGTCCCCCCACTGGAAATAAGACAAACTAGAATTACGGCCTTGCTGTTGTATGCCACCACCAACCCATCATGTTGCAGTGTACAATCATATCTATCCAAAATCTCATCACTTCATCCTTTTACCCTATTGGACACGAAACGGTGACCATAGAAACAAATGTTTCAGATAAAGGAAAGCTTTTACAATGAACATCTCAATATGCAATAAAACTACTGAACACCTGAGTATTCTCCACTTTACTATCAGTACTCTCATTACCAATTATTATTTACAACTTTACGTTTTCTTTCCTGATCATGCACAGCCAGCTATTTTGTATATATATATATATATATATATATATATATATATATATATATATATATATATATATATAGTATATAATATAATATATATTGTGTTGAGTGAATGGTCATCTTGCCTTGAGCAGTGCAATAAGGAGACCTGCAGAGACGAGGAAAGGAACAATGCTGGTGATAAACCAGCTGAGCCATAGTGTTCCCGTTCCCAGACCCATAATCCTCATGGTTTCCTTCAGCCTCGCCTCCTTCTCATACACCACGCCTTTGATGATCATAGCCACCGAGTAGATCCAGGCCAGTGTCATGAAGAGTGGCAGAGAGCGGTTTAGCACTCGGAGGAAACTGTTATAAAGTATAAAGTAAATGCTAAAGCAAAGTAATAATGTAGTTGTAGTCCAAAGCAGAAGGTAGTTAAATGTTATTCAAAGTCTGGGACAATTTTTAACAGTTCAAATATTTTTTTCTGTTCTTTAAAGTTTTTGTGAACTCACAACATTCATGGGGACTCCTTGATTCCTGTTATGATTCCACAAATGGAAAGAATTGGGGAGCGGGGGCTTTCAAATAGTTATTCTCTCCCTTTAACAGCTACAATTGAGGTAAGCAATGCACTAAAACGTCTGCTGCTGCATACAAACTGCTTGGGTTATGGCTGTGCTAGTCTGTTTCCAGCGTGAACATGTGGAACTGTGTGCACAGGTAAAGTATTAGTTTACAACAGCATATGACTCACACATCATCTACATAGCAGGGGTAGGGCATCTGCTGGATGTAGATGCCGGTTGTTTGCTGAACTCCGGTCAGCATGCGGCTCACAGCTCTCTCCACCAGGTCCTGAACGTACACAAAGCCACCCCAAATGTAGCGCATATCATTAAATGGGTCAGCTGCTGGACCAGGATCCCAAAATCTGAAAAAAAACAGAAAAGTGCTGGAGAAAGTCCCGAAAGGCGAGTTCTGGTTTACGATATTTGCCACTTCAGCTTAAAAAGACTACTAAAACTTGTTTTTGGCTAAATGTCATTGATCTTTGATAAGCTGGGGTTTCATAAACTGAAGAGTACTTCCGGTGACGATATTGTCTCATTAGAAATTATCTGAAAGGGATACTCCACTCAAAACATGATTAATCAACCAATTTGGCAATGTAAACCGAGCTGTTCATGCAGGCGTTGTGGCTGCTCTAACCTGTTGACATGCGCGCCAACATGAAAAGCAAGAAGCTCCGCAACGTCACAGTGATGAAACAGTGTACTGCCGACCCCATAGAGTAGTATATCTTTATCATAGTAACAAGCCTCATAGAGAAGAATACTGTATATGTACCCAATGCAAAATTATTTCAAAGCTGAAACTTTGGAATTCTTCAAATAGAAAACCGATTAAAGTTGTACCGTATTTTAATCTGGTTTGTCCGTTTAACCTAGTGCACTCGATTTGTCAGAGTATGATTGGCGAGTACATATCCATCCACATCCATTTTTATAACCGCTTATTCTTAACAGGGTCACTGGATATGATCCCAGCTGACATTAGGTGAGAGGCAGTGTACACCATGGACAGCTAGCCAGATAATCACAGGGCTGACGCATAGAGATAGACCGTCATTTACACTCACATTCACCCCTATGGGCAATTTAGAGTCAATTATATATGGTTTAAGCAATGGAATAGCATGTTATGGTAAAGGTATTGTAAACGGTTTACTTGCACAACAGTTATCCATCAGTAAAGTTAAAGAAGTGCCCGAAAAACTAATTATGTTTTGGTTCTTCCTCAGTACCTGTCCTTGATTTTGTTGGTCCGGGTCACATCATCAATGTCCATTCTGATTTTGTAGGTGACGTGGGGCGGCAGGTCAGGCGACGAGGAGTTGGGCAGCAGGAAAACCACACCCGCCCAAAACTGCCTGTCCTCCAGTAGCTCCAAAGCCCTGTCAATCATCTGACCCTCGGTCTCCAACCCCTCCAGCTTGTTCAGAGAGAAACACTGCAGAGAATAATAGGAAACACAAAAGATATGAATACAAACAAAATTGAAGAGAAGCAGAAGTTATTACTTAAACTTTGCACTATTTAGAGGATTTACTATAACTACTTTAGTATGTACCAATCTAACACATTTGAAAGAATATAAATGAGCCCAAACGTGTTGGCCCTATCTGAAAAAAAACAGGAGAGACGTGAAATCCTGGTCACTATGAAATCTTTGGACAATATTTAGCCGCGTTAGCTTTCTAGTCAGCATACTATAGATTTTTAGAAGGTGTAGTGTAGTTAAATGAGGTAATTAAAAAGTGTTATTGCCTCCTCCATATTCCGTCAAACATGATTTGTTCTGTTCTTTTATCTTTTCCGTCTATATTCTCAGATTGAGGCTGGTATTTCTGACATGTTTGGAGAGCAGCATGAACAACAATGCCAAAGGGTGAGAACCTCAGTGACTTGTGCGAGCGTGGTGATGGTGTGGCTGAGGTCGTTGTAGATGTCCAGCCAGGTAGGCGGTGCGCTGGGCTTCCTTTGGGCATCTGGTGAGGGTGTGGCCAGAAAACGTGCAATTCGTGAAGCCGTCCAGGATGTGTTCTCCAGGCGCAGGTTGACCAGTACTGCGACCTCTGGCCGTCTCAGCAAATCCTGTCACACACACACACACACAGAGTTGTCTATTCATTACTTTTGGGGACTTTACATTGACTTACATAGTGTACTTACTCATAGGACCAAGCACCGGACGTGGGGTGACAGAGCCTTCTCTATATCTGCCCCCTCCCTCTGGAACTCTCTCCCCAAACTCATCCGAGACTGCACTGATCTTTCCTTATTCAAATCGCAAATCAAAAGCCACCTGTTCAGAACTGCTTTTAATGTGTGATTGTTTGCTCTATTTTTAGTTATTCTTATTATTTTTTTTTAGCTTTTAGGATGTTATAATTATGTTATGTAAAGTGTCTTTGAGTACCACGGAAAGCTATATAAATGAAATGCATTATTATTATTATTATTACATTCATGACCTGGAGATTGGTAACAACCTAATCCTAATACTAATCCTAACCTAACCCTAAAGATAACCTTTCTCTCACCTTAAACCAAGTCGTCGCCCTAAAATGTAATGAATTACGTGCATTTTGACCACAAAGGAAGGCGAGTCTCCACAATGTGACTATGTAATCAGAGTTATGCCCACACACACACACACATTATATGAAAAATATATTTTCAGCATCATCCCACACTCATCCTTCCTGAAGAGAGATAGCAGTTGGTAAATCAGACCTGCAGCAGCTGAATCTCCACGCTGCTCTCCATGTAATTCTTGATTTGTGGTCCCACCTCCATCCAGGCTGCATTCAGCTCCTGGAGGATCTGCATGTCCTCGAAAGTCTTGTTCATCTTCAGCAGACACAAATAGTAGTTAGCTTAGATGGATGTATTTGTTTTGGTTTTTCATCTGAGAACACTGCAGTTGCGTGTCTGATTTCTCTTGGGGCATTTTAAATGTTGTCAGGCTCCTGTCACAATGTTAGACACACACAACATGAATATTTGCCCCCTAAATAATATGCTCAGGAGCCTAATGCGCTTGCTAATAACTTGTGATATTCATTGCTTTTAGCGACAAATGCTTTAAATGCCAATACGTTATATAAACCACTTCAGTAGATTAAGTTAGTCAGGTGGCAATCCTAGGATGGACTCTCTGAGGTTTGACTCTACCTCTTTCATGACTTGTTGTACTGCAGGAGTGTCTGGTGTGTACAGCAGTTTCCCAATAAACAGAGGTTTTATTCCTCTCCACACAAGGCGAGACAGAGGGTTGGACTCAAGCCCGTGGATCAAACTTTTACAGAAAGGAGCTGCATGGAGGAAAGCACAAATAAGTCAAACGTTAGACAAAAACAACCATTTAAACTTAGGTGGTGTTGATTTTTGTTGTCGCTTTGGATCTTCAAGATCACAAATGGATCAGACAATGAAAAATCTGATTTTCTATTTATTTATGATAAATTGCCATTTGCAAATCAACTGAAAAGAGGAGCACTTGCTGTGGTAAAAAGAAAGCAGTTAATGGAAACTTTTGCAGCCATTCAGTTAACTTTGAATTATCAGAACATGTTTCCAAACATATCAAAGCCTCTTACTCGTGTTGTTGTCACGGTCCGGGTCTGTGTCTTCAGTCCCATTTTTTCCTAAGAAAGACTTGATGTCATTGTCCTCATACCAGTTGAGTGATGGGATGCGCTCACCGCCAACCTCAGGGTGACCGCACATGATCCTCGAAAAAGCACGAAAACTCTCTCTGGGCAAAGCTGAGCGATTTTCTGGAGACAGAAAACGAAGAGCTGTGCTCATGTCTGCAAAGCTGGACAGGGAGGAGAACTGAAGGAAGACAGAGAAGTAAGACCGGAAGTTAGGAAATAAAGAACAGGGTAGAAATTAAGGGAGAAGATTAAATTTAGTTGGGAGAACATTTGGTAAATTTTATTCAGTCAAATGAAAAAGAAACAGACATATAAAAAATTATTTCACCTATCAACATAATATAACGACATTTACAAAGGTCTGATTTGTTTACAGTGACTAATTCATAATAAATCAAATGTAAAGCACCTCCCAAAATGTCTGTTCAATCAAGAGACTGTCACAGAAAATACAGAAACAGATGGACATGAAAAAACACGTGTTCTTACATCATCGATGAGGACAGCCAGCTCTTGGGAAACTGAGGTGACGGCCTGACTAATGAGCCTGAGGTCTCCAGCGTTCGCCATCAGACGTTCTCTCTGACAAGAAGGACCGACAGACAGGTTTACTGATGGCAACAGCAAACAGCCAGTGAGACTGTATTCGGATTTATTGATTTTTGCACTGGTGAGCAAAGTATTTTTGCCAAAGATAGCTCATTCCTACCGTGAAGAACTTGGTAAAGTCGAGCTGAGAGAGGAAAAGGCGTTCAGCCTTCTGCAGGACGTCAGCTGGCAGGTTACACAGCTGAGTCTGAAGATCATTCATGGTGGCTTCTCCTTCGTCCACCTTCAGAAACTGTCCCAACATGCTCGCATTACACACCAAGTCCTTCAGCTGCATCTGAGCACCAGCCACAGAAACCTGGATGGATAAAATTGATGACCCATATTTACATTTAATAGAGTTAGACTCAAACTAATAATACATACAACTTTATCTGTAATTATCATCAGGGCTGATAGCAACATTTCTGTGATACTTATTCATCCATCCATCCATCCCAAAGACTATTCACCTTTCACATCCAAGGTCTCAAGTTCAAAGTTATTACATTCTTTATTTACACATATTTAACTCAGTTAAATCAGTTCAACAATTCGTAATTCCTATTTTAATTTTTTAATTAGTCTTATTTGTTGTCCCTTTCATTCTAATAGATTCCACCTATTTTTGTTTCTGATATAAAAGTTGAATTGATTTTGGATTTCCTGGGGGGAAACATTTTTCAGAAATATACCAAATATCTTTTTTCTATATTTGAAACTTCTATTGAGGTTTCTGATTGAAGCTTTAAATGGCTTAAATTTAATTTAATTTAATTTAATTTAATTATATAAGTCTGGTAAAAAAACAGACTTTTCCACTTCCGACCCCTGAAAGCGCTTTAACACTACATGTCATCATCACCCACTCACACCCATTCATACACTGATGACAGGAGCTACCATGCAAGGTTCCACCTGCCCATCAGGAGTAGCTAACATTCAAAGAGGGTCTGTTTGTTATCAATGGATATTCAGCAGATAACTCACCTGAAAATTGAGACGAGCCTTCAGCAGCTGGCCCACAGTCACAGACGACAGGTTGCCATTGGTCAGGAGGAAACTGGAGAACGTCTCATTGGCTCTCAGGTATTCTTCTACTGGGAGATCTATGGCAGAAAGCCAAACATTAGGTGCTTCCCAGTGCTACAAATAAAATACTATGTATTACAAATAAAAGTCCACATCCAAAATAACCATTTATACTGTTTCAAAATAAACTGTTTGCCGGTTAGTTCGTGCTCTGTGGGATTAGGGTACATTTGTTGTTTTTCAATTTATGAATGGCATCTAATAATGCTTAACCAGGATTATTAAAAATGTTACAGTGCCACTAACATAAATATTATATATATTCAAAATTCATAAAAATAAATTGCACTCAGCTCCAGAGACAGAAATATTCTATAGTCGTATTCACACTCCCTTGTGAAGTTTAACGTTACCATTTAAGTTATTTCTGTCTCCTGAAAAGATGTAACCCTGAGAAACTTTAACAATAATTTTGAGGTAAAACAAAAAGTGGCTTCATAACAGTGTGTGTACAGTATTGTGTGAGGATTGTGGGAGTCAGCAGGTGTCTAGTAGGCGGTAGGGGGGGGATTTGTTGCTGATAAACCTCACTAAAGAACCTGCTTTAATTCATCCAATTGTTTTCTGAGGTAGTCATGTAATGTTATCTGCCCACAGCAGAGAGGCCAAACGGCCACTCTGTGCTGCTTCACAACAGCAGTAAATGGACACATTCATTCGGTAACTCGACACCTGTTTAAAGCCATTCATACAGATCAGCTACTGTATACTCTCAGTCCTTCTCAGAACTGGGAACAGAGCTCCCTCCAAAATTAATTCAATGTCTATATTGTATTGATGGCTTGCAGGTACTTAATCCTGCTATCAATTGAATTTCTTTCTTTGAAGGCCTGTTAGTTTTCTGTTTAATAAAGACAGAAGTGTGTTAAGTTATTCAAAAACTAGCATATGCATAGCAAGCTTTTTCATTAGTTCTGACATTTGACTTGAAGAGTTCATTCGGTTGTAGTGACTGATTCAAACATTGTGGTGATCTTTTCTTCTTGGACTTTACCACATGCTGACCTTGTTTAAACTTTTAACCACAATACAACTTCACACACAAAAGCCAAGACTCTATTCAGTTTCACCATATACATAATTCATTCATGGTCTTGTAGAGCAACCTTGAAGCTATAACTTGACCTTATACTCATGTTCACTTTGTGTGTGTTTTGCATGCCAATATTTCTTAACTCAGTCATTACTGGAAATATAATGATATCTATTTGACTTTATGGCAAGTCCTACCCAGGGTTTGAAATGAGAACGTAAACAACAAATGTGTTTAAATGTCAAGAAATCCCTTCAGGTCAGTGCTAAAGGAGATTTAAAACTAGCTGTGGCGTACTTGGCCAGGCTCCAGGTCGCTCTCCGAGCCTTTGGACACTCTCCATCAGGTCCTGAAAGCCAGAGAATCTCCGGTTTCCACTGTAGGACAGAATAGTCTGCGCGTCCATGAAGAGACGAGACAGTCTGGGGGAGATTTGACCAGAGAGTGTTTACCAGTAAACACCAACTTTACATCTGCAAACATTACCAACTTAACTTTAACTTCTAGGCAAATTGGAGAATTGTAAATTTGGTTGTTTCTATGCTTGAAATAAATGGTTTTCAGATCAGATGTAGGAGTTTCAGAGAAGCAACTGAAAGCACCAAAGTGTACATGAAAAAAAGCATCTTTGGGCAACACTGAACCCCAAATTGCTCCCTGCCATCAGTGTGTGAATAGTAACTTGCAAAGCTGTTAAAAGTGTGACATAAATGCAGATACTTAGCAGTTACATAAATGCAAGAAATAAATTAATGGTTTAAACAAAAAGTTTAATCGGGTTAGTGAAAGTAGAATCAACAAATAGTCTGACACATAACCCCCTATAAAACCACAACTTAGTATTTTTACACTTTAGTTTTTATGAGGATTAAACAGAGATATAACATGTTATTGGTGAACTTTCAAGGTGCTGGGAGGCAGATTTAGTTTGCCGTGTCCAGTCTTCATAATATAGTGTGCAGACATGGAAGTGATATTGATCTTCTGATCTGCTCAAAGAGCATGAATACCAGTGTGTGTATTTATTAACATGTCCAACTATTCATTTGAGGTGTGCTAATGCAAAGTACACAAACTGTTGGGGATAATCTAGAGTCCAGGAGCCCTGGAGGCCACTGGCTATCGGTCTAACGACGGATAAGCTGCTGAGGGCACAGGGCCTACATTTCTGGGGTGTCGGTGTAGCCAGCGGATATCCAGGCCAAGACTTTCTTTTCTGTGTGCTGGTCATTGTTTACAGTGTGATTAGCAAATTGACTGGACTTGAGAGACAACATGTAAAACCGGATTGTTTCACACGTAGCCAGGTTACAAGCTCATTTTAAACAGAAACAAAGCTAAAGCATCGTCAGACAATAGCTGATTACGCATTTTGGCCAATGCGTAATGTGTCTTTTGCTCTGCACATGGACTGTTTACCTCCATTTAACCAAAGCCTTCTCAAGCATGATTGGTCAATGCTACTCAGATAACAAATGGAAACCAAAACGACGCTGATGGCAAAATCTTGTCAAGTTACCTGCAGATTCTGATAATGAATGTATCTGTGTGTATTCCTGCACTGAAAAAGTATCATCTTGCTCAAAGAATATGTTTTGCTTTGTCTGTTCATAAGCAAGCAATAATTCTGAATGCTGAAGTGGGTCTTAAACCCTGGATGCAGTCAACCGTATGCAGCAGCATTGCAATCTGGTCAACAGTGTTCTTGCTCTAATAAACTGAATTCAAAGTCAATAACAACTGGTGGATTTTTTTTCTAAATCAACAACATTTTCAATCCTACCATACACTTTGACTGTATGCTGTTTTTCTGTTTAACTTTTGGGCTAATTCCTTCCTCAATGATCCCCTGGTAAACTCCCGCACTCCAGACAGCTGTCCATCTTTTACATCCAGTTTTACCTACATGGAGTTGTCAAAGTTGCCTACTTGGCCCAGCGTCTCCCCTGGTGTCGGGCTGTGGAAGCATGGGTTGTTGATGTTGCAGATAATGCCCTGGATCCAGGGCAAGGTGCCTGCTGATGGCAAGGCTTTGTTCGGAAAGTGACCTACAAGCAAAGACAAACAAAGACAAAGAACCAGGAGATTAGCCAGTCATACAAAAATGAAATACTGTAGTAGTGACCTGAAACCCAATCTACAGGCAGCATATTGTATCCCTTGTATCAACAAGGAATAATTAAAGTTAGTCATCTGCAAGGCTTTGTTTTGTGTTTTTTGTGTTTATTTACAGTTGGAAAGTTTACTTTTTCTACACAATTAAGAGACAATGTAGCTTTTAAGGGCCCTACAAAATGTAAGGCATTAACCAACTGGCCTATATCGTGTCATATAGTGTGGTGTTGTGTTTAATTATGTTACCATGTCATGTTATGTTAATTAGAGACTTCTCAAAGAAGGTCAAGAACACAACAGGTTAGGAAAACAAATGTGCTGAAAAGACTTACTCTCAGTTAGTTAATCTCTCAGTTAGTTAATCTATATAAACTGGTTGGCATGAAGCCATTTTCTGAACTGCAAGTGTGTGTCTGAAAAGACACGTTAAATACGATCACTCACATTGGCTCTGTTTGTAGGGAGGGTGTGAATGGCGAACAGAGATGAGGATGACGAAGAGGAAGAGCGGCCATAGGAGCTCAATGATCAGCTGGATCTGCATTAGAGGAAAACATAGGAGCTGTTATAAATAATCAATGACCTTGAGACCTCTGTTAGAGACTATCAGGACTTTCTCCCAAACCTGTCATCTAGTGTGACCCACACCGTAACTGACAGAGATAGACAGTTGTGATTTCTTCATGAAACTTCAGACATTTCATATTATATTTTTAATTCGAGAATCAACAAACAATTAAATGACTTTCTGTTAAATGAAAATGTGGCCACCTTGTTCCTCCTGCGGTATGTGATATTCTTCCAGAGCAGAAGGGAAAGCTGTTGTAAAAATCCCATCACTCTGAATGGCTACCTGGCCATGATGCAAAGCTGGAAAACACAAATTGTGTTGAGAAAGAGACAAGTCAGCAGGGGATCCCAGTTTTCAAGTTGACACATGCGGCTGCTCTGTCCCCACTTCAACTACAGCTGGGGACATTTATCATATTTCATCTTCTTCTCAGTCTCACTGTTTTCTGTCTTGTCTCTCTCTAGTGTGACATATCAAATAGCTGTAAAATACTAGTACACAGATATATATATATATATATATATATATATATATATATATATAAATGACAGACAGTAACTGACTAGATATAAAACTGGCGAATTCGACTTTTGTGGCATTTTTCTTTAGTTAGTGTGTTCTCTGAAATCTTTTTTTTCTCTCCTCCCAAATTGTTTGTGCATTTATTCACAGACCAAAATAAATGTATCTGGAGGTTGTTAACTACTATTATGTTAGGCACTAAGTGTTAATAAAATACTTATTGGCTTTGGCTGTTCTTTAAAATGTGCTAATTTGACTTCTAATGTCTACGATGAATAAGCTCATCATTAGTGAGGACTGGTGAGAAACTGTAGCTGACCTTTGCCCTGCAGAGGACATGACTGTGGCTGAGGACAGTTGAGTTTATTTCTCAGCATGAAACAACTTTTAACTTTTATGTCATGTTTTAAGACACTTATGTGGTGAAGCAAGGTATGACGTTCTGTAAGTGATGGATCCATCAGGTTGTTTTTATATTTGTTGAGAGTAAAGGTTGTCTTGTGTGCCTGCAGTGATCTGCTTAAGATGGACAATCCCCTTCTTTATCTCAAAAGCCTCCTGATCCTAACAGCTTACCTGTTTCACTCAGAGACTTTTAACATTTACTTTTTCTCTGTGAACACCACCAGACTACAGCCTCTTCCTCTTGTTTGTGCTGTAGTTAGTAAATAATCTGAAGCTCTGGATCATGATTTGTGCCAGGTCATTTCCTTTGCATCTACAGACGACATGGTGTCGCCTTAAAGTCAATTTTTCTTTTTTAATTAATCTGTTTACAAATAAATGTCAGTGCAGGATACAGGTATTGTATCCACTGTGTTTTCTTTGACTTTTTGTTTCACTCCATTTCCCTTTTCATATATATACACACACACACACACACATATATAATATTCTATATATATATATATATATATATATATATATATATATATATATATATATATATAATATTCTATATATATAATATTCTTTATATATATATATATATATATATATATATATCACTCAGCAAATATAGCAAGCTGATGTACAGGTTACTTTACATCTTAAAACTCGCATGACACAACATGGGTTCAAATGAACTTAGCTAACGTTAACATCAACACTACTTGTACAAACTAACATTAACTAACCTAGGCATTTCAGCATTTAAATAGAGACGATACTGATTCAAACAAATTGTCAAATTAAAACATAATTGAAATGCTATTGTAATACAATGACTAGTTTAGTTCACTGTTTGACTTGTCCATGACTAGTAGCTAAAGCCCATAATTAACCTGACGTTAGGGAGGAGTTAAGCTAAAAGAGGAAAACACTTAGCTAACGTTAAATTTGGAGTCAGCTTCCTAGCATGTCACACAATGATGGTTGAGAATGACCTTTTCGAAAACAAAACACAAACGTAATGTGCTCTCAAGACTCGTTAAACTGTCGCTTTTGATTACCTTTCTGTAAAATGGGTGATAAAATCTCCTTTCAGTGTCGCGGAAACACCAACGGCCGGTAGCTCGTCATTGACTATTCATTTCCCCAGTTTGCAGCGGCAGGCGTGAGGTGGAGAAAGTCCCGCCCACATGGGACGCCGATTGGCCAAAGTATGATTCAAGTGCGGGGCCAAAGAAGCCGGTAAAGAAACTGATTGGCTTGTGTCTATGTTTTGGTAACTGAAGACAGCTGATTGGCCAGGCATTGACAGCGCTGTGTTATGTATACGCTCACAGATATCTTATATTACTCACATAAATAAAATGCATTACTTTATTAGCACAAGCAGCATACGATTACATTGTATACTTGTAAAATAGCAGTAGAGATATTAATTAATAACATTGTATTTGCAATTGTTACAAAGAACTGTGCTATTATCAATTTTGATATATTTTTCAATTACATATATTGCAAAGACAACATATTCAGAGATCTGTCCAAATTCAAATGTACAGTAGCTCTAACTCCGATGTATAAAAGGCATTACATTTTAAAAAAGCAACTTTGCAACTGAATCTCAATAAATAAAGTCAAGCTATCTTACATATCATTTTAATGAACATCCAAAACAGCAAATTCTTAAAAGTATACGCAGTTAAGGCAGTTACCTTTTATCGTGCATGATATCTGCTTCATATCAGGCACATTCAGGGAAGCATTGTATAAATGAACCAGAGCTCTCTAATGTGTGTGAGACAATGTGTTGATATACACGTGTAGAAGTACATCATAATGAAAAACACAGACTCTTTGTCCTTATTCAATAACAATTCCCCTGCAAGCACATTTAGCTCAGGCACACTGGCAACAAACTGGAAGACCAAAAACTCGAAAGTACAGCATACTCAACACCATGTAAAAAGTTAGTGAAGTCAAAATATATTTTGCTTATGAATTATTGCATCTCAGCTGCTGCCTGCATTGTTAAATATCAGATAAATATGAACATAAAGCTACCATCTATCTCTGTTGCTTTAAAATATGCTTTACAATATAACAATGCACTTTACATCTTAAAAATACAAGAACAGTTTGTTGTATTCAGTGGTGTGACAACAGCGTGTGATATGCTGTATGATAAATTGCATAATATTTTCTTAGTTTGGCAAAAGTTCATGTTGCTTGAACACTGCAGTATTTTGTCCTTGATGCAGCAGGAAGTGCTCATAGAAAAACCGGCTGCTCTTGTCCTGTTAGGAGTCGATATGTTGAGGCTGGCATGGTCTTCAAGTGTATCTGCCAAGAGGAAGGGGGAGGGGGGGGATCTACATTTGAACAGTGACGATATGTCGTAATAAAAAGTGCACTTTGGAAAGTGGAATACTTATTACTTTACTTATGACAAAATCAAAAAAATATTTTGAATGCAAGCATTTCATGCCCCCTCTCACCTCCCCAACGGCGTTGGTCAGGATCTGGATGATCTTGTCGTGTGGCGTGGCGACGACACTCTGCGTGTTGATTTCGATGATGCGGTGCCCAACACGAATGCCTCCTCTCTCTGCTATACCGCCCCGCATCAGACTGCAGATCTGTAACCAGGAAGAGAGGGGGGATTTTTACTTTTTAAAACAAAGACGAAAAGCATATTAAAAAAAAAGCTATTTATTTTGTCAAAGAACAAATGAAAAAAAATAGAAGAACTAATTGTGAGGATGAGAATAGCGTGACAGATGATATGAATATTGACTTACAATGCCGTCCTCCACACTGAAGCCCAGCTGAAACTTAGGATCTGGCCTCCTGATAATCGCCATGGTGACCGGCGGGCAGTGGACGATGCTAAGCTTCACATACTTTTGGCTTTTTAAGTCCTGAGATGGAAACAGCAGAATTTTTTTTTAAAAAGTGTTGTCACCTTTCAGAAATATTATTTTCTTGGTATACTTCTGTATTTATGTTACTCACCAATTGTATAAGTTTGCTGTTAGTTAAGTTTTGATGAAGGTCTGCAAACACTTCTCAGTTCTCTTTTTTTTGTTTATTAACCTTTCCTTAACATTTTTAAGCAATTATTTTGATGTTTTTTTTTGTGAATACAAAATTAAAGTTAAATATAGTTGTTTGGTTACCATTCAGACTTTCATGGTCACTACCCTCTGCATGTGAAATCTTAAATATATGCTAATACAATACAACAACATGAATATCTATGGACTCACAAATTACCATAAAGCTGTCTGACCCAGCCTCAAAACATTACACATTATTAGCTTCACAATAATGAATTATTTGCAGGGCTGTTGTGCTGATGGCATTATGCAGGTGTTCATTATATTGTATGCATCACAGGTGAATGTTTCAAAGGTGGTGCTCTACGGTAACAGGATGACACATCTTTAAAATATTTAAATATAGAAATATCAGTGCAAAACATAGTGGCTATACACAACTGCATGAATACTGATATTGGCTCTTTAAACCCAAATTAATATCTGAAGCCACTTTAAAACCAATACTGGCATATGTGCACTCACTGTATGCAAACAGTGCCATCTAGTGCATAAAAAAGTAAAATCACTCAAATGTACAGTTTTTATATATTTAATTCTGCTCTTCCATCATAATAATAACAACAACAACAACTATTATTGTTGATATACTTTTTTGCTCCCCATGTGCCCTTCTTACCCGGATGATGTTCTGGCATGTGGTGATGGGCAGACCCACCAGGCTCGTGCTGTTTACAGACATGATGCGGTCCCCGATGCTGAGCTCGCCACAGCGCTCAGCAGGTCCCCCATGAAGAAGGTTAGCCACCACCACTGTGGGCAGGATGGATCCCCAACCTGACTCCACCACAGCCAGACCCAAGATCTCCCCCGGAGCCTTGGTGATGGCTACCTGAGCCACAGACACACAGCAATGAAAATGTTTACATTTGGTTAACCAGTTATTTCCCTAAAACCATCTACATTTGAAAGTTGTCAGGGTAACAACGGAGATACATTGTAATACATAAATACAAGCTGACACCGGCAGCTGTCCTACATGAAGGAGCATGTTTTTGTATGCCTTTATTTTAATGCAACAGAAGTCCCTGGCCGGGAATCGAACCAGAGATGTCGGCAATCACCATTATATATAGTGTGCATCTTAACCATGAAGCCACTTTTTAAGCCAACTTTCAAGTGTATGGGGAGGAAATGTTTAATTATCTAAAATATATATTTTAGTTGAATTATCACTTTAAAAAGATGGTGGATGAGAAGATCACAAGATTAGGTGAGATAAAATGAAAATGAGAAACAACATTTGAGGCAGGAACATGACCAAATGCAACACTCTTTCTGCATAAATAAGTGATCTACATCTATTTTGCTAAATATCAATGGTTAACGATTTAGATTTCTCATTGTACCACCTTATACGACTCTTCTTACATGTGCACTAGAAAACCCTTAATAATATCAAATTACATCATAATGACGTCTATTAATGGCCACCTGTAGTTTGTGTTCAGACACGTATCCACAATCACTCTGCTTACGTCTCTGATGTTCTGAGAGTCAGAAAAGTGGGCCAGGTCTCCGTTATAGAGCTCTTGACTTTCCAGATAGTCACTGTACTCGCCAGGCCTCAGGTCGCTGGCCTTGATGCCGCTGGCCTGAAGAAACTGCTGGTACGCCACTCCGAACGCCTGACCGATAGCTTGGGCTATGACCTGGGCCTGGACGGAGACACAGGGTGGAGGACAGAGAACTGACTCAGGTTGCAATTTGTTAAATACATATACTGTACTTCCTTCATTTTTTATCACCCTCCATTTTCATATAAACATATAAAAGCCAATTAGTTGATTTGCAAAACATTAAACAGTGCACATAAAGCACATGTCACACCCCGAAACAAACAGAGCATCAAGTCTCAAATCGTTCCCTACTCTCCTCTCAAAGATGACCTATGCCTTTCATTAGTTATTTGTTACATTTACTGGTTCACTTGCTGCCCATCTATTGTAAATCATACTTAAAATAAAACGTTTCATATAAAAGAGTTAAGTTGGGAAAACTAGCTGTAGACGCAGTGGCCTCCAGGCCTTCAGAATCCCACAGCTAATTAGTTTCTAAAAGAAAACCTTCCTCCTCCTATTCAGTCTTGCCAACAGTGGAAAACTGTGACGGCAGCCAGACCATTTTTACATTCAGGAGAACTCGCTAGCTGTCTGATGGAAGGAAACCAGGTCAAGCTGAAGCTGAAACTGTTGTCCAGCTGAAAACAGCACATTTGATCTGAGACGCAACACTGAAGGGGGCTAAAGAAACCTTAATAATGTCTTGAATTGAGGCTCTTCCCCCATCAGTTGGATCTGGCCCCGTTTGTGAGTTCTGCAGCTAAAGACTCAAGATTAATTGAAACAATGAAGTTGTAGACACAATAAAGACCATAATCGCAAAGCAGGGAACCCTTCAAAACTTCACAGAACAAAATCTTTTAACAGCTATTTGATTTGCTGTTTTATTAAATTGCCCTTCAATAAGTCACTCACGTCGTCAGAGGAGAAAACGTGGCAGACCATTAAGCACTTCTTCTGAGGCCCGGAGGAGGAGGAAGAGGAAGAGTTAGGGGCTAGGTCACCATCCTGCCCTTTACGTTTCCTTCGTGCCATCAGGACCACAATGTTACCAATGTCTGCAATGTAAGAGATCATCTGCAGAGCGTGATCCATCATGGCTTCCTGAGTGGAAACAAGACATGAATATTATTCAACTTGCAGAGACAATAATAATAATAATAAATAATAATAATAATAACTTTTGATTGTCTGGTACAAGCAGAGAATGCTACCACAAGGCACTGCATTGATGAAAAAACCTAATTCAGAAGTCAAATATGAACTTTGTGAAAATTATTGTTTGACTTTTTCGGGTTTTCTTCTATGTTAAATGTTACTGTTAAGCAGACATTATATCTAAATCTATTACATCCGAGAAGTTGACGTGTTTTTCAATGCAACAGGGGAATTAAAAAAAAAGATTTCCCCTCACAAACTAACAATAAAATAACATAACCAAAAGAGACGACTTTCCTTTTTCCATTACAATTGAAAAAGTTAAGATGCTGGTATGAGATGCAAAACATTTAATTAAATCTAAGAGGCTCAACTTCACAGCAATATCAGTTGTCATTTATACATGAAACCACAATATAAAAAATTTAAAACATTTTTTTTTTTAAAACAACGCTAAGATTACTGTATTTCTTTTATTCATAAGTATGGTGCAATGAGGAGCAACCAGCCATGCAAAGATGGAGCTCACAGAAAATGACCCATTTTGACTCTCCTGGCAATTTAACTACATAGTGAAAGAAAATAGACTTTACTGAGCTGTAAACTAAATTGTAGGACTGTACAATGATGACACACATCAATGGAATTACTATTGACATTTCTTTCCAAATGTATAAAAATCTGTATTTCAAGGGTTCAGAACATTTTAAATCAGCCCTGCCTTGCTGTCCATAAATGAATCTGTTCACACTATTATCATGATTTCTGAATTTAAATCCAACCTACGACCTGAAATCCATTGGGATTTGAGAGCAAAACTTTAGGTGCGACAACGAAATGATAATGCAGTAATAAATGGGGTCCAAATACATCCAAAATAAAAATAAAAAGCAAAAACAATTAGGCACATTTTAATCAACTTATCCTTAGCGGTAAGAAAACATACCTGAGTGTCAGCAGTGAGAACTTTGATTCGTTGGGTTGAGATGAACAGATCCACCTCTGTCATTGGCTGGGACTCTCCCTCTGGAGCCTGAAACAAACAAAGTCACACTGAGACCCTATTGGCACACAAAAAGAAATAAAACAGCTAATGCCTCAATAGAGGTATTTTCAGAATGACAAATATCCCAAACTAGAATAATACTACACAGTAACAACAACTGCCATGTTTCCACTGAGAGATTCTCTTCAGTGCGTCTCCTACGCGGGTTAACCTTAATGCGGTCCACAGCCTCCTGAGCCTGCGTCATTCGGGCATTTGTAGACGGGGTCTTCTCTGATTTGATCTGAGTTGAGCCCAAGTACTTGGCACCAAATATCACTCCATCCAACAAGTCTTCAGGGTCACACGGACCAGGCACTAAAAGAGTGAAACACAATAACATAGACAATGACTTTTTATGAAATTTTAAACTGAAAAAATCCTTCTTTCAAAAAGACAACTGTGCTGAAGTGTCTCACCGTCTTTATACGAGGGATGATCGGCACTCTGCAATGACAGCAGAAAGATGAATTAGTAAACTTTCAAGGCTGAAATTAACCAGATACAAAAATAAAATAAAAACAGTTCAAGATAAATTAGTAATTTGCAACATTGATAATCATAGTTACATAGCATCAAACAAAGCAACACTTTGTGGAGACAAAACTATGTTCAATTTTGACATTTTGTAGACAACTCAAAGATCAAGTGAAAATATTTTTTTTCAGTTATAACATAGCATCCGTCACAAAAGTTATAGATGACAATTAAATGTTATCACTGGTTAAACTTCAACTTCTCGAATGATAAACAAATGCAATGAATCTACTTTGTTTAAGCTGATAAATAAGTTTAAGTTGTTTAAGTTGCATGAGCAATAGGGTCTTCTGTAGAAACTGAATCATTAAATAAATCTTGACATAACTACATTGGAGTTTACAATTCATCCCCCTTTCATCTGATAATAGAAAAAGTTGCTCAATTACCTGCTCGCTCTCTGCAGCAGCCTCCTCTTCCTCTGGAGGCTCCTCGCCCAGCTTCATCCACACTGGCTCAGGATACTCATCATCAGGCAGGGAGGTGAGGGAGTCCTCCCGGTGCCGCTGCTGTTGACCATTCCCATAATGCCCCCAGAACCTTTGAGCATCCTCCTGGCTGTAGGAAACCGACACTACGGCATCCATGTCTCCTCTGAGGGGCGGACAGGTGGGACTTTGTGTAGCGCTGATCTCTGTGAACTGCAGCAGCCCCATCAGGTCTCTGTGGTGGCTTTCAGAGAACAGCAGCCCGGTGGTTTCAGTGCTGTCCTGTGTTAGTAGGGAGGGAGCACATGCTTCCCGCTCAGACAGGCTGGAGTGCTGGGCGAGGTGAGGTGGTGTCCGGCGGCTGGGATGAGGCTCTTCCCCCATCAGTTGGAGCTGGCTAAGCAAGGTGTGGATGCGGCTGTGGTCTTCATCACCTGATCTCCTGTTAACAACCTCCACTTCCTGCTCACTGACCATATTCTCCACATCACTTACTTCATCCCCAACAACCTCCAAGTCCTCAACCCTCACCTTTTCCTCAACTACTTCATCCGCTTCCTCCAATTCCACCTCAATATCCTGGACTGAAATATTTCCCACAAGCTCCTGCTGGTTCAAGTTGGGTGGAGCAACAGTGTCACTCATGCCCAAAGGTAGTAATACTGCCTCGCCCGGACTCGCCTTGTCCAGATTGTCAACAGAGGGAGGGAAGCTGGTGTCATCCAGGTCATCTGCTGAGCCCGCCTCACTGGAGGAGTCAGACCTCCAGTCCAATGGAGGAGGCTCGATCAGATTGTATGAGTCAACATCCTCCACCTCTGAACCTCGTGGAGCTGCCACAATTTGTTGTCTGCTAATATCAACCTTCAAGACAGGAGCAGTTGCAGAACAGGAGTCTGACTGATCAGCGGGGCAGACATCCAAGTCCATTTTGAAAGAAAGCCTGTCAGGGAGAGAAGTTTGATTTAAGAGGCAATCCGGAAGTGGGTTCAATGGTTTTCCAACAAAATGAATAACATTGTCATATAACATAAACAAAAGTTAATTGATGTAAATAAAACCTGCAGCACAAACCTAACTGGTAGTATAACAAAAGACTGTCTCACACGTCTTTAGTGCAAGTAAAACTAGACACCATCAGTGAAAGCTAGCTGAAGTACAACTAAACACCATGAACATCAAGATAAAGAAAGCCATCTAAAAACTCAAAGTACAAGGGCAGCATGTACAATATGGGTAATGGGGATGAACCGATCCAACCTAAACACTCCTGATATACCGATACTTTGGGTATCAGCCGATTCAGAGTACTGATCCACTACCAGTGTTTAAATAATATTCTGTATTGTGTGGAGGGTACTGGGATCATTGTTTTACGTGTGAGGCAACATTAGGTTTGACTTAAACATGGCTTTACTAACTTTGTAAAACAAAATATAACAAACAAATAGATAGTTATACATCTACTCAATTGTCATTTATTAAATGAATAATATCTGATCGATTTGAGTGAATATCTGACTGATATCCGATACCATATCTGTTTGGTGCATAATGTGTAACCATCAAATAGACCCAGAGAGAACACTTCACATCCCTTTTACCTATGAAAGTTTTTTTTAAATTTTTTTTTAATACAAGTAATTCAGCTGCCATTTCTGCACCCTAAAATAAATTGCACGTAGAACAAAGCGGCTTGCAGATTAGCCCAGCTAATCTGAATTTAATTTAAATATCTGCACTTTTACAAGCCATTCTCGGTTGTTACACATCACAACATTGAATACTTATTTTAAAAATCAGGCAGGTTTTCTGGTCAATTCGGCCGATAAATGATCCACAACGCAACACAGTATTTCTTTGCGTTCACAAACACACATCGTGGATATTAGACAGGAAAATAAAAATAAGTTTTAGCAGATTAGCTGATTGCTTGGACCAACTGTGGATGTTTAAAGGCATTATTGAGGTAGGTCGTAGAATCGTGTTACGTTGATCTGGAAATGACAGTAAAACTTTTAGTCAACAAAATGTTTAACTGGGACCATGGCAGAATAAAGTAGCGCACACTAATACGAGCTAATAAGAGAACAATTCAATAAGCCAGACTCCAGAGTCACACCACCATGTACTGCTTTACGTTATACAGTCTAGTTCAAGGTAGCCGATAAAGCAGCTCCTCGCTCACTAGTTAACATTAAAGTAACTAATTACGACCCGCCGCACACAAAGAGTAGCACATTGATAAACTGAATCACGTCTGAGTTAATAAATAGTGGGAAAGCAGCGAAAGGAGCAGAGCTCACCCTTCTTCTGTCTTCCCCGGTTTCTTTGTGCCTACACGGAGACTCCTCTGGGTGCCACGACAGATGAGGCGAGGGGGTTGTCAGTTTTTTCCAAAACTTTGGCTTTGTTTTATTCGTCATACTAAAACAAACAGCAGCAAGCTCACATAATCCCTTTTACCTCACGTGAGAGTAAAATCACGGCACAAAAACAGTGTCATTGATGTGGCAGATGTCGAGTCGAGTTTCTATGTATTCACTCTTTCGCTGTGCTGCGTTCACTTGCTGTTGTAGCTTCCTGTCTGTCATCAGATGATCGTTTCTTCCTCGTCTTTCTCTACAGTCTCTGTACACCTATATACATGACCACACACTTTCATTTTCTAAATCCTGAGTTAAAAACAAGCCTCATATTGGATGGAAAATAGACGCATTCAGCATTTTTTTATTAGAATTTAACCATTCGATGCATAATGTAATTTAGCTGCCCTACTACAGCTGTATCTCTATCTCGATCCGTCCGTCAGCACTTGAAGGCAACAGCTGCACACGTCATGCTGACGTTTTCAGACCTGCTCAATCAAACATCGATCAAACGTCCAACAGTCTGGACAGTCAATTCAATGTATTAAAACAGTCAAATTAGTTTCCCATCTAAAGTTATTGAACATATAATTCAATGTACATTTCAAGCAGCTTCAGTCGAATTTGACCGGTAACAGAGACAGTTTATATACAAAGCTTCACCAGTGTTTTCTACGGGCTGTTTTCATCTGATTCTTAAATGAAAATCAGCTGAGCTGATTTTGTGTGATTGTGATGCTGCAGCAATTAGTTGAGATATAAGAGCTAAGTAAAGGGATATTTGATTGCTAATCTCATCAAGTATTTTCTCCAACTATTGATTCAAATGACCAAATATATATATATATATATATATATATATATATATATATATATATATATATATATATATATATATATATTTAATTTGAATTGAATTTAAGATTTTCTGCCACTTTTTTTCAGGCTTTCATTCCCATCCGATAAAGCACTTTGATGATTGGCTACAAGTCTACTTTGATTATTCACTTTACATCCAGTTTTAGGTCCAGATTATTATTATGTTAGTATATCTTCACAGAGAGTCTGACAGGAGTCACATTAAAGATCAGCTACTCATTCTTTCACTCAGCATTTTCCACAAGTACATATCAGTCATTTAGTCAAAGCACCTGATCTATTCCTCACGAGAGGTAAAGACTATGGACTGTCTGTCTCGTCACTGTCTCCAGCGTTCACCTGGATTAAACCAATCAGTGACGAGATGGTGCCCATCAGCCCCACCAGCCAGTTGGGGAATCGTCCAGCCCACAGGAAGCCGGGCGGCATCCAATGAATGGCATTACAGAGGTCAGCCATGCTGCTGAGGATGGAGAGTACCTCCCTTTGCATCTGTCTGCGGAGCTGAGAGCGGCTGCAGAAGAAAAAACACAGGTTTATCAGGACATTTTCTTTTCCTTTACAGAAAAATGTCTTCCTCTCTTCATTTACTGCAAAAAGACATATTGACAGAAAACTGTAGATACAACACCTGTTGCCACCTCCACCCCTCTCATATCTCTTCAGCTTCTTCTTCAGGAGCAGCAAAACTCGGAGTGATCTAAAGAGCAAAAGATTCACATGACAACTCAGACTGACAGTGTTTAATGGCCATTTGTTACAAATGTACTAAGCAAAGCAAGTGATGAAGTACTGCTCAATCTTACAAACTGTTTGGTTACCATGAGCAGCATTTAGCAAGTGAGAATTTTATTATAAATATAGACGGAAAAAATAAATGCACTTTTGATTATTTTTGACAGAGAAAGCAAAAACACATTTTCTAGTTTACTTGAAGGATAAGACATTATTTTTATTTATATATTTATTTATCTATTTATATATCATTTATAAAATCCGGTCCCAAATAGGTAGTTTCATAAAAATAAAAACATTCTAAAACAGCTGGTCACTGTAGCTTTAAAAAATAATAGTAATACACAGGAAACACCTGATAGCATAAAACCAGCGTTATGTATCCTTATTATATCCTCATAATTATGTATTAATAGTGACATTTGTCATTTCAGCGCTGCATTATTCAAAGTTTCCAGTCAGATTTGATGTTTGTGGACAGGTGAACTCAGACCTGAGTATTCCCAGCAGCAGCGAGGTTCCCCACAGCACCGTGCTGAGCAGCCACCACTTATCAGACTTCCCTTTGATGAGCTCAGCGTCAGCAGCCCACGCAATGTGTTCACAGGGGTAGTACAGCTGGTCGGCTACGTTGGTCAGCAGCGATACCAAGCGCACGCCTGCATCCTCCTCCTTTGAAAGACATGATGCCATATTTGCATTAATGCTGCAGTTTACTGGGTAGCTTCATAATTATTTTCACAGAGAATGATTTGATTAAAAACTGGAAATAAAAAATGTTTCCTTTATAAATGAATATCTGCTGCAGACTGGCAGGTACAATATGAGCACTTCGCTATTTTAAACAAAGATTAAAGTGCTGTCATTTGGTTCTTTTTGAATGAATAAACAGTGTATCCTGAGTCTTAGCAAACACAAGCCCTGTCAAAGTCTTTCATATTTGTTAAAATGAAGAGGTGTTAAAATAAGCAGATGCCCATTTTTCTCAGAATATGGACAGAGAACCCATTTATTATCATAAAATAAACCATCTAGAGAGGAAAAGGAGCTAATCCATCCCTTCCTTCCTGACTGAATGAATTATGAAGAACAGAGCAGCGTGTGGGTGTTGTGTGTGGCTGACCCCGCCTCCAAGCCCATAGCTGTGAGAGTAAGCCAGCATGGAAAGATCATCAAACAGCCTCAGCACCGTCCTGCAGTGGCTGAGCTGAGCAGAAAACAGCAGCAGACGTTTCCCGAGCCGATGGGACGAAACATCGGTTTCTACCTTCTGGGAAAGAACTCCTCCGACCAGCTGTGAGCCATAACAGACCGTCCGAATCTGATGAGACAAATGTGACTATGATTCAACGACTTTCAAGAAGACTTTACCTTCAGGGATGAAGTGAAAGCTGATTTAAAAAATATATTTTGTAGACAATTTTAACCTATTTTTAGATTTAGGTTTTTATATCTTTATACTATATGTTATGTTATACTATATTACTACATTTCACATTATATCTCATATCATATATTATAGTTCAAGTGTAGCTGTTTATTAATACTGACAAACACCAAGTACCATTACTCTATCATATTATACATTAGTCTGTTGTTTACTAGACCTTAGATATAAGATTCCAGCTTCAACATTGATTAAATGAATGCTTAATCATTCTAATCAAGAATAAAATATATTATTCTGAAATGGGCTTTTGGTACCCAGCAGCATTTTGAATGCAAGGCTTTTACTTGTGTATTTATATACTGTGGTGTTACTACTTTTACTTAAGATCTGAGTCCACCACTGCACGTCTCTATTGTTTATTAATGGTTTGCTGACCGTCTGTTTTCGTGTCAAACGGGTGTAGGCTTCACTATCAGCTGGAATAGATGGACTATAAAATCAAAGCTAGTATAAACTAATAAACTATCCCATATTAACAGTTGATCATTAAAATATAAAACTACACGAGTACTCACAACTTTATCTCTTCCTCTGTATGACTCCAGCAGTCGGACCAGAGACTCCACAGACGGCTGCATGTCTGTCTGCTACTCAAACACTCACGACGCAGTACAAAACAAAAAACTTTGTGAATCTCTTGCACAACATCTCCACTATCATCTTTTTCTGGTCCGTTACCAGCTGGACTTTGAAACCGGAAGTACATTAAACAGACTGAAGTAGACAACTAACGAGTCAATCGAACTTCTTCTTCGTCTTTTTTTGTCTTCGTGCGACGGCGCACCGCTGACCTCCTCAGTTTGTGCGCCATAAATTTTGCTTCAACAATATCGGTCATCGGTAAATGCAGTAAAAGGATTAGATAATGATGCTTATTATATTCTAGATTATGAAACATAAAGATAGTAATGTGACCTTTAAGTTTTACTTTAAAAATAAGTATGAAAAAATTAAAATTATTAAAAATCGTTTTCTCCTGGTTGTGACGCCACATAAAGTATTTAATTCAGCAATACTACTGTGTACAAATACTGCAATTAAAAGCCTGAATTCAACAACAACATTTATTAACTTAAATACCGTAATTAAAAGTACTCATTATGCAGAATGTCTCATTTCAGAATGATAACATTACATCACTGGATTATAATTAGGGATATTTGAATTTGTTCATAACTTTAATGTTGCAGCTGGTAAAGTCAAAGCAAATTTTAATTACTTTATATACTGCTGGGTAGCTTAAACTATGATAATATATAATCATTTATTTGTTGATTTATTGTTTGTGCTAACAATCTAAATATGCAACTAAATAATTTAAGTTATAAAATTAATGTAGTGGATTAAAAAGGACAGTCTATACATACAGGTGCCCCTCAAAATGTAGTGGAGTATGAAGCCTAAATAGAAATACTCAAGTGATCCAACAGGTGTAAATCAAAGCTCTCTGATATGGAGCAGAAAGTCCAAAGACGTCTATGAACTTAAAGAGGATGTGCTGCCGATGTATACACACACACGAAGCAGCTGTAGGCCTATATATTGTGTAATGTGGAATTTGATTTGGCTGTTGAGCTAACTGTTGTGCATTTTTCTATTTTTGGAATGGTCTGAATCTTGTTTGTGGTCTTTTAATGATTTGTAATCACCATCATTAAATTGGTTGTAAATGTTTTCACAGTTTGACGATTGCCTCCAGTCTAAACTTTAACCTTTACTGGAATTGTGTTTAGTTTGCTGCATAACTGTTGTCAGTTTTCTGTTACATTTTTTTTCCAAATTCATATTATGTAAATAATTAGTCTTGATGAAATGTATGTGTACCTGAGATATTCTGAATATATTTGTCCACATTTTCCTTGCTGTTCTGGATCATTTCCATTCGACTCCATCATCTACACGTTTTTTTTCACGACCGAACAAGGACTTGAACCCAAACGCACGACTCGAGGCAAAGTTACAACAAAAAAATCGCTGTTTAATAAACTGGAACAAACAAACAGAAAAATCAACATGAGCAAATAAACTAAACTGGGCAAATAGCGAAAAAGCAAAGTAACATGACCTGGTAACTGGCGAATTGCATAGAAAGGGCTGGTTCTCTGGCACAAAAGACAAGACGAACTGGCACAGGACAAAGGGAGACAGACAATATATACACAGGGTAAGGGCACAGGTGGAAACAATCAGGAGCGAGGCAGACAATCAGACCAGAGGAGAAACACACAGGGGAAGGAACAAGTTGCCTGAAACAAGAGGAGAGTTGACTTTCAAAATAAAACAGGAAATCACGAGACAACATGGACACAAGACACGAAACTGATTAACTTAACATGACAGTTTCCTGGACATGACATTTTTAACATTACACAGCCAGCTAAGTGTGTTGTTCTTCTTCTTCCAAAAAGACAAAAAAGGAACACAATTACTTGTAAAATGTATTTTAAATTATCTCAGAGGTCGAGCAATACACAAAGCTACAGTTATAGTGTATTTATTTTCTATACAAGCAGTTTGACAAACAATGCAATGGGGACCTGTTTGGTATTCTCAGCAAGAGGTTTGTATGTGTGAGTCTCTCTCTCTTCACTCTATTTTCTGTTTTTGTCCCTCGGTTTTAAATAGTTTTATTTTTAGCTGGTTTGTTTGTGAGCCAGACAGCTTGTTTCTGTTTCCCGTCAGTTGCAATAGGAAACCTGCTGTCTTTGAATCCTGTTTGAGTGAATGCTACTTAGTGGTGGGGTCAAGTAAACATACGTATCCAGATGGATAATAATATAGTCCTTTAAAGCTTTTAGTTTCAGTTGTGTATCTCTCTCTGTCTTACGTTGTGTTTGGCATATATCAATAACCAGTGTGTAGCGAGTCATTTTCGTAGACGTCTGAAAGAAAAAAGAAAAAGAAAAAAGTTGAATATTTCAGATTAGGATAGAATAGGATATTACTTTACTCATCCCCAGGGGGACATTTAGTGAAGCAGCAGCAACCAGAAAGTTACAGTAACACTGTCTGCGTGGCATTTAATCCAGAACATGAAGATCCACAGATCACACTCACCGCCTGGATAGTCAACATCGTCGTAAATGTCTCCTTCCCTGCAAAGGAAGACTGACATTAAACTAACTGCAGAAAAATGATTTCTATTGACGTTTTATAGAAATAAAACTCGTTAACTGACTCAAGTCAAAATGCATTTATAGCAATTGCAGATGAAATGTAAAGATATGTAAACATTTTACTTCTACTACTACCACTACTACTAATGGTAGCAGGGCTGCATATGAAACTGATGAATATTCACTTACATTGTAAGAAGAAGAGATCTGGACACATAACCATCTGTGAGAGGTAAGAACAACAGACTTTGTGTAAAACAGTCGCATTGTACTAAAATACAGTTGTTACTGAATTGGTGATTCCATGATGTTCCCTCTATCAGGTAAAAGTTTTCCCTTATTCAGTTAAATATCTCAATTTCTACTAAATTGACTGGCACAAAACTGGCACATTGTCTGGGGACATGAACTGTCCCATGTGCTCTGTTGACATTTCTTTTCTTTTCATTGAAACATCTCAACAATAATTGGATAACTTCGTGTGAGCTTTTGGTTATGGTTAGATTTGGGTTACACACATTCATGGGCTATGATATGATATTACGTTGTTTTATTTGTTGCTTTGTTTTTGTTTTTGTGGCTAGCACTAAACTGCCTTTGTATAATATGGTGCTCGACAAATACATTTTAATTAGAATATAAAGCCGGTCATTGACACACTGCTCATGTTTCAGCTGCTGCATCTTTAAATGACATGACAGTCCAAGAGGGATGTGAAGTATTTACATACATTTTCCAAACCGGTTGCAACACAGAGCTTTCTTGGTGTTGGTGAGCTGGATGATGTCCACAACTTCTCCTTGAGTCACGTGCAGATCCTTCCCTCCTGGCTTCTTTATGAGACTATTGGGATCCACCATCATGGTATGCAGCACCCTGAGAGGCCCCTCATACTGTGAAACATACGTTACAGTGATCCTCTTTTTTGTCTTAATGGGGGCTTTGTAACATATTAATGTTATGCATCATGTGGAAATCAGGCTTCTCATCATTATCGGTTGTCTGTAGAGTTCCTCAAGGAACCACACTGGGCCCTGTTCTTTTCTATATATACTCGTTACCTTATGGACATATAATTCAGGAACAAATAATAAATAAAATGACTATTTCCTTTTATCGGTATGCTGATGACACATTGTTTTTATCTACCAATAAAACCACATTTCTGGTGTTAAAGTGTAAAAACGTTTTTACCTTAAATCTTTTTTTTAACTCCTTCTCCACTTTGGGATCTATGCTGTAAAAAGATTAGTTACAGTTAATCAGGAAACATATACATGCATTTATCAACAACACATTGGCTCATGAATTGCCGCAGATTATTACATTTAATTAGAGGTAGACATATTCTTGGTTTCTTTCTGTATTGAACAATACCTCATGGAGTCATATCACTTTTCAGATCCACATAAATAAAGCTTTACATTACACAGATACTGCACTGAGCTGTCAATATCTCAGTCTCTCATTTCCTGTTCCCTTTCAGTGGACCACATGTGAACAGATACCTGATGTCAGGCGGTGGTGGGGGGAAATCCTCAGTGATGGGTTCAACATCATCATAGTCATCTGAGGACAAAAATAAAGCACATTCAAACTAAAAACTAAACTGTGTTTTCTTCTTGTAAATGAATACATGTCTAAATTAACATTATTTGTTATTAGCAAGTTATTGACACTTAATAAAGTTAGCAAGCCACACATTATTTCATGGAAATGTTCAAGGGATCAAGTTTGTCATCTCTCTCTTTCTTCAAATTGTCAAATATTCTATTGAGTTTCTGCAAACTGTACATAGTGTGTAAAACGCTTTTGATTGTCGTTGAAGCTGTTAATTGTGAACAGTATTTGAATAAGAGCAGACTTTTAAAGATTGTTCACCAATGGCTAGTGGTGTATATACTCATGAATCCCTATTAAATATGAAATGTTTTATTAAAAGAACACAACGAATTAAAACAAAGTTGGTCTTTATACATATTGTTTCTGTTGAGCAATGATTAAGTTAAATACAAACTTTGAGAATTCACCATTAATCTTCACCAGCCAATAATGTTTATGTGTGTTGTGTTGTCACTTACCATCATATTGAAGCATGCTGCAGATTAGAGGAAACATGACATGTTAGTTGGAACAGACGTGGGTGAAACTTGAGAAAACATTGCCACCAAACAATATGACGCACTGCTAGAGTAGAAATGACTTTAAACCGTTGGAAAAAGTTGTCGATAGAATATTTAAAAAAGTGAAATAGGATTAACATGATCTACTGTACCTGTCGCTGCTGTGGGACTTGACATTTAACATCAGTGTGGGATCTGGCGATGGTGGAGGCAACTGTGATGCGGCTATGTTTTTGGACTGAAGCAATTTGCGCTTCACTGCTTCGTAATCGACATCCACACACGTGTTACTGATGTATCCATCTGCAAGGTAACACAACATCAGAAGTATGTAATGTGGCTGTATGACAATAATTCAGTGTTCGAGTCAACAGAGAACCTTTGACTGCAAAAAGTGATAATCAATATCCCCACTGGGCGACTGTACTAAAAAAACACAAAAAGTCATTTTTGTGTTTGATATATCGGCACTCTTTAAAAAAAATGTTGTATCTCCATCTACTAGAACCAGACATCGCTGTTGGCGGAATAGTTCAGGTACAATGGCAAAACATACTTTTCACAGCCTCACTTTCTCAGTAGAGAAAATGTTACTCTGCTTTGGTTTATGGCATCCTTCACTGTCTTGACCATGCCCATCATTTTCTGATATTGCCCTCTATCATTGCTTGCATAATAAATATTGATTACTAGAAAGGTTAATCAAACACTAGAGCAAGTATGCAATGTGAAAGTGATTGAGAGGTTGTAAAAGATTAGGCCACCAGGATGTTTTGGTTTCACAGATAGTTGTGTATCATCTGCATCACATATGTTATATTTGTATATACATAATGAAGATAGAGAAGGAATGCAGAGGCAAACATGTCTTCAAAACTGAAGTTCTAAACTCAAATTCTTCCTCAAAAATACAAGAGCACATCCACACACAATTGCAGAAAGTACTACACTACCAAGGCATATTCCCAAAAAGATTAAATAAAATCTTGATATGCCAAATTGTTACACCAAAGCCAAATGTATAACAATTGTAAGATTTCCGTTAAAATGTTTTTGATTTCAAGTATGTCCGGTATTCTTTAAATACGCAAATTGAAAATGTGTATCAAAATAGGTGGGTGGAAACTAAATGGAGATATCAATATCTCAATTTAAACAACAGAAATATTTTTTTTAGATAGATAACGTTGTGTTTTCTAGCCTTCACATCTGGATGGAGGTGATTGCTATGCCTAACTTAGAGGCCTCACTTTATGGAAATAATGAGTGGTTCAGACTAGAACGTTTTCTATACATGCTCGATAGAATGTTCAAGTGAAACTCACAGTTTCCATTCAAAGAGCGAGCCAACCATTTGCCTCCGGGGTTATTCTTAACTCGGAGGATCTCCACGCTCGCTCCTTGTTGCACGCTGAGGTCCAGCTTTCCTCCTCCATGCCAGTCATGCCGGACTCGGGCTGTATGAAGGACCTCCACCTCCCCTTGCAACTACAGATGTACATAGAAAAGGCTGTGAGAGGTTGACAGTCAACAGAAACTAATTTGTATGTGGATGAAGTATGTATTTAAATGACCTGAATGCTTGATATATCAATGCTAGATTAAAAAAAATATTTTAATTTTAAAATAATTTGCTGTATCCATATCAACAAAAACTGTATCCATGTCAACAAATTTTAAAAAATCCATTTGATCTACTGAAGTTGGACTTGAGTGTTTCATGCAAGACAAATGTAGTAAGTACCTGAAAGTTCTTCCTCAATTCATTTTCTAGTTTCTGACGTTCTATCTGATTTTTCTTCTCCTGCGCCTGTTGACTCTTTGCTTCTTTTTTGTTTTGCTTCTCAGTATTTAATTGGTTTAGATCCACCTGATCCCTGTAAAAGAACAATTCAAATGAGCAATGACTGAGAAACTGGCAGGGCCGTTCTACAGGCCAAAAATGCATTCACATTTAGATTTTCACAGATTACTTTGACTCTCTGGAAACAAAAGAACAAAAACAAAACATGATTCAGGCCGGAGCACTACTCAGTAAACTGTTTACCAGCTGCACTATCTTACAAACTTAACTTTATTAGTTTGTAAAAAAAAGTTATCTTGAACAGGAAATATGTTGAATCACAGAAACAACTTAATACAAAAATATCATATGGCACACTTGTGGCCATTCTAATGTGTCTTCCAAAAGCACCCTGCACTACATCACAATGCAATTTCTTTCTTTGTGTCTTCATGTGTAAAGATTTTTGGGTAATGGTGCAGCAGTGGTTGTTGCAATAGTAGCTGCTTTGTTAGGTGCAAAAATAACGGAAGCAGAAATGAAACATTGTCTTGCTTCATGTCAGCAGCTGCAGCCACCATCTACTTTTAGCCATGGAGCGATGAACAAATGCATTGATTTATTGGTAAAGGTAGAAAGTTTATACTTACTCATCAATAAACTCATAAACGTCATCATCGTCCTGCAACAGAAAAGGCTTTATTTGCACCTTTAAAGTTATTAGACTAAAGGGGAACATCATGTGTATGTTGTAAGAACAATGACACAATAAATGAAGCAGCATTGTCATTTGCTTCACCAATATAAAAGGAATATTCAAGCAATACAAGTGTAAGCTGAAATTTTCTTGGAAACTTCATTCTAATTTTAGTCTCTTCAAAGTTAAAAGTTCTGTTTCAGTTTTTTGTGCTTACCCCGTCCATACAATGTGAACTGTTGTCGCTCCAGGACTCTGTGAAGTCACACAATACAAAGACATTAAAGGCTTGTCTTCCATTTGAAAGAGTGGCACATCCTCTTAATAGCAAAACAAGTTATTATGAGTAAAAACCCTTTACTTAATTCCTTAAAAGGAGGAACAAAAGCTTCAACAACAAAATGAGCCATGCACCAATAAACAAGCTGCAATTGTTACCGTTCTTGTCAAAGCTTGCAATGTCATCGTAGCAGTCCTGGTTATCGTCAATGTCCCTGCAATCAACAAACCTGTTCATTATTAGGCAATTGTTTGCGTTATCTTAGAGCACTTGACATCTGGACGGTGCACAGGTTTAGAAAGATGTACTCAGGTATTCCTAATTCTTTTTTTTATGTTCAAACTCTAAATGTGAGTCTCTGATATGATATGATCCTAAAAAGTGCATTGCATTTTTTTTTTTGGCTCAAGATTGTTGCTGATAAAAACTGTAATGGAAATAAGAATGTGTCATACTGTGTACCCTAAATATGGTAGAAAATGACATTAAATCCCAAACTACAATATTTTTTCTGTATGTACATCCCTGAAGCATCAATGAACTAGTTAAATATTCACATGGAGGCCATTTGGTGCGGCAGCCCTCTGGGTTTGTTGGATCGTTGTGGCGGTTTTGGAGGACTGACGACTGTGGCTAAAGACGTCTGTCTGGCTTCTGAGCCCGGGGAACCCGCTTGGAGAAACAAAGATAATGTGCAAAGAAATACACGGCAGACAACCGTCAATCAACAGTCACATGTTCACATTAGAATGGATGGATTTAAATTTAAATTTCCATCAAGTGCCAGCAAAGTCAACTCAAGTTCCTTTGCCACAGACCAAGGCCTTTTTACTTTTCTGTTAAGAACTTGTTTTGTTCTGTCAGCGAACAGGCCCGGGGAGACTCACCGTCACTCTTTCTTGGAGCAGGAAGGGTCGGTCCTCGGTTGAACCTCAGAAAATGCTCCAGGTTGACATTGGGAGGCCGTTTGGGCTTCAAGGGCATGGATCCTTCAGGTGGCAGTGGCCTCCTCAGCGGGGTCACATCCACTGCACTCCTCTGTCGGAGCGGTAGAGGTGTGGAGGTGGGAGCTGGAGCCAGGGCTGATTTGGTGCCTGGAGGCCTCTGGTGCCTCAGCATCATGTTCTGTAGCATCTCCCCCTTCAGCTTGACCTTACCGGGGTCGGCTGGCTGGATGGATGCTCTGATTCCAGGACTGGGAGTCGGTCGAGGGAAGGAAGCAGGTCTGGAGTGGATGGAGGCTGCCATCGGTTCTAATCTCGGGGACCTGACCAGGCCTGGACTGGCCGTCGGAGGATGAGGAGGAACCGTAGGAGTCAGTCTGTGATGAGCTAGATCGTTCTCTGTCAGGGGCATTATCAGTCTCCCGAACCCAGGTCTTGGTGATTTTGGGGAGCCGCTGTCTCGGCTGCTGGTGTCCGAGGTGCCGGCCTTGCTGTTGAACCTGGCCCTCAGAGCCTTCACGTCAACGCTCTCCCCCTGACAACAACACAGGAGCACAAACTCAACTGCAGCTGCTCCGTTTCTAAAGCAGGAAGTTAGTTAGCAGCATGTATGCAGCAAGGCATGCTCCTCAAACACTCTCTCACACACACACAAACACACACACACACACACACACACACACACACACACACACAGCTTGTCAATGCTCTCTTTACAAGGTGAAAACACACCCTGCAACAACACAGTTTCCTGGTTGTTATTTGCAGAAGACACTTTCATCAGTGCAGTCTGAACAGAAAGATATTGATGGCTCAAGAAGTAACCATAAATACTGTTAGAGATTGTGATCATTATTAACAATCACTAATGATACATAACGATTGATGTTTATTGTTTCTTTTATTTAGACTTTTCATAGAATAGTGGTGAACCAAAGTAACCATTACGATAGGTGTTTTTCTTTGGAGGTTCGAGAGTGAAGGTTTTCTCTTGTTGCATCGTTTGTATTTTGGTCTTTTAGTGTCACAATGACAATAACATGCAAAAGTAAAAGCTCATAAAAACAGTCACATGGCTTACATGTGTATGTTAGTCTTTATAGGAGGGAATTTGGCATTTTGCCATGTTAGATATGTAGTTATCAATGCTATGATTCTATGTTTTATTTTGTGTTTATTTATTTTTATGTTTGACCACTCTCAAAAATTCTTTTTATATTATATGATACAGTGAAGCACCTTATAACTGGTTTTAATGGGACTACAGAAGTAAACTTGACTAACATACTTACAAACTATCTTAGAGACATTCATTTGGATCATGAACTCTCTGCTTTCTGCTAGTGTTTAGAAACTAATTTCAGACTCTTTATTCTCATCAGATGTCATTTCCTGTATCGTTCCTCGTGCTCACACTGAGCTAAGTTGAACTCTGTATGGATTTCCTTTTTTAACTCAGTGACAACTTTATTAGGTACACTTGTAAAATCGAATGCATTCCAATAAGAAAGCTCAGGCGTGAATTCTTTACAAAGATAATAATTATCTGTTAGGATTAACACCTTCAGTGATATATTTAACTTTATGCTTATTATTGAGGTTGTAGTTTGCAGTGGTGTTGAACTGTTTAATATTGAGGTGTTTTTTTGTGACATGCATTTACAAACTCACTACAAACTATGACCTCAATAATAAACATATTGTATAATTAACAGCTCTTTGACAGTGTCAACAATTACAAAAAATGTAGTACCTAATAAAGCAGCCAAAGAGTGTACATTTTTCACTTTTGAATTTTTCTTTTTACGTAGATGAAATTCAAAGCAGACAGAAAATCACGTGTCTCATCTTTTAAGAACTGAAGTTCTTTTTAGACGTTATTTTGGGTTTGAATGTTGTCATTCTCACAAACACAAATGACCTGAAATAAAAGAAGTGCTCGGAGCAGCTTAAAATAGAGCATCAATATCATTGGTTGAGTTTAACTTCTATAGGCAGAAATTAGTTTAATTAGAGCAGGTTGTCTGACTCAAAAATATGATCAACCAAGAGGGAAAAGTTATGGAAATGAGAAGACATTTTGTGATGAATTAATGTCTCATTCTATGTTCTGTTGACATAATAAAAACAGGATGACTGAAGGAATTCCACCATCTATTGCCTGAACACCGAAAGCTCCAACACAGCCAAACAGACAGCGCAACGAGGAGCAGGAAGTGCTCACAACCACACACCTCTGTACCTCAGCATTCTGCTCTGGTTACCATGGCAATACCCTGAGCTGTCACTCCTACACGAATAAGCTGCAAAAGCTCTGGCAGTCGTCTCTTTTGATACGAGGAACAACGTTTCTCTTTACACCACAAAACACACACACGACACAGACAGGTTCACTTTCAGTTAGCGTCTGCAGAAGTGCAGTGCATGTGCGTGTGTGTGTGTGTGTGTGTGTGTGTGTGTGTATACGGGTGTGAGTTGGCATTGACACATTATCGCAGATGTTTTGAAATGGTGTTGCCACAGATTGCAGCTGTGCAGGTGTGCTGCAGAGAAAACAAGATAACGCTGAGAAAAAACATTTTATTAACAACTAGGCGACAAATTGAAGAGAAAGTCAGGTCAAATTAGATAGGACTTAAAGTTATAACTCATATTGTAGTTTTGTATATTTAATAAAATATCAATGAACTCTTTTGATGTCTTCTGTTGACCTACATGTTTAGATTTGTCTTATTATCAGCTCGTCAGCCATAAAACATTTTTAATTGCACTGACCTGTACGAAAGGTGGGTACACAGATACAATTTGATTACATATATTGAGGTAATACTAGTCGTTCTCACATATTAGGTTCCAGACAGTCTCTGCTATAGAAAGTATTCATTTTTTAAAAAATTTAGAAGAAGTTACAATAGGTAGTCTGGTTCCTGTGGAGTTGTGATGATCTTCAGTCTTTCTACACCTTGATTTGATTTAAAGACAATAACCTTTTCGATATTTAAAAAGTCTTAAAATGCAATAAACGTGCTTTTAAGAATAAGATAGGAAGATAGAGAAGTAAAGCAGCACTGACCACACTGTGAATCATTAACCACGGATAGCAGTGTGAAATAGAGCTTCCTTTCATCAATGGCAGGACAAACATTCATTTTTTTCTAAATCCAACTTCCCCTCCCGTTGTGAAAATGATGTAATTACTGTCGAAAAACAACAGTAGCCAGTCGATCAGATCATTAATTTGCAAGATTGTAGAGCAGGTTAAAAGTTTTAAAGGTTATTTAATGAGTATTTAGTTATTTGACAGAATGAAAATGATGTTGAACCCCAGAGAAACAATACAATCTGTTGATGTTTTTTCTACAGTTGTCAGGTTATTTAGACGCATTGAGGAGGAAATTACCAGAATCGCCAGTGTGAAATGTGCTGTGGAGGAGTTGTGAAACACTCCATTGACATACTGTATATAATAAAAACAACAACATAAGTTTCTAAATAACATAGTAAAAAAAACATTTCTTACCATATTTTGTCTTTAGTGATGGTTTAATGATGGATAAAGTGCTCCATGTCAAGCAGTGATCCAGGCTGATGCTACTGTACAGACCTGTGTTACAAACGTACTGCAAATGAGGAAATGCTCTGCAGTTCAGTGTTGGCAATGGGGTGACGGACAGCGCCACACCATCGACAGTAGAGAAACATTAACATGCCGTCGGACAATTTGTTTAATTTTTTCTTAAAAGGTCAGGTTTTTCCTTCCGCGAATGAAAATGTGCAGAAGGCACTAAAGCAATGTTGTCTGTTTGTTTGTCTTTCTGTCAGACATTTCCCTCTTCGATTAAAAAAAATAAAAAGGTTGAGAGAAAGAAGTAAAACAGAATTACAGCATTTTTGGTAGCTTACTTGTACGTCCTGTATTTTATTCTGCATGTGCAGTTTACATTAGGAGCAAAGACATATTTTTTTAAAGACAAATTCTAATTTGATATGGAAAAAGGAAAGTAACAAGTAGAAACCAATTAAAGATTTTTTAAAATTAATTTAAAGTACCAGATAAACAGATATAAGCTGGTGAAATGAAACATGATTACCATCAATTGCTTTGCTATTGTGATTATTAATTGACAATTATTTTTATGAGATTTAAACAGACATGAAACATTATACTGTAACTCTGACCGACATGTTTGATTGTTTTAATCTTACAGTTTTCTTCAATAGCAACACAAAGATGTGATTTTATGTGCAAAAAAAGAGACAATGAATGTCCAGAAATTGATTGAAATTAAATTAGTTTGCTTCTCATCACAAAAGGGGATTACGGTCCAAGGTAGAGGATAGTGACAGCAGTGGTTCAGTTGCTCCAGTTGCAATAGAAGGAGTTTAAAGGGGTGTGGGTCCCGTTGACAGCTGTGGGTGAAGCAGATGTGCCTTCTCCCATCATCATCTGGCCGCCTGCAGGGGGCGCTGCAAGGCCTGCTGGTGCCCATGCTGCCATACCACTCTGAATTGTGGGCCAGGGCACTGCAGCTGGACCTGCCCACTGATTCCCCAGAAATCCCTGCTGGCCCCAGGGCATGGTGGTGGGAGAGTATGGGGGAGAGGAGTACTGAGAGCCCCCTGCTGGCTGTGTAGGGAACATAGAGAGAATCTGAGAGGTCGAGAGTGTTGGCTGTGGAGACTCTGAGAGACAGGAAGATAAATCAAAAAATTAAATATTGTCTTGGCATTTTGACCTATTGATATGCAGAAACAATTAGTTGCAGCATAACTTGTGAACTTGTAATTTTTTTTGTTTGTGTACCTATCAAACATACAGTGTTTTAATTAGAAAGATTGAGAGAGACTGATCTGAGGCAAAATATTTAACCTTCAGAGTCATGCTAGCTGTTACCCCCGGGTTCACAGTCTTTATGCAAAGCTAAGTTAATCAAGCTTGGGCTTCATATTAATGAACACATGGTATTGATCTTTTTAGATTTACCTCACTTAATGAAATCCAATTTCCCAAAATGCAAGACACTGTATATCAACACAAATGCCAAACCTTTTTTCCAGTTCTTCAACTTTTCTGTTTTAAATCATACAAATTGAATATCTTTGGGTTTTGGACTGTTGGTGGGACAATCATTTAAAAGAGACACCTTGGGATCTGATGGATCTTTTTTTAAGTGCATTTTTTTATATTTAGTGACATATTTTACATTTGAATTTTCTCAGGTGTGGTGTGTGGGATTTGGCGGCGTCTAGCGGTGAGGTTTCAGATTGCAACCAAATTAAACTTTTCCCGTCAGTGTTTAGTTTGTCCATTCCTGGCTTCTGTAGAAACACTGTTCACATCTTAATTATAAGAAAATGTACAGATAATTAAAAAAAATTATTAGTTGTAACCTAAGTTTATATTCTATGTTTTCTGTTGTAGTTGGTAGTAAAACCACTTTGATTATGTCTAAATTCATTTTTTGTGTTGGTTGTCTTTTTTTTCTTTTGTGAAGCACATTCTGCTCTTGAGAAGTGCTGGATAAACTTACTAACGTTTTTAAAGTCAGGTAAAGTTTATTGTCATAAGTAATAATAAAGGACCACAAAGAGACAGGATGTGAACCTGGGCCTCTGATGTTGAAGGCGTACATTAGAGTGCACCACCACACACATGCACTGCCGACGACTCACACACTCATTCTGAAGACACTCATTCAATACAAATCTAACACATATAATAGTGATAGTATAACATAGTATAAAAGTGTGTGTGTGTGTGTGCGTGTTAATGTATTGCTAGTGTGTCAACACACACACACACACACACACACACACAGCAATCATTGAGATCTGGAGGAAGGAAGTGGTCAGTGTGTGTCTGATAGTCCTGTAGTTTATGGTAGTTTATGGCAGAACAGCCTGATGTTTATGATGATTTGCATGATGCGATATCAAACTGGTCAACTCTGAGTTAGGTCTCTGTATGAATCCTCCCTCTGATGTGACGGCAAAGAGGACTGAACCACAACATCTTTTGTGCCTTTGTGTATGTCCACTGCAAACTTGTGCTGCAACAATTAGTCGACTAATCGATCAGCCAATCGATCAAATTTGAAAATCAATTAATCGTGAAAGTAATTCTTTATTCAAAAAATCAGCTTCTTAAATATGTAGATGTCCTGCTTTTCTCTGTATAACATCTAATTAAACTGAATATCTGGGTTTTTGAATGACGAAAAAATACATTTAAGCATTACTTTGAGGAACTGGGATGAACATCTTTTACCATTTTCTGATATTTTATAAATTATACAATTCATCAATTCATCTTGAAAATAATTGGCAGTTTAATCAATAATTAAATGAATCATTAATTGCAGCTCTACAACAAACAAAAACAAGCAAAAGTTTCAGTGATCTCTAAAATGTAACCCCTTTGACCAATGGCTCCATGTTGTGTGTAATGTACTTTGTTTGTATACTGCTGGGACTGTCACGAAAAAATATAGAGTAAATAGGCTTTACATTTTTTAAACTAAGAAAATCATGAAGAAAACTTGGGTGAGACAAAATGAGAAGGAAATGGATTAATTTGCCCTGAATTAGGCATCCTTAAGCACCTTCACCCAGGCTCTGTGCTGCCCCCAACTGGCTGTACACATAACATGTTTCAGTTCATAGATGGTTCAAGGAAAATTATGTTTCGCATGTTACCTTTAATACTTGAATAAAACCTGGACTCATGTTCAAACTTACCTGGCTCACTGGTGCACGAGCTCTGTTTGGGCATCAGAGGCTCCTCCATCTGGATGGAGAAGACTTCCATCAGCTCATTACTAAATGAGGCCTGTGGACACACCGTCTGCATTTGATAACAGTAGAATACGGTATATGTGCTCTTTTAGTCATTGTTAAGAGCAACATGATAACTGACTATACATAAACATATATCATGTTTTACCTGGTTTGATGGTCCTGAAGAAGAATTTGTCCATGGAATGAAGACATCCTCAGAAGCTGGCCCCTGAAAATAAAGCTACACTGAAAAGCTTTGTTTCAACATGTGAGAAAGATAAGAATAACAAAATAGAGATGATCAATTATAAACCTCTGCAAGAGATTGAGGGGCTGTTCAGCATTTAGGAATAAAACAGAGCTTTTTCATTATTTCATTTACCTCAGCTGGAGCGACTGAACTGTCATTCAGTGGCAGTAAGGAATTGGTCTGGAAAAAACATGAACACAGTGTTGATAAAATAAACTAAACAAATACACCAAAGAAACCCCCCCACTTATAGCGATTTCCTCTGACTTGTGTCGGTGGCTCTGCAAGCTCTTGTGGCGTCTCCTGGTCCACAATCTGACAAACCTCCTGAATGTCAACTCGGACTGGTTCTGCCTGATGGACACAGACAAAGACATCACACTGCACCTCAAACACATGCACTGCAGGGTCGGACACAACAAATACAGCACATAAATGACATGTAGGACTGTGTGTCGGCACCAGGTTGGCTGTCTTGATGTAGAAGAGGTCGTAAGTGTCTTGGTGTTGGTAAACGTAGGCCAGAGCTCTGGGGTCAGACGTATCTGTCGTCAAAGAGCTGATCCCGGTCCGGTCATGGTCATGAAGTACAGCCTGAAATTTGATATTTTAGTTTTATTGCAACATATCAAACTGCACCAAAAATCAGCAATAAAACAACTAACAGAAAACTACAATTAATGTGAGAAAAAAAGAGAAATCAAGATGCTTATAACCATGGAATGCAACCAGATTTAATTTTTAGTTTTGTCTGGTTTCTGATATCAAACGGTTTCTCTAGCTGCAATTTTTCTGGATCTTGTTTCAACAATAAATAACCTAAACCTGAAACAAAAGGCGAGAAAATCTATTTGTTGAAATGTAGCTTGTTGAACAGGACAGGTATATTCAGAATTGTTCAGTGCATGCAAAGGTTTGCGATGTTTGTTAACACCACCACCAGAAATTGGACCAACTTCCACATGTGCAGTTCACATGGGAAACACTCCTTCCTCATTTCATTGATCACCCCTCCTCAAATGTTTCACAGATTATTACTGGAAGAAAGAATGCCACACTTTATGCTTTCCGGGAGGAAAATGGAGATCTTAACTTCTCACTGAGGTGGCATCCTTTATTCAGCTTTATACCTGCTGGAAGAAACGTGTTAATTGAATTGGAAAAATAAAAAAAGAATGTCAATGTTATTTGGTGAAGGAAAAAAAAGCATTTCATTTTTCCACTGGAAAACCACAATGGTTGTTGTGGTTGCGCACAAGATTAACGATCAATTCGAGTTTCTACAGGACAACAAAATGAGGAAAGAGAGATTTGGAGCGTAACTCACGCCGGTCCTTTCATCCACCATTTTCAGTCCGCTGGAGGAAACCTTCAACCAGACTCTTTGCTTGTGTTTCCCTTGTCTCCTTGCTGCTGCCTGAAAGCCCTAACAAAGATGGGGTATTACAAAAAAAGAGTTTGAGTGGTTTGAAATAAGAGCAAAGTCAGAAGAGCTAAGGTCAGAGAGTCATAGGTCAGAGCAGACACATTCAAAAGAGAAATAAAATGTGTATATACTACTGCTATTAAAGCAACTTCTGTCGATTTTTTTCGATATTGATTGTTTGATTATAGCTTTTAACTTGTAATGGTAATGCTGAAGTGTTAAAAGTTTTGTGGTCAGTGTCTTTTATGACAAAAGCATATTTCTATGAATCACTGCTTTTCTTCAAAACTGACTCCCCTCCAGTTAAGAAGTGTTCAGCCTCTTTGGTCTGTTTTTTTAAAAGCTGTTGTGTACGACTGGATGTACACTCACTGGATTGCGTAAAGCCCTGTGAGATTAGAGGGCCTGTAAAGTCACTGACGTGTCAGGAGTGACCCACTTCTGCACTGCAGGGATTTCCCCACAACTCCTTTTCCATCCATTTGTTCATTTCCATTTAAGTGACTTAGAAGTTTTCAAGGAGCCTGAAACTAATAGACATTTGAATGTCAAAGTTTCAACAAAGTGATCAAAATTATTTCAAATATACAACACAAAATACTTGTTCTGTTTGCACAGCCCTCCGTTATCTTGATCACAACGTCCACCATTCGACTCCCGGGGAGCCTTTGTTGTATCAAATACGCTGACTTTGGCGACCCCTTCTCTTTTCTTCTAGGTTGACAGTTTGGGGTTTTAGTGAAATTCTCAACAACTATCAGATGGGTTGCTGTGCATTTTTGTACCAAAACTGTCAGTCTCTGGCGGAATTGTGATAACTTTGATAATCCTCTGACTTTTCATCTTCAAGCAACCCGTTCTCACTCCCAACGCATCGCCAATACATATTAGCATGTGTATGTAATGCACACATTAAAAGCGGCATTAAAGTCAGAGCAACTAACGTATTATAGAGAGCGAGTCCACGTAGCAAAGAGGATGGCTCCAACAAACACAGGTCTTTTGTCCAGGAGACTGCTAATCGTGTCTGACTGAGCGGTTTTGTTCCCTAAAGCTAATTTCCTGTGAATTGGAAGTTTATCATGAAAATTGATTATGCATGTCATGAGCGTATACTGACATGGCATCACTGATAATGCAAAACTGACACCAGTTGGGTACTTAGTGACCATAGACTGTATACAATATAGATGTAGTCTATGTAACATCACACACTGGTGTCTGAAGCTCAAACTGGGTGGTCGCCATCTTGACTGAGCCTGAGAGTGTCATAGTTTGAGATTAGGAGCAATGAACACTTGATTTGACGCATTAGTGTGAGAATTACCGGCATTTTTATTTGTCTAATTTTGTTTTATGACGAAACTCCTGCCAAACAAACCCTTCGGCCTCAGCTGTAGTTTCTGTTCACGGCTAATAAACCAATGTTAATGTGTAACACTGGTTACCGGTCTTAGCGTTATATATACTTGGATTAAAACTACTTTTAGGATGTGAGTAAAGGGGAAAAGCCTCTTCTCTTTTTACTAAAATTACAGCCAGATGCACCAAGCCATATAGTTCCCTTAAAGAACAGAATACATACACACCAAACATATAATTAATGGTAACGATATATAAATATATATGATTGAATTATGTACATTCTCTCAATATACCTGGAAAGGTAATGTACTAAATAAATCTTCCAAAAAATAAAGTTAATTTTGCTAACACGCAAAGGAAAACCCATCAGCATGTTTGTGTGGGACTGTGTTCATATTTAGCTGATGAGTGGATCTTCGTCTGGACTCTGGGACATTAACATTGATGTTGAAATAGAAGATCATCAATCTCCAAAGGGATCTTATTCAATAGACTTTTAACCTTAATCTCACTGGTCATATGATATCAAACGTGTGATGTTAATCTATAATTTTAGGTGAGTTTATTTTGGCTTTGTAGGGTGGACTGACTACCTTTAGCTTCATCATAGAGTCCCAGCACATCTTCTCACCCTGGGCGGATGGCACCGGGTCCACGCCGATCAGCTTGGCTTTGTAGCGAACCCCGTCTCCATGGAAACGGGAAGTGGCGTCACTGGGTGTTCTGGGTGCTCCTGGGAGACATGAAAAGATAAGATGGAGGGTCAGACTATGCAGTTAAATCTGTGTCAGAGGGTGGAAATGAAATGTGTGTGTTTATTTGTGCTACTTAAATATGTACTAATTATGTTTGTGTGTCATAATCTGATTGAAGTACACATGTTTTTGTGTTTTTAGTATGTTTGCCGGTCTTATATTGGAATGCCTCTGTCTTTGTAGTGTAGCACATATTTGTGCACACGTGTGTGTGTGTGTGTGTGTGGGGGGGGGGGGGGGGGGGGGGGGGGGGGGGGGGGGGGGGGGGGGTGGGGGGGGGGGGTGGGGGGTTGTAAATGGATAATCAGCACAAGTATGTTAGTGTTATTACGTTCTCCATATTTGTGGAGGCAAAATTGCTGAGTGAGCGTCTGATGCTTGGTCAATGTTTCATCTCATTTCCTGCAATGAAAACAGTAACTTATTGATTATAGAAATGTCGGTATGCGTTGTTGTAACAAAGTTCAGCTCTTCAACAGCTTCACTGACGTTGTGAAAGAGTTTACAGGCTTTTAGTCACAGTTTAGTTTAATGATCAGCACATTTCACAGTCCAATAAAACGTCAGTCAGTGAGCTGAGCTGGTGATTGTCAAAAGCCAAATGAACTCTAAAATTAGCAAAAAATAGTTAGTTTGAACATAGTGATATCATATTTTCACTGCAACGTTAACACATTATATGATGTCCACTTGTTACTGCTGTGTTGGGTGTGAAATTTCTGACAATGGTCAACTTTAATGGTGCCTTTCCTTCTGTGACAGATGACAACAAATAACTAATCTTTATATATGGAGGAGCTCTTGAGAGGACTGACTGAAGAACTGTAAAAAAAATAGGCTGAATAAAAGGGAGGATAATTGATGCAGTTGAGAGAACAGCTAGAGGATAACATTCCTACGCTGATTTCTCACTGCTTATGGGGTGCCGAATGTAAAGATTTGCTACAATTATCCATCTATTATTATCAAATCTAAATCAACATTTCTATTATATATTCTATTTAACATTTATTTTTAGAATCAAAACAATTACAATTACACAATGCACACTCTAAATAAACACAACTTACTTACCTGTACAACAACTAAACTCAAAAGCCAGTGAGAAAGTGCTGAAAGATTACAGCATCTGTTTTCAGAAGCTTTTTTAGGTTTTAAATCCTTAGTCCGGAAATTCATCATGGAAGTATGACTCCTGCAGGTTCACTGCTGTTTTATAGGCACATCATTGGGATATAGTCATCCAAAGTCATTTTATTCTCATAAAACCATCATTGTGGCTAAACGTTAACATGTCTGAGAAGTGTGTAAAGCAAATTGAGTACAATTTACATTTCTGAGCCTTACAGAGACGAGAGGAAACTATTTTCTTGACAAACCTGCAAATGTTTGCAAATAAAATACCTAAAAAGATAGATAAACATGTATTCGGTTTCACATGACGTTGGAAACCTGTTAAAGGATTTCCAGTAAGACACCACTGAAGAAACTCAAAAATGACATCAAGAGTGGGTTTCTCAAACAGCTGAAACAGCTGGACACCCTTCAGTGGTGCATGAAGGAGGAATGAGGGAGAAGAGCAACACAAGTCTGACCTAAACACTCCTGTTTCCCATCAGATATCAAAAGAGTCACAGATCAGACCAGGGGCATACTGTATGTACCGGTATGTATGTTACACTGTATAACTGTTTTGCCAGTTATACAGTGTAGTGCTTCATTTCCAATTGTGTGTGTGGGTAATTTCTTCTCAAAGTTGTTTCCCCAAACTAAGACAATAATACAAGAGTGAATCCAGTGTTATTAAAATCACTCGGCATTAGAAGCTGATTATTTATATTAATTAAATGTGTACTTTTTGCATTCGATTTTGCATTCATCTTGCACAAACAATTCAGTGATCAAATTCGTGGTGAAAGTTTTGAGGTTTTCAGGAGAGAAAGTTGTCTGTCCATTTGGCTATGTTTCATGTTGTCAGACATGCAGAAGCAAGTCAATGTTCTCTATGTCACATTTAATTTGGTAACGGTGTTTCCTTAATCCATTTAGTGCATCAACCTTTTGTAAAAAAAAACATTTTTTTGCAGTTCATGGCGTTTCATAGAATTTTTCCATTTCTCATACTTAGAAATGCGAAAGAAAATACGTCAATTAAAACACAGCTATATTTTGTCTCTAGTATGGAGCAAGCTCCCAAAACACAGAATTCTTCATTTAAAAAAAATTTTGTTTCCTACTTTTGGATTTGGCTTCATTTTGGAAGGAACTCTTCATGCAAAAAATATATATGAAGTCCTTTTCTTTTCAGCAGGATGCCTTAAGTCACCTTAACATGTTCTAAGATGGTTTACTTCTGGAGAGAGTTAGTCTTTATGTATACTTCTGCATATATTTCAAATCTTGTCATATATTTTTATTTATTTTTTAAGTAGGCACACACAGATACAATTCATGTTGATTATAATGTAGCTACTAGAGTTGAATGAATCAAAGTACAGCCTTCCCAACCGTGTCTGAAGAAAAGGTAATAAACTGCACTCAGCAGTTTTGTTCAGATCCCTGGTTAAAGCAAAATTCCGACCATTATTTTTGCCTGAGAACTAATCTAGACAAGCAACAGTAGCCGAGCACTTGTACCTCTTGTACTGGAGGAGAGCCAGGTCCTGACAGAAGTTTGGCCCGGTGCATGATAACTCACAGCCGTTTGCTCCGTCTCCATCATGACGAGGAGGTCTGGATGGAAACTCAGGATGCAGTGAGAACCATGTGACTGTCAAAGCTGTTTGCAGCAAGAGAGCATGCCTCCTCGGTCCGGCAGCTTGAGAAAAAGACAGCAGCGCGGCTGTAGAGAAAATCAAAGAATGTCAGACATGTAAAACACTCAAGTGCAAAGAAAAAACATCTCCAGATTTATGCAATTTCTGTTTGATCCAACTCACCTGCTGGAAGTCTGTCCCTGCTCTGATCCCACTGCTTGACTCACAGACGAAACTTCTTAAGAGTCAAAGGTCCGGCTGCAGATTCACTGGTGATACATTAACATCCGCTGGGAGTCCCAAAGACATGGGAACTGTTGTTCAGGGCCATAAAGGCTCTAATATGGAGGATTGCCAGCACATAGTGCTGTCCCTCTCTGGGGATGAGGAAGCTTTGTGTGGTATTTTCTTAAAATAACAGTTGAACTAAATGTGCCAGGCCGCCAAATTAACATCTGGCTCGATGAAAACCTTAGAAAAGATGGAAAACAAACTTTTCGTATGTGGTGTTTGGGCCTGTGGGACCCATTTTAATTTTATATCAAAAGAAAAATGATACAATTCATTATTTTTTCAAACTCAGACTCATTGGCCATGGCTCATTTTCTGTGAAGAACATATATCAGAACACATTCTCAATTACCACACTGTACACCCCCCCTACACATATATTACAGACAGGATGTAGGTCCTGTGTACCTTCACTGTGTGTGTGTGTGTGTGCTTGTCTGAGTGCGTGTTTATGTGTGTGTGCCGTTCCCGCACAAGGTTGCAACATTGTTGATCAATTCAACCACTGACATCCGTCTGCTCTCACATTCCCGCATATTTCAGTCTCTGTCTTGCAAGTCTTTATTGACTCATACTCCATCCCAGCTGCAAATTATGTATACAACACATGCACGAATCAAGATGGTCAAAAGATGCTCTGCTCGAAATTAATTTTGGAAGAGAGAGAAGCTTTTGATGATGATGGAGAAGAAGAGGTTTCAGAATGTGAGGATCTTTGAAGAAGAGGATGCAATTGAGCATCAGCTAGTTCCAAATCGAAGACGAGCCCCAGGACCAGCCCGTCAGCAGCCAGTCACAGGACCAGAACAAGTGAAGAAATATGGTGTAACAAGCTCCTGTCATATTCCTATGCTACGAAATGTAAGACAAAACTGAGATAATCCTGATGACATCATAGTACATTGTCGTTGTTATTTTCTCAGACTTGACACCTACAGAGTCACAGAGGATATTGTACGACAGTTTTCCCAGGCTGAGTGGTACTCCTTGTGATGAATAACTGACGTCACCTAAATCTCTGCTCCTCTAAAGCACCACTGATGGTTCACTATCTGAGGAATGTCTGCATGTGTGTCATTTTGAGTCCCTTATTAAGCCAGTAGGAAACCTAGATGAACCACAGTTTGTGTATTTGTATTCACACATTCAGAACCTCAGTTAAACAAACACTGGAGTTTGTTTTTGTAAAAAACTAATTGTACCTTTAAGTCCACTGAATTTAGTTTAGTACTTTTTTAAATAAAAAAAAGTAATACAAATGTAGTAAGTACAAATTTGCATTAGATATTTATTTATATCTGTATATTTATTTAGTCATTGGTCTCTGATCTTCAGATATATATACAATACACTGGACCAAATGGAATATGAATATTCATAGTTTGTTTCCCTTCCTCTTTTATGTCATATCAAAATGTCCGTGGTACTATGGCTTTAGAAGTTTGAACAATGTTAATACTTTTTGGTTTTGTTTTTGCTAACAGAGCCTCTGAAACCAGCCTGGACTCTTTTGCTGAAAACCCATTGTTGGCAACTAAACACACACATATCTATATTCACAATGTAAGGAATTGCTGTTTCTACAATTAGTTTTTTGTACAGATAAATAAACAACAGATGTAACATGTTAATTAGTGAGCTTGAGAGATGCTGGAAGTTTTTTCTTTCTTTTTTTTCTCAGTCTTTGTGCTAAGCTAAGCTAGCCATCTGCTGCCTTTAGCTTACTATTTATATAGATATAAGAGTTGGGTCGATCTTCTCATCTAACTCTTGGTTTTTTGTTTTTTTTTAACTCACTTTTTTTATTTAGTTTTCAACAACAAACAATATGTATTTTCATACAGTCGCTTACTGTCAATTTTTCAGTTGTATGTCTTGGTACACATGATATTCAGGTACAGTGTACAACACATAAAGAACAACAAACATCAAAGGTGCTCATTCCAAGAATGAAAAGAAGAGGAGAAATGAGGATAATGAAAAGATTGCATAAAATAGAAATTAAATACAAATGATACAAATGAAATAAAATAAATAATTTGAATAATGATTGTCCACTCCTGAGTGTATGTGCTATACATGCTTTTCCTAGAGGATTGTGTATGATGTGTGTGTGCCCAGAGACAGTTAACGAGAGCAGTTCAACCAGAGGGCCGAGCAACATTCAGTAATAACAATCATTGTAGTAACAATGCTGCGACAGGACCCCACCGTTTGGTAAAGATCGGCTTCTGGAGTCTTAATGAATATGTGATTCGCTCCATTTGATAGATGTCCCATACTTTTTGGATCCATAAGTCGTATGTTGGGGGATCCGGTTTTAACCATCTGATGGTTATACCCTTCAATGAGTGAGTAATATGTTTAGGAGGTATTTTTTGGCCCTCCCATCCAGGCCTTCAGGTATCGCTCCCAATAGTGCTACGTCAAAGACTTCTCTCCAGTATGTATTTAATTTAGGGCATATATGTGTATGATTGGCAGCGCTTCCACAGTTCCGCCAACACAAGTTGGAATGTGTTGGGCCCACTCTTGGTTGTTTTGTAGGATAAACTTTCAGTCGTGACGCTGTCTCTCTTTCTCATCAGGCCTTCCACTTGAGAGGGATCTAAATACAAGCGATGCACTTTCTTACATAAATATTTATGACCTCAATCACTTGTGACATGATATTTAGGTTCGCAAAGAAGCTTCTCTGCATGAAGAAACATTTTCTCATGAAGAAAAGCTAATTTGTTGAAAAGCCCAAAAGCCAAGAGTCTCATGTCAGATTAGGCATGGCTTTCCCCTAAAATCTCCTCTAAATGAGATGGATTATTTTAAAGTCAAAATGATAATCAAACCTAACTATTCAGGTCAATTGGCAGAGACTTTAGTAACCTGGGGACATGAAATAATAGATTCAATCCACTTTGAAAAACAACCAAAGACGGTAAATGGTCACATAGATTACTGTCATAACAGCACTAAGGGGGTTTTAAGTTTACTTTTTTAAAAGAACAACAATTACAGACACATTTCCCAACAGTGACAGTGAAGCAGTCTGAAGATATGCCTCACACAGACTGAGCTGGGAGGATCAGCCACCCTGCAATGTGGGATTTATTAAGTTGTGTTTGTTGGTCGCCTTGTCATCATGTTGCCTGATTTTGGAGCAAGTTCCCTCTGTTGCTCCTTAAAGCCACTAAGCTTGATGAAAACATTGTCCAGGAAGAAGGTACATCCTCTTTTACTACAAAGTTCTGACTCATTGAACCAACATTGTGACCTGAAATCAAAATAGAAAAGGTCTCATATTGTCACTGCCAGGAAAATAATTCTTGGAGAAATACTGGAATCATCTAGAAAAGTACCCACCATGTGCAAGTTATTAATTGTAGTATCAAAATGCTAAAATCCACAAATTCACAAGGAAAGAAAAGACATACGACGTGACCTCAGTATCCTCAGTGATAGTTTCGGCCTGAATGACCTCCATGCTGGATTGTTGAACTCATGCCATGTTTGTGATGAATGACTCATCAGAATATTGACGCCAATGACCCCAAACCAACCACAACTTTGCTAACTGGAGCTGATTCTCAGTCTAAAATCCACAAATCTAAAATAATACCTGAATCCTGCAACAGATTTCGTCCTCTGATGCTGAAACACAGCCGAGTGCACCACAAATCATGTTAAATCAAATGTACAGAAATCCAGACTCAAGTTGTTACTTTGGACTGTTTTGTCTTCTAAACTTTTTCGTGTCATGTTGGTAATCTAACGTCAGCGCTTTCACACATCGTAGTCAAGCCTCTTGTATATGCCTGGGTTTTGAGTGTGCAGTGGTAGTAGCACATCAGCCACCACAGTAGACACTAGTGCATCATCCTATACAGTGCCAGCCAATGGCCTGCTGTGTGGTTGTCGCTAAGAGCAACACATATTTCTCAAAAATTAATCACCTGTCCAATAAATTGGACATCATGCATCGCTGGATATATTTGAACTACAATTTACACTATAACTTTGATTTAAGTGAATTGATTCAGTAAAACTAAAGAAATGTATATTGCTGAATTACTTTTGGAGAGCTATGGACAATAGTTTTGGCTGCATGGTTTTGATTGGAGGCCCACACACTAGATCAATGTTGGCGAATATAATACTGAGGATACGTCAGTATGGAGTAACATAGCATATGGACTCCTGTAAGACCACTCTGCCTTGTACTGTCACTGAACTCCTACTGAACTCCTGGTTACACTTTACACACACAGTAGAGGTGTTTATTTAAATTCATGAACAGTTTACATTCACACTACTGTAGCAAACTTAAACAGAGCAAAGAGGACACTGTGTCTTCTAGAGACCTTTTATTAAATTCAAGATAATCTGGCGACGAGTGAATTTAAAGATATAATATGCAATAATGTCCGAGAAAACAATGTATAGATGCAAATAATAACGAAAGTTCGGAACACGTCTCAATACAGACGATACCGATTAGTCAATATGCTTTGATCAGCCCCGATACTGATCTTTAAGATTGATCAGGCCATAACTCGTCAATACATATCAGATCGATTGTCAGGAAATGTTGTACAGACAATTATGTTCCCCTGAGGATGAATCTTAATGACTTTGATCATCTGACTTTTCATCTAGTGTAATGATCACGTCAAAATGTTAATTTGTTAAAATACATAATGACCAAAAAACCTGCAAACCTATATGACATCTGACATCTGTGTTTAGTTTTAATAATCAAATATTAGCATGCAAATAAATGATTAACATGCATGGTAAAGATTACACCTGCCAAACATCATGCTAAAATATTAAACAAAGACTCAAGACTAAAGTTTTATTCACAACATTTGCAACATTGTCCAATAAAAACTCACGACAGTTTATAAGGAATATTTTGCCAGCAGCCATGTTGGGAAATTGGACAAATAAAACCACTAAAACTGCAGACAGCTGACTAACATTTCTGACATGAGAGACAGAAATCCAACTAAATGTCGAGAGCCTGGCATTCTTCATTCAGGCAATTAATCTGGCGTCCTGACCCAATGTGACTCAAAGTGCACGTCATGGACCCGCCTGAAATGATACAGTGTTTAATAATTGTGGCCAGCTGAGGGTTTTGTTGCTTGACTTGCATATAAAATGCCTTTAATGTCACTATTGCGACAATAAAGGAAACAATATTTTGCTTTGGCTCATTAGCTGGGTAATGAACTACAATTCCCAGTCAGCAGGGCATGCGGGGCCAAGGCTGCTGCCCAGCTGAAAGAGAGCAGGCTGATTACCTGGAAGGGGCTGACATGAGGGAGAACAAAGGAGAGGAGCAGAAGAGATGAAAGAGAGTATTTTTTATGTTATGTTAAAAACAATGAACCAGAAGAATACTTATGTTTGTTTTGTGTACGGCTTTTCTGCCGGAGTAAAATGTATCTTTTTTTTTTAAATACAGAATTTTGAGTTAGAAACCACTGCTTGTCATCCTGTTTTGTGCACCCACGCCTCACAAGCCGATCCCGACCTCTCAAGACATCACAAGGGGCAGAGCAGCAACTCAAACTGCATCAACAGAAATGTATGGAAGAAGAGGATAAGAGGTTATCTCCCAGAAGTACACATCGTGACAGTGAGATCTTATGGATGACAGAATCCCACAAGCTAATTGTTTTTAAAGTCAGGGGACTGGTCTCTGGAGGTATGGACTTCCAGAAAGCTTGACTATGACAGTGCTTGAATATCTTTACTATAAACTGAGTCACTTACTTACTGTAAGTGCAGGAATGTGACATGCAGGATGAATAATTTCCGTGAGACAACGTTTGTCTGGAACCCATTTTTGGGATTTAGCCACAGAAAATATACTTATCTTATCCTCTACATGCAAGAATACCATCATGTAGTCCTAAACGTAAAGGTAAAAGAGGAGGTTATCCTACTAACGCTTTTATCAAACACAATAAAATATATGTTATTGAGAAACTGAAATAAATATGAGCTGCATTGAACTTAAAGAGTTGTCTAATTGTGGTGGAGGAAGACAATCTGGGAAAAGGCAGAGTAACATCATTCATCAAAGGTTTGATGCTGAAGTTTTGGCAAATGATAAAAAGTCACCTAGTTTAACTAATAACTGGCTTCCTGGATTTTAAAAGCAGCTCCAAGAAAAACAGTACAGCGCTGCAGGGTTTCAATATTTTCTGTTGGATAAACAAGTACCCTGAGAGACTTCAATGGCAAGGGTCAACTTCCTTGGAGTTTCACACAATATCAGAAAATAAAAAGTGAATTAATGGTTTTAATCTGGTCCGTGGTTATTTTCAATGTCACAGATTAACTGACCTTTTTGTGAACTAATTAAACAATTACACTACATTTACTGTAGGTTACCAAATAAATCCTTAATGATGACCTTTTAGAGGTATATTTTCTGTGTTACAGCTTATCATAGGCTACACTAAAAACAATGTACACTTTACAGCCCCATCCTGCTGCAGAGAGCACAGACATTTAAAGTGCATTTGCAATTAAATGAATCACCTTTACAACATTCAAGAAAACTATAAACTGTGCACAGACGGCTGGTACACCCCATGATTTACTGCAAACTGGGTTGCCATTCCAGTCAGCGTTGGAGTTTCCAAGCCTTGGCATCACTTAAGTGGTTTGTTGTTTCTGTAATCTGCCAGCTCCCTTTTGTCTGCAACAGAGATGAGCAGTGGTGGTTTACCTTTCGGAGAGGTGTTGTGTTCTGTCTTTTAAGGTCGGCTGCAGACAGAAACCCTCGCTGCAGCTCCTCACTGTAAACATGAGTCAGCCTGTAATGAATGTGATGGCTGGAGAGTCAGAGCAGGCTAAGTGCATTGACGTCCCGTGTGTGTTCTCGATGTCCATCAGCCTTCTGTTGATCCTCACAACCATTTACAGTCATCTCTCTTTGGGACAAAGCTTGAACAAATGTCTTCCCGCTTTGTCGCAAACCAAAAGACTGAAGATCAATGCTTAACCTTAACTGTGCATATGTGCATGTACACTACTGTGAGTACATTTAAACTTCTGAGGCTTTGACAGCACCAATTCACACCATTGAAAACACACGATCATGAAAGGACGCAGGAAGTCCATTAAAGGCTCAGTTTATCAAAATGATGGTAAATGTATTTTTATTCCTGCTGGTTCCAATGTTCAAAGCATTTAAACAATCATTTAACAGTCAATTAAGCAATCATTTACATGTAAAAAGAGTAACATGTTTTTGCAAAAGCAGCATCCCTTTACATTACATTACATTTTATTTAGCTGACGCTTCTATCCAAAGCAACTTACAATAAGTGCATTCAACCATGAGTACAAACTCAGATCAACAAGAATCAAGAAAGTATAATTCCATCAAGAAAGCCAAACTTAATACATAACCCTGCTAACTAGCTTATCATAGTGAGATGTATAGAATATATCTCAAATTTTGAGAAAATAGAAACTATCTGTGCGGCTAGAAGTTATTCATTATTTATAAATGTGTAATTTGGGTGGACTGGCCCTTTAAAAAGATAACAGTGAAAAAACACTCATTCATTGTTATTTGATTTGATTATCTCTTAATATCTCTGTGATATAAGCTGACCAAACTGTTTCATCATTTAAATATGACTCATGTCTATCTTGGTGAAGTCAGCTGAATTGAGGCGTCTTCGTTATTCTTTCTTTACGCCAGTCAAGTTGACCTCCTGACAGGCGGCAACAACTATTACGCAGGGCTGGGATGACGCCCACAGATGAGACATGAAGCGTGGATTGAAAGGGGACACAAAGATATGTTCATTATCATTTGTCTATCGCTTATCCTCAAAGCATCCCATCCATTACGTCAGGGTGATGGATGTAAATTAGAGACAGCCCACCTCTCCGCAACGACCTCTGGTCAACTGCAGCTGGAATGCTGGGAAGCAGAGGGGATGAGACTACCAGAGAAAATGCCCCCGCTGACTACTTAACACATGTTACAGCTGGTTAAATTGGATATGCACTCCCAAATCCACGAAAGACCACATTAACCAAGCGTATCGATGTATTTCGCGATGGAGAGCCAGAACTTTACGCACGGACCCGTTTCCACAAATGAGACTCAGATAAACGCTTTACCGATTTTTATGTTTGCCGGAGGAGCAATTGGGAATTTAATTGCAATAATCGTCCTTTCGGTATCAAGACAGGAGAGGAAATCTTCAGCTTTCTACACGCTGGTGTGCGGTCTGGCGGTGACTGACTTGCTGGGCACGTGTCTGGCCAGTCCGCTCACCATAGCCAACTTCCTGGACCCTAATGTGCTGAAGGACCAACGTCTCTGCGAGTTTCACTCCTTTTTGTTGCTGTTTTTCGGTTTAACAGGACTGAGCATCATCTGCGCCATGGCAGCAGAGCGGTACCTGGCTATATGCTGCCCGTACACCTACGAGCGGTGGCGGGTGAACCGACGCTTTGCGCAAAAGTTCCTTTTCTTCATTTACATCAGTCACATCTTCTTCTGCTGCCTCCCGGCGATGGGCATGTCCAGGAGCGAGGTGCAGCGGTCTGGCACGTGGTGCTTCATCAACTGGGGGAAACACGAGCCCGTACCCGCCTCTTACTCCGTCATGTACGGCGTCGTGAGCCTGCTGCTCATCCTGGGCACCATCGTGCTGAACCTGGCGGTGTGCGGAGCGCTGCTGCTGATGCGGCAGAGGACCGCGCAGCGGCCCGTCACCAGGGCCAGCGTCCGGCAGAGGTGGAGGGCTCTATCCTCGGCTGCAGAGACGCAGATGATCGCGGTGCTGGTGACGACCTCCGTGGTGGTTCTGGCCTGTTCAGCTCCGTTGGTGGTGAGTCAGGACCGGATTGTTCTTCAGATTACTGATGTTGCATCCCCTTTGCCTATTAAGTATGGAACAGATAAGCTTTACATTTTCTTCCCAGAAACTAAACAAAAGGGGAATGCACACAGTTTAGCTATTATATCTTGAGTTTTTTCCATTATGCTAAATTAATTATTGATAGAAGTATTCAAATGCTTTGCTGAGGATTAGTAGCAAGTTCCTCCTAAAAATATTAAAATAAGAGTAAAACTTATGCATGCAGAAGTTGTGGAATAAAAAAGTGTGACTGTTGGATTATTGTTACACGCAGGCAGAATATCAATGTTTTGCTAGACCTGGGTAGTTTAATCTAATACATCATTTCATGTAAAATGACAATATGTTTCGTAAGCCACATCGTAATGTATAGAGTAACTAAAGTGACCGCATTGGTCAGATAAATGAAGAGGAATAGTATAAAACAAGCATTACATGTAAAAACTCAAGTACGGTAAAAGTAACAATGTTGCCCTTTCAGACCTCCAAAAAGTCGAAAGTCATCAAAATGAAACAATTTGAGAAGAGAAAATTGAAATATTTTAACACACAATTTGTAGAGATTGTCAGGATATGGAGTTTTTGTGTCTTGTTTCCTTTTTTATTTTGAAGTCCCCATCTCTTGTGTCCTCTGTTTCTCTACACTTCCTGTCCCTGTGATTGTCTGCCCTGTCCCTGATTGTTTCCTCCTGTGTCCAATCACCTGCACCTTCCCTGTGTATTTAAACCATGTTGGTCTCATTCCCCAGGGTTGGGTCGTCCTGCTTAGTTCCCTGGTGATCGCGTGTTGTAGACCTGTTGTTGTGTGTGATTCCTCAATTTAAGTGAAGAATAAAGTTTCTTTTGCAACGTTGTTGGCGTTTGGGTCCTGTCTCTCGGTGGCCACACATGACAGAGATAGTAAACTGCTGACAAAGGGTCACATTTTGAAATGTATTAGTCTTAAGCAAAAGCCAAACAGTTTGGGAACCAGTTAAAATAGTTCTTGCTCACTTTTCAGAATACATTTAGGAATGATAACCTTGATTTGAGTTGGGAAACCAGACAAGTAATGAAAAAGAGCACATATTCCAGTATTTTAAAACTCGTAATAACATGTTTTTCTCCCTTAAGGTCCGTTTGTTTGCCAACCTCATGATGAATAAATACCCTGACGCTGACCTGGCTGCCATCCGGATAGCCTCTGTGAACCCCATCCTCGACCCCTGGATCTACATCCTCCTCAGGAGGTCCTTGTTTCGGCGGTTACTCCGTTTATCCAGGCGAGGGAGGAGCACTCGCAGGAGTTCATCTCCTGCAACACAAAGGAACCTGTTTCATCCCGAACTCATGAGGGAAAGCCACGTGTTCACCCAGCTGATGTGCAATGCAAACATCATGACTCAGCTGCCTGCCACTGTCGAATTCACTCCGCACAACGCAGAGAGCCTCTGCCAGTCTTAAACAGAGGGAAGACGTGGTTGACATCTATGAATGTTTGGCTCTCGCTGGCTGCGAGCAGCTCGATGTAGGGACTTTGTCTCCGAGCTGTTGTCAGTGGGACGGAAAGACTGTGATGTCTCTGTGGACCCACAGCTGGACAGGACCCTCAGGGTTACTGAAATATTATTTATTAAATAAAAGTAAACTGCTGATCTGCATCTATAGACATCTCCTGAAGTGACACAGGACACAATGAACTATAGGACTTGGACAAAGTGCAACAATAAGACATGGTCGAGCCTTTATTTTGTGCCTTTCACTGTCTTCCAGCTTCGCCTCATACAATCGGGGCTCTGACTTCAACCTTTTGATCTCTCATCAGCTCCTCCCTCCACCTGATTAGCAACACAGATCATGTTAATGTATCAGTATGATGCTACAGGAAAGGTGTACAGCTCATTTCATCTGGAGGTTCCATTGACCAGAGACTCTTGAGTTACGGCCATTGACACGTTAAACTAGCAAGAGGTTAGTTTTGCATCAGGAGAGACTGATAAGCTTGATGAAGCAGACTGAATTACACTAATTCATGTGTAGCCTATAAAGATCCTATTGAGCCTTGCTGTCTTTTGTCTCTGTGTTTGTCTTGACTGGATCTCATGTTGTTATCATCTCAGATGGTGTTGACCATCTTTGAATCCCCTTCTTACAGTTCACATTGATAACGGATGGAAACTCAGTGGTCCTGACAATGGCAAAGAAAATATTCAACTACCTTTTTCCAGCAGCACATTTAAGCTTTCAGTTTTTCAGATCAGATTCTGTTTCTGTTGTAAGCAGTCAGTCACACAAGCCCAATTGGCCATCGACTATTCCTTTTGGTCTCCTAAACTTCGACCATATTGGGGCTGAACTTACCTGCATGTCGTACACTGAAGAGTTTGGTTAAAGGAGTTTCACCAATGAAGGGAGGCCACATAGTGGTAACTGTAACATCACAACTGGGATGATGACGTTCTCTCCAGGATGTTGTTCAAAAGGTAATGCAATTGATGCTGCATTAAATGATGTACGGCCACCAGGGGGCAGGAAAACAAAAAACACTACTGGTTTTATACAACAATGTCATATTTTACTTTCAGCTGTGGTTAAAAGCCTTCTGCAGCTTCTGGTGAAAATATCTAGGCTTGAGCTTCCAAGACTCTAGTATGTACACAAACCCCTTTTAATTAAGTAAGTTACACTTTCCAGGTGAAGACAGTTGCCTCCACATATTCATCCTACATGTCCTGACTAGTTAAGTGATATCTGTTTTAACTCCAGATAAACCACGTTAAAGGCAGAGGGCAGCAATACGTTTCTTGTTCGTTAAATCTGAAACCTTAAACGGTTCCACATTAAACACCTGCTTTCATAAATTACACACAAATATGACACTGCAATATGTAAAATGATCATTTAAGTGTGGCTGAATTCAAAGTTTTCCAGCATTCAAAATGTAAATAAAAAGAATGAAACATAAATGTGTACATTAATAAAGATATTCACTCTTTATCAGTATTCCATAATGCATTTATTCCCCCCCCCCCTCCCCAACATTTAAAAATACCATTTACTAAAATAAGCAGACAAGACTGTGCATAGCTGCACTTCTGTACAACATGTTTGTAACTTGACACCATAAATAAAAATCTATGAACATCAGTTAAGTAAAAAGTCTGCCTCGAGATCAACTGCAGACACAGAAATAATAATTGTACAAGTTTTACAAATTAAGCTCCCCTTTCTCCATTCATTGACATTTACATTCCAGTTAAACGCTTTACAAGAGAGAGCACACATCCAAATGAACAGTGTTCTCCCAGTGAGCTCACTCTACAGAAACAAACAGTGTGTCTCAATCAGAAGGAAATGCATAAACTACGTGTCCTACATGTTGTAGTTTATGAATTTTAACATCTGACCCACCTGCAATAGTCTCCCACCCTGTGGTGCATCAACACCAAAAAATTATACTTTTTGCACACTGCTTTTGGCAACATGAAGAAAAGACATGAAGAAATCCAAAAGGGCCTAAAAACAAATCAACCACAAAAGGTTTAAATGTGACTGGAACGCTTTTCATTTTCTGCAGGTCGTATATTACATTCTTGAATGAAAGGATTGTCTATTTGGATATTGTTCATCGATGTCACACTGCCTACAATGTAATCACATTTCTCAGCTGTTGATAGCATTTAAGTATTTTCCTCCGCAATTCCCGTAAAACGTAGATTTAATCACACAATAAGTCCTCAACCTGATTTATTGAATCCGATAGGCAGATGAAGTCTCCATTTCATTTAAGCCATAAAAGGCTATTTGTACTGAAATTTGTCACCGACAAGCTAATTTAGATTGTTTCTAAAAGTATATATGACGATTAAAAGGGAGGAGATTTCCCCCTTTGACATTTACAAAAATAGTTTGCAAACAATCAGCTTTCTAAGTTATCAATGTTCCACCTGTTGAAGACACAATTTCGAGAACAAAGCTGTTTGTACATGATTTAGCATTGAAGAAACGATTGCTTATTGTTTAATATTATATCAGGACAAGTACTCAAAATAGCTTTTTCAGACATCTGATTCGTCACATAACAGTAGTAAAAAGTAGGATTTTACAGTGAAATAAACATTTAAATGTGAATGATATCCACTTTTCATTAGGCTGTTTCGGTCTCTTTTTGATAATCGGGTGCTTTAGGTGTGAAACGCTCCACTTTGTTCTGCAGTGAATCGTTCTGCTGCTTTGGAGCTGAAACACAAGCTTGAAGGGAGTTGATGAGCATTTACCATACAGGATATGTGCGGCTGTAAAGCCAAACAGAGGGCCCTCTACTTTCATATCACATAATAAATGATGCCTCTATGAATTTTTTTTTATTATCCGTGCTTACACCAGAGGATTTTACTTTTAATATTTATGAGGCTGCCGTTTGTGGTGGGAGTTCTAATAATTCTGCTTTTGTGTTTCCATTTTATCGAAAATGTAAACACCTCAAAGTGTGCAACACAAAAACTACAACAGCAGTGTTATAAACATTGACAATTGAATAAGGTAATCTTTATTCCAGGGCTGTTGAAGTGAACTATATGCCAACATGCAGGTGTTTCTGGTCAAACAGTCCAAAACAGCCAACTTGATCTTTGTATCAAAAACAGTGGTGATTTCATTCCCTGCTGGAGAGAACCAGAGCAGCTACGTAAGACTACAAACAATGTCAGCTACAAACTATCTCAGCACTTACTTAGATTTATATATAACTTAAAAAAATATTATTATTACTGATACTAGTTTGTCTCTGGGAAGGCCAGAGCGCACCAACCCCACAGAGCTCGTTTACCTCCAGACTAAATAATGTGACAGTGTTTTTAATTTGTCAGAGAAGACAAAACCAGTGCACCATAAAAAGAGAGGGTGTATTAATAACCACACTATCCCCTTACCCACATCTACATGGGACTACAGCTGAAAAACCAAGCTCACAGGCTACAACTGGCACTTTTACAAAAATTAAATTAACGAGCATTGTCCTTACAAAATAAATGAGCAGAAATTCTACATTGATTTCCAATGCTGAGACAGCTGAATCACCAAAACAAAAAAAATAACCGTATATTGCTGCAGTGAGATTCAGATCAGAGATCCTACAGTAAGAAGAGCAAGCGACTGTTTCCTACATTAAATAGTTCTTCAAGCAGGAAAAAGGCATTTCAACAAATGATTATTAGTTAAACATTTTGCAGACAGTAATCAATAGTGATAATCAACCTTTTTTTAATTACAGTTGAATCTTTAATTGCAAAACCAAACCTGTGATTTCATGCATGTCTCCTTTTGAATCTGTCCAGTTACAAAAATGTCTTAAAGTAAAACACCATGACGTTCAAATCACTTGACAGAACGCCACAATCTGCAGAACACATTTTGTTGTTTCATGATGTGCAAACTGGAACCGGGCCTGCTTGTTCAGGCTTGGGGGGGGAAAAAAAGAAGAAAAAAAAACACCCGACAGGAGAGAAAATATCATTCTTCCTGAGAAGCTTTGCAAATCAATAAATACCAGTAATCAATTTTAAAAAATTGTTAATTGTCTCAAAACTGACAGCAAAATAATGCCTATTACATTTTTACATGGTTAGACTTAGAAAGATGGAATACGAGAATTCTTATGCACTGAAAGGATGCTTTGATTTGGTAAATCTAATTGTAACTTTTACATTTATGCTCCATGATAGCAAACCATGAACTAAATAGTTATGTTGGGGAAAGGACAGACGCGTGGCCATTGAGAGGTCATTGACAGTTCTGGGAGACAGAACTGGTCTCACTCTGAAAGTTAATCTTTCACACGGCCTCCATAGTTCAAAGATACGGAGGCCGCATGTGTTCAGTGATGAAAATATGGTGATAGTTAAAAACACTCAGTTGTGACTTAATGTTAACGGATCTGCTTGTGCAACAAGTTTTCGAGCATCAGTTTCTTGCAGATGCAATGATTTTTTAAATGTTTATATTTGGGCATTTTTGTTCATTAGGCACTTGTAATTTTGAGGGACGTTGCAAAGTGAGTGCAGTCTAAATGCTACTGTTGCCATGCTCACAATGACAATGCTAACATGCTGATATTTATTTACATTTACTATGTTCACCATGTTAGTATAGCATGCTAGTATGCTAACATTAACTGTAAACAAAGGCTGAGGCTGATGGGAATTGTCATTAATTTTGCAGGAATTTAGTTATGAATATAAGTTTGGGCCATTTTGACCTGTTGGTGGCGCTAGAACAACGTCAGAGGGTCACCAACATCATTACAGTTCACCCTGAGGGAGAAATTAATAACTGAACTGATCAGACCAAATCTACAAAATCTCTAAGTGAGCGTTTCCTAAAGTCCCATCTGCATCAAATGTTTGAAGAGTGCAATGTATTTTATTCACTGAGGACAACGATTCAAACCGATTGTTTCTCCTCATATCATTACAGGTGCCTCATGTAGAAAAATAACGCCTACACATGAAATGCCTTAAACGAAAATGTTAAGGCTTTCCACTGAGATTTGTTTGTTAAAAATGTATACACGACTGTTGTTTCGGTGCAAGTTAGCGTTCACATTAAACAATTACAGCCTTTCCTCTGAAAGTGAACAAAATTACCCAAAATACCAAATTATGGATGGTTTTGAAAACAAAACATTTCCAGACAGTAAGGTGCAAATCATATATTAACTACCTTTTGCATGTCCACCTACAGCGACGCATTTCTGTGTGTGAATAACATGGCTGAATCTGTCACCCAAATGTCTGAAAACAGGTGATTTAAGTTTTGTTTCCTCTCAGACCATCACATACAGTCTCTACAAAAACTAATAAATAAACAATGTCATACAGCGAAGCTGTCAGAAAGTGATGTTTAGAAGCGGAGGAGCTTGGGAGAGGTCACGTCACTGGCCATCTCATTCTTCCTATCCAGAACAAACAGCACTTGCCTTCAGTCTCGTGTTTGGAGCAGGGCTGTGTCCCGCTGCTGGGAGGGCGGCGACACAGTAATGTCTATGACGTCGAGGACAGGACCCTCCTTCACACCACGTACTGGTGGTTGCCGTTTGTCGTGTAGGCCTGCCGGCTGTATTGGAAGTGGTCAGTAAGCTCGTTGTTCCAGTTGTGCTGCTGCTCTGAGCCGTGGGAGAAAGGCATTGACCCGTTGGCCTGGACCTTCTCCAGAGTCGGGTTGTCAAAGGACACCAGGTCCTGATTGGCGCTTGGCAGCAGCTTCTTCTCCTTGTTGTCGTCATACTTGGCCTGTTAGTACAGGAGAAGGACAAATGGATATTAAATGACTGGGTGTCTTTGGAGTTGGTTCTTTGGTACTGCACCGTGGATCCTAAATAGTTTGGGTGGGTCAAATATTTCTCCAAGAGGAAGTGCAACTTAACCATTTACATTTAAGTGGGATGGAGAGTGAAAGATACGGAAAGTTGCTTTCCGGCAGAGTACCAAGCAGCTTGCAGCTTAAGAAAGAACAAGTGTGAATGGAGTAAAGTGCTGGTAGAGCATAAACTATAGACAGTGAATATAACTGTACACTGCAGAATAACTTTGGATTTAGAAACCTCCACACATTTCTACAATATCCTCTACTGATATTAGTTTGGTTGAGATGGCTGATGAAGAGCTTTCAGTTCAAAAGGAACAAAAGAAGATACATTCTTCTTGTCTCCTTTAACGTCTGCCTCTCCTCTGTCCTAGCTCCTCATTTAACTCCCTTCCTTCATCCAAGGCCGACTCACCTTGTTGTAGAGGAAGACCCCGACAATGGCTGTCATCATACCCATGACGTTTGTGAGGGTGACCGGGTTGCGCAGCATCAGCAGTGAGATGCTAATGACCATGATCCTCTTGGTGGCGTTGGCGACCGCGTAGCTGAGCGGGCTAACGATGTTCAGTACGCTGAACGCGATGACGTTCTGAGCAAAGTTGCAAAAGCCGCTGATGAGGAGGAGGACGAAGGTACCTGTCCATCCTGAGACTTCTGACTGAAAGGAAAGCAGCACGGTCAGGCTCCGTTCAGGTTCATATAACAAGCCAGATGCTGTAAATGTCATGAACAAGACAGTACTGCTACTCACCAGATCTCCATTAACAAGAAAAACAGAGAGATCCACCAGAATCCAGGTGGGCAGCATGAAGATAACGGCATTAAAGCCCAGGATGTTGAGCAGCCTTAAGTGGTGGATCTTTATGTCGCGCAACACCTTTAGGGAGGAAGGATCAGTTAAGACAAATGTAGTAGAACAATAAACGACTGCACTAGCAAAGGAGTTAAAGATGTAAAGTTTTGGGGCTTTCATTGTTACGATACTTCCGGTTGTCCACTACAACCGTACTCAACATGACACAGAATCCAGTCCTGCTGCCTCTTTAAAACAGAAACAATCCCTCACGGCAGAAAAAAAGTCAGTTCAGTGTGAGCCAAGATATTTAATAAATGGGCCTTATTCTCCTAACTTTTCCAACTCTGAAGATTGTTTTCACCTCATAATCACCAGATACATATACCGGTCAATATCAAAAGAGAAACAGGCTTTTGTGATTACAGTTAGTGGCACTTGTGAAATCCTCCTATTTATTATTTACAGAGCCACTTCTCTTATAAAGCAGCACTTTTAAAAACACACAGACATGCACAACTTCACAAACCAGGATGTCAGTTTCAGGCGTTTCACAGCAAACCACCAAGTGGTAACATTTTTCAATCCACCCCCCCAACCCCCCTCATGTGGCACACACCAGCCTGAGAATGACTTACCTTCTTGGAGAAGATGTTCTGCAGAGAGAAGCAGAGCGTGGCAGCCAGAGCACTGATGAGTCCAGAAACATCAAAGGACAGCTCAGTCGCTGTGGCCAGCAGCACTCCTCCAATGATGGGGATGAGCGATACATAAACCTACGACACGGACCACACGGAGACGGATGGCAGAGTCAGCAGCAACCAAGAAAAACAACAATTCAATTTATATCAAAGCATAATTTGCTCCATACGGGATTGTTTCTCAATAACGCTAATTGTTAGATGCACCCCTACTAAAATGAGCGAGAATATGAGCGGCCTGTTTCCTGGTTTGTACATCTACATTTAACATCGCAACACTGATGATAAAATAAAAGCTATACGTTACGTGAACATCAATAAATCATTATCACAGTAGCTCTGGCAGGCTGATAAAGTATGGGTGTGATTTCTGCATGTGTATTTCCAACATTCCCTTAAGCCTTGATTTCAAAGCACAGCTTCATTTCAACCTTCAATCTGAGACCACGCACACCTCAAAAAGGTATTCTACAACCGGATTTATTTGCATTTTTTAAATGTCGGATCATGAGAAATGAGGTGCCACAACAAGCAACAACAATGAGGGTCTCTGTAGTAAAGGAAGTAAAAACCGGTTGTGAACTTGTTTTAGCTAGAACTTGTCTCATCTCAACAATAAGTTAACACAACTGCAGACTGCGCATTTAAGCCATCTATTTCCTGTGTTGGTTGATGATTAAACCTTTTCAACAGATTGTGCAAAGAAACTTTGTGCAACAACTTGTTAAACACAACACAATATTTATTATCTTCTGCAAACACACCGATTATGCTAATCAATCAAAGTGCTTTTAACACAAGCACACTATTGTAAAGTGACTGGTTTTCTTCTTTGTGACCCTGAAAGTGAAGAAAGGCCTCGTCTATTTTGGCAGAGGCCTAGATTTCTGTCCCACTTCACGTTTCCCAACTTAATTTTTTTTTAATTCACCCGGAAGGCACTTTGCACTTAATAGGAAGACTTGGAGACTCCACGAATGTTTAGTCCAATGTACTCCGTTCTTGGAAAATCTACACTGTCCACTTTATGAGGTCAACTTGTGCAATCCAATACAACAGGTCTACCATCAACTCTACTTTTATGATGTTTGTTCTTTATGCTGTTATGTGGCAACTGAGCATATTCTGTATACTTTATGATGTTTGAGCATCTGTCATTTAAAAAAACTGAGAGATTGTGTTTTACAAAGTAGTTGTTAGTAGTCTTAAGGTTCTTCAGTACAGCAGAGCGGCCTGCTGCTGTTCAAACAAGATCTCTTCACACACAGAAACACGTCATCAACACCTACGTTCCCGGTCTGTGGACCAGTCTGAATACTGAAAGATAAACATGACAAGCTGATGCGAGACTCAAAGGTCTCCTAATTCACATGCAGTGACCTAGACTGTAAGATGTTCCACCATCAGGATGAAAAACAACCAACGACATTTTTGTTTTTAGATCAGTAGAAAATGATATGATAGCAATAGTTTTGATTTTGGAAACAAGATCTGTAATTGGACTAAATCAGCGTGCGTTCTAGGAAATTTAGATTTTTCAATCTTTTTTCACATTTCAGACCAAACAATTGACTAATGGAGAAAATAAACGTTGCTATGCAGCGATATGACCGTGTTACCATTTAAAGAAAATGTGTGGTCCATTAAAAACTAACAAAACGACTTATTAAAGGTTTTGTTTTGTGTTTTAATATAATGCTAAAACTTAACACTTGATACACTACAATATGTACTTAATTACATCAACTCAGGTGGATCAACCAAGTGTAAATCCCTCCCATGTTTATTGTCACTCCTGTTCTACAATTTAGTGAAATACATTTTGCTGGGAGGCACCATGAAAGAAAAAAATAATTAATAAAAGACATAATGTACCATAACAAAAAAAAGCAATCGAAATATACATTAATACAAAACAATAAAGAGATTGCAATAACTTTAAAAAATAGCCCTAATAAATAACCCGTAACCTAAAATATATCACTTATATCTTTACATAAGCAAAAAAATCAAAAATCAAAGAATGCTTGTGTGTACCTTACAGGTGATTTGTCTTGAATGACACCTTTGGGCCAGAAAATCTAGTTCTCATTTTACTCTGCAGTGCAAGTGTTCAACCACCTGAAGCCTTTCCACCAGCTGCCCACAGCATACTGAAGAAAGACATGAATGAACACCACTTCTATGGTATGAAAAGCAGTGGGTGAACGTGGGGCTTTAAAAAGGTGAATATGGCTTGTGGAAAGAAAAAGTTCTGACCGCCGACACCCCGAAAGAACATCTGATCAACTTCAGGGAAAAAAGCCGCTGCAGGTGGCCGTAATATTTGACACTACTGTGCCACATCACCACTGCTCAGTCTCAAACACTGAGACATAGCCTGAGGCCGCAGGCTGAAACAGAGCGTGCCTTGTTCCGTGTTTGCATTTTAACCTACTCACCTTTGTGGTTTGCTTCTCCTTCATGATTATTCTTGATAACAGCACCACCCATATTGGCATTGTAGCTTTGACTGTGTGAGAAAGAAAAAAAATAGAAAAGGGACAATGTCAGCTTAACAATCAATGTGTTTCCACCACAATGTAATGCCATTTAATGGCAGCAGGTAGAGTACAAGACTGATTACGTTTGGAGAATGAAATGATCCGATGTCAGAGCCCGGCCAACACCTCTGTCAAACACACCTCTGTTGCACTGCGTCTGACTGGTGTACTGTACATTAGGTTTATCCTGGTGTGTGTTACCAACAACAATGACAACTTCACTCAAGATTGGAGAAACCCTGATCTTTGAAAAAAGGTACTAAAAGGATCAACAACACATATTGTGTACAATGTACATGTTCACTGTCAGATTACTGGTGGAAACTGATGGAATGTATTCACTCGAGTAGTTTTAGCTGGTAAAATCAGTTCAAAGACTTAATGGTAACTATCATTGATGACAACACTCAGATTGTATCGACATTTCAGCATTAACACCTAAATTAGGTGCCAAGACAACCAGAATTCTCTAAAGTGGTGTAGATGGGGTGCAATTTCAAGTGCACTTGATTCTATAAACACTCATTTGGCAGTATATTCAGGTGGCCCAAACTAAATACGACAGGCATTTCAAGGTGAGAGGTTAACAGAATTCCTGGACTGTTTCAGTTTAAAGCCAGATGCCACTTTATTAGGTAAAGCCGTCTAATAATAGGCCTGCAATATGTCCTGCTGTCATGATGGCTGGTCAGTTGTTCTCTAAACCGTGTCAGAGATGTGTTGAATCAACCTTATGGTAATAGAGGCTCAACGTTGTGGTTGCTGTTGACCTATAACGTTTCATACCGAGAGGCGTTTCCTTTATCAAGCCTCTACTCACTGATATAGAAATACGGTAAACAAAAGTTTAGCAACATCCTCTCACCACACTCCAAAAAGACCGTAAAGCACTCAAAACAGTTTCAACATAAACTTAACATGATAACCGCCATTAAAGAAGAATTTAGTGAAGGCCAGTTCTGTCAGCTTGAATTAGTTTTAGCTAGTTAGGTGTAACGTTAAGTTAAGTGGCAACTGAGTGTAACTTACACAACAGACAGCTAGCGTTACTGAACTCCACAGCCAGTAACCCACTCGTGTTTCACATGGTTTATCTGAGGACACAATCCATTACATGAGGAGCTGTGATCTGATTTCCATCCGGCAGCCAGAGATCTAAGTTAAAGACGGCAATTCAGCCGGTCCAGTAATGGACCCTCCCCCCTGACGTTGTGCATCAGCCATCATTAAGTTGGCTAGCGAGCTAACAGAAGGTGGTTATTGCATGGAGCCTAGAGATGACCCGTTTGTAGTTAGAGGACCAACGGGGAATTCATTTATTTCACGAAAGTCCGTCTGTTCTCGACCTCAATAACGCCACAACAAACCGAGGCCCGCCAGCTAGTTACGTACTGCAGTCCATCGTTAGCCGCGGAGCTAGCGTCACCTGACGGCACCGACACATCACCAAGTTACCGGGTGGCCTCGCGTTAGGACCCACGTGAAGTCAGGCGGGCTGTACTCACCGGTATGCGCGTAGGAAACGGGTACTTTCCATATGCTGAAGTGTGCCGTCACAGACGCAAAGTATTTCCCGAAAGCTAAAGGCAGGATGTACCACTGGTAGTACTTGCTCGGCAGTTCTGTTTTGGGGACTCCCCACGCGCGCAACAGCGGCGGGAGGAAGACCACGATAGAAATAATATGAAACAGAGAGACTGTGACCGGGTACGGGAATCCATTGAGGATTATTTTGTTGACGATGTTGCCCCCCGAGCTGACCGTGTACCAGCCCACACACAGGAACACTATCCGGATCCCTTCCCTAACAGGGGGCCGGTCCGCCGCAGCCATCTTCCAGCGCGGAGTGACGAGACACAGGCGGTGTGCGTGTGTGGCTCATTGGGGGAGGGGGGCTCGACGCATAGCTTCCGGTGAATAGTTTCAAAATAAAAGCATCTTCAAGGACACGCGTTTATTAAACGAAATTTTTGTGAGCTGCAATCAAAATGGTAGATATTGGGGCGTTTGCATTTCTCTAATCTTGGAAATACATATTGAAAAAAGTACATGAATAAAAACAAATGAATTTAAACAAACCAATTGGCGCACCACAGCTGGAAGTGTAGACAAAGCAATGTCCCATACCTGTGACATGAAAGTGTTGAAAATGAAGCAAATAAAAACACATTGTGAAATAACTAAAAATAATAAATATACAATATACATAATCGTGACATTGTGAAATGTTCTTTTTCCTGTTTTATTTCATAATGCAACTTTTCATTTCAAGCCTCAGTGGAATGAGCTCAAATGGACATTCAGAACAATGAGTCTTCCTACATATTCCCTGGTGGCTACAGCATTTATGAAATCTTCATACTTGAGGTAGGAAAATCCTGCATTGAGGGCTGCATCTATCAGGTTTTATAATCGTTTAGATTTTTTCATATGATTGGGTCAATTTAAAAGTGTAACTATTTTCTCAATAACAGTGAAATTGCTTTTTTCACAAAACGGCACAAGACAAAGAGATGCAGCATATTATCGAAGAAGACAGAAAATCAGCAAATGCTCTAAGGAGTAGGGAATGTTTAGTTTGCTTGAAAGATTCATTAGAAAATAATGTTTTATAAAATAGATGACATTTTTTTCTGTTGAATTAATTGATAAAAACAGCTACAACCTTTTCTTATGAGCATAGCAATGTTGTCAAAACGTTTTCAGTATACAGGAATAAATGGTAATTCATCTGAGAGTGATGTGCACGCAGATTCTGCACTGTGGAAAATAATTTGTCAGTTAGATTAATGCAGTTGCAAAGAAAAAAGACAATCACAATTCTTTCAGGTTGTTTTTTATTAACACATAACATGTCCACTTAAAAGGACGAAGTAGCAAATATGTTCTCTTCTGCATTCAATGGAACACAAAAGGCTAATTTCTGTACATTCACTAAGGCTCTGTCTTTAGGGAAAACACAGGTTTCCATAAGGCAAACAATATCTACAGGAATGATATTAAGTACTTTATCCAGCATGTCAATTTATATCTCAGTTCTTCCTGACAGTACAAAGATGCAAGCTATAGCGTTAATTGCCCTGCCATTTCAATTAATATTTTACATCTTAAATACACAGTAAAGGGAAAAGGCAAGTATAAAATAAAGTTCACATTATCAGAATGTGTCTTTTTGGAGTTTCCTGTGTAATGTAGGTTTGGCGCATCAGCAGGAAAAGGTTGGACTGTCACTGACCCAATTCTGAATAAAACAAATCAGACAAAAATGTTTGTGTAACTGAACATGTAAATCTTAAAATGAATACGTAAATAGCAATAAATATCATACATGACAGCCACATTTATTTATCAACGTGCATTTTTCAACCATCATACCAGCATTTCTTTCCCTCACCCCAACTGAAGAGTCACATCTGGCAGTTCAATGTCACTTTATTGAACAGCATTCAAACCTAACACAAGAACAATACTCAATTGTTTTAAAGCTGATTTGTCAGTTATGTTTCTGGTAAAAGAGGCTGTAAGAGACAGTTTTTCAGTGGGTACACATCTGTTCTAAAGATAAACATTTTTCACAGCAGTATAGTTGTTAGTACCAAATGGTAATAGCTACTTGAAGATTAATTTCAGCTTTAACAGCTAAATAGCCTTCAAGATTCACGAGTGTAACAAAACCTTATTGGGAGACGTATCTGTTGGTCTTCTGTTCCAATTATGTAGCTTACTACTCTATTGATAGGTGATTATGTTTTAAAAAAAATACTTTTGCTAAAAATGTAACTTAAATATAAAATAAATAATACTGCACGGTGGATTAAATGTACGTGGATGCAGAAAATCAAGTGAAGTCACATTCCACATTGTATGTGTACTTATAATAAAATGTAGCTGTGTAGTTTCATGTGTTGTCCTTTTCCATACAAAGAATGGCAGGTATTGGTACCTCATTCTGTACAGTTACTGAACAGCCACAACTAAATGGCCAGATAATGCATAGCCTTGTTCCTTCGTGCTGTCAATGTTCAAACACTCCTAAAAACACTGATTACACCCCTTGTGCTCCACACACACACACGCAAGCAGGCAGCACACTGATTCCATTTTTACCAACGATGCAAAACAGCAGCGTACACTGAAATAAAGTGCCTTCACGCACACGCAGAGTTGCTCCGCTATACGATAAAGACAGCTTTCAACTTTCAATTTAAAAACGCTACCTCAGTTTCAATCCAGACAGATGTACGGCAGTATGTTCAACCTGCTCTCATCTCCATGCAGGTCTAAAGAGATGCACTCCGTCCAGTCATACCAAGCACCCTTTGTGTCATAGCAACCGTTAACCCCAGACCAGTGTTGCTTGTGTAATCTGTTCAAGTCTTCATTGATGACCTCTCTGCTAACTCCTGGTAAATCCCTGGCTGGGAGTTCTGGTGCCAACACATGTGTTTTCTTGACATCTGTACTTCGGTGCTCCTCTTTTTTCAAGAACTCGTTCATGAAAAAGTGTGTACTGGGGGTGTGTGTGCCTGACGATGTCAGGACGTTGCTTTGCTGGCTAAGGTACGACTGGATGATTTCGCTCCTCGACAGCTCTTTCCAGTCTGTCTGCTGGAAGGGACTGGGAGAGACCAGTGGATTCTGCTTCGGCTGTTCTGACCACTGAGACTCAGGTCTGTGGCCCAGTCTGACCCCTCCCTCCTGGCAAGACTCCTTCTGTAATGAGGATTTTATCTGTCCTGTTACAGGGTCAAATGTCAGTCTCCTGTCTTTTAACCTGACAGGTTTAGTGTCATCCTCTACGCTCTGTCCATCTAAATTCATCACGTGGTCCTTAGGCCTATATTTCTGTCTTTTCCTTTTCTCTGTATTGTTAACTGGACTATCATCTTCCAAACTGAGCACATCACTGCAGGTGGAGGCATAAGACTTGTGAATAGACGTACTGGGAGGCCTGCTTTGAGAATCCAAATCTAAACAGCCTGTGGGCAAACCCTGAACACAACCAGTGAAAGGCTGAGTGGAAGGCTCCAGCCCAGAGGTGTCCACAGACCCATGCCTTGCAGTGGGGCTAGATAGACCCTGTGCTGGTAATGCAGTCTGTTTGACACCAGATTCCTGCTTTGGAGTCTGAGGACTGTGCAAGGAACAGCGTGGGCTTCTGGGTCGACACTGCCCCCCAGAGAAAGCTTTCTCCTGTCTGGCTTGTTGCTGCAAAACTGATGCTTTTAGCAAAGAAGACGTGCTTGGAGGCTTGACGTATCCTGGGGCACTTGGATGAGGTTTTACAGCATTGACTGGGATTTTATTTAGCCTTTCATTGTCCAATGGCTCAGAAATCTCCCTTTCCAAAGACTGATGTGCATGAGTATCTGTAAAAATGTCAGAGCTACCACCAATTCCATTGGTTGGTAGTTGTTTGGAGTTTTGCATTTTATCAACAAGAGTTGTTTTGGATATCTTGGCTGGTAAGAGCTGTCCTTCCTTCTGGTCAACCTTACGTTTCCTGTTGCTCGGTTTCTCCACCCTCGGGGAGGAACAGTTGTTGAAGTCATTTCTGTTCTTCAACTCGGGACCCGTTTTACTTGATGGTGTGGTGGCAGCTGTAGTGGAGATGCAAGGATGAGCACCACCATTGGAAGACCATGATGCACCGCTGTGTCCTTTGGACAACACCTCACCCTTTCCTGGCTCAATTAGCTTCTGCCAGTTTCGCAGGAGCTTCTTGGCCCTTTTTGCAAGGTCCTCATTCTTGGTTTTCTTCCGGACATCGTTGATGAGCTTGCCAAGACGGGTTTCCTTTATGGAGATAAGATTGGTCATAGTTGCTTTTTAACACCAGACAGGATTTAACTGCATGTCATTTTGTATTCACATACTGTAGGAATGTAACCCACCTCCAGTGCCTCTTTGGTGATAGGAGTTTTCTCCAAAAAGGAGATCACCTCCATCACTACCACCATGTTGCATATCTGCTGAAAAAATGCATACGTTTGTTATATATATATATATATATATATATATATATATATATATATATATATATATATATATATATATATATATATATATATAATTATTATATTATATACACACACACACTGAGACATCAAATTATTATCAGCATTACAACAGCGCCCACGTACAGTTGTTTCTATGTAGATGTTGTAAAGTGTGATCCATAACATCATAGGCCCAATTAGCATGAATTCTCCAGAGAGAGAAATAAAAGCCGTTAAAAGGTCGAGGCATGATTTGAATAGACTTTCAGGTGTGCACCTGTATGTTTGGAGTACTTCTACTGGTTTCAGGCTCAATATGACAAACTGAGATTGCATGCAAATATATTTTTTATTCCCACAAGAAGAGTAAGATAGAAGAAAGGTGCATTACTGTGGCTGCAATCCCTTTAATATCTCTAATAGTAATGGACCGTTGTACTGGATTTGATTTTAGGATTTCTGCATCAATGATATATGAAGTTGGGGCGTTTAATTTGCTGGATTAGCCCCAAAACACATTCCTGTGAGATTAATTAACAAACATCATGATAGAGGACGTCATATCCACCCCACTTAACGCCATGTATGTGATCATAATTATGCAGAGAATATCTAGTAGCAAACAAATAGTAGCTTATTAAGTTATGTGCTTGAACACACAGCAGTGCAGTATACATATAAATGTATCCAAGTTAACAAATACCATATCCGGCACTGTTAATTAAGTTTCTAAGATTGTCGTGGTATTTTTACAGCATCTTTCAATATCTGGCAATTACCAGAGGTATAATAAAACTGGACGGCACACAGCAAAACTTAAATGTCATTGCTTGAAATGTTTGCTGGATGCGGTGCAGTCTGGCTGTAACATGAAAGTTGACAATAAAGTGCTGTAACATATCTTAATAATCTCATCAACTGTTTGATAGAGAAGAGTATAGATGATAATGTAATCTCGGAGAATATCACTTGATCCCACTGTAGTCCGAATTAAGCAACGTTTCTGTCACGAAAGGACCCTTACCTCTGGATTTACCGTTACACTTCATACCTGGAAGCTCAGTTCAGCAAGTATTGGCTACATCAACAGAAGTCAGATAGCTCGGAGTCGGAATGCATTAGTTTATTTAGCTAACTAGTGATGTTAGCCAGCTAATCAGCAGTAACATACTGACACTGTCTGCCCCCACTTTGTCAACCCAGAGTCGGCTTGGCCTTGTTGTCTGCCTTTCTGCGCCCACTTTGTCCTCGGGAGACTAGCGGTTATACTCACATTGCTCTGGCCGTCGATGGCCTGTAGCAGCCGGTCTTTCATCACCTGCGGAGTGGCTGTAGCCGCTGTCATCGCCTGGCGGTGTCGCGGGTCAGGACGGACTCAGACAGCAGAATCCCCCGAAGAGGCAGCGGTGGCGAACCTGCCGACACTCACAGGCCCGACGGAAGACCTTCTCCGGGTGAGAGCACCATGGTCTATGATGCTTTTATTTTGGTTTTCATTCGCTGCCGTCACGATTTAATAATTCGGACGACGAGCATCGAGAAACCTCTCCGGGTATCGGCTACCCCCCTCGGCTGGTAGCCTGCTCCGCTCCCGTCTTCTCATCGGGCTTTTTGTGAAGAGCTCGCGCAGAGCATGATGGGAGAATTTTACGTAACCAATTGTTCACATCCGATCCGTTCGATGAAGGATCCCATGTGAGAGATGCATACATCCATGGAAAGATGTCGCGTTAAACAATGGTGATCTACACGACAAAGGATCTTTATATTTAGTTTTTCATTCATTCATAAGTTTCATACCGTAACAGTTTTCCGTTAGAGGTTTCAAAACGAAATTTGTTTACGTGCAAATAGGTATGTATAATAAAAAATAGTATGCCCAACTTTCCCTTGAAATATATTATATATTTTTTTATATCTAAGATAATGATACACGGAATTCTTAAGGAAAAATGTCACTTCTATAAATGTAAGTTACAATTTGAAATACATTAATATTACTTTGCAAGTATCTGATCCTTATTAAAAAAAGGAAAGCTGTCAAAAACCTACATTTCTAATTATATATACTGTACATACATTTCATATGTATTGCTCTTTTTTTCATTGTCACTTGGTGGCACTGTTACCTCATTGGGATTTGAAGAAAACAGATAGGATAGTATTTAGATCCGACACAATATACGACTAGAGTGGTTGCAACCCTCAAACAGTGAGACATATCTAACTCCAGAAGTGGTTTCCAACTTGTCCAAGTCCACACATAGAACCTAACATTCATTAAATTTATTTCCATCCAGTTCAACAGCCAATGATTTCAAACCCAGGACCTTTTTTGGCTATGAAGAGACAATAATTATTTTACTTTTATTTGTTACATTTAATTGTCATTGACATTCTAGTAGCAGTTTGAATTTTAATATAAAATATATGACAGCAAAGTATGTAAATTGTTTATATATTAACTGCCCCAAACTGTATAATTGTATAACTGCACAGTACATACTGTATACAATTGGTATGTAGTATATATTAAGTATTCTTAGGAAGGAAGTAGCAGACCATCAATTTATGACATTAACAATAAACTGTATTTAATGTATAATGAGGTAAGAATTGGATCATGCATCCCTTGTGACAATAGCCAAGCGCAACCATACAAGTAAATGAACAGACATTGGATAAGAAAACTGTATTTGTTTAGTTAAGAAAAGAGAGACATTTATATATACACTTTTGCCTCAGAATAAAGGAAATGGCTTCTTTTCTTATTTATAATCTGCATTAAAATATTCTGTCTCAACCATACTCTACACTAGAGCATAAGAGCTGGTGTGTAAATTTGTAGATATTTGTACAAAGAAGATGTAATTAAGTAAAAGAGAAAAGGGGATGATTAAGCAAAATGATCATGGCAAGTCACAAGATTCTCCACCAGCTTTGATCAATTTGCTTACTGTGGTGCGTGACCCTTAACGATGACACATAGGTACGTTACATGAAAACATTTTTCATCCTGTGAAGGTTATCCATCCTTTTCAATCCTGCCATTTCTTTTAAAAGCCAACGGGCAGGCTGGAGAAAAAAAGTTGATGTTCTATAAAGAAGCACAGGGGCACATGACAATACATATCCAGCAAGGGCAAGGGACCTCGTGCAGTTACATCTTGATCAAAAAGGGTACAAATGTAACAACTTCAAAGACAAAATAAATACGATTAATAAATTCCTGTACAGCCAGAAGCAGATTTATGATTTCGGGTTGTAAAGAAAATGCAGCTTAATTACAGTTAAAAGGGCCAAAAGAACAGCAAACTCAGATTAAGGAGAAGTTTATAGAATCTTTCTTGGAAAATCAGCATCCTGATGGAAGTCCAGTCGCCCCAAATGTTGATCAAGACCCAAACAATCTGTCAGGAGAGAAGACGATCAGCAAGTTAGAAAAGCAAGAACTTCATCAATGTCTAGGATTCTTAAAAAAATAAATATTGTTGGACATGTAAGAAAGCACAATTCAACAATAAAGAAAGATGAATGAAGGAAAGTAGGCTTGATAACATAAATATAATAAATAAATAAATAATAATAAATGTATATCAGATATCGCACACTAGGAAGTAGTTTCTTACTCTAACTTGAAACAAAGTTTAATAGTAGGACGTAGTAGGATGATTACACGATACATTGGTGATTATGGGTCTTGCGTGGGATTTATTGAGAGCAAGACATCTATTCTTTAAAATAACATTTTGGGACAGAACTTTTGAAATCCCATCATCACAATAATGTCAGTGTTTTAAGACATTGTAGCCTATTCACTACCATGACCAGGATCATGTCGATTACTCACACAACCATGCAGAACATCATGAAGACATTCCAGAGAGCGATGAAGATCCGAAAGTATCGCAGGCTGAGCAGAAACTCTCTGATGTTGTCACCTAAAAGACAAGTTTGATGGCTGAGATTTGAGAACTTAATTTACCATAGAACACACCAGTTTATAATTCCCCCCCCCCCTCCCCCTCCCTCTCTCTCTCTCTCTCTCTCTCTCTCTTCAACACACACCTGTTGTCGGTGATCCGGACTCATCTCCAAATCCCTGAGACTCCTTCCTTTTGCTGCAAAGCATCCATAGTTAAACTTCAACTGGTTGCTTTGTTAATTTAGCTTTGTAGCTCTGATGTGAGGTTTTAAACTGTGTGACCGTAACGTTAATACTCACAGTTTGAAGTTCAGCACAGCCCCTGCATTCACCAGTAAGGTCCTGGAGAGCACAGAGAGACACACTGTTGATAGGTAACGGGAGCTGTGTTACCTGAGCTAATGCTTGCTGGTGAGCTGGCATTAGCCCAGAGCTAGCTTGTTATTTAGCTAGCGTGATACACCGCCATCGAACCAGCAACTCATTGCAAAATAACACACACAGTGAGAACATTTATATTAAATACAAAAGTATATGTAGTGATACAAGTCAGAAACCGGACCAATTACCCGAATATCAACAGATCTCCGATCATTTTGATCAAATCACATCACAGAGACGCCTCACTTCCGTGTTCGTTCACGCAATCAGGAATGTGACCAATAGCATCTCAGAGCCTTATGTGGGGGGGTTAATGCCCGGATGAGGGCTGTCAGGTTTCAGTTATATAGTGGTGGTTTCAGTTATAGCAACAATAAATGGTAAAAGTCATAGTTAGAAGCATGGTTGGGATGAATAAGATGAATGTACAACAACATACAGCATCTGAAAAGTTATACCTCAAAGACTAAAATTGGGTTTTCAAATAATTTGAAGGATTTGCTCCATGTTCATTCATTCAACCATGTTGGGCTATAAATCCCCTCAAAACCTTTTGGATAGTGTCAAAAACAGTGAACTATTTTGTTATGAACTTTAACTGTATTTGGTTTTTACCACGATGCAAAAGTAAAACACATGTAATTGACCTAATAAAATAACATAATCAAGAGCAAATATATCAAGAAGCAGGGGCAACATTATCTTAAAGGAAGGCTATTTGGCATGAGGTCGCATCTTGCTGACCACATTTTAATGGATTTGACTTCGAAATAATAAAACAAAAATGTTTAAGTGGACATTTGGGAGCTACGTTTTTAATGTTATGGCTTGGGCTCCCCCTTTTGGTTGCTGAGGTAATTGCTCTTATTATTGTTGTTCACTGACTAAAAGCAAAAATAGAAAGATAAATCAAATATATTCTAAAAAACGTACATTTCGGTTGCTGTTATGTAAGTAGGTTTAGGTAACATTGCGCCTTTAATCACAACGTGTCTGCATCATCTGGAAGAATGTGAACAACCAGTGATATCCCAATGTTCGCTGCAGCCTCGGTGCAGGAGCGCATCCGGATTGTGGAGTGTTTTTATAAGAGGGGATGAATGAGTCTTTGTCCGTATTACAGCATTGGACGCTTGTCTCTGCTTTTGTTGCGTGTATAGGCTACAATCAAACCTCCAATCGCGTTGAGACTCAGTGAAATAATGCTTTTGTGGACGATGAACACCAAAGGACAAACCTTTTTTTTTTCCTTTCAAGCAGCTGATATCGACGTGGTCTAATAAGCGGAGCAGCTGGCACGGACCGCAGATGATATTAATGATGATGATGATGATGATGCTGAGACTGTGGAGATGAGTGGTATTAATAGGAGGGCTTGAGTGTCACAGGCTTTCCACTGTCGAGGGGGTTTGGTGGTCCAGGTTTGGGGGGGCTTCACAATCCAGACTGCGCAGTTGGAATAACAATTTGAAGGAAACGAACAAACAAAAACATTAAAAACAGGGGTCACTGTTTATCAGACAGGCAACATGGAAGTCTTGGCAGCTCTTAATTTGGGCGATTTTGCCCAAATTTTCTCAAAAATGGGAATGTTTCCCGTATTTGATCTCGCTTACTACATCGTGTCGATCCTCTACCTCAAGTATGAGCCAGGTCAGTGGGTTTTACACTTTTTTGTTTGTTTGTTGTTGTTCTTTTTCACATTGCAGGTGTTCTTTATTATTAGATATATTATTATCTATGAGCTATTTCGATTGTTGTGTTGGCATGTATGCTGTCCACCAATCAGACCTGTGCCTAAACACCAATTTATTTACAGCAATACAAAGTTAATATCTAGAATGATATACTTAATAACATAGGAGTTTAATACTTAAACTGTGATACGTTATTTGTGGTATAACCATACATTGCTGTGATCTCCCTATAGGGACTTTCTGTTGCTGTTATCTCTATAGTACCCTGTCCTTATAAAGCATGACCTGTTACATAAACTTCAACAGAAGCACTTACAGCTCTGCTGGCTTGGTGTGTGGGAATGTCTGTTCCTGCAGCAGCCTGACCTCATTTACACTGAGGAAATCACTGGAGTGGATTAAACCACTCCGTTTTGGGTAAAGCCTAATATTTTCTAAGATTTAACTTATTTGAGCAATAGAGCCTGAGGAGGATGAAACCTGAGAAAGGCCTGTGCATACCAGAAACTTATAGCAATAAATAGAAGATCCTGAAATAGACAGCGTCAGTGGCCCTCTGAAGCTCCTCTGCTGCACACGTTTAGGCTGCAGTTGGGTATGAATGTTGAACATGAAATAAGCTGTTGAGCGAGTAGCCCATGACTTCACGCCTTCAAAACATACTAATTTTCCTCACTCTGACATAAAAGTTCAGTCATTGTTGGACCATTTTAATTTGGTGAAGATGGTGGGAGCACCAAACGCATCTTAACCTGAACTCCACAACATCTAAAAGTATAAAAGCATACAGCATCAAATCCTCCACAACAGCTTGTTCGACATATTGTATGTGTGTTTTCAAACCAAATGATTTGGATGTAACATATATCCCTCAACAGTGTTGCTTCAGACACTTTCAATGAAGAAAACTAATACTATTAAAAACAATTGATACAAATATATTGCATGAGCTACCTGGAGAAAGTTAATTTATATTATACGATGCATTTCCAGTGTCACTGTATGTAGGTCTACTGTGTCACAGTATGTAGGTTTACTGTGTCACTGTATGTAGGTCTACTGTGTCACTGTATGTAGGCCTACTGTGTCACTGTATGTAGGTCTACTGTGTCACAGTATGTAGGTTTACTGTGTCACTGTATGTAGGTCTACTGTGTCACTGTATGTAGGCCTACTGTGTCACTGTATAGGCCTACTGTGTCACTGTATAGGCCTACTGTGTCACTGTATGTAGGCCTACTGTGTCACTGTATAGGCCTACTGTGTCACTGTATGTAGGCCTACTGTGTCACTGTATAGGCCTACTGTGTCACTGTATGTAGCCTACTGTGTCACTGTATGTAGGCCTACTGTGTCACTGTATAGGCCTACTGTGTCACTGTATGTAGCCTACTGTGTCACTGTATAGGCCTACTGTGTCTCTGGAGAAATTGCCTCAAGTGATGTCTTTTGAGTAAACGTTGTTTGAGTCTGAAGACTACAAGTGTGATAGTGAAAAAGGTCTTAGTTAGAAAGAAGTGCCTGTAGACCTCTGTTGTCTGCTCCTCATCTCTGCTTGAGGCGAGCAGCTCAAAGCATTAAACGCCACTCGCATAACCCTCCTGAATACCAGACCAAACTCTTGGTGGTTGAGTTGCATTTCGGCTAATGTAGGCGCTAGGTTTTGATAAAGGAGCAGAATGCATATATTAAGAAGAGATCCTTTTTTAAACTGTCCATCATGAGTCCGACAAAGTTAAAGGAGTGCAATGCTAAATCAGTGGAGTATTTAACAGCCACAGCTGCATACAAATATTATTACTGTGTTAGAAACGGATGTGAAACTATGCTGCCTCTCATATTGGTCACAGCAGTAGAGTTAAAGGCGACTGACTAACTTTACATTCAACACATTTGTTGCATTGTACATTAAATTAGAGGAAAAAGAGGTGAAAAACACAGTGTGCTTGTTTTTAATTCAAACAATCTGCATTTCTGTATTTTAGAGTTTAAATCTATAATTTCCTCAGAATTCATGCAAATTGTAACACGTTGCTCATAAAGCTGAGTGTGTGACTGTAACCTTTATCTAATTTTACTATCAAATATCTCACGCTGCCTACACATTTGCAACATTTTTTTATCACAACATGTGTCTGAGTGGAGAGTCACAGTTCATGTTAGAGGAGCACATGAATGAGTTTTGGGGGTCAAAGTGTGTGTGTGTGTGTGTGTGGTGGTGGTGGTGGTGGGGGGTCAAAGGTTAAGACAGGCCTGACAGTTGCAAGACAGGAGAAGCAGTTGAGCAGAATATATTTTTAGGGCAACATTTCTCAGGATCAGATTGCTTTCAAAGCGAGCACCAGTTTCAGCACAACACCCTCACCCACCTGCTGTTGGAGATTTGTGCGGTGAAGCAGCCGCTCTTCACATCTCCTTTTACTAAACGTCTCTAACACTGTAAAGTCTTTACCCGAATGCTAACATATAGTCCTTAAATCATATCTATCTTTGCATATAAATATATCATATTTGTGTAGTTTGTCTTTAGTGTTCAGATTTCATTCATTATAGGAGTGAACGTTTGCCTTGTGTCTTCTAAATGAGTTATTATTACATCCGGACACTTTAGTAACTGAGTACATTTATTCAATGGTGGCACATAAGTATTTCCATTTCATGCCACATACTTTGTATCGTCAATCTTGTGGGATAGAAGCATATTTATTTGACAGCCATAGTCACTTTTCAGATTAAGATTAATTATTTTAATAATTTGTTTTGCTTCCCCAGAGTGAGTTAATTGTAACACAGCACCAAGCATTCACATTATTTATATTGTTAGCCGCCGTTTATCATACCGTGCGTTTTTATTTAGGAATGTGCTCAAACTGTTGACTGGAGCTATAATTGAATGATTTTGATATGTAGTTGTAGGACCAGGGCGTAGCATGTAATATCTATACAAAAAGAATGGTCATATAAAACATATACAATCAGTTGAATACATTATAAAGAGCTGTCTGTTCTGCTCACATCTGTACATGATAAAGACTTAGTCATCTGTTGAGTTGGTGAACTGTCAACTCATAAATGATTATAGAAATCCTGGGTCAATATTAGGTTATAATAAAAAAGTGGAATATCAGGGCGTGGACTGAACTGGTTGACTGGGTGTGGACGAAGATTCAGCTCATAAACACACAAGGGATCCACTGATAATGACTTTTGAAAGTCATCACCAACAGTTTTGCTCTTAAGGAAGTAACAGAAAGTTGTTTTAATAATGATGAAATGTATGATGCTTTTCAATCAGACCCTCGTCATTTTCAGAGCAGAACAAAGACATCCACATAATATTGTTTTGGTCTGAGCCTCTAAACCAGGAGAGACTGTACAAGGAGACTGCACTAATTTTCACAATTTAATCTTTTAACTGATACATTTAGACAACATTATGAAATTAAGGGATCATTTTGTAAAAAAAAAAAAAGCATTAGATTTAAAAATTAAAAACTTAGGCTGACACTGTTTTGTAAGCAAATAAATTGAATATGATTCATGACAGTCAATCATTCCGTGATACAAAAATGTGCAATGAAAATGGGATTTGTCAGTATTTCATGGTATATAGTCATTTAGGAACCTCCAAACCATCGGGTTGACGTCTGATCATTAGTAAAAGCCCAAAACATCTTATAATTCACACGTGTATAAAACTCCACCACTTTGCCCAACACCTAACTCACTCTCACTCTGAAAATCCCTCTGGACCACTTGCTGTGATATTTTAAGTGTTGGAGGCGGCCTGACAGCTCCTCCTCTGTGTTGCAGGCTCGGTGGAGGTTTCTCGCAGGAGTCCGGTGGCCTCGTGGCTCTGTGCCATGCTCTACTGCTTTGCCAGTTACATACTGGCAGACGTCATGCTTGGAAGCAGCCCCCTCGACTATTTCCAATACAACAGCCACATCCTGTTGGCTTCAGCTGTCTGGTGAGAGTCTTCAGAACAACGTTGCCCTTCACCAGGGGAAGAGACGCTGCCTTATGGGACCATCACATCTTTATTTCATATTCATGCCTTCAATCTTATGTGTGATAAAATGATCCCCTTCCAGTTTGGAGGTCAATCCCATTTTCCTTCTTTTCCTGCTTTTGAGAAAAAGAGACTTTTCAGACGTCTTTGAAGAATCAGTTCAGCCATATCACTAAAGATAATTACCTCCCATATCACCAACTTCACTCAGGATATCTACAGCCTGCAGGCTCAGTTAGTGTGCACTTTAAAGGAGCATTGTGTAGGATTTAGGGGCATCTAGCTGTGAAATTGCAGATTGCAATAAACCAAACACACCTCTGCTCAAACTAGCTGAAATAATTGAGAGTATAAACTAATGTGTACAATGTAAATCAAGTGAGGAGTAGAGTCATTTTCTCAAAGACTTCTATACAATCACTTTTTTTTGCAATCAGAGGAGTCGCCGTATCGCAATAAGAAAGAATGCAGGTTTAATGCACTTCAGCCAGTGTTTGGTTTTGTCTGTTCTGGGCTTCTGTAGAAAAAGTGCAATCTAGTAGACTTTGTGAATATGCAGACATTCAAGGCTCTTTCTTAACAAATGAGAACACAGTGATTCTTAGTTTCAGGTGATTAAACGATGATGAAACCCATTTATGAACATTATATTCCATTTCTGCTCACATATCCAACATAATCCTCCCCTCGCTCTAATATCTTGTTCTTCGCGGGTCTTTCTCAGGTACCTTGTGTTTTACTGCCCACTGAACCTCTTCTATAAATGCGTGGCTTTCCTGCCCGTTAAGCTGGTGTTGGTCGCCTTGAAGGAAGTCGTCCGCACTCGTAAGATCGCCGCTGGTGTTCACCACGCCCACCACGCCTACCACCATGGCTTTTTCATCATGGTCATCGTTGGATACGTCAAAGGTCAGTGTCTTGAGTTGTAAATGTGTTTATACTGTATAACACGGCAGGTGGTTTTGCGAAAGTGGCAATATATTATGCAGTATTACAGTTTCAGATCAGCAATATGGTTGTGGCACAAAATGTAGTCATGTTTAAAATAGTTTTAAAAAATGTTTCAGAACAACCAAAATTTGTTGCGTTACTCCATCACTGAATGAGAGATGATGAAGAGATTCATTGTGATAACAAACAACATGAGTATCAACTTTCTGGGGACAATTAGTGACTATTCTGTAGTCTGTTAACATTGTGTGCTTCTTTTTGTGCAAATATTGGCAGCTTTACCTTCAAGAAGGTTGGCCTGCGATGAATGAATTATGTATCGTCTACCAACTATTTTCTCAATGAGTCGATTCATCGTTTGGTCTGTACAATGTCAAATAAATTGGGAAAAATGCTCATCAGAATTCCCTAAAGCCTGAGGTGATGATACCAGGTACAGATATTTAGTTTATGAACACATAAGACAAATAAAGCCATCAAATCTCCCTGCAACTCGGGAGTGTTTGGCATTTTTGCTAAAAAATAATACTTTAATGATTAATTGATGAATTGTTGCGATGTATTATTATTTGTCTGTTGGTCCACTAATTGATCAATTGACTAATCATCTCAACTTAAAAGTCTTAAATGCTGCTCGGTGAACCTCCAGGTCACTCGTGTTGAATGACAGCTGCATTCAGTGAGCCACCTAAACATGAATGAACTTCTCATGTTCATGTCGGTGTGCACATGTGACATTCCTTCATGTTTGAGTAGGACAGTGCCAGTGTTCACAATCAGTGCGTTGACATGCACTTAAGTAACAGAGAAACCAGGTTATGTGGATACAAGTTTTAAATTAGAGCCATTTAAAAAATAATAAAAATGTTAGGTATAAAGTTATAGTCAGTAAGTGCATTTGACAAAAAAATGCATATGAACAATATTTATGTTTGAAGCAAGAAAAGCTCTGAAATGTCTGTATAATGTACCTCTGATGTCTTTGTTGCACACTTTAACCACGTTTCCTGTACTTTTTCACTGTGAAACTATCCAATAGTAGAGACATGTCCATAGAAATAATAAATATAAAGGATTGTCCTGGTCTGGTCTTCACAATAGTGAGGCCCTGCAGGCGTCCATGTTGAAAATAGGGGAGGAAAGCTGAAGCCAGATAAGAGCAGTCAAATGAAACACAGACTTTTTTTCCCACTGTCTATTTTTATCTTTACAGGTTCTGGGGTGGCTCTCATTTCTAATTTTGAGCAGCTGCTGCGCGGTGTGTGGAGGCCCGAAAGCAACGAGATCCTCAACATGTCATTGTAAGTCTGAGTTATAGTGACTACACAAAACAGTCAGCCGATATGAGCAACACGGCAGGTTTGTAGATAATGGTTTGACTCTAGTGCCCCCTAGTGGTAACATTAAAATGGCGGTTTGACAGGCTGGAATGAACCTAATGTACACACTGCCAGGAGAAAATATCTTATCCCCTAAAAGAAAAGCCTGGATTCATGTTTTTATAAACTTTATTGCAAGGGTTTGATAAGCCTACGTGAAATTCGTCAATATAATGAGAAATATTCAAGTATCAATCAACAAATTCAGCTAAACAATGAAACATTCAATTGGAAATGTAAATGCTAATAGAATCACAACGTTGTAGGTTGTCACACTTTGTGTAATGAATAACTTTGTTGGTCTCAAGAAGAAGTTTACTTTACTTCATAGATATTATGTTGAACTTTTCTCTTGTCTCTGCAGCCCGACCAAAGCCAGTCTGTACGGAGCCATCCTCTTCACCCTGCAGGAGGCTCACTGGCTGCCAGTGTCCAAGAGCACCCTCATCCTCGTCTTCACCCTCTTCATGGCCACGAGCAAGGTAAGACCAGCCTTACATTTTAGAATCTGGTTTGAATGCGAGACGATCACAGTCTTCTGCGACTAGAGAACACACTTCTCTGACTTTTTTTGTCACTTGCAAAGAGCAGAAAGTAGCTACATTTAGAAAAGATAAAACAATGTTTTACTGGTTTTATTTAGTTAGAAAGGACAATTACAAATGAATTCCCCCTTCCAGTAAAATATTCATATAAGTTGGTAGATATTTCCAAAATGTATCCTGAGCAAACCCTGTAGCTGTACTGTGCTGTTTCAGTGTTCCCCCGAAATGTTTATTATGCTCTAAATTAGGTCTTTAGTGCATGTCATAGGCATTTTGTGCTTCTTTCATTAAAGATAGCCTGTGGACATTTTGACCGCTATTAGTAATATATGGAGTTTGAATGTTATTTTTGAGCAGCTATGGTTTGTTTGTATTTTGTCCCAGATCTCTGATTGTATTTCTATTTAATTCAAACATGTTTTCAAGATACATGTTAGGCCTCTAGGATACCCATAATTTATTTTGGTGAGAAACAGTACATATAAACTACACAGGTCCCCTTAAAAAAGGTAACTCCAGCTATTTATTATTTTACTTCCATACAGTTGGAAAATGTGCAGGACAAATTTAAATACAGAACGGTCAAAACTGATGCAGCAGTGGCCAATATATATCTTGATTTGTCTTTGTCTCTGGTACAAATACAATCTCTCATTAGACCCTCCCTGCCTTGTAAACATCTCCTCTAACTGACACCCTCTTCCTTCAGGTGGTGATGACGGCCCGACACTCTCACGGCTCCCCCTTCGCTCTCATTGAGTCCTGGGTTTCCCATCTGCTGTTCGGTTCCCCTCTGGGTGGATCTGAGGAAGACCACCACCATCCCCCCGCTGCCGTTCCATCTTCACCTCTCAAAACCAAGGAGGAGCTGAGCGAAGGTGTCCGCAAGAGAAAGGCCAAGAAAGCCGAGTAGGATGCCGATCTGAAAACTGCATCATGGCCTCTACATGATGGGACCTCCCATTCCATTTTAGGGAAAGGGGCAGTTAACCAAATGAGACCCTTTCTATTAGAGCAAAATGGTGCTTTCTGCCTTTTACACAGAACGAGAACTCCGTAAATATCACAAATGTTTCACACTTCAACTGAACCTGGACATTTTTGAACATCTGTGCTCAACACTGTGTGCTGATCCACGTTTAGCAGCTGTGTGGTCGTTTCAGGATGGCCTCTGTTCAACACATCAGTAGCTGTGTTTCCGGATCTTTGTGATTTCCACCAAACCGTATTTCAGTTCAGAAAGAAATAGAAAATACAAATTAATCTGACCCTCAATCAGAAATTCAAACGTGAGTAAAGCGTCATGTGAAAGAACATTGCTGCTTTTTACATTGAGACGATGACAACTTCCTGTCTATAAATAAAATCAAGAGAAACATGTCTCAGTATTTTTTGACCTTTGCTTTTTGGCATGTTAACTACTCAGAAGTAATAAACGCCTTCATTACATCACACAGTCTCATGATGGAACAGAATGAGGATATTACATAATTATAACCTCAATAAATTCTCAAAATAAGTGGGAAAAATATATTTGTTTAGGTTTTGGGGACATTGGGTTTTCTATAAAGGATGCTTAAACACATTTTTTTTTTAAATAACTTAAATGAAAATATTCAGGGTTGGATGTATTCAAAATGTCTCATCAAATGTTTGGACATGTTTTATTGTTTCTCGCTTTCCAAAACAGAGAACACAAGCGTCAACCTAAAACTGAAACATGTACTACACTGTATGATGCTATTTTGTAATTATAAAATATTGGGCTGTTTAATTCACAATTTTTTATTTTATTTCAACCAAGAAACAGATTTAAACTAACTTATTCAAATTGTTAACGAGTGTCTTTATTTTGAAGGAATAAGTCACTCTCGCTGCACTAAAATTCTTTATACAAGTTGATTTGTTATAAGAAATTTTTTTTTAAAAATATGCCCAAAACCCTGGCAGATGTTTCCTCTCAGCTTCTCTATACAATATTCAAAGCATTAATACAGCATATCGTGGAGTGATGTCTACCTGAGCAGAGTGAAGCGGTGAGTGTGTTGTCTTCCAAGCTTCTCTGCGCTCTGTTTAGTAGGGCCGGCTACATGTGCTCGTTAGTGCTCGGCTAACGGACACTGTGCTCTTAATGCGGTTAAAGCTGAACACATCTGACTTGATTTAGACTACAATGACTTGGTGTGATGCTCTTGTTCTGAGCTGGAAAGCAGCCATCAGCTGGTGACTCCTAACCGGGTTAAACAGTTCTCACTCTGGAGCTCTGTGAAAGTATTTTGCCGCTGGCGCCAGTTTCAAACACTGAGGAGTATTTATTGTATTGCACTTATTTCTAGCTGTAAAAAATAAGTGCCTAAACTCCACCATTTAAAACGTGTTTAAGACCAACACTAGGAACCAATTGGCAGTCTCTGTTATGTGACTTTGAGGCTGTTGGGAGGTGGAAGGAAAGGTCACGTTCTGACAAACTCTTGTCGCACAAGCAATAAAGCATCAGTAATGAAGAGGAGGTTGTTACGATCGACCTATGACCTTAACATTCCTCACAGTAGCAGAGAAGATCGGGGAGGTAAAAGATCTGTTTGCTGCAGTTTCAGGTTACGTTTGTTGCACTGTTGGAGCTCTCAAAAACCAAAAGGTCTATCTATACTTTGTTGTTTTAAGAATGACATGGTATGATGAGAAAACTGGATCATTTCAAATTTAACTGCTCACAATTTAAAAGCATTGAGAGAGTCGTTGTCATGCTGAATGTTATGGGGATCTGGGTCTAAAACTATGCAAATTAAATTCCTTTTGATCAAAATGAGCAGCTGATAAAATGTTGAGTCTTGGAGTTTGCTGTAAACAAGACTGTCAGATAGTGTGGAATAAGATGATGTTAACAACCTTAAATATACTAAAATTGGAAACGTGGAAACTATATGTTAAGAGACTTAATTAATAAAGGTGGGATTCAATTCATACTGACTTCTCGGTCCCACAACCATGCTGTTTAAAGACAAGAAGAAAGATCTCTTCAATGTGTAATTTCTTCCTCTTTGGAGTAAAACATTCAGGTCTCCAGCATGACGCCAGAAATGAGCTTCTGTGTTTGTTTTTCCAGAGTGAGACGTCCCTGCTCCTTTGGGCAAGGCAGCGAGCCGGCCAGGACAGAGAGAGAGTTTAGTGAAGGTGGTGAGAGACTATCAAAGTGATCTGGGACAAATACTTCCCTGCAAGGAATGTAACCAACATCTGCTGATCACATTACACACGCACGCACGCACGCTCTCACTCACACACACACACACACACACACACACACACACAGAACAATTCTACGCACGGACTGGATCTGAAGTTGAGTTGTACTTCTCGTCTTATAAAGTAACACTTCTGTGTTACTTTATAATTATAATTATTTATTTTATTTTATTTATTCAGATGTTGGAGGCTATTTCAAGGCAAACATTGAGTCTTTGTAAACCTTCTGCATCAGTTTCACTAATAAAACATATTGGTTACAGTGGAATGCATGTCAAACACAAACTTTGTGATTTAATTAAAAACTTTAACTGATCTGGAAAGGGTTAACTTTTGTTTGTGAGTGCAAACACACCTTATCCTACAGTTAAGGCACAAAGATTATGATGTTGTTTCCAGTTTTAGTAACAACTAAACAACAAGCCAGTAAGTTAATCAACCAGAAATCCAAAGAATGGAAGGTCTCCAAACAACCAATTAACTAAAGAATTAAGGCACAGTTTTTGCCAAAATCAAGCACTATTATTTTAACTGAAAAACACAGAGATTATAGGGGAGTAATATGTTGTGCAATCAAACTCCTATTCCCGTTACTTCAACTGTTCCCAATAGTGGTTTGCAGAGGAGTTTTAGGGGAAAGGATGGGGATGTCAGCCAGGCACGGGAGGTGGGAGGTGGAGTGTGTCTGTGTGTGTGTTCGTGTGTGTGTGTGGTGGGTGGTGGGTGGTGGGGATCCAGGTTTGCAGGAGGAGCACTCAGTCTAAAGGCAGAAGAGAGAGAAGAAGCTGTACCTGAAGCAGCATCTGTGAACATAGACTGAACCATGCTGTGGTTTCTGTTGCTGAACTGTGCGCTCTGCATGGGAGGACACGCTGCAGCAGGACAGAGAGGTGAGCATTGTTTGAAATATGTTGTAGTCTTTTTTTTTTGTTGGAAACAATAAAGTACAACTTAATTGATCTTTATGGGGAATTAGAGGTTTGGGAAAGAAGTACGGATGAATTAAAGTTGCCACTGGCCTTTGAATCCAATATAGTAAAGGATTTGTGAAATGGAGAAATGGTCAAAGCAAAATGTCTAAAAAGGATCTAAACCTCTAAACATCCTTGAATTAGGATTTATTTTTGTTGCTTATTTTAATTTTCACCTTTTTTTCCTTGTGATGGAAATGAATATTTTACTTTTCAGAAAAGCTCAAGAGGAGTTTGAGTTGTGTGCCTTTCTGATTACACATCTGTACTTGCACAGGATAAGGAAAAACAATTACTGACATCTTCCTGTCGTAGAAAAGAAAGTGTCTTATTTACGTTTCTATTAGCGACGAGAGGGATTTATCTCCAGCATCTTGTCTCTCTGCTGTGGAATCCATTCAGTAAACAGAGTGGCTGCTAATGGGAATAACACATTTCCTGTGCTTGACACTCAGGAGGTCTCTGCCCTCGTACGGCTCCTCTGGGGGAAGCGGCGGTGAAGGGGGTTCAATTAGCACAAGCAGCATGTTGCTTCAGGATGTGAACACACCTGAGCATCCCATCCTGTTTGCAGATAAGATTCATGAATCTGTCTTCCAGGGAAGCTTGAAACATTTTCGCTTCCAGAAATCTTGTATCATTCCATATCTGGAAAATCAATTTTACAGCTGCAATCAAAACATCTCTGACTCCAGTGAATGCGTGGGAGGTGGAGACCAGCTGCGGTGGCTGAGGAACGTCAGGTATTAGACTTTGATATTCAACAGGCAGTGTCTCATGTCCTACCGGAGGACACATGTTGTTCCCCCACACATTTCAATATGTTCTCCCCTGTGAGCTTCTGGTCCCTGATGTTCAGCCAACAGGAAGGCCTACGAGGTGACATGTGACCTGCTGAAAAAACACCTTGACATCAGTTAATTGTAAGATTACTCATCAGCATCAATCAGAGAAGGCAACACAACTGAAGTATTAGGTTTCGTTAGTTAAGTGCAGAGACTGTTCTTACATGATCAGCAAAGAATAAATAAAAGTGTGACCGTCAGAATGTGGTGGATAAAGAAATTCAAACTGCCTCAGAGTCTGCATTTAATCCATTAAGGTATTAATTCTAACTATAAGGTTGTGATACATTTGGTTTATCTTGAATTAGTTGCAATGATTTTTTTCTTTTTAGATGGAGAAATCATCAGTCAGATTAAAATGACGAACCTGGCCCTGGCTGAGATGAAAGAGCTTCTCAAACAACAAGTAAATCAGTTTTAACATTTAGACAGAAAGCATGAAGTTTAGAGGTATCTGTTCATAATGCTGATGATTTAGATTTTGATTAGGTTCTCAGCGAGCTGCGACAACACTTTACTGTTGTAAACATAACAACTTTTTTTTTGTATTTTAAATGACCACGGAAAATAGTTCAGTGTCCGTTCTAGACCGACTCTATTTCTGTGGTTTTCAGATTAAAGATGAGACTAAAAGAGTTAAAACAACATTTTTCAGATATAATCCGATGCATTTAAAATATGGAGATACAACTGGATCTTATTCTAATTCCTTTATATTTACACTGGTGTACCAGACGCCTCTATTTCTAAAAGTATAATAACAGCTGGACATTTGAGTAGATTCCGGGTCGAGGTATCATACAAACATTTCATTGATTGTTTTTCCAGATAAAAGAGATTGTATTTCTGAAGAACACCGTGATGGAGTGTGAAGCCTGCGGTGAGTTCACCCACCAAACACAAACTCTTTTCAATGTTTTCCCAAAACTTTTTCAACTGGATTTGTAGCTTCACTTGTCGTTCAGATGATTCAAAGATGATGACGACAACTCATTTTTGCACCATTCAACACGGTTTGAAGAATGGCTGAATTTTTCAAGGACTCTTCTTTTATAGTTTTTCAGACTTTCAGACATGTCGAAGAAGAATATTGAGAAACAACAAACCATATATATATAATATATATATGTTGATGGGAATTTCATATCATCATACAGACCTGATAAACTGCTATTAAGCTTCGGATATTAAGCTTCTCTCTCGTCAGGGATGGGAGGAATGCCGACTCGGCCCTCCTGCGTGCCCAACCCCTGCCCCCCAGGGGTGAAGTGTAAGGAGATACCTCAGGGTATAAAGTGTGGGCCCTGTCCTGACGGCATGGAGGGCAACGGCACCCACTGCACTGATGTGGACGAGGTACGCAGAAATATCATACGATAGGTCACATCGTACATCGCTATGATGGTAAAGCGATTGGTGTCATTATTTAATGAGAAGGGTTTTCTTCTGCTTTCACACGTTTCAGTGTCTCAAACTCACTTAACACGAGACAGGCACAACTACATTCTAGTTACTAGAAAGCCAGCTGTGTCTCATGCAGACACTAAAAGGTGCCTTGTGCGTGGAGGGGCCATTACAAAGCGTTGGTATTCGACGACTTGGGAGTGAGAACGGGCTGGTTAGTGTGGGAGAGTTACACCTCTTTCATTCTTATTACCAGCATAGCGTTGCCCAATTTTAACCAGGGTTCTAATCTGTATTAATAGTTGAATAAATGTTATATATAATCTGCCTAAATAAGTGAAAAATACTTGAGTGGGTCTTTAATATCAAAACTCCATGACTTTACCGTTACTCAACTTCAACATGTTGACTTAAACCAAACAGCAATCTGAACGTCATCGTCCAACAGAACCAGATTTGGGTTATTGATCAGTGTGTTTCTGTCTTTGTTGTCGACAGTGTACTGTGATGCCCTGTCACATGGGCGTGCGTTGCATTAACACCTCCCCGGGTTTCCGCTGTGGTACCTGTCCTGCTGGATACACCGGCCCTCAGGTCCAGGGCGTTGGCCTCGCCTACGCCACCGCCAACAAACAGGTCAGCAGTGAACGCAGGAACACACTCAGAACCTCTGCACTCCTCTCACGAGGAAACTACGACAACTAAAGAGGAAAACAAAGGGAGAACTGCTCATAAATTATGATACAACACATTCAAATGACAAAGATTTTATATATCAATAAAATCAACTAGCCCAAGAGTTTTAACAGTTTCTTACTATTGATCCTTTTTATAATTTATGTTGATTGTGGTGAAGCCAAAGACAATTTTCTATTTGTGGACCATAACGTTTCTGACTAATCAACTAACCAACTAACTAACTAACTAACTAACTAACTAACTAACTAACTAACTAACTAACTAACATATTAAACTGTTATGCAAGATAAATGATGGTCCATATTAAGATTGATAATTCAAGATTAAATCACCTATCTATGTAATTACAATTTTAAACTGAGCTATGAAAGGTAGCAAGATACTAATACATTAATTGAAATAGTATCATTAAGTTATATATTGCTGATAGTTTTTGATAAAACCTGAGGGAGATGAAAGTTTCCCCTCTGCACCTGAAGATGTTTGTCTTTGCTTCTCACCAGCTCCTTTCTAAATGAATCTCCCCCACCTCCTCTGTCTCTTCTGTATAACAGTACGTCAAACAGGGAGCTCTGGTCTGTTTCAGCACCACCTCAATCCTCGACACAGGACTGTCTTCGCTCTGCTGCACTTATTTATGTCTCGATGTGGAAGCACATTGAAGTTATCTAATGTTCTTTCCATCTGTTTATGTCCTATCAAGGTGTGCAGAGATATAAATGAGTGTGAGGGCCTCAACAATGGAGGCTGTGAGGACAACTCGGTCTGTATGAACACCCCTGTGAGTATGAACACTATAATAAAACACTGAAGGTCACATTTGAGGAAAATTCGCTGTTATATAAAACCCTGCAGCATGGCATTTACAAGATCCCACTGAGTCCGAAGATAAACAACCAATGAGAGCTGAGGACAAGCAGCTGTCAAGTTCAGTGCCCCTCAGAGTCTGATCCCGATGCATGGAGGTGCCCTCTAGCGCCAGTATGCGACACACCGCTCTCTCAGCTAACTCCAATGTAAACAAACCCGCGACTTTGTTAGACAGTCAGAGCAACAGCTGATGTATTAAGAGTGAGATAGTCCACACAGGGCGGGTGGGAAGGTCAAACCACGCTCTTTTCCTAAACCAAACTTCCTGTGAAGACGGAAGTTAATTTAGAAAAACCACAAAAGCATATAACGAGTTGAAAATGACAGGCCGTCCCTGACGCTAGTGGGGAAGCCTACCTAGAGCATCCTAGTTTGAAGCTTAGGGCCACTGACTGAGCGTCTGTATTTAACCAGTTAAGAGTGAGAATGTGCTGTCAAACTAGGCAGCACTGATCAAATGACAAAGAAATGTCAGAAATATATTTCAGTGTACTGTTTAGCTTGAGAGAAAGTGCTCCACACAGTGGGAGGCGCTTGATTTTGGCTCAACTGTTTGCAACATGGCAGCCGGGTCACAAAAGAATAAATGAAGTCTTGGTCACAATCTGTGTCACACTGTGTTTTCAATGTTGAGGCAAATTATTATTAGCAGAAACATATTATTGACTCATATCATTCATCCATGCCGCCCTCATATTTTGAAAATGCACAGGCTTTAACAAAAATGTGTGTTTTAAAAAAAAAATATATATATAAATATGATATATTTGAACTGAAAATGTCCATGTCACGTTGGTATAGTAAGTCGTAAGTCAAGGAGGTTCTGTTTCAGCCATACTCCTGTAGAAACATACGCAGAGGGGTCTGAGTCCTCCGTGTGTCCACAGGGCTCGTTCAGGTGTGGTCCCTGTAACGCGGGCTATGTTGGGGATCAGCGGCGTGGCTGTAAGCCGGAGAGAGCCTGTGGAAACGGCCAACCAAACCCCTGCCACACCAGCGCTGAGTGCATTGTCCATCGAGAGGGTCGACTCGATTGCCAGGTGAATAAATCAAACATTCTGCTCCTATTCATATCTTTATGAGCAAAATGTTTCACACTGAAGCAGCCCCAAGTAGAAGTGAGGGATTCCTTGGTTTTAAAGGATTTTAAACTGTGACGATCTTCATTATCCACTTAATTGAGTTTTAAATGATTCTCTGTGCTAAATTTTTTTTTACAATAGGGACTTATTACAATTGAAATTGATTCGGGGTGCAAAACAGCTTCATCATAGTAAATCATATTATACTTATCTTTTGACCCCCCAAATCTTCACTGCATTGCTTGTGTAAAATCTAGCGAAATATGCTTAATTTACTTCCACAAGTTCTTCTACATTCAAGTTTGTACAAAGCTGCTGAACATTTCTAACCCAACTATTTTAATGATATTCCACTTATGCCCGATATTGTGAAATCAAAGGTCTGTTTGAGCACTTGGTACTGTATGCAGGCCCAATGAAAACAGTCTGTGTCGTACATGAAACATTATCCATCCGCACAGTGTGGAGTCGGATGGGCCGGCAACGGCCTCCTCTGCGGGGCTGACATTGACATCGATGGTTTCCCAGATGAGAGACTGGCCTGTCCTGAGAGGACCTGTAACAAGGTGAGTCTCCATGACTACAAGCAACCACAATCTAGCCATCTGCAAATAATACATATTCACAGGTCTTATGTAGATGTGGATACAGAATAAACAGTATGTTGTGATGCCAGCTGAGGAATTGTACATTTGTACTGATATAAAGTTGATTTCAGTTGAAGTCTCTTTTAAGGCTGTGGTTTGGCGTTTTAACTGCTTTAGAAACAAAAAAGTGTGGCCATAATGGGACACCAAAATTAAAAATGTCTTTAAGTTTTAGCAGTATCTAAATTGAAGCATGTTCTCCATGGTGGAAGGAACTGATCTATAACTGTATATCAAGCACACTTTTGACTTAATTGGATCTGATTCCAGTCTACTTTAATAGAGAGTTTTCTTTCTTTTCAGGATAATTGTCTCACTGTTCCCAACTCTGGTCAAGAAGATGCCGACGGCGATGGAATTGGAGACGCCTGTGATGAGGATGCCGATGGGGACGGGATCCTCAACATGCAGGTGATGCAGAAAAGACAGCGATGGGATTTTAAAAAAAGTATTCAGAAGACATAAAAAGGAATGAAAAGCCTTCGTTTATCTATGCTACAGGATAACTGTGTGTTGGTGCCCAACGTGGACCAGAGGAACATTGATGAGGACGACTTTGGCGACGCCTGCGACAACTGCCGCGCCGTCAAAAACAACGACCAAAAAGACACAGATGTGGACAAATTCGGGGATGAATGTGATGAAGACATTGATGGGGACGGTTAGTATTCTACATATCTTTACACCCTCTCACGTCTATGTGGATTTGTTCGTAGATCAAGTATTGATGTTTTGAATCACGAACGGTACATTCAAAGCTGCAAATGTTTTGTACTAATATTTGTTAATACTAATATAAGAGAGGCCTATAATGTGAGTTATGATTGTACAGTTCTTTGGCGCAACTAAATTAAGGCTATATGGAAAAAACAGAACAAATAGAGCTTCAACAAAGTGGGCACGGGAGTGCTATGAAGTCACCTGAACATTAACTGGTTCCCACCTTAATCTAAGGAATCCCAAATCGCCTGGATAACTGCAAAAGGGTTCCCAACGCTGACCAGAAAGATCGAGATGGAGACAAAGTGGGAGACGCCTGCGACAGCTGTCCTTATGTTCCAAACCCTGACCAGGTCACAAATCTCTTTTTTGTGTACAAACTGTCGCCCTTAAATCAACAACATATATTTGAGTCTGATGAGCCAAAGCACATACAGGTTTAACTCTTCTAGCAGAATAGAGAAAAATGAATACGGCACAAATAGCATATGCCAAGTAAAGTGGAAAGTTGTGGTTGCAACTTCAGCAAAAACGTAAGCAAAGAGGGAATAAAGCCTCTTAAAAAAATATATGACAAATATCAAACATTATTACTCAACAATGAAAGTTAAAGTTTGAGTTTAATAGTCTAAACTCAACTACCGGTAATCTGCTTCATGTGGACTGTGTGGTTTTATCAGATTTTAATGACAGTGACTTGGTAACGAAGGAGAAGCAACAACTAACTTAACACTAACAATAATTAATGTAATCTTTCTCAGACGGACGTGGACAACGACTTGATTGGCGATCCCTGTGACACCAACAAGGACAGGTACTGTGTGACCTCATCAATCACATCACATGTATGTATTCTGAATGATCGGTGTAACTCGTGCACTGGAGACCGAAGTATGCATGTACCAGTAAAAGTCTCTCACCTCCAGTGATGGTGACGGCCACCAAGACTCCCGGGACAACTGTCCAGCCGTCATCAACAGCTCCCAGCTGGACACCGACAAGGACGGCATCGGAGACGAGTGTGATGATGACGACGACAATGACGGCATCCCGGACCTGTTGCCACCTGGTCCCGATAACTGCCGTCTAATCCCCAACCCTCTGCAGGAGGACTCTAATGGTGGGTAACGCCCCAAACTACATCTAGGAAATAACAAATGAAGAAAAGGTTTGGCTCCAAAGACAGTCTTCATATTTATCTTTTCAGGTGATGGTGTGGGAAACATATGCGAGAAGGATTTCGACAACGACACCATCATCGACACCATCGACGTTTGTCCAGAAAACGCTGAAGTCGCCCTCACCGACTTCAGGGAGTACCAGACAGTGGTTTTAGATCCGGAGGGAGACGCACAGATCGACCCCAACTGGGTGGTGCTGAACCAGGTTAAATGTTTCTTCCACTTTTGTCTACGTACATTTTGTCTCTCAGAATCCGAAATAACTTGATCTGATTACATTTATCTTAAATCCACTCTTTTGTTTGTGTAGGGAAGAGAGATTGTCCAGACCATGAACAGTGATCCTGGGTTGGCCGTTGGTAAGAGCATTACATTTAAAGTCCACATTTTAGGAAATTGGCATTGGCTCTCTTGGCGAGAATTAGATGAGAAGATCGATACCACTAATTTAATCCCTGGACCTAAACCTCAGTGGGATAGGTACTGGACACACACAAAATAACAATTGCAATTACAAGAGAACTTGGATCACACTTTAATTATATTAGTAACGTCTCCACCAACTGCAGGGGATTAAGTGTATTCCTGAACATGGTTGATTCAATGTCTCCACCAGGATACACAGCTTTCAGCGGAGTGGATTTTGAAGGGACCTTTCATGTAAACACGGTAACGGACGACGACTACGCAGGATTTATCTTCGGGTACCAAGACAGCTCCAGTTTCTACGTGGTGATGTGGAAGCAGGTGGAACAGATCTACTGGCAGGCCAACCCGTTCAGAGCCGTGGCCGAACCAGGCATCCAACTGAAGGTATTTGACTGTTCCACCGAGGAGAAATGTTGTAGAAGTTAAATGTATTAGCTTTTAGGAATACCACTACCAATTTTTAATCGGGCTCCATTTATATTCATGGGTTTAATATTGGCTAATATATTAATGAATTAATAGATCAGTTGCAAGCCATTAATAAGAACAACTTTTGGGTTGCTAGGTTGTGGAAAATCTGTTCAACCACTTGACCTGCAATTATAAAACCATTATAAACCATGTCAAGTTGTAAATGTTAGTAAAATGTTTATGAAGTCCTGTTGGTCCTAAATAGTTTTACGGACACCCACGAGAGTTGACATGCCATGCTGCCCGAGGACATAAAAGATCAGACTTCTTGTCGCTTGTGCTTTTGAAAAGGCTGTGAAGTCAAACACGGGTCCAGGTGAGAACCTGAGGAACGCCCTGTGGCACACCGGCGACACCAGTGAGCAGGTCAAGCTCCTGTGGAAAGACGCTCGCAATGTTGGCTGGAAGGACAAGACTTCCTACCGCTGGTTCCTTCAACACCGACCCGCCGACGGCTACATCAGGTACTGACCGAATTTAAGGAATACACACAGTCAGGTGATATTTTGTCATTTTCATATCCGTGCATTCAGTTTTATGTCCTTATTGGCCTAGCTTAGCTCAAAGACTGGACGGTGGAAGAAACTGCTCCCAAAAGAACATTAAAAAACTTCCCAGCTGCTTCTAAATGGTCTCAGTTTCTAACAAACCTACACATCATAAACCAGTTTGTTGCTGTGTGATGTTGTTACCTTCTCTCTGATCGTGTGCAGAGTTCGCTTCTACGAGGGTCCCAAGATGGTGGCGGACACAGGCGTCATCATAGACACCACAATGAGAGGAGGTCGACTGGGAGTCTTCTGCTTCTCCCAGGAGAACATCATCTGGGCCAACCTGCGTTATCGCTGCAATGGTGAGAGAAGTTTCCGAAATCAGGAGATTTAAATGAGCATTAATGTGTTTTTAGTACTTAAGGGACATCACATTCAGTTATCGCTGAAGTTAAAAACAAATAGCATTCCTGTAAATTTTACTCATCTGTCATACAAAACTTGTAAAGAGCATTCTGATAAATTTGTTTTTGCTGAAAATAGCCAAAAGCAATACAAAATAGAGATATGAATGCAGCCACAAATGTCACGAGTTGTTTTCCTGCTCCATGTTGAGTATTTTGCCCTTCGGCTGCTCAAACTGTGAACAAAACAGAGATTTCACCTCCTGTGGTTTCTCTCTTCAGACACTCTTCCTGAGGACTTTGACACCTACAGAGCCCAGCGGGTCCGGCTGGCAATCTGATGACAACCAACGAGCCCAGGGAATTCTGGGAAATGCTTTCCAAAGCACAACTGGGATCAGAAATAAAATCATCCCTTTGCAAACATTTATTTAAAGAATTTCCAAAACACCAAGATTAACAAGAGTGGTAATAACGTTTGAATTATAAAACGGTTACCAAGACAAACAATTGTTGTCATAAATCATTTTGAGACAAAAGATTATTGTCCACTGTATATTAAAATTTCAATTTATACTTTTGAAAGAACTATTGCAAAGATTTAACTCTCACTAATAAATAAATGTGGATTTCGGTACATTTTGTGCAGCATTTTAATTAATGTATCATTGTACTACCATTAACAGTGGCTTCACAGCTGATTGTGCATATTTAAAAATACTGATTATAGTCTTGAATCAATTATAATAGAATAGAAGCTATAATAATATATTATTAGCAATTATATAATTAGCTCACTTTAATGTGAGAGCTATTTTTAAACATGTCAGATGCATCAAGTGTGGAGAAATTATTTCTAAATTTGTCAATTGTTTTTGATAATGCAAATACATTTAAAATATTTTCATCATGAAAAGCATCTTTAAATTAAGTAAATATAAATGTAACTTAGTAACGTTAAAGCACAATCATATAAAAGCTCTTCTGCAAAAAAAAGGTCAAACGTTTGATTTTAAGTAACAGACGTGACTTTTTTCAAACTCGACAGCTTTTAGTGGAAATCAACATTCTGAACATTTCACAAGCATGCATATATCCAAAATATCTTTTTAAATTTTGCATTTGGAAATACAGATTACAAAATAGAAACGATAGCAAAGACAATATACAACAGGGTCGAAACACCATGCATGTCCACAGCAAACACACTGCAATGTTGTAAAATGACATCAGACAATTTTTATCAGCGTATTCTGCAAATCAAGACTATGTGCAGAGGAGAATCTGTCTTCCACATTCAATTTAATTGACATTGTTCTTTCATCTTATAAACAAATGGTCACATAAGGATAATCACATGGCAACACATAAATAACTACAGATCTTTTACTACAACTTACAGGACAACAGTGATATTATGCTATTCTCACTATAAGCTATAAGTGCAACTTAAACTGTGTTTTTCCAGAGACAATTGTAGTCTTTTTGAAAACCCTGTGTTATTAAAGGGACATTGTATTCAGAACCTAAAACACTCTGGGAACAAGCAGTAAAGGCCGAGCAGCCAGACTAAGGATACACCGTTAAACACAGGACTCCTGCTCCTCTGCTTCTTCAGTTCGGGACACGGTTTCACAGCTTCACTGCTTTCCAACACACAAAATCTAGTGGTGCTAACATGTAATGCAAGTGGACTGTGTCTCAAGCTAAAACCAGCAGATGAGTAAAAACTCAGAAACTCTAGAAAATACACTGAGCTTATTTGTTCATCTCATCGTTTTGGAAAATGGACTTCCGGCTTTCCTTAGATAGCCTGAAAGGTTTTGCTTTTTGTGTGTGTGTGTTTAGCCTCAAACGCAGCAAAGGTTTGTGAAATTAGCCCAAAGCCTCAAAATGCAAACACTCTCAACATGTTAGAAGGAAACGTTTTCCTACCAAGAAAAGATCAGTTAAAGACATGTAAGTTTACTTTTTATTTCCTAACTTCAATCAAAGGTGTATTAGCTGCCTGACTTGAACTAATTGTTTAGCTGCTAGATAACATAGTTAGCAAAAGTGACAAAAGGCATTGAATACCTTGGTCAAACTATTTGTTACTTTTAACTTTGAGAACACACTCCAGAGATCCAGACCAGCGTGAGCTTCAATACAAGTGGAGCAAAAGTGAAATACGTCCAACAACTCTTCTCCGGTACAGCGCGCTTCATCTATCAAATGTTTAGCAAGCAGGTGTTTCATGCAGCTGGAAACGAGTTGACTTATTGTAATCACATTTCATCTGCAGCTAATTTCGCAAAGTGAGACTGTGTTGCAGTCACGACGCAGACGGCTTCACTTGAGTATTATTGAGGTTGCAACCATCTTTGATCTATTGTCACTGTGAGAACCGTGACTTGCTCAAACTGCAATTTTTCACGTGGGGGAAAATATGACCAACAGAGATACATTCGGAGTGCCATTCCTTTACAACACGAGAACGCAAGCTGCACTGGAGTAAGCCCTTTCTAGTTTTGCATCCCCTAAGATCTTCACAGAAAAAAACAAACAAACAAGACAAGCCAAAACATAGTTTACAAAGGAAAATAGAGAATTCATCTTTTTGACATGAAAATATCTCCGCAGTATACATCTGGAGTGAAACAGTCAGCATTCACATCGGGCAGAACCGTCCCTGCTCAAAAGCCAGGAAGTCACAAATAAAGTGCGAAGCAACTAGAGGACTAAGCATTGCACACAAATAGAAAATAATAATAACAGTATTACACGTTACAGTCCAAAACCTGACATGATAGGCAACAATAACATAAAACAATGATATCTGATGTCTTTAAATACACTCAGCATAGCTAAATCAAACTCCTGCACATTACATGGGATAATAATCAGCTCAACGTGTCTATCATGTCATGCAGTTGACTGCGTAATGCAGAAGCTTCAGAAGTCCAAGTATGCAAACAATCAGTGCACATGCCAATCTGCAATCTAGTGGGACAAAATCTGCTTTTCATTTTCAAAAGTGTGCCGACGGACAAGAAGGGGCTGGATCGACTATACGAGAGTCTACGGTTTACACTTGTATGCAGTGAGATGCTACAGCAGGAAGAGAGCGAGAGAGAGAGACTGAGTGGTTCCTCAGAGGAGAAGAATCGGCGACCGAAGAGCAGAGAGGAGGAGGAGTCTGGTCCGACTGGGACGGGACCAAAAACTCCAAACGTCATTTGGCAAACAGGCTTAAACTAGGACACTGCCACAGAAAATACATTCTCTTATCATTCTTGAAGTAGCATTATACAGAGAGTCACTTAACAGGAGTTAACTGTCGCACAGGAGAAACCCATACATGCATCCCTTTAGACTATGTGATAGTGTTAATGTTACCCAAATCAAACCTGCGGAGCTATAGAAGGCCTTCATTTAGAGGTTTTGACTGTCAGTTTAGTCATGCATTGTGTTTCAGCTATAGTGTATGTACAAGGTCAGTGTGAATGACTAGTATTCAGCAGGATGACAGGAAGTGACGGGGATGCCCAAATCACTGGCATTACGGGAGATGCAGTGAAGCTTGGGCTCAAACACACATTTTGTTTTAGGAATAACACCTTTGGAAATCTGTAGAGAATGAGTTCCACACATTTGTTTCAGTGACTTCAAGGAAAAATCCAACAAATAAAAACAGCTTCTGGGAAAGTGGTGTATTTCTGGGGCTTTTGTGGTGGTGTATTTGTCTTCCTCCTTTGGGTAACAGGCCCATAAACAAACAAAGGGATGTTTTCAGTGACTGGAAATGATAAACGTTTCATTTATCTAAACCGGCTAAAGTGAGTACAAGGTTTTGCATCAGTTCCTTTAGGATCAGAAATAAAGAATTTCTTTCGACAGCTGCAATTTTGCACAGATGTTCAACAGTGACACAGTAAGAGATTTGTTGAGCTGGACAGGAAGTCCGGGAAAATGTTGGAAATTAACAACTGAAGAAGTAGAGGTTCACAAAAAAAAAGTAAAAAAGTTCCAAGTAGAGCTGGATTTATGTTTCTTTTTCCTGGATTTATGTTTACTCGTTGATTGTCATAGCACCACTGCAACGCTCAATATACTCACTTACCCAGTTTACATTTTCCTTTCGTTTTCCAACACAGACTTAATCTTAAATTACAAATATGTCCACGGACTGAAAAGGAGAGAATAACTGAGCTGAGACTTCATAATTTAGTCAAATTATTCATTGATTTTGGAAAGAGTGTAAGGAGCCACCAAAGTCCCGACAAGCGTAATAAATTATACTAAATAAGAAAAGCCTCTCGGGGCTCTGTAAGGTTGAGGATGATACTGGGCCGGTTTTCAAATGACTCAAAGCACTTCACTATGAATGATCTTTCCTGAACATGTCGGCGAAAACGGCCCGAGCTGAACAATAACAGTTCTGTCTTTGACTCCATTACATTTCAGAAGAATAAATCCAGCTCAGCTCCAGGAACGTGTTAAAAACAAGAAAACATCAGGTGGTGGATTTTTCTTTTAAGGGTTGTTTTTTGTGTATCTCGTTTGCATAGGAATCACAAATCTGTCGAAGGCAAACAGAACCTTTGATGGAGGATTACAGCAGACATTAAACACTTCAAAACTAATTGTTCAACTGTGGAGGCGTACAGAAAAACAAAACGCCAATCCTTTTGGAGAGAGAGGAGGGGTCGAGTGAATGATTAGCACATCTGTACGTGAACAATACAATATACCAAACGTGATCCCACAATGAGACGCACACCTCAGGGAAACTCTGACAAAAGGCCAAGGCAGATTCAAATTTGACACAATTTGTTCCAACACATGGCAAATGAGATTGCGTCATGGATGTAGTCAGAGATAATATCAATATGTACATTATAAACCATTTTAGACTAGCATATCCTCGATCATTTATGGAACAGTTTTTGTTTATAACACTGAATTTGAGTTCCCTAAATAAAATGTACCCTCATTCCTAATCTCTGAAATAGTTTGCATCATATGAAAACATCAAGTTGGAGGCTTCAATAGTTAGAGTTTCAACAATCAATGATTAAAATCCCGATACTTAGTACTCTTGTTGTTGACGACCTCTGTGACAAAGGTCATTAGCGTTTTTGTTAGAGCTTCCCTGTCCAGGAGCAAAAAGCCTCCCCATAATTGCACTCCTTCTCAAACGCTTTAAACCCATCCTTTGATATTTTGTTTTTTGCCCCACTTTAAAAAACATCAACAATTTGGCTATAAACTGTACCGATACAAAATACAGTACATTGATTTGTCAAACCTTACACAACATAACCACAAATATCACTGACCAAAAGTTTAGTTCCTCTCAATACAAGAAAATCTTACAATAAGTTACGAAAATACGTTGTCACATTAGACACTTAAGTAGAACAGTAGAATACTCATGTAAGGCAAAATCAGGTGATTTCACAGTGACGACTTAAAAAGATTTAAGATTTTAGTGTTTACAACCAGAAGGCTTCCTTCACTGACAAGAAGTTCAGTCTGGAAACATATATTTATATACTGTATATTGGCTTTTCACTGGCAGAAAATTAATTTGGACTTGTTTTTCTTGCTTTCTAGTTAAATAGAAATACCTGATGATTTTCTCAGAAAAAAGGTGAATTCCAGTGGCGTAAAACCAACCCATTTCTGGAGCACGCAGCCTTTTCTGGCGCTGTGCTAAAAACTATGATATTTAGATTTGACCGCTGGGCTGCAGCATGGCAACGTCTACCACGTCCATCATCAGAACGGCACATCGAACACCAAAGAGCAACTGTGGGGAGGTTTTGCACTCCTTCATTAACCAAGTAGCTTAACAAACACATATATAAATATGTTAGTAATTCATAAATAGACACAAATTACATCAGTGCAATTTAACACTATTACTAGAGAGAGCATTTTGGCATCAAATTTAAAATATGAAATGGAATATAAAATCTTTAACTCAATAAATAAAACGAACATGTAAACACAAAGCATCAAAACATACAGTACATGACGAAAATAACATTTGGTTGTCAAAAATAAAGCTTTGAGTGTGAAATAGAAAGCCGTTGCGGCATGATGGGAAAACCGATCACTTGCTTGCAGGGTAAAAGCAAACCGGCTGTAGTATGTTTTTCTTTTCCGTTTGTTATTTTAGCACAGCCGGTAAAACGGGTACGGTTTAGTCCGATGTCCTAGCAGCTTCCTGCTCTGAGAGCAAATATCAACCAAACAAATATCAAAGTGGATATGAGAAGAAAAGGAATTGTCAAATGTGCGTTTTTGGAATATATGTGGCATGTAATGGTATACTGTAAACACAGCAGGCTAGCGAAAGCGCTGAGCGACGAGTCATTCAAAACGACAGCGAGGCCATTCCCCGGCAAGCCGCTGGATGTCTTTTTCCCCGTCGTCTTTTCAAAGGGCTTCACGGAGTCAAGGGTGAGGTCATACAGCTGGACGGCCATGCAACGAGGGAGAGGGTTCATCCGGACCTTTGTTTCTCTCCGTCCACAACTTGGTGTGTTTTTTTTCCTCGGCCATAGTCAGCTTCTTACGTTACAGCCTATCCATCCTGAACGTGTCCTCAGTGGCCGTGTCAGCTAGAACCATGTCGGGGTCATTGAGCATGTGCAGTCCGTCCAGGGTGAGCGGGTCGATCTTAAGCTCGTCCAGAGGGAACTGAGAGTCTGCGTCGAAGCTGACATCACCAACATCCGCCAGAGAGTTGGTCAGCTCTTTGGAGAGGCTGGGCGGAGACTCTCCTGTGACTGAGATACACAACACCATAGAAAAACATTTAAAAGGATACTGTCATATCTGAGAAACAAAGAGGCAGGTTTAGCAAATATCATGAAAACATGTGTACACCGGCTCAAATTACATTTAAGAAGGTATTTAACAGTAACTAATATGGCATACCGATTATGTTTCAACATTTTTTGCTACCTGTTAGGATGATGTTGGGGATGTTGCCGTGGTTACTGTAGCCGAGTTGCTGCGAGTCCTGCAGGCTGCTCCCGGTGAGGCCCATCATAGCTGCCTGGGTGTAGTTGAGGGTGGAACACTGGTTGTAAAGGATGTTGGTGCTGATGGGGTTCTCGATCATGTTGAACTGCTCCAGCTAAAAAAAAAAAGTTTTAAAAAAGTACAGAATTGTAATTGTTGGGGACGATCTGAGGGACGACATTTCTGTCATCGCTGCTTCTTGTGTGTGTGCTCTGTGTCACCTGGTGAGAAAGGGCATTGGTCTGCCTCAATGCCATCTGCTGATCATAGAAGGAGTCGCCAAATATACTGCCCACCACGGAAATGTGCTGGAGGAAGAGAAGTAAGCCATGAATGTCAGAACAAATGTCAAGAGAGCGGCGACAATTAAAACACAATTAGCCAGAAGGAGAATTATCCAGGACCACAAGCAGACATTTTAGCAATGGCATGACAGAAAATGGAAGCAAAACACACAACTGTCAGACTGAGCAGTGACCAAAGCAAATGCTTTTCATGACCAGGGCCGTTACGGTTCAGAGACAAAAAGAAGAGGCTGGTGAAACAATAGAAAAGTGATGCTCCGAGTAATTACAAATATAATAACAAAAACAAAATAAAAAATACTGAGACTTGAAATGGGAACACGAGTGTGTGGTAGTGTTGCCCGCAACGGCCCTGTTCACTATGACAAACACAAGTCAAATTGTTAAAAAGGGAAGTTCAGGTAATTGTCACACTGAGCGTTATTCTGATATTTTTGTCCATTACAACTTGCTGTCATGGCAGCACTCTCCACCTACGCTGTTGACTTGCATGAAATCATCTCAAAACACGTTTGTTTTTGAGCAAAGCGTCCGTGATTCCTACATCTCAACAACAAATTGTAATTTTCCAAGTCTCCACAATTGACAAAAAGTATGAGAACACTGCCCAGGTTGACAAATATTGGAATTACGTATTCTTGCAATGAGAAAAGCACCAACATCGATTGACATTTTAAGTCTTAACCTTTTCTAACATTAGCATGCACCAAATGTGTCCTATTCAGTGCATGAAAGCCAAAATTACAACCTGTACCTTTAAAAATATACTTATTATACTTTTGCGATTTTCCTCTCATACTTGAGTAGCTGGTTCTCACTTTAAAATGTTTTGGCTCTAGTAGAGCTTAAGGTTAGATTTGCATCTGACACAATGCACATTCCTATCAATAGCCTCACACTTTTCCACTGATCTGCAAGTAGCAGTAACCGCTTAAGATATGCAGCAAGGCACCAACAAAAGACAGAGAAGAAGAAGTAAACATGGAGATAAATGATGCTGGATTTAAAACACTTAAAAAGCTGCTTTGCAAATGTCTCATGGGAAGGAAATGTATTACATACAAGCTGTCCTTGCCTTTCTGCCAAATGTTTTACTGAAGTTGAGATTAAGCTCCAAAGACTTTCCCCCAGCGGAAAGAGTGATATGTTTGGTGTATGCGAATAGCAGATGTAAACGGAGGTAAGCTATATGCTCCGATTTGCAGCTCAGGAGTTCTTGAGTCAGTAAAGACAAACGGGTAATGACGATAATGAAGTCTCTCAGTAACTAAGTAATATGGAAGTATATTGGCAGTAGTAATTGTAAAAAGATTATTGGTCTACCTGTCGGACCAAACAGACTCATTTATCACGACACTGCAGCTCATCCATAGGAAAAAAGTATCAAGATTGTGTGTGGTGCAAACTAAAAAGACTAAAAATGCAAGTCTACCAACAGGCCCGGGCCTCCATCAACAAACTATCCCCATGTTGTCATGCACACCGTGAAAAGTGAGGTTGATGATGCAGAAATGAGTTATGCAGCTGTTGACACCACGAGTAGTTAACTGCCAATACGGAGGATGAAAAGCAACCTAAACTCATCTACAATTAGCTTTCCCCCAGGTGCAAAGCCCTTCCCCAAACAGCAGCTAGCTCGGTGGGTGGGCCCTTACTTGAGGCGAGCCGCCGGGGGAGAAGCCTTGATTGGAGACTGGGGAGGTTGGAGACTGAGTGGCTGGTGAGCCAGTCTGATTGCGGTACTGTTGGAGGGAAGAGGGTTAGCTAGCACGAGGCTTCATGCCCGTCACACACAAATCTCAAAGGACGGGATGCGAGAAGGCATCAGCCTTGGATCTGCTCATTGTGTAGAGGTAGAAATAACACCAATCACCAGCAGATCAATTGTGGGACAACTCTGTGGCTGGCCAGTTTGTCCACACATCTAAAAAATGTGAGCGGAGAAAAGTAACATCTGCTGGTCCTATTGTTGTTAAAATGTAAAGTTAAAAGTGGTTGTTGCCTAAAAAGAGAATTGCCAAAAAGGTGTATTTCTGTATTAGTTATTACAGCCAATTTATTGCTTCAGTACACAGATTCAACCAACTATACCTGAAAATTAACCCACACTGACAAAAATCATAAGAAATGCTAAAGAGTGAGAAGAATTAGTCAACTTTAAAAAGGCACGGCAGAAATCTTCCTTAACTCGAAAATACTACAAGTAAAGAAATGCTCTTAACATAACTGAGGTAAAAATAAAACGGTATAATTATCTGGTAGTCATGAGTAAAGATATACTGTAGTTCTCCTAATGAGGAGTAAAAATCAGCATCCAAGTTCAGTAGCATAACATGATGCGAGGATATTTACTGGGATGTACTCTAGCTGAAGGACTTTCAGAACAACAATATGGCAAAAGAAACAGAAGCTTGAGAATAAGCTAAATGGTTCCATTGTTATCTCCGCTTTGTGACGGGACTTCCTGGTTTCTTACCGAGCCGATACTGATGCTGGCGGTGGTCTGGCTCTGGCTGTCTGGGGAGGGGCTGCTGGCAGTGGTACCAGGTGAGGCCAACGGTGGCAAGGTGATGAGCTGGATGCCCTGCTGCAGGGCCTGCTGCTGCTTCTGGAGGTCACTGAGGAGCTGAGCCTGGGCCTGAGCAGTGAGCTGGTTGAACAGGGGGTACTGGGAGAGCTGCTGCTCCAGGGTCAACGACTCTGTTGGCACAACCTAAAGAAAGACGCACATGGACCCCGTTTAGGCCAGTCCCATTAAATGTGAGTTTTGTTGTATTAACTAGAAGATTCATTGAGTGTAAAATTAGCTCTTTGCCATTCAAAGTGACAAGCTGCTTTAGTATGTAGTTTGACTGTTCCTATGCTATTAAAAAAACACCACCTAAACCACATTTTATCAACCATAGTTAATAGTGTGGAGACATACTTGTGTAAAAATAGGCATTTGTTGATATTCTCTTTAGCCAGCTGTATGGAGATAACAGCCAAACCAGATCCAGTATTGTGAATGGCCACCAAGACCACATTGCAGTGGAGTGCGACAAACACAACTTTAGCTAATAGCTGACCTGCGTGATGTTGATGGGTGAGGAGAGGGTGGGTGAAAGCTGCTGTGGGGACTGTTGGAGATGTAGGTCAGAGGTGAGGGTGAGCGGCACCACGGTTGGTTGCCGGCGCTGGGCTGTTACAGTCATGGTGGGCTGAGAGGACGTGGGGATCCCTGCAGAGGAAATAACTACATTAAGTACTTATGAAAGGTTTTTGTCTGCAAAGTCTGCAAACTGACATTTACATGTACACAAGTTTGACTGTTTTCAAGTAGGAACCGTTACCATGGCTGGCAGCGCTGATGCCCAGGTGGGTGAGGTTGGTGGTCAGGCTGCCCGTGCTGTTGGACGAGCTGAGGGAAGGGAAGGCCACGGTGTCCTCGGGATCCAGCGGGGTGGACAGTGGAGGAGGGAACTGGATGTTGGTCAGGTCAGGCAGCGAACCACCGGTGGTGTTGTGTGCCGGTGGGAGCATGGACGGGTTCAACTCCTGGTCTGGTGATGGGAATATACTAAAAGACACAAGTTCTGTCAGACCGGAGAAAAGCTACTCTCACCGCCGTAAGCCTGATCAGCAGCCTTTGGGTTTTTACTGGGATGTAAAATACCACCAGAATACCCATTTCCTACAATATAGAAGGAAAGTTCCAGTGTACCTAGAACAGCTGTCTTGTATCAGTGCTCACAGTATGACTTATTTACGTCTGTGTGACTGACAGGCTGCTGTACTCGAGTGGTGTCTCACTGTAAAGAACAAAACAAGAACCACTCACTTGATTCCTGGGACATCACATGTGTTGGGCTTTGATGAATCATCCTAAAGAGAAAACATAACAACCTGTAAATCTGAGGTGATTTACATGCATCATAAAAAGTGTATATCTTGTTAGCCATTCCCTTTCACGTCAATACCTTCTTGTCATCCCACAACTGTTCCTGCAAATCCTCATCTGCATTTGACTCTGAAGTCTCCGTCCCAGGCACTGTTAGCAGCAGTACTAATTAGTGACACAGCGAGACAGTTGCTTTGCTATCACAAGATGCATAACAATACAAATTCAGTGCAAGAAATGAGTCATCAACCTCCGAGCCAGTCAAGCAGGATATAGTGCTGTACACTAGATGCCCGAGTATCTAAAAATACCAAGGTGACCAACAGACAGCCTGAGTAGATGACAGCCAATCTTGGCTCATTATAGGAGAGCCTCACACATAAGACATAATCCATGGACAATTAGAGAATTATTGCTCCTCCTCTCTAGAGCATCGTGAGTCAGCTCAGTTCAGAGATGGTACTTCTCTGCAGCTGTCTTAGTACTGTAGTGGCGTGCTGAAGCTGTTCTTTGGCAGGGATCAGTATCCATTTCCTCTATAAATATTTAATTCAGAATCTAGATCTACTTCTTTGTGACATCAACCCTTTTATGTCATTTAAGGTTTGCCCCCTGCATTAGTACATTGCACATTAATTAATAAAAGCGGCTCTGTGTCTTTGTAACTGGGACTTCCATTACCTCGTTTAGGCTGCAGCTCCTGTGATCCCCCTGCAAACACCTCCTGGGGCTTTGGATTCATGGCGCTCTGGTGTAAGGCAGAGTCTGAATTTGTCCTGTGTGTGTTAGAAAGATGAGACGTCAGCAACATCACTGCCAAATCCCCCTCCGCTGGCAGAGAGCCAAAAAGGTACAGCATCATTTTCATAATGGAACAACATTCTGTTAGTTATTTGCCATCATACAGCTAAATATGACCTTCTTTGTGCATTTGTGTTGGTACAACTTTTCCAAAGTCATGCGATACATTTTGTGTAATTGAGCTGTGTCCAGTTGTCATTTAGTAGTCATCAATTTGGAAAATACACAAGAGGAGGTGGCTTACCTTCTCCAGCTCGTGTCTGGTGGTGGGGAGAGGTAAACGGAGCTGTAGGGACAGCTGTCGATGTGAATTTAGTTAAGACAAATCAAGTAGGGTGATGAAAAATGGATCTCCGCCAATCCATACTTTCATGTCTGTTGGTGGATTTGACCAAATAAACCGGATAAATGAGAGAACACACACACACACACTTCAGTCAGTGTCTTGTTATCCAATATAATTCTATGAATAGCCCTGTCAACAGGAGTGTAACAATTAGGGTTGCAAAATTCCGGGAATATTCAAAGTTGGAAACTTTCCACGGGAATTAACAGGAATAAACTGGGAATTTTGAGGTAATTTAACTGTATTTACCTTGTCATAAGCAGACATTTATAATACAACTTTTAAAAATGACATTTTTGACATTTTGTGAGTAGAACTTTATTCTTTCATCGAACAACAAAAACATGAACGCTGAATAAAAAAGGTGTATTCCCTATGATCACCACCCCCCAAACCACTTTTTTTTGGTGTGTTTTTCCCTAAATCCTTTAAGGTCAAAATGCTTTCTTCCTGGACTTAATCAACGTCCTCCTCACTGCTGTAAAAAGTTAGTCTACTGTATACAAATAAACTTGGTATTAAATTGAACATGGCTTCAGTTTACCAAGTAATCAATATGCTATATGACAAACAGTGTTTGGAAAGTTCACTTTCTACATGAACTACTTCAGTTCATAGTTCACACATTTTAAAATGAACAAGTTCAGTTCATAGTTCAACATTTTTGAACTAAGTTCACAGCTCCAAAAAATGAACTAGTTTGGTTATTTTTCTCAATATGTTGCGAGCTATAATTGAAATCTGTCTGCAAAACCGCTCTTGGCCTCTAAGCAACTTGGCGCTCTCACACTTGCCAGGCCACTGAAACGTTCAGACGCAACACTGATGACAAAGACGTTCAAAAACAACAGAACGTTTTATGTTTACGTTTATGTTTCTGGCAGACAATGTTCCCAACCAGCTGCAGTCAGGGTCCAGCTGAGCTAGGCGTGCATAGTCTTGTTCTCAACTACATTTAAGTTCCCTGTTCTATGCTCTTGCAAAAAAACTTGGGCACATTTCTTTTTTTTCAAAATTCCCCAAATTCCCGAGCCAAAATTCCCGTGGAAACTTTTACGGAAATTTACTGGAAACTTTCTGCCTCTTTGCAACCCTAGTGACAATACACCATACTGCATTGTCTCATTCAATATCAGGCTCTCAATACATGAAGTGAACAATTATTTGCCTCACCCTTTGTTCAGAGCTGAAGGAGTTAGTACTAAATCAGATGAAAACTGTGTTGAAAACCTACTCAACATGCGATGCCTCTAAACAAGCAAACTTCAAAACAATGTTCAAGCATGCTATGAAACCGTAAAGCAATAATGAAATCAATATTATCCCCAAAACTTTTTTTTTTTTTTAAAAAGGATATCTGGCGTCCATGTTTGTCGACGGACAGCGGCCGGCGGTGAGGAGAGGTGATGCGGTTCCGGTCACGGTAAACACGCTCCACCAGCCCGTGGTGCCTAGTGGTCCGACTGGTATCCAGCACAGAGTTCTAGAGTGAACACAGCCAGTGAATGAGGAGAGCGAAGCAGCTTACTTACACAACAAGACTACGACTTAGGATAATGTCTTAGGATCAATGGTGCATATGTGTTTATTTCAAAATGAGTCACGCCATGGGTCCCCCATACTGATGCTTGAGTTGGCAAATGTATTTAAAGATGGAAAGCCATGACAAGCAATGACATACTTTGAAATTTAGGAACCAAATTACACTGCAGGGTTTAACTGGTATACCTTGTTTTACACACTTCTTTTTGCTCCTGAACTGTGATAAAACCTGGTCCGACTATGCAGCTCTGACCAGCAGCTCATTTCTGAACACTTAACTGCCGTCATAGCCGAGGCTAAGCCTGCAGACGTCTGTTTTGAGCCAATCTTTCACCGATACTACAAATAACTGCAACCTTTGTACGTCCAATATTATCACCAACAGCTTAGAAAGGTACACTGATTGAGAACAAACCATTGATTTACCAGCCGAGAGAGGCTAAGGGCTCACCTGAAAAGGCACGTCAATGTTGCCATTTCCAATCTGATTGACATTGGGCAGTGAGCCTCCATAGTACTGTCCACGATTCTGCCCTAGTTGCAAATACTGGGTCTTCTGTAACTGCAACTGTGCAAAGTAAAATTGCATGAAAGCATGAGTGAATGATTGATCTGACTCACAAATAAAGTGATGTTAAAAATGAATGATACCTGCAGTTCACACAGGTGATATGAAAGATTAATGAGTCCATTAATTGACAGATGAAACATGAGGACAGGCAGATTGGCTGTTTTATGAACAATCCAGAGGCAGACAACATCTTTCATAGCAAAGAAAAGAAAAAATGTAAATTAAAAAATTAAAATCACATCAGCTGATGTGACTGACAGTTGGTGTGATTACAGTCATTCCATGTGAGACACACCTGGTGAGCACATTAGCCACATGTCTTACAAAAACACTGTGATGGACGATGGAATAATGATGTTGATAATTATCTGAACAAATGCAATGAATTGACGTTGAGATGGCAACAGAAAGAAATCTAGCAGAGACCACAAAACTGACTTAATTTAGTTTTTCCCCTGAAGTTAATAACAGTACAGCTCAGGTTTACACTGATGCATTATGTGACAAGTGGGCACACTTTCCAGCAATCTGGCAAATAAATAACGGAAACATTTCCTGCTTCTATGGTTACTAGAAACAATTTGTTGATTAGTTACTCACCAGAGCATTGGTGGGCACAAAATGTATTCAATAATTAATCTTTTCAGGGATTTTTTTAAGCAAGAAATCCAAACAAACATTCTGCTTTTTCTCCGTTTAATGGGATTGTAAACTGAACGTTTTTTAGTTGATTTTTTCTGATACTTTATAGAGCAAACTAAGGCTGCAATCATATCATTTTCATTATCAGTTGATAATCTGTTCAATTAACCAGTCAATTGTTTTGGCGAAAGAATGTCGTCTCACTGCCCACAATGATGTCTTAACCTTAATATTGCTTGTTTTCTTTAACCAACTGTCAAACCCAAAATATATTTACTTTATTATTAAAACCAGTAAATTACCACATTTGAGAAGCAGGAAACACAATATTCGGCATACAATGATTAATTGTGAAAATCAATAAATTGTATCAATGGACAAAATAATCATTAGTTGCAACCTTAGTGGTTCAAGCAACTGTTGACAAAGCTGCCAAAGTTGACTTAACACTTAACGCACACTAACTAAATTAAATGTAGAGGTGAAAGAGAGAGAGAGAGAGAAAAAAAGAGACATACGAGTTGGTTAGAGCTGTGTTTATTTCCCACAAGTCTGACATTTGATTCTTGGAGATAATAATATTTGCTCGTTAATGTGCCAATATAACGGTGATGATAATTATGGTTACCGGGGAGGATAAACATCACAGAAAGGCTGGTTAACATCCATCTCCTATCCAGTCTCCAGTCTCCAGTCGCCCTCCCCCCCCGGCACGTCGTCATAACTTACAGTTAAATAACGCTGCATGTCAAAAGATGCGTTCGCTCACGAAATGACAGCAGTGACTGGTCAAACCTGCACAGGTGCACATGATGCAGCTAGCTCTGCTCGTGGACGATGCTCACGCGCTGCCCGGCGTGTCACGTCTGGAGAAACGCTCGCATGATTCAAAACAGCCGGAGAGAAACAGAATTTGGTGGCGCTGAACCGATGTGGCCGAGGACAATGATATTAAACTTCATCTCCGGCTACATCGCATCCCGACGTCCGGATTGATCTCCGCAGCGCGCGACGACTGCCAACAGCGACGCGAGCCAACGTAAACCCCCCGGGGCGTGCAGGTCTTACCCGCGCGGCTCTGGTGATGTTCAGGTCCTTCATCACTTCTTCAAACGCAGCGGTTTCCTCCGCCTGTTTCTGATTATGCAAAGCGATCTTTTCGCTAAATTTGCGAGGATTGTTAGAGGACGCCATCTTTCCCCCTCTTCTTCTCAATGGAATGTTACGTTACGCACCGCGCTCGGGCCTTATGGTGTCGTCATCACGCAACGCTCTGCCGCGCGACAGTGGCGCGCTGATGCCTTTTTGCCGTGTTTGCGCCAGTTGATGAGGGGAACCTCGGGTTTGAGGCAGGGTGGGTTTAAGATTATTTTGTCCCCAAGATGCTTGATGTACGCAGGTGCAAGCACTTTATACACAGTGTCAATCAAGCCTCGACACTGGTTACAGTAGTTCAAGAGTTACAGGCTACAAGAAGATTAAAGAAGAAAATAATTATAGAATTGAATGAAGAGGTGATCGTTACTATAGGAGAAGTGGGAGTATAAACAGTGGATTACGTTTGAGGCAATATGGTAACAATGAGTGTCAGTGGGCAGCAGGGAGAGAGAGAAACTGCACAGACAAATAGCCACTGGGAGGCTGAATCAACAACAGGAGTGTTCAATGGTGCACATGTATTCTTCCAGGAAGGCAGGAAGAGGGTGACATGTATTGTCTATGATGCTCAGTAGCTTGAGCATTATCCTTCTCGCTGACATTTCCACCAGATAATCAAATATTGCCTTTACAGAATACATCTAAATGATAATATTTGTTTAAGTTCTTGTTATACTCTCCAAAATCAATTGTAATTTAAGTTTAGAACATCTAGCTTTTAGTATAGTTCGGTAGTTATTTTACAGTGACAGCAACAGTATACGTTTTGTCGCTGTTGCATTCAAACGCTGGTCAAGAGAAAGCAATGATATCAAACATGTCACACACCCTGATACCTGATATTGCAAGTGGAGGCCCTGATCAAATTCCCAAAGGAAATATTTTATTGAATGGAGTTAAACTAGTACAATTACACTGCATGGGCTATCCTAGTCGTTAAACCATAATATAACCACAAAAACTACTACCGCTGGACAGGGAGTCTTGTAAAATAAAAAATCCATATCAACTAGCTGATGCTGTTTTGTTGTGAAAATATGAGGATATATAAAATCCATGAGCATGTTTTGGTGGTGAAATGTATCCACACCTTGGCTGTCACTCCATATAGTTTAGGCAAAAGTAGAGTCTTTGTGTTACAGAGGGTTAGTGGCAAATGGGACACAAATGAATTTACTGTACGTAGCTATCCAAGAGGAAGTTTTGAAAGGATAATAAATGAGACTTCAACCATCAATGAAACAAAATCGATTTGTGTCTGAAATGGGAAGTTAACGGACACCCAGATTTCCTCAGAACTTGGCCCAAACTTTATTATTTCTGTTAAACTGTGCCCTTTTGACAGAGGGCAGAACAGAAATAAAGGTTTGAATAATATTAGATGTAAACGAATGCTTAGGCTGTGGGTTTGATGCTTTTCTATTTTATTTCACTGTAAATAGAATATATTCTGGTTAGGACCTGTCAGTTGGACCAAACAAGACATTTTAAGGCAACAAACTGTCTTTTGCTCATTTGGTCTCTAAATTGCCTTAAAGAAAATACTTTTTAAAACTGCACAGTAATATTCCTTCTAAGTGTGTGTGGGAGTCTGTTGATAGAAGCAACCTCTTATAAAGAAAGGCATATACTTCAGTTGACTGCAGTATTAAAAAAAAGAACAGAGAAAGCTCCTGAAGGTTATTTTTAAAACATGATACACCTTTAATAAAGGATGCACATAAAGATATACAAATGTCGACATTCCCCTTTAACAGCAATTTCCTTTATATTGCACTTCAACAGTAGCATGTGCTTTTACAGGTAACACAAGACAAATAGACACTAAGGCAACAGGAGAAACAGGTTTTAAAATGGACACAATCCTTTGGATGATCACATTTAAATGGAAAAACAAGAACTTCAACTTGCTTCTTCCTTTTCCACACATTAAGTGTAACGGTGACTTCATAAGTACGGCTTTAAAAGTGCAGCAAAGTAGTCAAAATTAAAACATGAGCCTGCATGATATATGTTTAGGTAGCTTTTCCTGGGCACACTAGATTTTTTGAGAATACTTTAGATATTAAATCTGCATTAATGTATATGACCTGTGTCCCCTTGTTGTGTTAGTCAAGAGACAAACGCATGTGGTACACAAGATTTAGCACTTGTTTAAAATAAAGAGCAGCAGACACTGACATTACAACAGAATTGAAGGATTCATGTAGCTGCCTGAAGGGGTCCACACTGGTTTGACTGACGGGACAATTAGTGTCAGTGGAGGTTTCAGCTCAGGAAACACAAGGGCATTAACAATGATAATTAAAAAAAACAATAACACCCACATGGAATATGCCTTTCCAAGCTAAACACAAACACTTCTCGTGTTCATTTGTGCAATCATTACTGTACATTGTGATTTGTTGACAAGTACATTTGAGGAGAAATAAAAGAGGGAGATTTTCAGTAATCTTAGCTGTTTGAATAAAATTCTAACAAACTAAATATTACAACATAAAAAGGAGACAAGTAATAAAACATTCACAACTGTACAACTCACAAAGGTGATGTCTGTAAATACCTTAGCAAACACACTTTAACTTTCATTCAAAAATGAGACAATTTGTTCAGTTTGTAACTTCAGCCCTTAAATGGTAAAACACTTTTACAGACCGAAATATAATAATTTTTTCAAACAAAAGTGTACAAAATTAAGGTAATGCATTTCCGGAAGATAACTTGTACAGGTCATCTGGAGATAATATTACCATAATATCACCAATCAATAAATTATAAAATTCAAAACAGGAAATGACGTTTCTTTTAAATTGTCATTCAAAAGCTTGTATCGGTATTATAAAAGTGTCTCAACATTAAGATCAAAATATGCTCTATTAATGACAACATTGTGGCAAGTATAGGAAAAATAATACACGATTCTGAGTAATGCTGCCTAGTACACACACACACACACACACACACACAGTGTGTTGACTCAATGGCCGGCAGAAAGAGCACGAGGAATCAAATCTTCACAGTGGCAGGTCAGATGGTTAGCGTTGTGTGATGTTCTGTGGAATAATAATTGTCGTACAAGCGATGCCAGCAAAGGATTCTGGAAAGTGCAAATCCCTCTCCCACTCATCAGTCTCCGTGTTGTACACCTGCACGATGCTTGTGACGTTGTTCAGGTGCCAGTTGTAGCCACCGACGATGTAGATCTTCCTGTCCAGTAAACAACAGCCTGCCTCAGACTGCCCTGCTCTCATGGGACTCACGGTGGTCCACTGGTCGTTCTCTGGAATGTAATACTCGGCTGCAAGCACATCAAAACAACGGTCCACATGGTCCATGCGACCGCCCAGAGCATACACCCGATCCCTGGTGCTGATCATGGCATGCAGCACTCTGGGTTCATTCATTGGGGCTCTGAAGTCCCACTGGTCTGATGCTGGGTCGTAGCAGTGAAGAGTTTTCTTGTCATCCAACGAAACGCCATAACCCCCGGAGATATACAGCTTTTCTCCACAAGGAGTCCCTGCATGACCCCAAATCCTGCGCTTTAAGGGTTCCATATTAGTCCACTCGTTCTTCTTTGGGCAGTAACACTCAACAGATGACAGACTGCCAGATCGATTGCGCCCTCCAGTGGCGTACAGCTGTCCGTGCAGCACGTTGAGCTGAAACTGGATGCGAGCCTCCTGCAGAGGCTGGATGCGCAGCCACTGGCTCAGATGCGGATCGTAGCGGAAACAGCTGTCTACCGCCCCCTCACCGCTGCGGTACTGCAGGTGCTGTCCACCAATGATGTACACAAAGTTATCAAGTACGGCAACGCAAGCGTGGCTGCACCCTGTCTCCATCTCTGTCAGCTCTTTGAACTGACGGGAAGCCAAGTCGGGGAGATGGTACACCTTGGTGCTCACTGTGCGGTCGTTGTCCGTGTAGGGCGTCCCGCCAAAGGTGATGACTGACAAGACGTCAGAGCGCATGACTGTCCGCGAAGACTGCATCTCGTGCTGTCGGAAGGGAAGGATCTGGTAATTGAAGGCCTCGAGGAGATACTGGCGGCACAGCACATCTTCCACCATGATGTCCACCGTCTGAACACTGTCCACCAGCTCAGAGGAGCGCATGAGCGGGAAGCGCACATGGCAGAGGACCCTGCTGGCTTGAGCCCGACGAGACTCGTCATACTGGAGCCACCTGATCGCGGCGTGGAAGAGGTCGATTTCGCTACAGTTCTTCAGTTTGTTGCTCTGCAGAAAGAAGACGAGGCGCTCCATGGGAATGTGCAGAAAGTCCTCCTCCTCCGCAATCTGGAGGAAGTGATGGAAGGTGAAGGCATCCACCGACTCTTTGAGGGAAGACAGGCTGAAGGTGGTGGCCATCTGGCCAATGTGCAGGCAGGTCTCCACGCTCATCGCCGACTTGAGGAACTCCTCACAGAGCTCCACGACTGGGACCATCTGGAGAAACACAGCTGCCCCGAGGACATCCTGAATACAGTCCAGATCTAAAGTGACTTCTGCACTGTAGGCAAAGTCAATGATATGTTTCAGGCCACGGGCAGACAGACCCTTCAGCTCAATGGTATCTTGATTTGACTCCCTCATGCCTCCGGTAAACATTGCTCTGTAACACAAGAACAAGTCGATGAACTACATGATTAATTAATTTATTCTATGCAAGCATCTATTTTGTATGACTTCAGAAGTCAGAGCACTTACAGTATAAAAAGCTTTCTTATCTCTGGATTATTGTTTAGTTTAGGTGTCCGTGGCAGATAAACTGAAAACTATGCAAAATTGTTTTACAGTACATTTGATTCCATTAATATGTCATCCATTTGTTTTCATTCATCCAATTTATGTTGAATAATCTCTCGTTCCATTTCTGGAATGCATGTTTCTACAATTCACAAAATCACTAGGAACTCTGTAAACACAAGTGCCAGTGAGTGCATCATTTTGAATTTTGTTGCGAGTTTCACATTTCTCCCTCCTTTACCTTCATCCCCAAACTGAATAGCTGTTAATATAGTTGATCTGTGAACTGCAGCATACTCCAACAGTGCACTCAGTGTCGATGGCTCTGAGTAAGAGCATCGGCTAAGTGCTTCCAATATAAAGTGTAAATGGGCAGTGAGAAGTCTTGTGATTCAGACTGACCTGAAGTAATCACTACAGGCGGCAAGCACAGCTTTGTGGACCTGGAAGCGCTCCTCATTGATGGCCAGCACAACGTCAAGCAGTTGGCCCTGAGCCCGCAAGACCGACAAGCCCTGGAGGAGGGTGGCACTGTGGCTTGAGGCGGAGAATGCACAGCGCAGAGTGCTATTCTTGTTAGCCATACTGATACTGGAAAGAAAAGAAGGTCCTTGTCACAATTAGCTAACAAAGGGACCTGTCAGAATAAAACTCTTTATATTTTGTCCATGGCTTGAATTCTGAACTGAGCTATGAGACTTTGTTCATTTCTTTATATAATGTATAGAGTTAGAAGCAGTAATATTGTGTCCGAGCAGGCTATGGCCATCTATCTATCTATATATATATATATATATATATATATATATATATATATATATATATATATATATATATATATATATTCATGTGAACTGTATGTGGGTATTGGGTTAACTAAAGGCGCAGAATTACAAAGCAATAATGTGATGGAAATTTGATCTAATCTGCCAGTCAGCCACGGGGTAATGCGATTGCATTACCCCGTAATGTGGCATACAAGGTATTTGCATTAGTGAGAGCAATTCTGCTCACAGGAAAGAAACAACATTGCCATCAATGAAATTGCCATTGCTCTGTTTAGACTATGTGTTGCTGCACAACAAAAACTGAAATGAATCCGTCAGTAAGAGGCTAAACTACCACATGTTCATAGAAACAAAATCTCAGTGTGCAGAATGAAAATGTGTTTGTCGAAAGAAAACCCCATTGCATTGTGTAGAGGTGACATCACCAGGAAAAGATTAAAAACCTAATTTAGACTAAAAAGGTAGAAACTTAACCTGAGAGAGTACCAAGCTTATTGTCAGGTAGAAATATTTTCTGCTTCATTCAATGAGACCCAAAAGTGACATCAAATCACATAGAAGGCAGATTACGGATGACAAAACGCATCTACTCACCACATGCAAATGTAAGGGGATGACCTCATTGTTCGAATCCAACAAATTCATTTTTAGATCACAATTTAATGGCGAGCATAAATTAGGTTATGAAATTTGAAAGTGGATTAAAGCAGAAAAGCCTTTTGGACTGTGTGTACACGGATCAAACCAAATCCAACACTCTGCTAGTTTTTTTTCTGTTAAATTGTTCCCCACGTTCCAGAACGACTGTATATGCTGATCTTGATGGTCGTCCACGTCACAATGCGTTTCCTTCTCTTCTTACAGGTCTTTCATTTTGTTTTATTAGCTAAATCAGAAAAGGGATTTAAAGTCTGCTTTGACTGATTGGAGTGAGTAAAAATAAACTTTCAGACGGGCAATACTTTCGACTGGTGTTTGAAGAAGCATTCACTATCTGGACTGAACTTTACTAACAGGCAGGACTGGAGCTTGAAATGATAACTGGTCCGGCCTATTTTAACAGCTGTTTCCAGATACACCGGTATCCTTGGTTGTCATTCAAGTGCCAAGGAAAATTGTTTGCAGTGCTTTAGAAACAGTTTTATTATTACATACAGTAAGAGCCCAAATATAAGGATTTTAAAAAATCTTTATGATATTATCATCATTATATTTGGTATTAGTATAACGTCTGATGGCTCGTACAGTAGGCTCGTACTGTAAAGGGCCTTCCACACCGACTGTGCCCCCGCACTCTGAACCCCATTATTCCCAAAGGCTTGCCATGCAAACTGTGTCCTGTTTGAAAGAAAGGCGCTTCATGTGTTGTGTTGTGTGCATTTGTAAAAAACTCTCACTGCCAACAAAAGGTGGGTCATGTTCAATTCTGGCCAATGCAAAAGTGTATCCATCGGAACGCCACACAAGATTATTTTTCAACTGTAAAGTGCGTTTACATGATGGTTATGGTCACAGGAGTCATTTTGCACAATAGGAAAAGTTACACAGCCATCATTAATTTAATAATTTACACATTATTACTATTACTATTGTGGTATGTCTACTGTGAACATTCAACCTTAAAAGCCCAGTGTTGGTCTGGCCATGGGTCTGACAACAGTCAAGGTGTTTTTATTTCGTTATATTATTATCATATTTTTTAAACAAACACAATTTGCAACATTGTTTCGCTAAGTGTTTCTCGTTCTCGTTACTATTGTGGTCTGCACCTAACTTTAAATGTGTTCTGTAGGTTGAAGATGAGGTCAATTAATGATAATTTCAATAATTTACACAAAATATTGAAAATATTAACTTAAGACATTAAAATATAGTCAACATATAGTCAACAAATATGTTTAAGTTCACCCGCTACAAAACACCAGGCGACTTTCTAAATGGACAAGTGTTACATCCCTACTTTATGTCCCTTGTTTGTCGTCATAGATATAAAGAGCAGCAGTGTGGAGGCCCGGACAACTCCTCGGTGTTTCCCGGAGTCCAGCCGCTGCGCCGGGACGTTTTAGCGGGCTTAAACAGGGCTGCAGTCCCGGAGCTGTGGAGGCTTCGCACAAGGCAACACCGAGGGACCCGTCACCACCAAGCCGCTTCACTCACCTGCTCTGTGGATGTTTCGAAGCAAAGTCCCCGCCATCCGACTCCGCCATCTTCTAGCACAGAGCAACACGCATGGAGCATTTTCAATGATGTTACCAGAAGGTCAACGGCACGATTGCCCTGTTCATGTTTTGTTTTTTTAAGTATGGGAACAGCCTGTTTATCAGGCTGGGACAGAGGACTGCCGTCCGTCTCAGGTCCTGTGGTGAATACTGCGATGACCTCTCCTACCGGCTGTTTGCGGCAAATCCCTCCTCTGTACCAACATATAATGGCCACTGGGTGGCGCCACCGTGACATGTACTGTACTGGTGTATTGACGGCACTGGAGAGGTTGAATGATCCCAAACCCCCAGAATCAGAATAAGGTATTGGCCAAGTACGTTGCACATACAAGGACTTTGACTCGGTTAAAGGTGCATAACAATAAACATAGACCTAGAATTAAATAATTAAAACGATAAACATGCAATAATAGATAAATATGGTAAAGAACAAACAGATAAAAGTACTTTAGAACAAGTATATATTATACAATAAAAGTGGCAAGTGTATTTCAATAAGAGAAGAAAAGATGGGCAAGGTTGTTTACAGTTGTCCTGGGATGTGAGAGTCAGACTCAGTGGGGGTTCTGGGCTTCGTTGATGAACCGACTGGACTCCACAGAAGGACTCCACAGCATGGAGGGGGAGTCACAAAGGGTGATGGGGGCGGGTGAGGCTGCGTTCTTCTAGAAACCCACAACCATCTCCACTGTCTTTAGAGCGTTGAACTCCAGGTTATTTTGACAGCAGCAGGTCACCTGATGGTCGATCTCCCACCTGTAGGCGGACTAATCCCCATCAGAGATGAGTCCAATGAGGGTGGTCCCTGTACACCTGCTGGTGTACAGGGAGAAGAGCAGAGGGGAGAGAATGCAGCCTTGGGATGGCCCAAGAGGCTGAGAGATGTTTCCCCAGCTTCACATGCTGCTTCCTGTCAGACAGGAAGTCAGTGATCCACTTGCAGGTGGAGTCGGGCACGTGCAGCTGGGAGAGATTATCCTGCAGCAGAGATGGGATGATGGTGTTAAAGACAGAGCTGGAGTCTACAAACAGGATCCTGTTGGTTCCTGAGAAGTCCAGATGCTGGAGGGTGAAGTGGAGGGCCATGTTGACCACGTCACCTACAGACTGAACTGCAGGGGGTCCAGGAGAGACGAAACATAAACAAAATATCTTCATGAGCCACAAACTATTGCAACAAGCAAAGTCCCAGCCGAGTGATTACTTTTTAGTGTCCCCTTCAGCTTGTTTTTGTCTATTTGCATTTGCTTTCCAAATTTGCAGTGAATTGAGCTCTCAGGGCCACCTTACATTCAAGCTTTTATCAAAGTAATTGTACAAAAACAAATTTCGCCCTGGGGATGAATAAAGTATCTATCTATCTATCTATCTATCTATCTATCTATCTATCTATCTATCTATCTATCTATCTATCTATCTATCTATCTATCTATCTATCTATCAAAGTGCACTTCAGGTGCCAAAAGTAAAAGCACTTATTTTGTTTCATATAATATTATTGGATTAGCATTATTATTGTGTACATGTAATTTGTGATATATTGGTGACTTGTATAAAAAATTATATATTTGATGGAAATTAAATTGAAATATCTCTGGCTCTATTGTCCTCAAATATGATGTCTTATCTTAAATATCAAATTTAAGTAAACTATGCAGTATACTATGCACATCATACATACTTTCAGAGCAACTATTTCAGCAAATAAAAAGACTGGTGCTGGTGGTCTGTGTGCCGTTGTGGCAAAAACACTTTATTGTTTCAATTTCTTCAGTGCTTGGTGAATTCAATATTTATAAAGTCGACAGTATTTTCAGTTAAGTTTGTGCCAATGTTATAGCTGCAAACGTTTTGGCGTGCATAAATAATTGAAGGCCAAACCAATACAGTCTGTAAAGCAAATGTAAGGCATTTGACCTGCGTTGTGTATTAGGCAAATAATAACAGTTGTTAAGGTAAGTTATGGATAAAATGGTTGTGTTTCTTTACCCATCACCAGTGATCCATTACTCCTCTCCAGAGTTCCTCCTGTACAGGAGTCACTTTTTTTAAAAGTGAAAGTGCAAGTGATTTGGTATGAAACTGTAGCTTTGTATAAATGGGAAATGGGGGAAAGAATGAGGATGTAAGATGAGGAGGAGTTGCATGAGAATCATCGTCTCCAAGACCATAACATGAGCTTGAGAGAAAGCTAGTTCAACACAATTTGTTAACAGATTAAAAACATTCACATTCAAAGTTACACAACATTTGAGATTAAAAATGGAAAACCTCCTCCATCCAGTCCACTTCTCTTTCCATTCAAACAGTAAGTCTAACATCAGTTTTAAAGTGAAACAACAAACAAAAGTAGCTGCTGCAGCTTTAAGGTGAGCTGTTATGTAGATATGTCCCTTTGAGCAATATTATAGGCAAGTAACATGTAGAATGTCCTTACCATACTGAGACTTTGGGTCCACTGTAAATACTGTAAGTATATACTCTAAGTATATAGTACTTATTCATCTCTTGCTCCAAACAGGAGACTTTAACCCATGAGGTGTAGGTAACCTAGGCTACTTATGTCAACCCAAAACAGTTCTTTTACTCAATCTCACCAAGTAGTTTAGTTTTCCCAAGCTAAACGTAGCCTAATTCAGAATGCAGTTTGGAATCAGCAAAAGCGCCACGTGTGGTTAAAGCACTATAATGCTGATATACACCTATACAGAAATGTTGAATTGAAATGTATTTTTGTTTCTGAAACACGGGGATTCAACATATTTGTGGTCTTAGTTTGTCTTTAACAAGGAGCCAGGAAATGAACTTTAAAAGAAAAAAAGAAAAGAATCAACTAAATGACTGTTGTGTGTGTCTGACAGTGTGTCAAACACAAATCTCCCCCCGCCCCCCACACTTGTGTTTTTTGCTGCAGTTCATAGAAACTGACAGACATGAAACTTCTCTGACATTTCTGAGAAAGACTACGGAGGTTACCTGAAGGCAAGTTGAATGCATGGATTCTCACACGCTTCATGAAGAATGAGCCTACGAGACTTTCAGCTCTACCTCATGGACACTTTGAAATGCTGGAGGTCACTACATGAATGCATTGTTGTGTTCATGTTCCTTATAATAGTCAGCAAAGGTAAATAAATACCCTCTATCATTTCTTTTCGTACTTCATTTAAGTTATACTAATTGATAACTTTTACTGTTAACCTCAATCTGATAGGATCAAAACACTTTGAAGAATCACACATATGAAAGTGAAAATGGTCTTTCAGTAAAAGTTGAACACCAGCCACCAAATGGTGAACTTATCGGCATCCGCTCCGCACTGCCGTGCAGCCTTCATAGCTTCATCTCAACTGATATTTCATTGTTTGTTTTCTCAACTTTGAGCTTGAGTTTACTGAGTACAACAAGAGGTTCAGTGCTTGGACTGATGGACTGTAGCGTTATTGCTTGTAGCAGATTTAATAGATATGTATTCATTAATATCAAAGTAATGGTTATAAATAACAGAATTATAAATGCATTCATTATTATAGAAGCAGGGATATTATATTATACATACTTGTTCTAAAGTACTGTTATCTGTTTGTTGTTTACAATATTTATCTATTATTGCACTGTTTATTGTTTTTATAATATTGTTTTTAATAATTATTTTATATTCTTATATTTGTATGTTTATTGTCATGCACTTTTCACCGAGTCACATTCTCTTGAACAAGAACGCACTTGGCCAATAAATGATTCTGATGGCACTCAGCGTAAATCACAAGACACAATTAGCTTAAGGAAGGACGCCACTCGATTTTGGAAACACTTTAAATGTGATATTAATCAATTAATCTCAGGGTTGCAAAAGAGTTCTTGTTGTGACTTAATATTTCATATACCGGTACTTACAAATCAAATGATCAAGTTCATTATAACGTCAATATTTATTGGCCTAAATACACAACTAAATTGCTCAAATAAATTAATAAATGATCAAATGTGATGATGAAAAAATGAATAACGATGGACACAAATGAAAAGGATAATATGTAACCAGGTAGAATCAGTGACTCATATCATTGATTATGATTGTTGTTTGATGTTTATCGATTCAATTTAGTTCAATATATAGTATATTAATTCGCCCCTAGTTTTGGTCTTAGGCTTATTTATTATGTGTCTTAACTGCTGTTAGTATATCCAGGCACATAGTAAATTGAGAGTCCAACCAATTAGTCACCTGGGGGTCCTGAGGCAGTTTTTGGAAGAATGTTATCAGTTAAAATGTAAAGGTTAAAAATATTGAATCATTATTGTTATCATCAGATTTTAGTTTTCATCATCTTTCTGTGGTCCACAACAAGACCAAATGCCAAACCTCTTACAATTAGATTATGCTTTATTGGCATATGTGTAACAAACTAAGACAATACAAGTGTCACAAAGACAATGTTGTCAAAGTTTCAAGTAATAATGAGATAACATTTCTATAAAATGTATGAAAAATATTTCTGCTTTGGTTTTGATGGTGAAAAAGGTATTTGTTCATTTCAAGACTGTAAGCTGAATGTAAAAGATGTATAAATGAGATAATTTGAAATGTGTCTCTCCTCAGGGTCAGCATGTGAGGCTCCTTCCAGTCCCGAGTGCTTCAGAAGAAAAGCTGACGAGTCTGTTTACATTTGTGAATGGAGCATGAATTCGACTGAGAGTAATGTGACATTTGATGTTTACTTTAATAAGTGAGTATTATTCTGTGTTTGAGCTGCACTATTTTAAAGTGGTGACATCTCCTATTGTGGATTCGTATGGACGGAACAAATATTAGACATATTTAAAAAACATCAATCCTGTCAACTTTACAGCCAGGGGACAGTTAGCTTAGCTTAGCTTCGCTTGGATTAGCGTAAATACTGGAAACGGGGAAACAGCTAGCGTGGCTCTATCAGAAAGTGACAAAATCCACAACGAAATCTGGATTAAACTACAAAGGTGCACTGAGTAGAGTGCAGGTCTCCGGCAGGTGTGTCTGCAACTTGAATTGAATGAACGTTCCAACCCACAATTGGCTAACTTACCCGTCTTTACACAATTGGCCTGTCGTACACTCTCAAAGTCAAAATCAAGCAACGATAAATGCAGACAATTGGCTCAATGTTGTAAATATGTTGTGCATACGACACGTCATACACGTCATATCTTCTAAAAACTAAATTAAACTCACTAAGCTGTCTGCCAGCTGAGTTAAATTAGCAGAGATAATGCTCATAATTACATATTACATTAATTTGTGAGCTTTAGAGACACTGGTGGATTGTGTTACCTTTGGACAGAGTCAGGCTGTTTTAACAATCTTAAAGCAATTTAAGGGAAACAAATGGGCAAAATTGGATGTAAAGGGGTCAATAATATACACCTTCAGTCTAATGCTGAGGACATGTGTTGCTGCCATTCTCATTGCACTCAAAGTCAGTTCTGCATGTTTACTTGCAGTAAAACAAAGTTCACAAGCTCAGAGAAGACGTATACCATCAATGAGGAATACATCAGGATCAGATATTCTGCTGTTCACATTTGGGTGGAAGCTCGAGTAGGAAACTCCAGCTGCACGTCGCCCAGGAAGTCTGTGGTACTCGGCGACACAGGTACTGGATGCTCCTCTCATTTAAAAACACGCACACAAGTGGGAGAGGTTTACTATAAATAAAGTGTGAAAGTATATGAAGTAAATACATTTAATTAATATGTTTCTTCTCTTCAACAGTTAAGTATGAAGCACCACAAAATATTTCCATGTCCTGGTTTAAAAACAACCTCAACTTAAGCTGGATAGCTGCAGAGGAGTATCCAGCTTTAGCCGAGATCCGCTTCAGACGCAACGGAAACCCCACAGAACCATGGGGAAAAGTGAGGCAGATTTTCTGACCAAATGTAATGTATCGGAAGTTGTTTTTCTACATGAATTAACATATTTTACCTTTTATCCGTATTGCATTTACAGAGAACAACGAATACCACCAGTACCCTTTTTATGTGTGAGTAGTCTCTTGTGCTTTTGTAATTCAAGTTTTTTTAATGAAAAGTGTATTCAACCTTGTTTGATATGGGTTCTTGGGGATAGTCAAGGTACTGGAGGATCATACCAGTGGTTTTAGCCCTCTAATTTCAATTCCAATGCAGTATTTACTTTACTGGTGACTGAAGTTTTTAGACATGTTCATTCTGCAAATTCTGAGACCGGGTGAAACACAGAAGTGTCTGTAAACCACAGGCTGGTGAAGCTGCAGCGCACCAGTTCATTGCAACAATTTGGTCTTTTCATGTGATTTGTTGACAATAGGAAAAGCATATTATAACAATAAATATAGGATAAAATAAATGTTAACTATCAAATTCATGAAATGTCTCTCTCTTTTCTTTTTATCCGGACAGGCCATGTTATTGTTGCTGATCTGCTGAAGGATTCAGTTTACCAGGTTCAAGTCAGACATCGGTCCACTCAGGTCCTCAACCCACTGTGGAGCGACTGGTCTCCAGTTGTGACTGTTCCTGCAGGTGAAGTCATAGATTTTATGGTTTTTTAATGATTTTATTGGTGAGCACTTTGGGCTTTAAATCCAGTGTCCTGAAATTATTTGTGGCTTGACAAATTACAAACTAAACTTCCATAAACTGTGGTGTTTGGTATGATGCTGACTGGATATCATGAATCCAAACTCAAATATGATAAATATCGATACGAATATGAGTCTTTCCTACTTTTAAGGGTTGTTAACATGTGAACAGATTTATTTCACTCTAAAACAGTTCAGTATTACCTAACTAAAACGCCTGCTCAATAATGTCCTGTGCTTTTACTGCAGAGCTTCAACAAAAACCTGAAGTCAACATGATGATAACGCATTTAAATGGCACTCGAAAGGTGACACTAAGTTGGAAGGTAAGCTAGTGACGGGAAAACTACACAAACACATTCACACAAATTATTACTTTTAACCAGCACATTCTGACTTCATCCCATATTGTTTAATAATGTTGTCCCAAAGAGGACAATAGTAACGGGTCAAGTTGAAACAGCAGAGAGTATTTTTTTATTACAGTCTCTACTGTAAATTCATGATGTCCACAATGTTGGCCATTACACTTTTTATACAGCAGAAAAAAATATGCCATGAAACATTTAAGATTGAACTTCAAAGATAATATTTTTTTTAAACCACCAGTTCAGTACCCAGTATGAACGTTTGTACTTTAATTCAAACAATTTTATGATAAACGTTTAACTGTCATGGAACCAGGATGCATAACTTGTTTTTAAAATAGCATTGATTGATGCGACACAATTACAAAACAAACTTTAATACTAACCTTCAACCTCCCCAGTTCAAGGGAAATGAAACCTCTTTTTGCTCTCACCCTTCTGCCTCGGGACCAACAGTGTGTGTTATAATGGTGTTTCTACCGCCTTGCGTTTCTTCCTTGGACTGTTGCCCCCTGGCTGAGCTGGAGCGCTCAGTTTGCTGTGTTTGTCTCTTCTGCTGTTCAGTCGATGCCACATGCAGCTGCAGTCACAGGACTGAGTTACAGCCTGACACAGTCTTCAGATGGATGTCCTTGCAAGAAAAAAAGACATCCCATCAACGTGAGACAACGCATTACTACTTATGTCTCGTTATCTGCCGTCAACATCTCTCTAATCGCCAGAAACACAGCAGGGTGTTCTCCACCAGCTATCTTACAAGTACCGGCCGAACCTGCTGCAGATTTAAAAAGTAAGCCAACGTGCGTGTGTGTGTCAAATATAATGTATATTTATCCTTCAGTCAACCTTAAAGGCTGTTATTCCCCTGGCAGTTTGTGAGAAGACGTTACTGGATGAAAATAGGAAAAATTGCCATGAGTGGTACCAGCTTCAAGATGGAGATTCAAGGCCAGAACATGTGATCACCTTAACGGCAAGAAAGTCAAAAAAGGAAAGGGATCTAATAAAAATGAGTATGTTTTATCTCAAGTGCTTTTAATCACAGAGCTTTGTCACATCGGCTCTACAGACTGCAATGGAGAAGATAGATTTTGTACCACATTTTATTGATAGTTTTAAGACAGGTACAAAAACATTACTTTTACTATTATTTGATTTGTTATACTATCATGGAGAAGATAATGTTGTGACACATCAAAAATATTTTCAAGACAAACTATGAATCTGTTTCTTTTACAGACATAAAGGACTATGTTCGCTACCTTTACTTTGAACACAGATGTGACGGCGGTTTGAAACCACAGACAGTTAAAGCGTGCCTCTTTTATCAAAAAGAGGGGGGTAAGTGTCCATATTGCAATACATAAAGATGCATTGTACAGATGCAATTATCAGACACCAAACTTACAAGCGAACTGAAAGTCCTTCAACTGAAACAACAGAATGCATTGACAGTGGTTGCTCTATCTCTTTGGTCCAGACGGGAATATCTCGACAACTATCAAATAAGTTGCCATGAACTATTGTAGAGACATTCATGATGACGTCTTCTTTATGACTTTGAGATTGAGACCATTATTCTATATGTAGGTATTTTATCTGACTGAGAATGAGACACAGTTATGGATCTGTCTCATGTTGCCAGTGCTAGTATGTATGAGTTAGAGCGCTGGCACGGTTTTAGTGCAGCTCGGTGCATTGAGTTCAAAACGTTTGTCCCCACATGCTGTGGTTGTTTTGAATCTACATTTTTCTTTCTCTCTTCAGTTCCACTCAGAGAACCTCAGGACCTTATTGCTATCAGTGAAAAACACACTTCTGCTGAGTTGTCTTGGAAAGGGATTCCCTTTGTGGACCAGCGAGGTTTCCTTACACATCACATCCTCTGCAGCGTGAAAGTCAGCTCACAGGATGAGTTGAAAGGTGTGACATCTTTTTTTTTTACTCATCTGTAGCTTTTTTGTTGTCAAGTTGTATTGAGCTGAATGAAAGTAAATGTTTGTATAGTTATCTTTTTTATTGCAATTGCACAATACTTCACCAACTTCTTAATGTGTGAGACAATTAGACCGTATAACTCAGCACATGTGATGACAGCACTATGCAAGTGTAAGTTTTTCCACATGTCATTTCATCAGAGTGCCGTAACATATCCGCCTCTGTGACAAAACACCGTCTGGAAAACTTGACACCGAGAACGAAATACAACATCAGCCTAGTTGGAGTGACAGGTGCGGGAGAAGGACCTGAAGCCACAGTAGTTATCAACACGCTCCCTGAGAAGACTGTGAATGGTATCTCAAATCAGCTTTGTAGTTGGTTTATTTTGGAACATTGAATATGTTTAAGAAGCTAATAAGAAGCTTACATGTGTTAACACATCTTTCCATTTTATTAGTGTGGTGGAGTCTGGGCTTGCTGTGTCTGTTCTTTTTCCTCACAACAATGTGCACCTGCATCTTGAAGAGGTAGAGCTGACCGTTACTGTATATAGTGTCCAGTTTGAGATTAAAGTATTGATAAACCAAACAAGTATGCATAAGGACTGAAAGCTGAGTCACTAATGCTGTGGTGAATTCATCATGTCCTATCTTTAAATGTATGTCCAACTGTTTTTGTGATCATTGTATCTTTCAAATTATTCTGATGGTTTAAGTTGGCGAACATTAAGGCCTTCTTTGTGCTGCTTTTATTTAATGGCCGCTCAGTTTTACTGAATACATGCCATACATAGCAGCTTTCAGGAATTTGGTTTGTTTGAGTTTTGTTTTGTCTGCCCTTAGAATAAAAAACAAGATCTTACATCCAGTGCCGACACCTGTAATTCCAGATTTCATCCTGTATCAACCAGAGATTCGGGTAAGAAACTGATTTTCAGCAGTTGAACATGTGAATTATTTGCTCTTTAAAAAACCCTGATAGCTGATCTTTAGTCATTCGTGCACTGTAAAATCTAATACTTGGCATCAATGTCTCTTTCCATAAATCCTGACTTGGTGACTCTTGTGAACAGTGTCATGTACATAAATGTATTTTGTGGTAATATCTCCAAAACTAGGCGACGCAAAAACAATCTAGATTGATAAATAGCACTACAGGTAAGAGGAGACCTTTTGTAATTATTTTGTATTTGGGAGTGAACTGTCCCTTTAAAACACTGAAAACATTACATGGAAAATAAAAAATCTCAGGTCTAAGAGTCCAAATATTATAAGAATAATACACTTTTATAAAATGTCTTTGTAGCCCAAAAAAAATATGGCATATGGCAATTAAACAAAATGTAATAGTAGTCAAGTCAAGGCAAGTTTATTTATAGAGCACAATTCGTACACAAGGCAATTGAAAGTGCTTTACAGTTACATCAAATTACAAAAAGGCAAATAAAATCATTCCATAAAAAGATACAAATAATAATATATTAATTATAATAAAAGCGACGAGTGCATATAAAATAATGCCAGTTGTCAAATAGAACCGTTTACACATTGTCAGAGTGCAGTGCTGTTTATTATATTATTATATGTGCATATGATAGTAAAGTCTTTAATCTTGAATCTTAGTGATTTGTGCTAATATGACCCACAACAGGAGTTTCTGGAGGGAAAGGAGGAAGTGGACGAGCTGACGCTGCACAAGCATCCAGAGGACAAGTCTTTCCCTGAGGACGCAGAGGAGGCCACCGTCCTCACGAGGGAGTGGGACGACGGCACTGACGAGGACGACGGGGTTGATTCAATGATGTCAGAAGATGAGTGTCCCAGCTCCACACATGAGGCACTGAAGAGCTCCAGAGAAGGAGAAATGACTGATCTGGAACAAGTGGACAACGAGATCGCCATGCTGATATACAGGAATGGTTTGGTCTTCGATGTCAAGATGGACTCTCCTTAAAATGGATTCAAATGAGGGTTTAACTTCCTCACAGCACAACATTGTATTCTAAAGACTGGACAAACTATTTTTGATGTTAAAACATTGTCTTTTTCTATAATGTTGAATGAAAGGTGACTTGCAGAATAATTTACTGAAGAGGAAAATATTGGTCTGATGTATGTTGAATTGTTCCAGTGACCTTTTTTTAATTGTTGTTGTTAAATCCTGGTTTTGATTTTTATGATTTTCTTTCTTCTTATTTAGATGTTAGACAAAAAGATTCTTAACAACTATTAGATGGATTCCCATGAAATTTATCAAAGACATTTATGATCCCTAGAGGAGGAACCTTAAGGAGTTTAAATTGTTTCCTTTTCACCACCAGAAGGTTAAAGTTTGACTTACCCTGTAGAATATTTTGATATCTACGAGATGAATTGGCACACCATTTTGAGAGTCATGGTCACCAAACATCTTCAAAACTAATGACCATCATCAGCTCAGCTGCATTTTGTCTTCTGTGCTTGAAATGTTTATATTCATGTATCATGCAATAACTGCAATTATGTAAGGATTCATTATATAATCCAAGCACTGGATTTTAAATCAAAGAGCAGAAGTACATGACCTGAACAATTTCTAATGGCAACGTTTTTGAGTTATGTTTACTTTACGAGGCCTTTTTTCTTTTTACAATAAACATTACAGCCTTGCAGAGCTACACAAGTCACTGTAGACTCTTGTTAGTAGCTACATCTTTTTTATTTTTATTACAACATTAGAAATGTGCAAACAAAACATATGAGATTTCTTGTTGAAGAGTCTATATTGCATTGTTGGTCAGTGTAAAAATGAATTGCAAATAAAAAGAACCTGTGTGTGTGAAGTCTGGGTAGCACAACTAAGTTTGTACAATGTGACAGGAAGTGGTGGTCACAAAAAGCCAATGACCTTAAAAAAAAAAAGGTAGCTCTAGATACTAGATTACTCATCACCAAAGAGACGTATGTGGTGTCTCAATCTTCTTTGTTCGAACTAGAACATATCATGTTGATTTGCAAGAAATGATGACAAAGTGAGAGCATTTCCCACATTGCTGCATTTACATTTCTCTGTAGAAAGAAATGTTTAAACCTGGTTCCTGTTCTGTTTGGTTGTGGCCTGCTTGGGGAGAACGTCCCCATGTTGTTTATCTATGACAGTCAGAGTTTTATCGCTCACTACATCAAGATTAAAATCATCGGTCCTGACCACAGAGAGCAATCGAAAATCTGATAATGTGATGTGTTGTGAAAAAAATACTATGAGCTGATCCACAGTGTGTGTGTGTGTGTGTGTGTGTGTGTGTGTGTGTGTGTGTGTGTGTGTCTGTATATTAAGTACATTATTTGCAGGACTTGTGGACTTCGAGTTTCCAGAACTTATGTGATCAACTTCATTGGTATACCTACTCAACCTTTAAATCCTCTATGGGAGATTTTATATTAAGCACTGAGGATTCATGCTATATGAGATTTGAAAAATATAGAATAAGAATAAGCAGAAATTCAAAAATCCTTTAAAAATATTTAGGTGTACTTAAAACATATTTCACAGGGGGGTACATCACTGAAAAAAGGTTGAGAACCACTAGGGGTTGGCGGTTCAATCCCAGCCCTAGTCGATGTGTCCTTGAGCAAGACACTTAACCCTGAATTGTTCCCTGTAGCTGTGTCTACAGTGTATGAATGTAACATGATTGTAAGTCGCTTTGGATAAAAGCGTCAGCTAAATGACATGTAATGTAATGTAACACAGGTTGTCCAACAGATGGCAGAAGAGATGCCTCTGCTCATTTGTTTTATTTGACGGTATCTGAGTCAGAATTATCATAGTTGTTGACTCGTAATCAATGAGACAACTGTCATTTTGGATTGTAAAAAACTCCTACATCCATATACAACAATTAATAACAATTAATAACAATTTGAGTCCAGCAGTTTGTCATGCCTTGAAGCACACGTTGCACAAGTGATGATTGATTTAGATAACCCCCCCCCCCCCCCCCCCCCGTCAGTTTTTAAAGGTTGGATCTCTTCTTTTTTTTGTATTTTTCTACTCATTTAGCATAATTTAAAATATACAGTATATATTATCATGTCATCCTTTTACCACACATTTACTCTCTAAGTATAATTTTCGCTCATGCAAAGTCACAAGGCTGTTGTCTGTCTTGTAATATCAAAGTAAAAACATGGCCTCACTTAAAGAGACAAGAGCAGGAAGAAAAGCTGCAGCCTTTTGGGGGGATGAAACGTGTGGAGGTTTCCATCTGTACTATGACTTATTGCCACCAGAGGGCAGTGTGGGCTGCTGCTTTGGCTTTCGAGTGAAGAGTGCCACACACCTTTGTGTTGAGCTGTACATTTCCCCTCTTCAGTTATATATAGGGTTATATATATATATATATATATATATATATATATATATATATATATATATATATATATATATATATATATATATATATATATATATATATATATATATATATATATATATATTCAGAAAAACTGTTTCAGTTTTTGAGTGCTGGCTTGAATCTGACATGACATGCACATGTACTTAAAATGTTGTGTTTGGGATGCTTTTGTTCATCAAAGTTAAAGCAGGCCAACTATGTGTAATTAAGGAAATATAAAAGAAAATAATCCTTCAAACCAAATAATGTAAAGGATTAAAGTCCCAAGGCAGGCGGCTAATACAACAAACAGGCTCACAGGTAAGCAGGTCAAAACTCCCAACAGAAATTAAAAAGAAACAAAGACTAACTGACAAAAGTGGAGTTTCTCTTTTCCCAATTTTTCCCGCATAATATTTATAAATTATACTATTACACAACTTATAATCGACAATGAATCTATCCAAAAACGCCAGCCTTAAGGAGCTGTAGTTATCGTTCTGAACATAGCATCAAACAGATAAGCTGTTAGCTATCTAACAATATAGTGGTTATGTCTACCTGACTAGAAAATGAAGTTGCTCCCTTTCTTTGATTATTGTTATCTAAGTTTGTTTATTCATGCTTCGTTGACAAAGCCAGGCTTTTAGTGCATGTGAACGTGCTCCACTCGTGAGCTCATGGCAGCCACTGCACTGCCCACAATGCACTGCCCACAAACGGCGGTTACAGCGGATGAAGCCACCGTTAGCTGTCAGCACGGATCCTAGCAAGTGCTGCTGTTTCTGCTTTTGTGAGAAAGGAGGAGGTTATGAGCTCTCACAACTATCGGGTGGAGATTATAACAAGTCAGACATTTACATTTGACAGCAGGCGTTTACAGCAGGTGTTTAAATCAGCAACCAAAGCAGCAAAGCAGGCAGGAAATACCACAAAGGCTGAAACGTTACGGCACAATAGACCTATGGTTCCCAACCTGAGGACTTCCATGTCTATCGATCTGAGGGTCACACATTTATTACAGGGATAACATGATTATTGAATGTGTAAGAATGGATTCTTGTTATTTAGTTGCTTATTCTAATAATAAAATAAAAAACGACATGAGAAGGGAAAAAAACCCTCTTCAACTGTTTTATCATTAATGATTTTAATGCTGCTGTTGCAACAGCTCACAGCACATGGATAGGCAAGGTTTGGTTTGTTTATGAGATACTCTGTACGGAGGAGGAGGTGTTATGTCGTGCCAAGGGCAACAGGTCGAGAGCACAGCAACATGCACCAAGTTCTGCTTCACCTCAAAGAAGTGGACGAAAGCAACTTAGTGATTATCTTAAGGGTTAATATCTTGGGGAGAACCTTTGAGAATTCCTAACAGGGTAACTTTGTTTTGTGGAAATAACAATAATAATTGAAAGTACTTTTTTAGGTTCTCTAATATTTCCCCGCAGCTCCCAGAAAGGGAAGAAGGCCTCAGGATCTGCCTTTGGAGCTTGTGAATCAATGTCCCATTACTCTGCTTTTGGGTATTTTAGGAGCTAGATTCCCATAATTGCGGGTTACAATATTGTTTGTTGACCAAAGATTAAAATAGGAGGTAACAAACTGATGAAGGAACCAAAGCAACATCTTTGGAAAAGACCACCCAGTCACGTTCAAAAGTTGGATGTTTCAACTGTTACTTTTCTGCCAAATTGACTTACTTTAATGTAACAATTTCATCAGGCTTTGTATTGTTTGTCCACAGCAAGGCATCTTTAAACAACCTGATATTTTCAACGGGGTTTGTTTGCATTTAGTGGAGCAGTAGAAAGCACCCTGACTGGAAACAGGACAAGCTGGTGTGAGATGTGTATCGGCCAGGACCAGAGTGTCGGCAGCAGGTGGAAAACATTGCAGGATAACATTTGTGCCGAGCATCAGTGTTGAGGCGTGAGGTGCTTGCGCAGAGCCCAAAAGGTATCAAAAGAGCACCCACACAGCCTTCGTCTAGCAATAAGATTCAGATGCATCCCCTGCTGTACAGAGCGGTGTCTCTCATCAGGCTGTAACTCAACTGCCGGTGCCCTGTTGACTGAAAGCCACCACTGTTGCCTTCACACTCCCTGGATTTGGGATGCTGTGTGTCAGTTGGTTTGTGGTGATTTGATTATTGTATGGCAATTTGTTTCAACACATTGATTGAGTAATATGTATTAGGTTAACATAATATCAATATGATACCAAACAACTTTACAATTAATAAAATGACCGCACACTATAACCTGTTGCCACTAGAGGTCTGAGGGCCTGTTTTGACCAGTTGGCAATCCAGCCTGAAGTCAGCGATTACAAAAGAGGTCATGATGACATGTCTTTTTGTTTCTATTGTCAAATGGCTAGACAACATATTACATTGTAGGAAACTGATTAATTTTCTGGGGGGAGGGCCATCATCTACATGCCTAAGCTCTTAGAGAAAATGCCTGTAGTTAGCTCTTTTTTCTTTTCCTTTCGTGGGAGTTTTATTCAGTTTTATCATGAAATTCATGTGGCTAAATGTATTGACTAAATCACTAACCATTATCCTTTTTGGAGGCTTTGAGTGAAATTGAAAGTAATAATCGTACAGACTTTGCGGTGTTGAAGTTGAGGTTTCAATGAATAAAATGCTGAACTATCATCTGCAACTGGGACCCTGTCTGCAGCCTCAGAGAGACAACACCATGTAGGCTTCATAGAAAAACAAATGGCGGAGTTAGAGGAGATTTACCTGGGCCAACCCCTAAATGCACTACAATTAGAGAACAGCCCTTTTAGTATTGTGGATCAGTACGGCATGATTTTACATACCGAAAGCTTGGTAAGACAAGGCCAGGTTGGCAAAAAGCATCGTGGCCTTTAAGTGCCCGCTACTTGAAGTTAAACTCAACCAGTGCGATTATGTCTGCCTGGAGAGCAGCTTTAAAACTGACGATGAAACCCAGGTAACCTTGCAGGTAAAGGCACAAGATGGCATCAGTATTGTAAGACATTTTATTCAGGACACCAACAATTAAACAATCAGCATGCAGCTAAACATTTGTTTACAAGCATGCACATTTTGTTGGTCTTATTTCAAAATGTATTGACCCAATGATCCAGCATTGATGAAAAAAGGTTTATTACTGTATTTTGACATTCACTCCTGCATTTCAAGAAGATACAGTTCAGTAGTATATGACGTAATAACACTTGATTCAAAATACCCTTTTGTTATTTTACCAACAATGCTTTCAGACGTGTTTGATTGCGTGCCATTGAGGCAAAACACACAACACCTTATACCAGGTTGACTCGTTATTTACAGAATAACAACCAACATCTGAGATGAATACTCAACCACCATGTCTGTCACTTGTCAACAGATATGTTGGATGAGCTTAATACATGAATTACATAAATATCACACATTAATGACATCAACATGTGGCATTGAGAACATACATATATCTAAACATTATTAAGCACATGTGAAAAGAGAACTTCAGAGATCATGCAGTGGGAAATGGCAGTGAGATAGTGTCAGATAGCTATTGTATGTGTGGAATTGGTGTGACAGTCTCAAACTGTGCATACAGTAAATGGAAAATCACTTGAATATACATTACTCTGGAGCTGAGCGCTTTAAACTACAAATACAATTTCACCATTTGCTAAGACTATTTTATTTCACTAATGGTTCTTAATTCTGTTTATTTTAATATTGGAAACTCTGAGTCTAACTGTGATGAATGCTTTGATGAAAAACAAATCATTGACAGAAAATATCAAAATGACTCATCCTGAAACCCAAAGGGAGCTCATGAAGATATAACACCTCTAGGTTGAAGATAATACTAATACTAATACTAATAATAATAATAATAAGTCATAGATGTCACTATAGCCAAGTTTAGCATTTCATTTGAATGAAGAGAAGAAAAGTTGAATGGTTGAATTTCATTTTTGAAATAAATGTAATTGAGCTTTAAACACTTATAGTCTCTAATAAGCATGAGTAAATAGTATTATATCTTGTGAGTCATCAGTCCACACACACACAAGGTAATGTTTGCTACAGGTGCTTTTGTTGAGGCTAAGAGGATAAGCATGGCCTTCTTTTATGTTTTTGTTTTTATCCATCTGTTATTAGTCCATCGCTCAATACTTTCTGACTGCCCCTCCATAGTCTGTGGTACTCAGCTGAAAGCCTATTTGATTGAAGACACAAATATATGTATTATATGTAATAAAAAATAAAAAAGCTACAAAATGTATTAATTTTTCAAAACAACTGGGCACTGTAGTTTTACAAAATGTTATTCAAATAAGAATATACAGTATAATAAATTTTTGTGGGACTACTTTCGGTGGCGCATTAATACACATTTGGTGCTCCAGTGAGTATTTTCAGCAGCATGTTTTTTTGTGGGACTCAAAATAGACTACAGTGCCCCTGTTCATCAAATGAATAGAAACATGTCAACCGGTGCAATTGTGAAGCTGCCAGGTGTGTTTTTAATATTTTTTGGATAACACTGGAGGTCTATGGCAAGGAGGAGTAAGATAGATCAGACTTTGTCATTGTTTTGGTCTTTTAATGGCATTGGTCAAAGAAAACAAACAATTTAACAGACTTTGCATTTCAGAGTTTAGTGGACAGATGATCCTGAGACAAATAAAGAACAAACATAAACCAAACCAAATCAAAATGATGGTTTGTTATTGTGACATTATGTGTGCTGGTTCGTGGTTTGTCGCAGCAATGTCAACATTCAATCTCACGACCACCACAATCAAAGTGCCACCTACACACTCACAACCAAAGCAGAACAGTGACTCCTTTGCTTGTAAATTATTGCAATACATGCTGTGAGGATTCATCATTGTGTTATTAAAAAAAAGCATTTATCACACTCACTAGAAATATATTTCTAGATGTATAAGTCATCTTGCATACCCTTACCCAAACCAAGAGAGGGCGTTTGGTTTCAGCTGCATGTCACACTTGTCTCTTTTCTGAGAGATAGCTGACAGCAGAGTACTCTGTTCCACTTGGATTGATCTCCAAAACTGCCGCAGATCTTTTGGGAAAGTCCAGGACGCTGTAGACCAGTGGGGGGGTGGGCACATTGTTTGATGCCTCAACTGTTTCCTACAAAGACAATCAAAGTCAAGGGAAAGAATGTATGCAGATGTTTTAAATATTTACTTTTAAGTTTATATCTCTGAAGATGCAAAAAGATGACTGTGTTTCTTACTTGTACTGTGGGATTAGAGCTGTGTTGTTCATGTGGTGGTTGTTTGTCTGTATAGAAAGCAAAATGTGTCAAATATTGAGTCTGTCAGGCAAATAATCTTAATAACGGCAAGACCTGGATTTGAATGTACCACTTATCATTCTGAGAATTATAAGGTAATTAAAGGGTATACAGTCTGATTAAAGCTGGGGTGAAATGAGCAGCTGGTAAAAAAAAATACAGTTGTTCATTTAAATGAAATAGTTCAACATTTTAGCAAATATGAATATTCAAAGAGTTCCATGAGAACTTTGCTTTTGCAGTAATTCCTTGAGTCTTGGTGCCATCATGCAAGGACCTTTGCTATTACCTTTTCTCAGCTATCATATCTAGCAACTGGAGACACAGACGCACTGGGCAGATAAAGTGTAGTTTATTAAACAAAAAGGCTACAAAGAGTTAATTAGTGTAGATTTTTAAACTTTGGACAGAGCCAGACTCACTGTTTCCCATCTGTATACTAGACTAAGCTCATTGTCTCCTGACTCCAAGTCCATACAGACATGGGAGTTGCATCAATCCTCTGACCAAACCATCTGAATGCTGCCAATACCAGTAAACATATAATACATCAATCAGTTAAAAGAATAAAGGCCACAGTAGTGCAAATGCTAAGCGATTTACATTTTTGTGTTGAATTTCACAGAGATGTATTAATTATTGATTATATTGAAGTTAGTTTGATTAAGTTGATTGATTGAGTTTTATTTCATTTATAGCTCTCATACACATCTGCACATGTGGTACAAACTTTAAATCTGGGTTGTGATATTTGAAGACTATTTGCCTTATCTGATGACACCGTCAGCAAAACCATGCATTTATATACACATACAGGAATTGATGGTGTGGTTTTTGAGGTGGCGGAGGCTGTCAAAATAGTTCAAAGAAGCAATGTTCCTACCTAAAGTAGGCCAAAGGGGTTTGTGAAAACGCTCTGATAATAGTGAACAAATAATGCAAGTGCTTTTTTCCACCCACCCCTTTGTGATAGTAGATACATTCACATTTGCGTGCACTGAAGGAAAACTTATTTTCAAAAGCTGTGAATCATCATGTATCCAAAGGATGTGAAACTGCAATCTGGTTTGCATTTTTTAGCATCTAACCACACAATTGCAAATTTTTTCCACAGAATAACAATTCTTCTTCTTACCTCGCTTGAAAAATGTAGTAAACAGTCTACAACTGTCCACAGCTCTAAATAGATCATTTAACGCTGGACTTTCGGGGTTTAAATTAATCTCAGTGACAACTCACATGCAATATTGGTAATATTAAAGTATCTAGATGTATCAGGTCATAATAGATTTTAATAATTCAGCAGACATCTCTTAGGACTACCTAAATGGAGCTAGATGAAAGCAACCAAGGGTCAGTGTAAGTCACACTTGACAACAAACACAGCCCCCTGAATGATCTGTTACGACAAGTAAAACAAATACAGAGAAGAAGAGTATTTTCGGACCGTTTCTTTCCCTACCTTTGGTTCTCATGAGACACCAGATCAACAAGGGAAGTACTGCCGCCAACAGCACTACAGGTGGAACCACAAGGACAGTGACGATGTGAGTGGAAAAGAAACTGGGACTTCCACTATCTATTATTGTGATGTCATTCGCCATTGGAGGAACTGTAGGATTTGAAAGGAAATTATGAAAATATAGACTTGTATTTCTACAGGAAATGATTTCCCCTCACCAACATGTCTATAACAAATGGTTGTTTAATTATATAATTATTCAAAGGATGCTTAATTACTGTGTTTCCCAATTAAAACTGTATTGTTTGACACAATTTTCCCTGTACAATAATCATTATTGTTTTATTAAATACAAGAAGAGTTGTTAACCAGCACAGACACAAATACACTGTGTAGTACCAAAGAGCATCTCTGATGTGAGCCAACATTAAGTTGTAACAACACTAATAATTCTTATTTTCAACAATTTTCAATGATAAGACAAACTCAATACTTTCCAACTTCCGTTTGGAAACCCATTTCTTCCTACTGAAGATCTCAATACATGAAATAGTTATGAACAGGATCAGTTCATTGATCCATGGATTTGTTGTCAATTAGAAAAATATGTCTTACTTCAACCGCATACCTTAAACAACAATGCAACAAAAGATTGTACTGTTGAGAAGGACCTAATCTCTCTGTGTCCATTGGTTCATCAACAAGTTGTGTTTAATTACCTGAATAAATCAGCTGAATTTAGTAATAGCATTTAATTATATGTATATATCAATCAATCATAATAAAAATCTATGTAGTACGGAAAAATTAACAAATTAAAAATTAAAATTAAATAAGGAAAAAAATCCTGTAATTTCCCCACTGAGGGACTAATAAAGGATTATCTTATCTTATCTTATCTTATCTTAAAAGGTGTCTTCTCATGGTGCACACTCCACAGATTAGCAATCGTCCTTAATCGTCTATTGATGTAATTTCCTGGATCCCAATCATAGTCTGATCTTACCTGTGTTGATTCTGTTCTCCTCTCGGACGATGAGCTGCACCTTATTATTACTTTCTATGGGGAGTCCTAAGTCCATGAACAGAGTGGCCCAGTAAATTCCACTGTGATGTAGTTTGAGATTTGTAATGTGGCAAAGCACATAATTATTTTCAGGATGGACATCAAAATCGCCTTCTCTTTTCCTTCTGTTGCCCTGGGAATACTCAGCAATCTTTGTGTGGTTTGTTGTGTAAACTGCAAAATGTTTTGTGACACTCGTGTTAAATGTGAATTGAAAGGTGATGTTGGTGCCGAGGCTCCCAGTGACCTCCGCTGGGATGGGGCCTGAATTGAGACAAAACAAAGAATGTGTATGAGTAGGAGATTGTAACAGTTCAGCTCCACACCTTCTTTCTGTTAATAGTTGTTTTCATTAGATCTGTTTGTCTATTAACTCTCTTGTCATTTCAGACCCGGTCATTCACACCTGATCATCCTTCATTCCCTTCACCTGGTTCTCACGCCCATCTCACCTGCAACCCATTCCCTCGTTAGTCACTCACTACTATAGAATACATTTTTGTTATATTTTCCCGTATCTTCATTTATAGATGAGCTCGTAAAATGTCAATGATTTTTTTGAGGGAAATAATATGTAAAGAAGCACAAGAATAAGGCATCACAACCGTAATATCTTTTCAAAATGTATTGTCCACCTGAGAACGTTAAACCCTTCACTGGACTTATATTATGGACATCAGAGTGTGTTGTTAAAACGGTTATAATGGTTCATATGTTTACAAAGCAAACTCTTGACTCAGAATAACATATTTAGAATGTTTCCTGAGTATAAAGGCCATGCTAACCCTTTTTTTTGGGGAGATGTCAGGCTACAAATGAGTTTACTTGACATTTAATTAACACGTTTTAATAGACATCAAACTGAGAATCACCTCAAAAACATGTCTTAAACAGAAAATATAATTCAAACATACAAAAAAGTTACAGAAAGCAATAAAAAAACATAAATTATTATAAAGACAGCTTACCGTTGAAAACCATGTGAACTGTTACAATCAGAACTAACCCGAGAGGCTTTGAGACAATGTTGTCAACCATGATAGAATAATTGTGTTGCTTGCAGGCCCTGCGAGTTGGCCTTTGAATCTGTGATATTACTGACTTGGTATGTTGAATCCTTTGGTAGCAGTTTGTGTGCCTGAGAGGAACAAACCAAAGACAGGAACTTGCACAGACACTATTTATCTACCTACAGCATCACAAGCACCTCCTGTAACGGAAGTCATCAAAGGGTTTCATGGACATGTGGTGCAGACTGTTAAAAACTACGCTGAGGAGGCTATCACTCACATATGTGGAAATTTACATTAATTTTCATTTTTTTTCCATTCAGAAAACTGTCTAAACATCCCTCTACAGGGGACATGGTCAATCCAAGTTTCAGACTCAAAGACGACATAAAAAGCAACTTGTCTTTCAAGAAACAAAGTCCCTAATATTATAAATTATCCAATTTTTACAAAAACAATAAACAGCCCAACAACGTTTAATAACGCCTACAGTTATTGCTATGCAAATGGTTATAGTATAAGTATACTAATGCACATGCACACAAACACACACACAAACACACACACAAACACACACACAAACACAAGGCAACACTTTAACCATAAAAGAGCAAGTAGGTGTCTTTGAAGTCACAATTTGATGACTTTAAGACAACACATCGATATTGCTGGTTGCAAGTTTTGGTTTCAGTGGTTGATGGAGGTGGTCATTTCCTTGCACTTTCTGTTCTCACACTTCGCACTGCACAGGAAGACCCCATGCCCTAAAACCACTAAAGTGTAATGTTAGCCTCTCCACCGCTCTCAACATGGCTGGTTTGACAACAAAAAAGCACAGAAACATGTCCATGTTCAAAAAACGGCTTGCTGTCCAGACCAGGTGTTATTGAGCAAGACCTTAGGTGTTGGCAGCTAACCTCTGTAACCAAGATAGCAGCTTTTCCTGTTGCTGCTACAATCAAAGCAGTGGTTTGTCAGTAGAGGGCATTGTAGATGAAGTAGCATCAGATGGAAAACGTTGGTTTGTGTTAGCAGTATGAACAGCTTTCCTCCCAAGTATGAACAAAGAAATCCTGTGAAAATCAACAGTCAAACAAGCTTAGGTGAGCTACAGTGGGCAGCATTGGCCTATAGCAGCTCTTCTTTATACCGCTTAGCTAACCATCATCTAAAATAAAATCCAGGACTAATGCTTCTATAGAAGAGAGCCTCTTCTCACATTATACTTCAATCAGGAGATACTTGTTAAGTGATCAAAAACATTTATTGACAAGGTGCTAAAGTTGTTTAAATGTAAAAGGTATTTGTCAGTTAGACCCCATTGTGCCGTTATCATTTTAAAGGTGTGTGCCATGACTGGAACAATAATATTTTCCGGATGGAGTCGAGACTGACTGTGCGTGAGATGCGGAGCAGAGCTTCTGATGAGCTCAGTGGAAGGAAACACTGAAATGACCACTGACAGCAGCAGAGAAAGGAGCAGTTTGACAGCAACAATATGATTGGCTCAGGACAGGTAGTCCGTGGACACATGGTGGTTTTAACTGAGAGTGAACGCCTGGAGTCTGCTGATTGAGTAAAAGAGAGAGAGAGAGAGAGAGAGAGAGAGAGAAAGCATAAAGAGTAATTCTTACTAAACTTCCATTTGTCAGTTAATCAGGCATTTTTTGCATTTCTATTTTGTTGGATTCATCTCGTTGTTGAAGTTTTATTGTCCCCAGTTTCACCTCTAAAACTTAATTTAACTGCCTTATTTGCACCAAGTAATTTATTTAATTAATTAATAAATTTATTCAATGCATCATAGAAAGTATCAAACTTAAAGCTGCAGTATTATGATTCCGAAGGCCACATATTAGATTCCTCTCCATCAACGTGTCTATTAAGGGCCAATGTGTCCTTGAGTAAAAAAGAGTTTTCTCTCTTACGTTTAGTTGGAATGTACATTTTAGATACCTCAAACTCTAGATGTAGATGATGATGGTATTTTGCCGCTGTCAGTATTGTATTTCTGCGCCACCTTGTGGACTGAATAGTACAATGCAAGTCACTTGCAAAGCCCCAGAACAGTGATCACACACACACAGGGGTGGGCTGGTCGACAGGGTTGGGTTGGTCCAATACCGGCCCACCTCCATCACCATCACATCCCTCTGACATCGCCTGCCCCGACTATATTCTATGCTTCACAGAACAAGTTCAATTTACTCTAATAACTAAAGTCAATAATCACTGACTGACATTTACTCCTCGCGATCTGTATTCACAGTCATGGTTTCCATCTTCTTTACTCGTCTAATCTCTTCCATCAGTCTAACTTTGTTTTCGGTGTTATTAAATGACAATCACTCTTGCCTACTCAACACAGACAAAGAAGTTTTTGAGCGCGAGCCGGCAGTATGGCACCGGCACCAAAACGTAAATTCTTTAAAAAGGTGGAGCTGAAAAGCTCAGGGAGAAAAAGAAGAGATGTCTGGAGGAAGGTGCATCAAAATATTTACAAATCTCTGACTTATTTGGGAAACCACTGACTGGTGACAGTGATATGATGGTAAGTTGTGGCGTTGACTTGGCCAATGTTAGCTTGCTTTTCACAGATGAGGTAACATTCCCTACAAGCTAGCCTAGCTAACGTTATACATAAATGTCCACAATTGAGACCGTTATGATCTGGTCAAATAAGCAAGCTGGCGCTGTTGTCATCATTGAGATGATGTAATTTAACATGTTAGCCGTAGTCACTTGCTTACAATCGATGAGCAAGCTCTACATGGTGGTAGTTGTAAAGAGGGCAATCTTATCATTTATAATAACTTATGTCAAATAACACTTAAGTTAACCAGCGAGTATGACGTCTGTCTCAAGGAACACCTCACTCTCTGCATCGAAAAGAGCAAGCAGATACACCAGTCTAGTTCAAGAGGAGGTAGAGGTGCCCTTGTCACTCTCCTATCCAAAACGACCATTGACTACATCATCACCACCATACAACGCCTAATGAAAACTACCATCACTGCTGAAGTCCGGGAATCTGGAACGTACTCGGTCCAGATCAGTGCTCTGTTGTCATACTGTATGTGAGCGACTAGTTGCTGTGATCAGATGTGAGTCATCCACTGGGTAGTACATTGCCCAACTTGTGAATGACGTGCCGGGGACCATGGATCTGGATGTGAAGCGGTGTATTGGAAATTCCACTGATGGGGCCTCCAATATGGAAGGCCAATATAAAGGCGTCTCTGCACTGCTCTCCGAAAGTAATGTATGTTGATGTACTCCACACCCTCTCAGCCATTCAAGATGGAGAGACCATCAATGCCACGGCACGAGTCAATGCACAGGGATACATCAGCCAGCTTCTGAAGTATGAGACTATACTTACAGCTCAGATCTTCCTGCGAATTTGCCAGGTCACGTCACCAGCCTCTAAATACCTTCAGACAAGTGGAATGGACATCCTGACAGCTCATCAGATGGTTGTGGCTGCAGAAGCAGAGCTGAAGGATATGAACAGAGATTGTCAAGACAGTGGCCGACAAATTTGTCCAGTGGGCCAACAATCAACTACAGGAGCAAAGCTAGGAGACTGAGCTGGAGGTGTAGACCACTCTGTTACAGAAACAGGGAAGAAGGAAGAAATCCTTGCCTGCAGAGATGGCCCGAGATGAGGCTGTGACTGATGCCGAAGCATCATACAAGATTGAGGTCCACAATCGAATCATGGACACAGTCGCAGGAAGCATTCAACAGCGTTTCCTCAAGAATAGCAGTTTGTATGCCGATCTAGCAAAAAAACTTCAGCCAGTTAACATCGTACGGCAATAGTTTCCCAGAGGAAGCACTCCAAGAGTTGAACAAGTGGTTGCTGCCATTTGATGACAGAGCAACAATGGCCGAGTTACAAAGCGAGCTCAAAAGTCTGGCACGACAGTGGGATAGACTGAAGGCATCAGTATTTGAGGAGTACACAACCAAGACAACAGAACCCTGGCCGGAGGATGCTGAAGATGAAGCAGAAATGCTTTACAAAAAGTGTTCATCTTGCAAGGACTGTCCAATCTGTTGCTACCGAGTTTTGAAGCAGTACAACCTCCTGACAGGCCTTGCATACAGGTTCCAGCTTACCCTCTCTGTCACACAGGTAGCATGCGAGCAAAGCTTTTTGACGCTGAAATATATCAAAAACAGACTCAGGAGCTCACTCTCTCAACAGCACCTGAAGGCTGTTATGTTGATGGTTACTCAGACAGATGTTTTGCAGATGCTGGACAGTGAGAAAATCTAAGTGAGCTGCTGCATAAACTACTTGTGTAGTGAGGTAATAATAACACATGAATATACAGATATTGTTTTCTTATTACCATGTGACTATAATGCACCTGGGCCGGCAGAGTTAGTTTAGGTTCTGTTACTTCACTTATTTTTTTATTATGCACCTTCAACACCCCTACACACACACACACACACACACACACACACACACACACAGCATGCACCACTACTAATACCACTGATGTTCACACCCCATCCTTTTTTCTCTCATAGAGAAACACACATGACGAACATGCCACTCACTTCCCCTGTGATGTTATTTTCTCATTTCCTCATTTCCTGCATCACAGTTTATTGAAATAATTTCCCTTTTGCAATTCTTACACTATGTTGTGTGTTAAAATCACTTCTGTTTATATTATCCAGCAACAAGTGTATAACCTGTTGTGATATTCTTTGAGTTCCATTACTGTGGTGAATGTTTCTCTTGCTCAATTTACAACAATTGTTCAAATTCTCATACATTTTCTTTCACGTTGTTTATCGTTAAATACAATGTTTGTGAACATCCTTTTCATCCGCTCTCAATCTTACCAATATCCTGTTGCAGCATCTATTTGCAAACTCACTCTACGGTGTTTGCAGCAAATACTCAATAGACTAGCTTTCAGTGGTTTTGTAATAGAGTCAGTGAAGAAATTAATGAAGCCCTCAGGATAAGTGCTTCCAGTGCTAGAGCTGAAGGCTGCAGCCATTATTATGGCATCCGGAAAGCATCTTCAGTTCACCGTGTGTGTATATCTGGCATTGCTGTGACATAAACTCATGGAGGCTGGAGGCCATGCTTTTCATACTGAAGGCATCAGTTGCATGGTAGTAAAGGAGGGCATTGACAGGAAAACCTGCATGTGGGTGCTACCGAGAGGTGTAATTGATGAGTGGCAGCTGAAGGACATCAACAGAATATGTGATTGCAATGAAAATGAGGATAAACAATGCAGCAGTGGTCCAAATTTCTTGATTGATTAATGTTAAAAACTATAAGAAAGAAGAAAACGTTTTTTTTCTTCATTTTTTCTTCATTTGTTTATTAGATGTTCAACATTTCCAAAGGTCCAGATAGTTACTTTTCTAGTATTAATATAGAGTCAAGTAAAACATACATCAAGATCGTACATAAATATTTCACAATACAGTAGAAATAGACGTCACCAACAAGACAAAACACCAAACAAACAGAAAAAAATACATACATGTTTGTCACCCAGTATTAATCAAAGACAAACTAATACATCACAAGATTGAGAAGAAAATAAATTCCAAAGCTACTGAAGATAAATATTCACATAATGTTATTCCAGAAAAGCAGCAAACACCAACCTCTTAGCATGTGCAAACAAAACTACAGTGGGAGACATTTTTCTACTTATCTTCTTACCATCTGTGAAAATAGGTTAAATTTATTTCCTGTTGTTGTGGTACTCATTTTGGTTACAATAGGCTGGTTTTCTTCCAGGAGAGATTTCCTTTCTCCATTAAAAGTATGTAGATTGTGTGTTTGCAAGTCATGTAAATGAAACTCAACTGGAAGAAAACTTCTTTTATATGAAAAATTGCCCTTTGTGCTAACATGAAAACCTATTTAGATTGATGTTGCATACATTACATTGTACTCCATTGCACCATAGCTATTTATATTGTATCAGAAAGATTTACAATTGTATGCAGTATAACTTGCCTTTTGGAAAACTATGTTGTCGTTGTAACACAATTGAGGGTAGTCTGTATTTTATGGGTGGTTCAGTCGAGCAGGCAAAACAAAACATGATCTCATGATAAAACAGTCCAGTGGATTAAAAACATATTCCTCACAAAATCTGACTTTGCTGAGGGGCAATTTGTTAAACGAACTTTCACTAAGCTTCATCTCACAGCAGGGATGGGAGTGTGTACACAGGCTGATAGAAAATCAGGAAAGCCCTCATCACCATGGTAACTGAGTTACTGACTCCCATTAAATACTGCTGAACAAAACAAGCTCCCCCCCACAGGTGGTTTCAGACACACCGATAAAGCCCATGTTTTTAATGTTATTACTGCTACTCCTACCAACAATAATGAGAATAATAATATCGTGGATTATAATGTAACTTAAAATATTGCATTCGAGGCAGTGACATATTTAGAGATCCTCACATAAACACTGATAAACACAAGCATAGTAGTTGATTTAACACGTAACACTGTATAATGTCAGTCATGTTTAAGGAAGACTGTGTGTGTGTGTGTGTGTGTGTGAACATGCAGGTTGGTCGCTCTTGTCCTAGCAAAAATCATCATCAGCCCATAGCAACCAGGAAGACGCCTGATGTCATCGCTGTCACCAGTTGCCGTTGGAGATCCAGGCATCCATAGAAACAAACACGCAAACAGTGCCCCCCCCCCCCCCCCCCCCCCCCACACACGCATAAACAACAGATGCTCACAAATTGACTTTCAAGTATGCAATTATTAGATATCACACACATACTTGCAGTATAAGTACACACATATATAGATTTTCTAGCACTTGCAAACACACACACACACACACACACACACGCACACACACCACACACGCTTCTACATGGGAAATCTACCTTCAAGCATAATGTAAAAAACGTGTATATGCCTCATGCCCGCACGTGCGCGCAGTCCCGAGGAGCCTGGAATAAAGCGGATGCATATAGCACATATACACGGTCGCTGCATGCACGTTCACGCGCGCACCCACACAGTGATTCCATGGGGAAATTGACTATCTGTACAATTAATGACTTCGTACATCACTGTTTGAAAATAAATCCCCCCCACACACACAGAGAGAGAGAGAGAGAGAGAGAGAGAGAGAGAGAGAGAGAGAGAGAGAGAGAGAGAGAGAGAGAGAGAGAGAGAGAGAGAGAGAGAGAGAGAGAGAGAGAGAGAGAGAGTGCGCGCAGCAGAGTGAGAAACGCACCATGTGTGGCAGCTGTCACGGTTTCCAGCGGAGGTATTCCCCAGCCTCATCACGACCAGCAGCCTGCCAGTGTTCACGACTCAGCTTCATTTTGTTTCAGCGAAAAGGTAGAAATATAGGCTAATGGATTCATAGAGGAAGCAGACATCCCATCAAAGAATACAAGTGAAAACGTTGACTTTGGTGTCGTGTCATTGTGGTATTGCGCAGATAAGCAACAAAAAAAAGAGGCGCAATGAAAGAAACACATACGAGGTCTACAATACGCTATATGATGCATTATGTTATATGAAATGGAATTATTAGGTTTGTGAATTATATTTCAGCCCCAACGCGAACTTTTCCCCTCGCCCTCACCCAACCTGCGTTGACTGGCACCCACAGGCCAAATTGATTAAGCCACCCCTTCCAATAGACTCCCCCTTTCTCCCTCCCTTCCACCAGTCACATGGAGGTTAGCAGTGACCCGTTGCTCCCTCGGTTTTGTGGCAGTCAATCTCTGGTGCGCCTTGGAGACAGAAGAGAGGCGAAACCGCGGAGAACTCCATGGGCGCGTCGCTTTTTCTCTTTTTAGACTTATTGCATTTTATTGTATCTATTCCTACGGGAAATCTCTTCGGAATCCACTGAAGACGCTGGTAAACGACACTCTGTTTAATGGTTTATTTTTAGTCACCCAGCGCAGCGATGAGTGTCTGGAAGCCGGCCGTGAGACCGATTGGTGCCGTGCGGTGAAGGGAAGCTCCGGCTTGGTGATCAGCAAGAATGAAGTCGAGAAGAGATAAACTGAAGATCCCCTCCCTGACGCTGGAGTAAGTTCTGCTTTTTACTTTCATCTTCTGGTGCAGGTGTCAAACCACAAGCTTTCATATGAAACTGTTGTCAATTTAAAGTTATAATTAGAGTGAACTAATAATTGTATGTATGTGTCCATATTGTCTTAATGTCAACACACTGGCTGCAGTTCAAGCCATGCCACGCAGTCACCAGCTCTGCTATCATAACAGCCTGTATATGCTGATCGAAATGTTTTCTTCCAGGTCGATGACATTTTCTTTCTTCAGTATCTTGTAAACAACTCACAGTTTATGTTTGAATTTAGTTAATTTTTAAAGCAGGAATGTATTATCGGTATTATCCCGATATAACTCCCTGCAGTTGAATCAGTTTCTCTGCCTGTCTGTTAATTTTTTTAAATAATTGAACCCACTGGATGTAGGGAAATCCAGCTTGCCAGTCGTGAAGTGAACCTGTTGGCACACTTCATGTTTTAACTTGTAAAACCAAACCACTGACAAAAATGAGAACTTGTGAAGATGAGGAGGTGGAGTTATTCTTTCTGACGTTTTAGGCAGTTTAAATATCGGTGGGAACACTGTTCAGTTTTACAGATCCTTCCAAATGTTTCTGAGGTAAAGCTCATGCCTCAGTGTAAGTTCTGTATTCGTGATGTTTTGTGTTTGTTTTACTTCACATGAAGTCCATGAATCACATGCTCCCCCTCACAGCACCAAGACAGACACATGGCTCTGTCTTTAGAAAAACAGATATTTTATTTCCATATATTTGGCAATCTGTGAATCCTATCTCCATCAAAGGACATGGCTGCAGTCTTATGTCCGCCCACGGCTTCCTCCAGCTTGAATGTAGTCCTTTTTTTGTGGAAAAGGAAGGGGGGGGGGTACCTGCTGCCCACTAGATGCTGATCCAAAAGGCGTAGGAGCTCCCTCACATCCCCATTCTCTGATCCATCCATCTTCCTCCTCCGTGGATGATCTAAGCTAAGCAAGTGCTGATATTGTTTCAATTTAATTGTTAGGCTCTTATAGCTGCTCCCGCGCAGAGATACAGGGGAGGATTCACGCTCGGCAAGCAGGGAGGGGCTCCTCAGGGTTTTATTGGTGGCTGTTCATGGACGCATTAGTCCAGACACATATCTCCTTGAAATGGATCACTGATGTAGGTTTTAGGATGGGCGGTTTCACCCCCAGCAGTGCAAAAACGACAAGCATGGCATACAACTGTTGAATTGTATTCAGACTACTTACTACTGAAAATTGTGCTTTGCAAGTATTCAGGGACACAATATACTATTTTCAAGACGCACATGTTTCGTAAAGATGTCTTAAAGCACCATCATTGTTTTGAGATTTTTATTTAAAATTATAGTATTTTATTCATGCAACAACGTGACTAAAGTATCTTGGAATTTGATGATACTTCTAAATACAATTCTACATGTTCTTGCCATTTTAGCAGTAAATACAATCCTGCCACTATCTTCCCACAAAAGCCTGAAGCGGCCACTGTACTTAATTTTATTAAAGCTACCTGTACAACTTGAACATCTTTGCACATCAGAAATGAAGTCACCAATGATTCAGTCTGACATTTCGTAATCAGTTTACACTCTGGACAGGAGTGTCGATGAAGTGCCGACAAAATGGAAATGCAAAAATGAAAATGATGGACGATTTACTTACTCAAGCGCCGTCGAGAGCTTTGGTTTATGTTTCTGAGGGAGAGATACAACGTAATGAGTTGCATGTGTTGTCGAATTATAAGCAGACACTACAGAATAAGGAGTCTTTGTGCAAGGAGTTGTTTTCCTACCATCCTTCCTGTATTACTATGACAACACATTCATTAGTGCTTTTGGTAGTGCTGTGTTTAGCACCGAGAAGCCTCTGCAGCACTGAGACAATAGCAGAGCTTAAATCTGAGCAGGAAAATCAATAGAAAACAGCTAATGCGCTGGGTCAGCATCAGGAAGCTATAGCCTAGGATGGCTAAGAATGCATATTTTGATGCAGAAATAGAGCATTAAGAAATTGTAGACTGTACATATTTTGTGCAGGACTCCCCCTAAGCGTATTGTTCTTGGGGAGCTGAAGTCAAGCCCCAACATCATACCATATAGTGGGGTTGTCAGATGTCAGACACTCCCAAACACTGTTAAAGGTTGCATTAGATGTTTAGTAAACACGTGCGATTTCCTTTCTGGTGTGTTTACACCCATCTGCCAACTTCCTATGGTGTAAAAGCTCAGGAGAGGTTAGAAGCCGACAAATCAGATGCACCCAGTGTTGCAACCAACCAGCCTGTAACAAACACTGCTAACAGAGAGGCCGCAGCATCACCCTGCACACAGCCGACGAATGTCTGTCACCGTTGGCTGTTGGTGTCTGCCAACGAGAGGCAGGCAACAACCTCTAACCCCGGACTGAAGCTTTGCTGCTGACAGACGCTGGTGTGCTGAGGTGCTGAGTCAGCGCACTAATCCATGCAAACATGTCTTGCCTTACAGTTTGTCGCCCACATGCCAGAGCCCCACTCTCCTGAGCCCATGCAGCCCCTGCAGCCCCTGCAGCCCCTTACAAACCCTTCATCCCTGGAGGTAAGACAGCCAGGTCACACACAGATCGTTTCTATGTACTGAACATGTTAAGTGCCTTTTTCTTTAAAAAGTCTCTCCTCAACGTTCACTATAAAACCAACAATACATGTATCCACATAACAAGGAGTCTGTGTAGGTAAAGCCTAAACACATACATGTGCCACATCTTTGCACTGGTGGACAAGTCTTGGGCTGAAGTACATGAAGTACAATTTTAAAATCTATTCTTAAACTGATTACTAATGAAAAAAGGCTAAAACAGGGCAGATATATATGTTATTCTTCTAGTTAAACGTCGAGCAGCTGCATTTTGTAGAGACAGAGATAGCTTTTTGGCTTAATCCTGACATTATTTATGTCACAAGAAATGTAGGACATTCATGAGACTTTGGTCCTGGCTGTTGCTTCAAAATAATATATTTTTATTATCTGGTTATTATTTAAATAAAAATAAAAATAATGATTGACTCTTGTGCTTTGAAACCTGTCACACGATCTTGTAATTTGAACATATGACAGCTGGGTTAAATCTGCTGAGGAACACAATGTCATATGATCAAAAGCTCCAGCACAGCTACTAAATGGACCATGTGGTGTGATTGTAATGTTAACTTCATTGACATTAACACATTTTAACAACAACCTCAGTGGTTTTATAATTAAAGATAAAACAGAATAACTCCATAAATATTGCGGATCATAAATGGAATAAATATGGATAGAAAGGAAATATGCAATAAGTCTGAGTTGTTCTTTGCTATATAAAGGTGGCTCTGTTTCACCGGTGAAGACCCATCATTTATTAGTTGTCTCTAAGTCTATGTAGGTTGCTTGGCAACGGTGCTGGGTGCTGTGGAGGAAGGCAACACTGCAAACAGAGGCGGCTGCATCCAGCATGTTTCTGGATGTGTGAGCGGTGCTAGGGTGTCACACCCCACACTGTACAGTAATGGATCCCATTTTCACAGTTGAAATATCAGCAAATATTTAGTGGAAATGCAACAATCAAATGAGATAAACATGAATTCCTTCACAAAACTCAGTATTTACAGATTTCTTCTGATTGCACATTTCTTGGCATCATTCTTCACAGCATTTTGCATTGAGACCTCCCTGTGTTTCAACATCCAGAAACATGTTCATTCTTATGCATCAGATTTTATATTTGTATGCAAGTAAATTGCTTGCCGGCATACAACTTTTATTCTGATACAAAACCTCTTGATGGCATCAAGGACACAACTGGTATTTGGTGCAGAATTCATATAAAGTGTTTGGGGAGAGTGAAGCATATAATACACTTTTGGTATTTTAATGTTATGGCAACTTAAAGTAGCAGTTGTCTAAAATATAAAAGTGAGAACAAATGAACACGAGTAATCATTTACATCTGGGTTTAAAAGATAATGAGCTGTACTGTTTGCAAAATAAGAGTGAACCCAACACTTAAAATGCACCTCAAAAGTGAAGGCCTGGGCAATTGAAAGGCTGGACTGTCTGTTACTTAAACAATAAGGTACTCGAGGCAGTACTGTATCATCAATAATGTACTGTCAGGCTTAACAACACCCTTGAACAGTACATTATTGACGATACAGTACTGCCTCAAGTAGCTTATTGCTTTTATAATACGGTTGCCTATGACATTATAAATAGTAAGTAAAAAGTAAGCTGCCTTTCAGCACAAAATAGTTTAGCCACCAAATGTTGTGTATCGCATTTCAGTAGCATAGAGAAAATAGTCCCCGTATGTGTGGCTGTTGCTAGGCAATAGACAAACAGCATTGGCACATCACGTTTGTTAGCCTAGCTAGATCTCACACCATCTCATTCATTCACATTGCTCATTTATAAAAGTTGCCATTAAAATAACAAAAATGACAATGGGACACGTTCAATAAAATAATATTTAATTTAAACATTAGGCCTAAACATTCTAAATCAATCATAAATGCTTCGTAGGCACTGGGTATAACAACGTTAGGTTAATAAACGTAACCTAAATAGCCTATGCTGTTTAAACTTAATAAACTAAAGTAACGAGTTACTTGGGTGTCGATAGACTAACATTAGGCTGTTTTTAACGTTTGTTCATGTTGATTTGGATATCTCCATTAATTGTTTAGCCGTGGAAAATGTTTGTCATGTCCCCTTCCTCTCTGATTATATCGACCACTCTTGCTCTCTTTGCCGGTGGCTCGGTATTGGAAGTGCCTTCTCCAGCAAGGATATTACTCCAACGCTGTCTTTCATTGAGATTTTGTGCCCAGTAGCTTTGAAGGGAGCTTTCGGATTTATGTCCACTAACTGACATGATTTATCTTGCTTCCAACCCAGCATTAGAGAGAGTTTACACCAAGGTGATTGCAGTGATTGCTTGAAATGACAACTAACGGTCGCGCAAAATCTACCCGTTATTTTGAGTGTGCACTGATATGGAACGCTCAGATGAATGTAAACAGGTGTACAGGACATACACCCTGTGACTCCCTCTCAACCAATCAGAATGCTTGATTTCATCTACCCGTATTATAAAATAAGATATTAGGGAGTAGTTGATGGCAGAGCCCACACAAGAACAAATAGACCATAGAGCATTTTTTTTATATTGTTAATTTCTTCTAACCAGGGGTCTAGTTGATGGATGTTTACTACTCAAATAGTCTTGAATAGACACTGGAACTGTTGCAGAATGGTAGAACGAGGGAATAAATTAAGATTCTTATTATGTTTACAAAAGGAAAGCTAGTGAACTCCACAAATGTGCAACATTTTCATCATCAAACCAATCACACATACAGTTCTTATCATTTTGTGATATGTACATCAATTCAAAAGTGAGAGACTTGAACCTAAGAAGACACTCCTCACAACTTATAGGTGTTGACCTCTATCAAATGTTTGCAGAGCAACCAACCATTTGAATAATTGGAGTTTCAGTCAAATAAATAAAAGCAAACGTCTTTTGATCTGATATGCTTCTGCAGATACAGCATTCCACTAACTATGTAGAGGCATGATGTTTTTTGTTCTGGTATAGAATTAAATTTAAGTACTGACAAACTGGGTATAAATAGTCTTCATGACCACCAGAGGTACCATGTGCATTGGAATGTACCACTGTATATAAGTTTTGCCAGGATCCTCCCTCTGACAGACTCCTCATGGTATCACCCAACAACATCTTAAGCTGCTTTCAAGTTCTGTAGGAAATTGAATGCACATGAGTGACTAAAGAAGTAAACGTAAAGACTGTTTCTATAGCAATGGTTCTGACTCTAATTTATTTTTGACAAATTGCTCTGCAGGTTTCCGCACAACCAAACATTACATCACGGCTTGTAGGCTAGGCTATCCTAAAAATGCCCGGCCTTAACGTCATAGCCTAGTGTAAGTCAAGTTAGTTTTCGCCATATGTCACATTTCTCTGCTAAATGTAATTACAAATAAATATTGTCAATGTGTGAAAAACAAGCAACATCCCATTTGAACTAGACTGGTGTAACCAAGTGCATTGTGTGTCACGTTAACACCGTAACTTGTGACGAGCATTCGTTTGATAAATAATGGTTAGTTGGAGTCCTAAACTTTCCCACTACGCTGAGGAACGAGCAGCACTTGAACGCAGCATTGTGCTCCAGCTTGCTGGTACAGAAACAGACGCAACCAGCAGCGCGTGCTTTGGCCAAACTTAAGTGTGCTGCTGTGTGTGTGAGCGTGAGTGAGTGTGAATGGTTCAACACAAAACAAACCTGCGTCGAGGAGGCGATGTGTCGGGGACAGGAACGAGGAGCCGAGCGGTGGATGTAACGGCAGCTCCACGAGGCAGGCTGAATACAATAGGAACCGCCGAGGAAAGATGACGATGGTGGAGAGCGGAGCAGCAGCAGGGCACCGGGTTTCACATAGACCCGAGCTTCGGTTGTCTTAAACCACCATTCACTTTAAAACTGGGTTTTAAATGCAAGAAACCCCCTCCAGCATGTCGGATCCGAGCCACTGGTCCGCGGGGCCAAACCAGAACAAGTCCCATTTTGTTCCGGGAGCTTTGCTGAAGCGCTCAAAAAGGTATCAAGAGTCGGGATGCGGAGGTTAAACACCAGCTAGTTAAACTGGTTATTTCGGCTGTTTGTTGTTGTGTTAAAAAGCTATCGTGTATCATTGAATCAGCGGGTCCTCCCGAGCTTTGAAGGTGTACGCTTTCATGGGGACGCGGTGCTAAAACACCCCCAACAGAAGCTAACGTTAGCTCCGGTCTCGTCCCTGTTAATCCTGTTGGTTCATCATGACTTCGTATGGATTCACAGCTTTTGTCCGGGAGAGAACTGAACGGAGAGTATCGCATGCAGTTTCCTCGTATTTCCTCTAAATGTAATATTCTCAAAGGTGATTCTTCAAATACCAGACATCGCATACACTTTCCTTTGTTTGAATTGGATGTAGTTTTCATTACATCAGGTCTATAAAGTCCTTTTGGATGGACTCACTGAATCACACCAGTGGAAGTTATATAAAGACACAAAAGGGTCTTTTTATATGAAGTAAAGCCCATATTGTCACTTTTCGCTTTCTCTTGGTGGTTAGTATCTGTGAGGATAGTTACTGGCTGCAGGGCTTAGTTAATACATGTGTGTCATGTTTACTGTTCACTGTCTGATGGAGGCCACCACACTGGATGAATGAACTGACCTTTACATAGATGATGTTCTTCGTTAGTTGTGGACAAGGGCGGGCTGCTAATAATAATTTGTTATTGATTAATGTCAGAAATTACATTCTCACAGAGCTCAATGCAAAGTGTAGAGATAGCTTCTTTTGTCCGACCAACAGTGCACACCCCACAATATGTAATCAATTAATATAAACCTGACAAAAATAGCACATCCTCGCATGTTTTGAAGCTGGAAATTGCAAATGTATGATATTTCTAGGTCTGCAACCAATTATTGAGTTGTGAGTTTGAGATCTTTAAATTCTTTGTTTTGTCCAACAAGCCATCGAAAACTCAAGTATATTCAATATATGAAAATGGAAAATATTTGAGAAGCTGGAACCAGACTATGTGAAGCATTTTTGCCTAGAAGATGACATAGATTCATAAATTATGAATACATCATTTCAGCGCCATTGAGAACCGTAGAATCTGCTCTGTGGATTGTTTGAATGGCATTGGTCAGCATTTGCCCCCTCTTTTCAGGACCACAGGATTATTTAACACTCCCTCCCGCCCTTTACACACACACACACTTGGACATCTGTAGCTCAAGATGGTCCTGCAGCTGCTGTAGGTGTGCACACTCCTTCAACCTCAAGTCTGTTGACAGGAGGTTTTCTCTTTTGTATTTTGTATTTCGTCAGTTTTCATCTTCAGCTGACATGGCCATGCTGGTGTGTCATGCATTTGCCTGCAGATTAGAGTTTAGTTACGTAAACATCTCAAGGCAGAGCTGCTCTGAAGGCGGAAATAATGTCCTCAGTGGAGTTAAATCTCAGTGGGCAGAGACAAAGACATCTTGGTTCTTCTTGCTCAGTATCATAATCTGTACGAGACCATAACGTGTTTTTTTGTTAACTGCAGAAATAGCAAGTGTTCAAAGGATTTTCAGAAATCTTTTGTCTGCTTGTGGTTGATAACTGAGATGAATGAGCTCGACCAACTGGACCATAGTGTGTAGCTGAATGTGATGATTTATGGGACGCATTTGGGTACTAGTCCGAAACGGTCTCACTGTTATGGTGTCTATGTCGCAGACATAGAAAGAGTAGCAAGCTGAGCACTAACTGCAAACCACTAACCTTTCAATACCATTAATTGAGTAGAGCTGGAAGGAAAAAAATCAAACTATTTTCAACAGTAGTGAAAAATGCTGCACATTCTCAACTGGCAAGACTGCTTCTCTTTTTCAAATTTAGTAAACTGAATATCTTTTGAGTTTGGACTGTTCGGCTAAAATGAGACATTTCTAGATGTTCGCTTAGCCTCTGCGATGTTGCGATTGGCATTTTTGCTCTTAAAAAAACAAAAACATTATTGAACAAACCAAATCAATGAATACAAAAATAAATTATTAGAGAAAGTTGAGAAAGTGATTCATATTGGCATATCTTTCTAAAATACAATATATTGTGACTTGTAGTGTGGCACTGCCAGAACTGTGTTAATTACCATTCACACCCTTGTTTATCTGGGCGTCCATCTGACGGTAAACTGGTCTGCCCTCTTTTGAAGACCGGTCTCTGTGGTACATTTTATCAATAGTGCATTAGAAAGTTTTGTGAACACACCTGCAATAATCCTGTTTATTAATTAAAATAATTATTCTAAATTTAAAATTGAACTGAAATACAACAAATATGATTTTAATCTGTTACCGTTCTTTGTAAGGCATATCCAGTCTCCTCTGGTTAAAAGCATCATCATAATAATGATGATGTACACAGTGTTAAATTCTTCTCTGCATCTGACCCATCCGTAGTTATTAAGGAGCAGTGTGCTGCAGTGAAGCGCCCGGGGAGCAACTGGAGGTTCAGTGTCTTGCTCAAGGACACTTTGACAACATGTTGTGGGAAATGCCTTTGTTTAAACGATAGGCTTCTAACAAACTAAAATATAGTCAAATTAATTGCAAGTAAACTAAATTAGAACAACATTTTTTTTTAACTGGGTTATGGGAACATTTGAATATTTTTTCTGTAAAAGTCAAAATGGCAAATTGTAGTGCTTGAACCACTGGACATCCCCACCTATTTCCACCACTCCCAGTTCATAGCCATCATACTTCTGGTTGGCACACAAACACTGATGTGTTTTGGTGTTCAGGCTAATTCAGTTCCATGACAGCGGATGACAGACTGACGTGTCTTCTTAATCGGCCCTCTGTCATACAATGTCTTCTGTGTCCTTAGCCTGCTGCTCAATAAGCACACAAACACACACTTAGATATAAATACAAGCTGAACCAATGTATGACTCAAATGTTTAATCATAGGTGGATAAACCAAAAATGATTACACTCGCCTTAAAAGAACACAGGTTCATGTTGTTGTGCACAAGGATTAGTGTAGAGATAATGAATCTAACAGAAACAAATAGCCGGACAGAAACATGATCATAACCCTCCATAGCTTAGTTTACCCATGTTTCCAATGGGAGGCTGTTTTAAGTTAACCGTGGGGGGGAAATCACAAACGTATTTTCTAATTGTTTTTTCTAATGGTTAAAATTCCACTGTGGTGTTGGAACAGCTTAAACTAGTTCACAGGTCATGAAAATGACCACTAAGACAATTTCATCCAAGTTGTGATAAGAGATGCAGATGAGTGTTGTGTGATGAGGCTGGCAGTCAGTGTTGACGTCTCTCTTTTTTTCCTGTTGGTGCTCCAGCTGTCGCAGCAGCAACAGGAAGAGTCTCGGTGTCGGGACCCCGTCACCCACACTGTCCCGCCCGCTATCCCCGCTCTCACTCCACACTGGTAAGATCTTCTTGAAAGAAACCAATCTGACAGCTTTGTTTATTCATACTTAGCAGGATGGACTCATCTGCTCTTCTGCGTGCCCATACTGTTTAAGTCCAGTCAGTATTCAATGTTCATGTGCCTTGTTTTTATTAAGTAGGTTTAAATAGACTTTTTCTTACATGGAGATGAAATTGTGAGCTTCACACAGGTTTTATGTGAACACACACTCAGTACTAGAACTTGTGAGGTATTACAATGTTGTTATTTAAGGTTAGAATTTGGCAGTATGGAAGCTTTGACTGTTTGATTAATTACATCAATGAAGTTGCAAGTAAACATATCACTGTTTGAGTCATGGAGCATACTGCTAAAGTATCAGCTCCTCTCATGATAATATTTGTACGCTGTTGGGCGTCTTACTGCATGCTCACTAATACAAGATTAAGCTTGTTCACCTCTAACTATTAAGCTGCAACACAGAATAATTAGACATATTCAGATGACATGGAGATAGGGCTGGACGATATGGCTTATAAATAATATCTCAATATTTCTTTGGCTATGCCGTGATATACAATATATTTATTTCATATTAACTGTATGATTAAACTCTTATGTAGATTATCATTACCAGTATATTTACCTGAATGCTCTCAAGTGCTGTACTGTCATTTTGAAGTCAGACTGATCTTTGGAAATGTTTTCATAAATTGGACTAATTATCCACACTTAACCAAAAAATGTCTTTTGCAGGTGGTTGTTTAGAATAATTTATTTTTTATTTAATATTTATAAATTTAATAATATTTATTAAATGTTGTTTCATTTTATTATAGTTATTATTGACAGGCTGACTGACTGACTGACTTATTAAATGAATGAATGTGAAATTACCCATCGTGTTCACCGGAAGGTCACCTTTATTCTGAAGTTTGTCCCTGGTCGCGTTTATATTGAAGTCAGTTCTTGCACACTCTTTTCATAATGTCTAGTGTATAAATGTAACAACAGAGCAGTTAGTTTGACCGTCTTTTTTACAGAATTGAGGCTGTCATTTTCCATCACCGTTCCGACCTGAACATGTATAAATTTGCTTTCGCGCTTCACTTCTTTAGATCTCTCGGTCTTTCCCTGTTCCCTATTTTTTTCCAGATCCAAAAACATACATCCTGTATGCACATCCGTGTTCATGCTTAACACACACTCACCCTGGGTAGTGTGTCTGTGAAAGAGAGAGTACCACGGGAGAAACCGATGAAAGTATTAGCTATAACACAAAATACACAGTGTGAAGTTAGCAATAATTAAGCGAGCTGCGGCAATTTGCTTCTGGACCTCTGTAGAACATCTGGACCAACCGTCTGCATTGCTTCATGTCGCCAAAGGAAACTGTTTTAAAACTTTATGATTATAGCTTATCAATTTGGACTTCAGAGACGTTCAGAATTAATATCCGATCGAAGAAATAGAAGTACAGAAAACATTAAGATGGTTGAATGTCGAAACGGTTGTCTTCGTCTAACTTTCTGAATCAACAATAGTGCAGACAGTTTACGGCCCCTTAATGCCATGAAGCAGCTGCACTCTATGAAAAGAGTTTTGCTCAAGAGCTCCTCATACCAGCAGTATGTGGATGGGCTCCCTTTTGAACTCAATCATGCCGAGGCTTATCTAATCACAGAGTGCAGTCAGGCTCTAATTAGGTCTCTCGTGTTGTAATTGGTACTACTCAACCACTTGCATGTAAACGAACCACAGTCTCCAGTGAACCCAGACATCCAGACTCTGGTGGGACCAAACTGGACTAGGCTTTGCCTTGAATTAAGACGGTTTGGGGTGCTGCTTAATGCCGCCCGGTTTTGCAGTAATTGAGTGTTCCTGCATAGACATGATGTCATCCTTCCCAGAACAGTTCCACCATGTGGTTTTCTCTTCTCTATTTTCATGCGTTTATAATTACAGTTATGAATAGTACCGGAAGTAACTTTGTCTTTTGCTTTTTCAGCTGCGAACAGCCCTCTAGACAGCCCTCGAACTGTGTCGACCAGTGCCTGCCTCAACTTCCCATTTGCCCGAAGGTATGTCAGCACTTATTATTTTCCCTCAGGAGCAATATATTTGTTTTGTCACATTTAAAGAATCTCGGGGGGGGGGGGGGGGGTGATCAAAAATAATCGTGACTTTTTCCCCCCATTTAAACTGTTAATAACACTTGAGTTCAGTGGTCTGTAATGTTCTTATGATTATTTAGAAATCTATGTACAAATATGTAACTTTAGGGTAAAATGGAATTTCCTTTTTAAAATAATGCTCTGTTTAAACATTATGAATTGATTTGTAGGCATTCAAATGACATTTGTTTGCATGTTCAGCAGACCTGCTGTGCACTGACAAAAATATCTCTTTGTTAGGCTGCACTGGCAATTGTATGGAAATAATTATTTGAAAATATATAATTGTTATAGTTTCCTAGAGACATCTATTCACTGTTTTACTTTACTAATTACATAAAATAAAGTGTTACCCTACAGAATGAGAAGTTTTGCAGAATACTTAAATTTAAATAAACCAAAAGCAGCACTTTTAAAACATTTTTTTTTTTAATCACATTTAGTTATTTATTTGTGTGGCATCCCTGCACAATCTCTTTGATTGATCAAATCCTGTTGATGAATTGCTAAAGTTACAGGAACTACTGTCCAATTTGATTCTACAGTCAATGTAACTATTGTTTACAAACCATTAATCATTGTAGTCTGACACTGAACCCTTATTGTACAAATATACATTTAAAAAGAATTATAGCTAATTCAATTCGGTTTATAGCCCAATATCATAAATTACGAATTTGCCTCAGAGGGCTTTACAATCTGTACACATACGACATCCCTGTCCCAGGACCTCACATCGGATCAGGAAAAACTCCCAAATAATAGGAAAAAAAAGTGTGTGTGTGTGTGGGGGGGTCTGGCAGATGCAGAGAAACAGCAGTAAGCGTTCACACCTTCCTCTCGGCCAGGCCTCCTTGTAGCCGACAGCAAGATGAGTGCAGTTAGATAGAGGGTACCCCCCGAAGCCCACTCGCATCATTCAACCTGTTTCCCATGGCAACAGGTTTGTCTCGCTCCAGGCTTGTGTAGCCTACAAGTGAGATGGCACCTTGAAGACTCCCAAGAACAGTTGTTAAAAACTCATGAGCAGTTCAGGTGCTTTGTCCTAAAGTACGATGGGAACAAGAGAATTGGAAATAAGCATGTTTTGGCCTCAAACGTCCTGCATCCATCAGCTGCAGTAATAAAAACGAAAAGCCCTGCAGAACAACCAGTAAACAATCTCTTTTTATATATCGTTGTTTAATGAGGCTCTTAAAACTCATAGAAATAATGTACATATATTATTGTGTACGCAGTTAAAATGCACGTTGTGAAGTTGTCCTGGTCTATTTAACATCACTCCTTAAATTGTTGCTCATTCTCACAGCAAGTGGTTACAGATATGGATAGTTAGCACTACTGATGCTGTGATTTGTGAAATAACTTAATTGTTTCTCTGCCTGCAAACAACATGCCAAATGTTATAACGCATAACCGTGAGCTGGTTTTTCCACTTCAGTTGTGTTGTATATTGTGGAGAGGAGATCCTTTCTCTAGTAATGCTTTTTAGTCAAGATTTGTCTCTGTTATGTAAACTACATCCTCAAATTAATTTAATTTAGCTTGCTTGTGTCTGGGCAAATGAAAACTGGCAAGGAGGGCAACATTGTCAGTACTAATCCCTCAGCTGAATGCCAGGGGTCACAGGATCACTTGCGTAAGATTCCCAAAACTCACTGAAACTCTTTCTTTTGCTTTTCTCTCCTCTTTGTTGCTGTTGTGATCTCAGTCACTTGGCTCGCGCTGACAGGTAGATTCTTTTAATTTTCTCTCACTCTGTCTGTTGGCTTTTAAAGCTTGTTTAATATTTATTTTCTGACAAACAAAGTATTCTCCTACAAAATGTCTCCTTTTATGTGAAGGTATCACCTGCTTAAAGAGCTGCTTTAAATCAATTGAGGAAACCATATATATATATATATATATATATATATATATATATATATATATATATATATATATATATATATATATATCCATCCATCCATTTTCAATACCATCCATCCATCCATTTTCAATACCGCTTATCCTCATTAGGGTCGCGGGGCGCTGGAGCCTATCCCAGCTGACATAGGGCGAAGGCAGGGGACACCCTGGACAGGCCGCCAGTCCATCGAGGACTGGCGGCCTGTCCAGGGTGTTTTCAATACCGCTTATATTAATTTTAATTTAATTAACATAAATTAATGAATGATTTGGATTAAAGGACTTTAATTTAATTCTCTTGTAGTCAGGACTTCTCTGTGGCCTGTTATGTAATGAGTTTCACATATGAAATGCTAACTAATGCCAATGCTGCTTAAGCTTATGTAACATGCATGTCCGTTCCTATCAGAGCGGAGGGCCGGAGATGGTCCCTGGCATCCCTCCCCTCCTCTGGCTATGGAACCAACCCGCCGAGCTCCACGGTCTCGGTAAGTCATCCCAAAACATGTCACCTCCCTCCTCGGACTATAGCTGGCCAGGCGATTCTAACACTTCACTCAGTCTAAATAGCATGTTCGTTTATGCAATAAGGGACAGCGAATGAAGTCTGTGTTCCATCGCATTTATAGTTATTAGATTCAATACTTAAAGTTACATTATTTTTGGTCAATTTTTCAATAAAACCACACAACGCATGTTTGTCACATTAGAGAGTTTTATGTTAACTTGGCCTTAAATCTGATTGTTTTGTTTAGTATTTCTAAAAGCTTGTATCCTGAATTACTTAATGCTTTTTGGGAGGAAACATGTCAAAATATGTGTTTTGCAGACCAGAATTGTACTCCAAGTCAAGTAAACATTTAAATGAACAGTTTGCAGCGGGGGGAGAGTGTACTGGGTCGTTGGTTGAAAGTCTGCCATGTGTAGCTATTGTAAAGAAGTTTATAGGCTTGACCCTGGTGCAGCCCCAGACGTCAGTGGGGACAATAGGGCTCTTCAGTGGCCCTCACTGCCCTCTTTATATTGAGGCATTAGAAGGAGACTTCACAGATGTCGTCCCTCTCGCATTCTTTGGTTCAGGACACATGGGCCTCAAAGTTCAACAGACACCACGTCCTGTCCAGTTTGAAAGAGTTTACTTGATGCCTCAGGAGACATTAAGAATGACGTATTTCTCTAAATAACGGCGGCTCTGTTGGCCTCATTGTTTCCATCATTATTGGAAGAAATACTTGAATTATCGTCCGGAGGTGTTTAGGTCATCTTTCACTTGATAACTATTCTATGAATGATGAAGGTGAAGAGTTTAACCTGTTGAATGTAGAAATTAAATTAATTAGATCAACTGATGGTTCCTTCTTTGTCCTTGCAGTCCTCCTCGTCCTCCCAGGAGCGCCTTCACCAACTTCCCTACCAGCCGACTCAAGATGAGCTGCACTTCCTATTCAAACACTTCCGCAGCACAGACAGCATGACCGACGAGGATGGGCGGCCCTCAACCCTCATACGACCTCGATCTCGGAGTCTTAGGTAGCTAATCCTGATTTCACCTTGCAATGGATTGAGTCTTGTCGGCAAACAAGTATTCTTACGTCCTAGATCCCCTCTAAGAAAGGGGAAGTGTTAGTGGATTACAGTTGTGTTGACTATTTTAAATATTTGTTTTACCACCCAGTCTGAAGCAAGTATATGCATCTGTTTGATATTATTTCTTGGCCCGTCATTAAACTACTACAATTAATATTTTCTACATATGCAATGCAGTAATCCTTCCTGAGAGATTAACTACCTCTTTGTTGCCGATAACAACGTTTTAGATTAATTCTGAACAACGACTGTCTGTTTTGCACTGTTCATGAGGTCTTTGGCGTCGTTAAGTACTGGTTGCTTCTTATATGTCAACATGCCTGTGCTTCAGTATGACCAGGAAAAATTCACAAGAAAACATGGCATTTGGCGTCTGAAGTGCCTCGGATGGATCACACATGCGTGTTGGCCGGCAGGCGGGTGGAGATCTGACTGCCGAGCTGTGTGCTTTTGACAACTTTTGTCTGTTGGCTCTGCTCTGTGCTGTTTGTGCGATGCCTGAGTGCTCTGTGTTCTGGCACCATGGTGTGCCGTGCGTGGGCATGCTAGCTAACAGCGCCTCAGGGATCTAGCTGCTGAACTGTAGTCAAGGGGTGGGGGTGGTTTAGGGGGGCTGATGCAGAGAGCCACGGTGAGCTGCTGCAGTGTGTGTTGGGCAGCAGCCATCTAGTCTAACAGAGGCGTCTTTCATGACAAAAAATGCCTTAGGGAGCCTGTTTGCATGTGATAGGTTTACACCATCTGCTCTGTGTGATGCTTCATCAAGCAAGGTTTTTTTTAATTTTTTTTTTTAATACACCCGTCTCATCGGCCTAAATACTGAAGTGGTGTTGCAGTAAATGACTAATTGAGGGATGTTGATGATTCACACTGTTTGGCCAGAAGAAACCTCTGCTGTTGGTGTAGAAACATTAAAACCGAAATCCACTCCGATTGTAGCTTTAACACCTTAAGAGCTGCTGAATCAATATTGCTTTTGGCAGGTTGAGAAATAAAGTGTAGATGTTGACCTCGAACAACTTCTTTCAGTCTAACCAAATTTGTGATTTTAGATTCGATGCGTATATGTTTGGGTGGGCTGAACTGAATTGACTTTTGATCATCTCTAGATGACTGTGATGGCCTCGTTGACTTAACCACTTTCACACGCCATTCTAGCTTAGTGGAGAGTTGTATTTGTTGATCGATTAAAATATACTCATCCGTTGTTTTGTTTCTGCTGCAGCCCCGGGCGATCAAGTGTCTCCTTTGATAATGAGATTGTCATGATGAACCATGTTTACAGAGAACGCTTTCCAAAGGTACACACAAGAACACTGTTGAACATTTGTGTAGCAAAGACACTGTACATTGCTCTCTTTCCAATTTGTTGCACATGTGTAGTCCCACTTTAACAAAACAAAGCTTGATTAAAATACTGGTCCTTTTTTTAATTGCCTTAACTGTGTGTTTATGTGCCTGTCCTCCCTGTAGGCCACAGCCCAGATGGAGGAGCGCTTGTTTGAGATTATCACCCACTGCTCCCCAGACAGCTCCCTCCCGCTGGCTGACGGGGTGCTGGGCTTCATCCAGCACCAGTTGGTCGAGCTGGTTAGAGACTGTCTGGACAAGTCCCAGACAGGCCTGGTTACTTCCCGCTACTTTGCTGAGCTGCAGGAGAAGCTGGAAAAGCTGCTTCACGAGGTGGGGAAACTGCTAGTCCAAACGGCTAGTCCAGTAGCACGGATGTAGTAATCATCTGGGTCATGTCGTTTTTGCTTTTCGGTAAAAAAAAGACATAACTTAATTGTATACTACAGCTTTAAGCATCAGCTGATGAGCTGCTGCTTGTGAGCTCTTCATCTCTGGACACTCATGTGATGAAGTTATGAAAGGGGATTGATTGAGCTGGGGTGAATTGTGCAATCGGGCACGTCACTCAATAACCGTCTGATAGCTGAAGGCACACAAAATAGATCTGTTGGTGGAAATTGTCAGTAATGACGAGAGGTGCTTTTGTCACAGATCTTATGTGTTGTGAAAAATGTTAGTTTCTATAGCAACGTCTTCCCCTGTTCCTCTGCTCGCTATCAGACAGAAGGCATGACCGACTCGCTGAACTGATAAGTCTGTTCCCATAGAGTGGAACAAATGTTGTCGTACACACACTCAAACCTCAAGGCTCACTTTGTGAGCCAAGGCACTTTGTTTAAAACATGTTACGATACATTTTCAGTCATCTAAATCAGCGGACCCCAACCTTTTTGTGCTACGGGCCGGTTTCGTGTCAGACAATATATATTTTCAATGATAAAAATAAAAAGACACGACTGAAAAACAAATACCAAGTGTATAAAAATACACAGAATTATTGGGAACCCTGCGCTTGTTTCTCTGGAACGAGCCGGTCCCATCTCGGGTTGATGGGAGACAATGACACCCGACGTGTGTTCTTTATGTCCATTCTACTCCGTAACTTAGTTTTGGTCACTGTCACTTAGAAAACCTGCTGCACAAAGACAGGATGTTGGAAAATGGTAGCACGGTTTTCAGTGCTTTTTTTGGGGGGATCTCAGGATCTTCTGATCTTTGATTTTAATCCATAACACCAGTAGAGTTGTTGTCTGAAACATACTTTTAAGTCAGCCACTCATTTTTGCTAGCTTGTGGGTTTAATTCTTGACATGTGTCAAGAGGCTCAGACGCACAGAAGGATGTATCTGGTCATCTTTCCAAAGAAAACATCTTTCCGACTTTGATAATCATTCAACATTTCTTTCCTTAATTCTCTTTTCTTTATTCTTTCTGCGGACCTCTAGCTCTAGCTCTCTAGCGCTCTCTAATTAGCGGTCCCCGGCCACCGGGCTGTGGCTATAAAATAGCTACTTTCAGTTGCTGCACATTTTGAACATTCTTGTGTCATACACTTATCTTGTAACTCATGCCTGGAAAATGTCCTCTGGTGTACATAAAGTGACCGATTTTGGCAGCAAAGGTTGGAAAAACTAAACATCCTTTTGTGCACTGCCTCTCTATCTTTGCAACCGAATTAGCGTTATTAAAAACAACCTTTTGATAGTCTACAGGGGATTTTTATTAATTTGTCAACCTTCGGCCATTGCCTATATGCCTGTTACCTCATCTGTTTCTCAAGTGTGCAATAGCTCTACTGTTTGACCTTTACATCACACAGTTTGTAATTAGCAGAATTACTTTCCCTATGTTACCATGAACATGAATGTTGAAGAGTTCCACCTCCAGAAACTTCATCGTGAGAGAGCACATGGTTTATTACTAAAGAGATACTATGCAGCAATTCTTGCTAGCATTCAAAGTTGGCCGCTTCTCTTTGAGTGAATGAGTGAGTGGCGTTGGCGAGAACAAAGTAGTGAAGCCATTATTTTCTGATTGTTTCACAGCGGTTACTTTCTAAAGCACAAATAACACCCAGAAACATTTTGAACACGGCAAAATAAGAAGAGATCAAATCAAATAATGTTTCCTTTGTAGAATGACTTATATGCTATGCTATGCTAAGCTAACTTTGTGCCGTGTCTTATATTTAACGGACAGGAGAGATGAGTATTAATCCTATCATGGTCCTATCACAGGACACAAATACATAGTATACCATGTAGCCAGTGTTTAACTAGTACATCGTCACTCCAGTCTTCAAGAAAGGCCGTCGATGATTCATAAGAGACGACTCCCACAGTTATTATTCAAATATTTCCTCTTGGTGATGTCTTCTCTGAGGCATTTCTGTCAGCAGGCATCTCTTTTCATCTGCTTTGAAAACCCTGTTTTATATTTCCTGTTTCAGACTGAAGCAGTGCTTCTGCATAAATAAAAATATACACATTAATGTAGTATATTTGAATTTTGTATTATATATATGTATGTTCTATGATGCATACATGCCATCTTTTATCCCACATCTTGAAAGTGCCAACATGGAAATCACCAACTTTACCTTTTGTCTTTTACTTCTATTTCCCTTTTATATTACAAATATGTATTAACAGTTTTATTTTAATTCCACAATGATGAATACAGCAAGTTGTGCAGGAACTGAAGAGTGTGCAAAGTTTTACACAGATTACATATTTGGTTGGAAATGTTGTCGTATCTAACTTTTTAAACATCATCCTATCTATTAATCTATGCTTTTTTCCCCCCAGTATGACTTTAAATCTCTGTTGTAGTGTTATGTTCTCTCTTAGGTATTTTGTGAAAAACTAGTTGGTTGCATAAATAAACTTGTCATTTTCATCCCCCTTCTTCCATACTGTTTGTCAGGCCTACGAGCGCTCTGAAAGCGAGGAGGTAACCGTCATCATCCAACTGGTGAGGAAGATCCTCATCATCATCTCACGGCCAGCCCGCCTCCTGGAGTGTCTGGTAAGATGAGGAGAAAATCTCCTCTTAATTGAAAATAAGATTACTGTGACAATAATGTATTACCGAAATGAGGTGCTGACCTTAATTCTCTTAGAAAGTGGACATGAAGCTGATGAAGACAATATTACTAACCGTTAACTATGTCAGTAGATAAATGTTCCAACTTAAACTGTCATTGAGTTATATGGATAAGCCAAAAGTAATTTGTACATTGTTGTTGAGCTCGTAAACATTTTTATTGCTTTGAGCAAAAGGTAGACATTTTTAAGTAGAATTCCATTAACTTCCAAGAAAAAAAAAAAAGATCTGCATGTTTAACGATCACTCAAGTCTAATTTGATGTGGTTAATTTGACCATATAAATCACCCAAAGACAAACCCAGTATATCAAGTGTAATCCAATTGGGTTTTCTTTTTCATTTCCTCTGTACATTGATAATTTGAAAAGCTAAATGAAATTGGTGTCAGGTTTAAATTGGGATAAGCCCAATCTGTCTAAAAAATAAAAAAAAGTCAGCATATTGGCTTCAGCCCGTCCACATTAATGACACTTGGATGCTATTGACAGGAGTTTGACCCAGAAGAGTTTTATCACTTACTTGAGGCAGCAGAGGGTCATGCCAAAGTCGGCCAGGGAATCAAGACGGACATCCCGCGCTACATCATCAGCCAGCTGGGTCTGACGCGGGACCCGCTAGAAGGTAAAAGAGTTCTCATAAAGTGAAGTCTTACATTTTGTTCACACTTCAGGTTCATTCAATTCAAGAACTTTTGAAAATGTTACTGTCACATAAACAACATGTAGGAACCAGTTTCTGTGCAGCTAGATGTTAAACCATCTGAAGGTTGTCATTGTAAAGGTTTTACAATGACAACCTTCAGATGTTTTAACAGTTCACCGAAAATGTCCTAACTGTGTGAAGAGTTGAAGATTCTTTGCAGACATATTAAACCCTGTCTTTCTGTTATTTTTAGAAATGGTACAGCTTGAACAGTATGATGCCAGTCCTTCAGTGTCAGTAGAACCAGGTGCTAATGTGGAGGTAAACTTTCCCTTTGATTATTACTGACTACCTGTTAGTGTGGACAGCCTTTTATATATTCAGATTAGAAATTAAGAGTAGAAAAGAACATTTCTTTTAGCCACCACTGATTGCAGAGACCCATTTTAGTTTGAAAGGACACCATAAGTATTTTTTAATCAGTGTTTTTTTTCTCCGGAAAGCCAAGATGTGTTTATGGTAAAAGTAGATCTTAAAATTCCTATGAAATCTGTCACTGCAAATTTAAGTAGGTTTTATTTATATTGCCCCAAATTTGTATGTATTTGTCATTTCGACTACAAGTTGGTCTACTGGAAATACTTTATGTAGCAGACTGCAGAACAGTTCCTGGAACACAAACCCAACTGTAACAATCATAATCATCATAATAACCGTATTGCTTCTATTGTGTTGCATCTTTAACTTGTCCATAAATAGCCACTAGCATAACGTTTCTGCTTCCTCTTTATAGAATAAGGCCCCACAGACGCTGACACCGACTCGAAGGAAACCTTTTGAGAGTGATTTTGAAACAATCAAACTCATCAGTAATGGAGCTTACGGGTAAGACCAAAGGGCCGTTTAAGTTTTCTTTGCTCTTTCATGGCATTGTTTATTAGTTTTTCATTGTAGATTTCATTGTATCTACTGCATGCAAGATGTTCCATGAAACCTTTTAATTAAACTATAACAACTTCATTACATTAAATAAGTATGTTTAATGGTCTTGACAGAAACCTATTTCATACTTTCGATCAAACTAACCAAAATATCACCTTCTAAAATAATATTAGTTGAAATATGTTTTTCAACTAATTACGCAGCAGCATGTCGTCTTAGTCTTGCGCTGCAGCTTAATAGACAAAGATTTTGGTTACTCATTCAGACTGTCAGAGCGCTGCAGTTAGCCTGCAGTTAGCTGCACTTAGCCTGCAGTTAGCTGCACTTAGCCTGCAGTTAGCTGCACTTAACCTGCAGTTAGCCTGCAGTTAGCTGCACTTAACCTGCAGTTAGCTTGTAGTTACCTGCACGTAACATGCAGTTAGCTTGTAGTTAGCCTGAAGTTAGCCTGCAGTTATCTGCACTTAACCTGCAGTTACCCTGTAGAGACCCTGCAGTTAGTCTGCAGTTAAGTGATAAAAGGTGAAAATCCCACAGAGAAAAGTGCCAATACTTGACATTTGCCAAATGTCTTACTCTTTGGCTAGAATGGTGGCTGTGATTTGATCATGGGTTGAATTAGCATACAGTGAAGGGATTCTTCATACTTAGAAGTAAAAGTCACCCTTCTTGAATCTGGCAATAAATAGCCAGTGAAAGATGTGCCCACACGTCAACCCTGTGTTTGCCCATGTTTTCAAAGAGAATATCCCTTGATGTTGTCTTTACGCCTTTTTACTGTTAATTGTGTGTCTAATGTGGCTCATGTTGTTTTTAACAGTGCTGTGTATCTGGTCCGTCACAAGGAGACCCGTCAACGGTTTGCCATGAAAAAGATAAATCGTCAGAATCTGGTCCTGAGGAACCAGATCCAGCAGGCTTTTGTGGAGCGAGACATCCTGACATTTGCAGAGAACCCATTTGTTGTCTCTATGTTCTGCTCTTTTGAGACACGACGTCACCTCTGCATGGTCATGGAGTATGTGGAAGGTAAAATAGCGAACGCCTGCTGTGAATGATCTATGGTTGGACACTTTAATCTAGAGTAGTTTACACTGAATGATAATGTAAAACTATAACTAATTAATCCGGGCAACAGAAATATAAATGATCACAATGCGCATGTTTTTCTCTTTCATGAAGGTGGAGATTGTGCCAACTTGCTCAAGAACATGGGCCCACTGCCTGTAGAAATGACGAGGTTGTACTTTGCTGAAACGGTCCTGGCCTTGGAGTACCTCCACAACTATGGTATTGTGCATCGGGATCTCAAACCTGACAAGTGAGAACACAAATCAACTTTACTCCTGTTGTAAGGTTTTAACAATACAGGTTCTTGCATTTGCTTGCAGAATTCATTGAAAGTGTTGACTATTCAAAAGTCGAGTACATCAGGGAAAAATGTCTCTTGTTGATAATGGATTGTCTTATTCCTCTCAACAGTTTGTTGATTACATCCATGGGCCACATCAAGCTGACGGACTTTGGCCTGTCTAAAATTGGCCTGATGAACATGACCACCAATCTGTACGAGGGTCACATGGAGAAAGACACAAGAGAGTTTATAGACAAACAGGTGAACCTGGTTCGAAAGTAAAAACAACGTAGACAAATCATAGTTTTCCATGCAAGACAACTAACTTATTTTTCCCCAAAACTCACCTGTGTTGATATGCTTGTGCAGGTGTGTGGCACTCCGGAGTACATTGCCCCCGAGGTGATCCTCAGGCAAGGCTATGGGAAGCCAGTGGACTGGTGGGCGATGGGGGTCATCCTCTATGAATTCCTGGTCGGCTGCGTTCCATTTTTTGGAGATACCCCTGAAGAGCTTTTTGGACAAGTTGTCAGTGGTGAGTGCTGGAATCAATCATGAGAAGAAATAGTAATAATCTTGGGACTTAATTGGTTCCAACTCTGGAAGAAATAGGAGTCTCTTATTTTTTTAGTATAAATTCACAACTTTGTATCATTGCATATTGTTTTTATTCCAAATGCCATGTTTGTGAAAAGCCAAGATACAGAAATAATGTATTGCCAGTTGACTGTATTTGAAGTACAGTCATTCCATATATTCACCATCAGAAGCTATGTCGTCATTATTTTGTGCTTTTATTTGTTGTGATCTATCGTGCTTGTTTTTCTGTTTGTTCTTGCAGATGAAATAATTTGGCCAGAAGGAGACGATATGTTACCATTTGATGCCCAGGATCTGATCACCCGCTTGCTCAGACAGACTCCTTTAGAGCGACTTGGAACTGGTACTGCTCAGTTCACTGCTGATTAACGCATGAAAAAGCCACTGATGGTGTTTGATAAAGACTGATATTGAAAAATTAGGATGTTTACCCTCCATACAAAGCAGGAGGAAATGTGGACTTTCACCTAAACACAATTGTATTAATAAAGTACATTCAGTATTTACACATGTAAGAATGAATAATTCACCTTTAGATTTTTGGGGACCTCCTGTAAGTAAGAGATACACATATAACTCTTTTTATGTGCAGATATATAGATATATATTTTAGACCTTGATTTAAATGCATGTTGCCTCTTGAGTGTCATTGAAGTTGCAATTTCTTAAAACTTAATATTTGATTGGCTGTGAAAAATGTGTCGTTGTAGGCGGAGCCCCAGAAGTCAAACAGCACACATTCTTCCTGGGTTTGGACTGGAATGGACTCCTGAGGCAGAAAGCTGAATTCATCCCTCAGCTGGAGGCGGAGGACGACACCAGCTACTTTGACAGTAGGTCACATCCTGACTTCAGGCTCAAAGAGTGGGTTTTCTCCCACGTTAAACCAAAATACTGTATCTACTGGTGTCACAGCAAAGAACGACACTTCTAGTCCTCGGTTGTGATGTACCACAGTTGACAAATGGAAATGATACAGACCAGGTTCTCTATATTTTCTAAACAGTTTTCTCTGAACATCTGAGAGTTTTCTCCTGTTCCTGTTTTCAGCTCGTTCAGAGCGTTACCATCATTTGGCGTCTGACGAAGATGAGGAAACCAATGATGAAGAGTCTTCCTTGGAAATCAGACAGTTTTCTTCCTGGTCCCATCGCTTCAGCAAGGTTAGGTTCAAAAAGTGGTCATCCCTTTTGGTACGGAAGAAACTTCCAGCTATATCTCTAGATGTTTAACATGTTTACTTAACTTGTTGCCGCCAGGTATAACCAGGAAAATAATCACAAAATAATATAATGATGTTTCACATTAAATTACACAGCACAACATGAGCTGCAATAATTAGTAAGCCGTTTTCAAATTGTACAAACACACAATACTAAAATAAGGAGGGGAAAAAAACTTGTAATAACTTGTATGTATGTGTATGTATATATATATATATATATATATATATATATATATATATATATATATTGTGTGTGTGTGTGTGTACAGCCCGCTTTTGAGATAACAAAGTCATATGTTTTTTTTAAAGAGTCGAGGGTCTCTTGTGCTGCTTGGCGGTGAATTACACCATTTGAAAGTTTTTCAATACTCAACTCTCTTCTGTTTAACCTTTCAGGTTTACAGCAGCACAGAACATCTGGCAACACCGTCCAACTTGAGCTTCTCCTCTGACCGCAGCCACAGTGAGGAGAAGGAGGACCGTGGGGACATTGGACGGGTGAGTGCCTACCTGAGCCCAGAAAATGGCAGCGTGGAGCGCAGACATGCAGGACACATGGCCAGGTAGGCACAAGCTGCATAAACTGCTTTCATCTCTCAAAGCTTTTTTCAGTGCTTTAAGGCGTTTTGTTGATTTCTTCTTTTTTTAGCACTTTGTATAATTGCTGCAGAAAGAGTAACCTGCCATATCAGCAGTCTCCTGAGTAAAATCAGCAAGGATTCAAGACAGTGTGGTGTTGTGTGATTACTTGTACCAGTTGATTTATCCACTCAACTGGTCTTTGACTGTTTGCAGCCTTCGCCCTCGGGCTTCCTCCAGCTCCTCCCAGTCTGAGAGGAGCACCAGTCCTCTGGTGATAAGCAGCACCCACAGCCTGGAGACAATGCCCCGCTTTGCCCTCTCCACTGATGATGAAGGTAAATCCAGACTGAATTCATATTTTTGACCTTTCTGTTCACAACGTGTGTCCGTGCATCTGTTAGAGGAGGCATGAACAGTGATCTCATATATATATATATATATATATATATATATATATATATATATATATATATATATATATTTTATTATTTTTTTTTTTTAATCTATGATAACTGCAGCTGAGGTGGTTGTGTCAAACCTTCGGAGGATCAGGATTCGCAGCAACAGCACTGGGGCCAAACACTCGTCCCCCAAGGACCCAACCGGCCCTCGACGCTTCGGTAACCAGCTGGAGACACCGGACAGACAGAGGCTTCCTTGTGGTGGGAAGGTTCCCAAATCAGCCTCCATCTCAGCCTTGTCTCTCATCATCACTACAGGTAAAGATGGTTATCATCAACACAACTTAGTTGCAATCAGAAGTAAAACAGGCCCATATTTAGAAAATAATAATTGAACTGAAACCTTTTTGTTATTTATGCAAATACACCTCTAATTGATATGGTCATGAGCATTTACCAAAAAACACTTTTTTTTTTGAACAGATGAATACTCATAGCTCTAATAATATTTAATTTGGAGCACAACAACTTAAAAAAAGGCCCTTTCTGAGCCAGAAAGCTGTGGATTGTTCTGTCGGCATATTTATAGGGAAACGGTCTTGTTTGTTTCAGATGACTTGCCTGGTGGCCTTCAGCCTAGTCCCATCTCCCCACGCTCTCTGTCCTCCAACCCGTCGTCTCGTGACTCCTCCCCCAGCCGGGACCTGTCACTCAGCCCTTGCAGCCTGAGGCCTCCCATTGTCATCCACACATCAGGGAAGAAGTACGGCTTCACACTCCAGGCCATCCGGGTCTACATGGGCGACAGCGATGTCTACACGGTGCATCACATGGTGTCGGTGGGTGTCACCACAAATACAAATGGTGTCTGTAGAAAACACACAGCTTGAACTAGTCCTCGGGCGTTTTAAATGTCATGTGTCCATGTCAAGCAAAGTACTTTACTCTGTTGACAGAAAAGAGAGGTATACAAATGTGGTTATGTAATGCTCAACATTAACTCCTCACACTCGCTGTGTTGCTGTTTAACAGAGTGTGGAGGAGGGCAGCCCAGCTCACCAGGCAGGTCTCCGCACTGGAGACCTCATCACCCATGTGAACGGAGAGTCTGTCCATGGCCTGGTCCACCCTGAGATGATAGAACTGCTCCTGAAGGTACAGCAACTCACTCAGACTGCTGTCGCAGGTTATCACAGTGTTTGGTATTCGGTTTTAGCTTAGTTTTTTTTTGTATTCGTAACACCAATGTATCATCTTTTGCTCCCTATGAAATGTGCAGAGTGGCAGCAAGGTGGCACTTCAGACCATAGCACTTGAGAACACGTCAATCAAAGTGGGTCCAGCTCGAAGGACCAAACACAAAGGCAAGATGGCTCGTCGCAGCAAGAAGAGCAAGAGGAGAGATAATTACGACAGGTGAGAACCTGAACTTTGGTTTGCTCGTTCTCTGCAGTGTTACTCTTGGTTTGTTTACTTTGTGAGGTTGTTAACTGGTGAATGTTGGCAAGTCAGTGCTCGGTCTCCCCCCAGTGTTAAGTAGCAACTTAGTATTACTTTATTACATACACTGTTAGGTATGGTGGTTCTATTGTTCTGGTTCCCCTCAAACATGTCAGTGCAGCGTTATGGACTATACTACTATTAACTTGGATGTATTCATCAGCAGTATGTATTTTTTAATTCAGGATGCTTAAATTATCATTGAGTTTGTGAAACTAACGGATTCCTTAACACTCTGCAGCGCCATTAGAACACACAGAATACGCCAGAGCTTGGAGTCAGTGCCACTGCTCAACTCGCTGAACTACACAATATCGCATATCTGACTCTTGTTCTTCTACCTCCAGGCGACGAAGCATCTTGAAGAAGCTGTCCAAGCAGAGCACAGTGATGCACAGCAGTCGCAGCTTCAACTCAGGCCTCCACCACTCGGTTTCCTCCAGCGAGAGTCTTCCAGGCTCCCCGACACACAGCCTTTCCCCTGGCCCTTCCACACCCTGTCGAAGCCCCGCACCCGACCATCAGGCTTTTGGTGAGATCAGTGTGGAATTATTCATAATGAAATTACATGGTTCTTGACTCGAGCAAGGCTTTATAGGTACTTTATTTTAAATCTCATAACATCCACAGATGGTCCAGTCTGAGTGTCTCAATGTGCTAAAATATTGAGGTTTCTGCAACTTGTGAAGTACAATGTTTGAAACTGTTTTACTTCTGCTTCCCAGACAATAACTCTCCTCAGAGCACGTCTCCTTGTTCCAGCTCTCCCAGTTCCCCCGCTGCACACATCCGGCCCAGCTCTCTCCACGGCTTAGGCTCCAAACTCAGCACGCAGCGCTACACCAAGGTGGGTCGCCGCAAGTCAACCAGCAACATCCCCCCCTCGCCCCTGGCCTGCAACTCATCCTCCACCCAGCCTCTTTCTCCGCAGCGCTCTCCCTCTCCACTGTCGAGCTTTGCCAAAACCCTCCACGGCTACCACGGCAAAACCCTGTCCCCACCTACCATCGTGAGACACATTGTCCGACCCCGCAGTGCCGAGCCACCTCGGTCTCCTCTTCTTAAGAGGGTACAGTCAGCTGAGAAGCTGTCTGGTGTGTATCATGCGGATAAGAAGTTGTACACCTCTCGCAGGCACACGCTGGAAGTGCCGTTTTACTGTGAGGGGGACCTGCTGGGTGACTCTGAGGCAGAGGGCTTCTGTGGAGGCTCCTACATCGGAGCCGATCTCAGCAGGCTGGGGGGATACATCGGCAGTCAGAGGTTGAGGGACTCTGGGCTTGAACGATCTGAGCAGCTGGTCGTGATGCGAAAGCTCAACCTATCAGAGCGGCGAGACTCCTTTAAGAAACAGGAGGCCGTGCAGGAGGTGAGCTTTGACGAGCCGGAGGAGAAAACCAGCACCACGGTTACAGTGACCCCCACAGCTCCAGGAGCCCAAACACAATATCAGCAGCAGCACAGGACAAACTGGATGGTCACTCAACCCCAGACCAGCGTGGAGGTGGAGCTGGAAGTGCCGCTGGTGAGGAGGGTCACACTGGTGCCCCAGATTGCTGTGCAGGGCTCAACAGAGAGCGAGCAGGATGAGTGGGAGCCGTGTTCAGATGGAGAGGAAACCAACGAAGCACCAGGGCTGGAGGTGGGCATCACTTCATCTCAACCACAACAGGCAGGACTTCCTGTTGACCACAGCTGCAAGCTGGCAGCAGGAACCACCTCCACTGGTCCTCAGGTTGGCCCCTCAACAGAGGAGACTGAGTACAGAGAGGAAACTCAACAAAAAGGGCATCTGAGAAAGTGACAACTCGCCAATGCACTCATTTCAACTGCTCATATCTTTTCTTTCAAGTCTTTCAGAAGTTGTAAACTCATTTGCAAACTCTGGCTGATAAAAGTAGGAGAAGATTTTACTTGAATTTTTTATTTGTAAATATTTGCCTCAAGGCATTGCAGACATTCTGGTCTTATTTATTACTTTTGGTCAACTATAATGAGTTAGTATTGGGGCAAGAGGGAAGTTCTCATTGGTGAATAGCCAAGGCTTAGCATTTTTCTATCCCTAAAATGTGGTTTTATGTCTTTTTGACTGGACAGTTTTTGTATAAATGTCTATTTTTTGAATAAATTGTCACGGTACATATTATTTTGATAATGCTGGGCGTAACTGTTGTAGGACCAAAAGGTACAACAATTTTTTTTTATTTTTTTTTTTTTTTTTTTTTATAAAACTGTCAGTTTGGATCTGAACAGTGCAGTGTCCAATGGTGTAATACTGCTATTATATTGATCTCCATGAATTTAAGAATTACCTTTTGGTTCACACTGTAAGGAACATGGTTGAGCCTCGTCTTTTTTTGATCAATTGTCAGTATAATACGCTTTTTTATTTTATTTTTTTGGTCAATGCTACCAAGCACTAATTGGCATGCAGGAAAAAAACTGCTACGACACAACTATTGTTCATGAAAGACTCATTGGTGGGGAAAGAATCGGCACTGAATTATGGTTGTCGGACGGACGTAAAATGGATTTGCTATCTGTGTTACTTCGTCAAATTTGTAAAAATAAATGAAGTTCTTACATTCACTGGTTGAACATGTTCCCTGCAGTGTGGAATCGGTCAGTGCAGAGTAATATTTTACACTGAAAGTACAATCTGTTATGGAGACGAGATAAAGCTGACTCAAAAAGGGCATTTTGTGCCATGAATCTGATATCAGTGCAATGTCCTCAACGCCATATCCTTGAAGGCAGAACTGTCAGTTGAAATGTGTAATCTCAACTCAAGCAGACGTTTCTTAAGTGTGCGTTTTTTACCCCCACTGGTATCGCAATGTTAACATCTTTTGAGAATTTTGGTTGGGGATGAAGTCCTGGATGTTACCGATTATGTCACTCTGCTTTATTCAATATGAACTTAGTGTGATTTCATATCATAGGAGTATCTCAAATGTAGTGTTTTCTTTTCTGCCCACTTTTTGACATCTGACGACACACATTCAGCATGACTCTACATGTCTCTGTTAGCTTGTTCTACTCAACGCATGCAATTTGCAGGTCAAACATTGAGCACACAAATCAAAGTCTGTCTTCTTCAGAGCCGGGAGGGAAATATATTTTTCTTCAAAACATTTTGGTTTATTTTTTCCTATTCGTAAGATGTTTTGTACCTGAGGTGGGGAGGTGGGGAGGGGGAAGTGTCGACTCATTGTGTATGTTTCCTGAAACCGTAGCTTTCGTCATTGTTTTTTCACATGAGCATGTAAGAGACACCATGCCTAAGATCGGTTCCTACTTAATTTACTGTGTAGTGATGTTTACATCAAGGGGAAACGTGCACTAATATATTTTTTAAGTGAATGTTAAAGGTACATTGAGAACGGCAGAGGGAAACCCTTACATTGAATCCAAACCCAGGGCTTCTCTGAACAAATGTTTTATGTCTTTGTATTGTACAAATATTGATGTATATTTTGATAACAAGGATGTGTATAATACAGATATGTTGAAGGACTTGATATGCACAATGACAATTTTAGGCACCAGGATTTTTGGAAGTCTGACGTAAGGGAATAAGCTGTTAGTATTTTGGATGTACTTCCCAAGTTTTTAGGTATATTGTCTTATTTGTCTGTGGCTTTTGTACCAATTCTCTCCTATTTCTAAAGCATCAGAATTACTGATGAGTTACTTAAATCCTTCTTCCTTCTCAAATCTCATGACAACCTTTTACAGGATGCTTTCGTCATGTCAGTGCACCGCACGGAGTGATTATGTCGCTGAATGGCTCCGTTATTTTTGCAGCGACATAATTGTTTACAACAAACAAACATGCTATGTACTGTGCACACATTTTATATTGTGTGGCTGTATATGATGTTGCTCCCTTCTTTGATACCAGGAAAGAAAACAAGTCATAGAAGTAACAGCTGTTTTGTTGTTTTTGAATGTTCAGAAGAGTCATTTAGCACCAAGCTGAGAAGCATTCAGTGCTTTTACATGCACTTAAGTAACTGTTTTTTGAAAATACATGTTTTCTTTGATGGAAAGGAGAAACACCCTTGTATTACCTGGGCTAAGGGATGAGAGCAAACGAGGGTAACACAACTAGATTTTTGCTGAGATTTCTGTGTGTGTTCTTTTAATATTTTTTTGACGTGCACATTTGCATGAAAAATGTCATACAGGGAAAGTAATGCTACAGATGGATGTTTAAAGAAATAATGACTCTCGAGCTATGTTTGTGTAACACCTGTACTTTAAACTGTACTGTAAAAGGCTCCTTATTTAAAGAATGCATCATAACACATAAAATACGCGAGTCATACTTCCAAAATGTTACGGGAAAACACTTAGCAGTGCATGGATACCTGATTGCGCCAAATAACCTGGTTTCTTATGTGAATGTAAATGTAGTCGATGCTTGATTGATCTCTACTGGTTGAAAGCGTCGATCCCGTTTGGCGCCGGTAACCACACCGACAGTGACGTGACAGCTGTAGGCTGCAAGGTTAAAGCTAAAACAGCCACTGGAGGTCAGCATAGATTCTCAGCTGGTGTTAAACTTGCTCTTAAAGAACAAACTGGCAGGTCAAACTCCTGTGCATGTGTTCTCGTATGGACTTCTCTGTTTAGTGCATGCTGCATGAGACAAGCACACATCTGTAATACTTGATTGCATGGTATACCGGCGTTGTAGCCCTGTACTGTGTTTTCTTGTGCAACAAATAAAATTTGTATTTCTCTCATTTGACTCCTCCCTTAATCTGACTCCACTGGTCTTTTATGTACTTTATCATTCAAATTTAAACTTTTTATTTCAGACTCAAGGTCCAGATAGTACAAAACATGAACTAGAATAAAATACATACATAATCACAAGTAAAATACATAGATATACGAATGCCTTTTATAAATAGACAGCTGTACTGGTTGCGTGTAGAACTAAACTTTGTTTGATAAAAGCAAGATTATTTCATTTTTACACTTTAGTCCTCGTTGGTTCTACAGATCAGGATAGCACTATTACTGGCATTGCATTTTATATCATGTTCCACACCATATACAGTACATATAGTAAGGAGCTGCTGAAGACCAGCACTACATGTGCTAAGAATCACAAGATAATCTGATTATCATTGTTCACCACACAGGGAGGTTTTATTTTGTACAAGGAAGACATGTTGAAATACAAAAACTGAACATTAATATAAGTATAATTCAATATAGATGAATTTCAAACAAGTCAATTTCCCAGTGATTGATTAAGTTACATTTCTCGAATAATCACTTTAAAGCTACTGCCGGTTCTCTGTCTAGCCGCCAGGGGTCACTCACGTGCTCAGAACCGTTGTTTTCCGTCACAGAAGAAGTCCGGTGTCCTTCACAACAGCAAACATGGCGACTGCTACCAAAATCATCCAGAGAATTCGAAATTTTTTATCAGGGGTGAGAGACACAACCACAGACAAACGTTATACACATTGTGACAGACATGATAGATTATCGTTGGGTTATTCCTCGCGAAAAGAAAATTGAACAGGACTGATTTAACGGGCAGGAGTTGCAAAGTCTAGCTAGTGTTAGCTTTGAAGACCGAGCCCGAGTTGGATGATAGCTAACGTTACTTAAGAAAGATGATTAACTAGCAGGTGTGTTTTTATACTGTGTTATTCAGCAACGCTGTTTCTTTTCCAGCACAACTTGCAAGTCAAACTGCAGCTGAGATATGAGGAGATTGCAAAGAGGTAAGACTTCCTCCACTGTGAAAGGAAACTATTAAGGCAGCTGTATTACTTCAGCTTCTCCACAGTGCTGTTTCACCCTAAGCTAATGACGGTTGTATTGTTTCTTACACAAACGACGCAGTTAATAATGATATTTAAGTAGCATGATATCAGCGCAGGAACTGGCTCACCTGCATCGACACAGGTGAACTATGGCAGCTAATCACGGGATATGAAACTGAATTTTATAAAATTCTTCCTGCATAAAAGTGGTCTTGTTATGGCATTTATGTGCCTTGGAATTTGGCTCTCAGCAGCTGTCTGACCATGCACTGTTCCAGGCCATCTAATTAAATGTTTCTGACTGTTCCAAACCTTTTTAATAATAAATTTTTTGTTAGTGTTTTTGCATCCAATAAGCCCTCAAAATCAGGGATCTGTTACTCAAACTGACCATCCTCAATCCCCCTAGATATTATATCATGATATATATATATATATATATATATATATATATATATATATATATATATATATATATATATATATATATATATATATATATATATATACACAGCACAACATGAGCTGCAATAATTAGTAAGCCGTTTTCAAACTGTACAAACATACAATAATAAAAAAAAGGAGGGGAAAAAAACAACATTAATAACTTGTAATTAATGTTGTAACGTGTGTGTGTGTGTGTGTATATATATATATATATATATATATATATATATATATATATATATATATATATATATATATATATATATATATATATATATATATATAATGTAAGTAGGTACTGGTGCTGCTAAAACTGCACTAAAATCCATCTTATCACTTATGGACAGCTGGTCGTACCTGTTTTCACTCCAGAGGTACAGGTACATTCTGATCAAAATGTGTTTTCTACAGGACGCAGCCACCACCCATACTGCCAGTGGGCCCGAGCCACAAGTTTGCCAGCAACTACTATTGCAGCAGAGATGGACGCAGAGAGTCAGTACCTGCCACAGTCATCATGTCTTCTCAGAAGGCTCTAACCGCTGGCAGGTAAAGGATTCAGTCAGTGTGTTTTCATGTACAGTGATTATAACCAGATCAGGAAATTATTCTGATTATTACAAATTATTAAACAGCTTGATTAAGGTATAAGGAGAACTTGATGAGCAGGTCTGTACGACTCACCAATACATTTTTTTAATAAAAGTGCCATTATTTCTGTTTACAACCAAAAAGGTTATATGTTCAAGGAAAACTTTTTTTTTTCTATGCTGCAATATGCACCTGCAGCTCCTCATTTATATAACCAGTTACCTATGTACAATCATTAACTGTTGGAAAACCATGGAAAATATACTAATATAGATTGAGAGCAACGTTTAACCTGCTAAAAATAACTCACTTTTCAGCAGAAGCTTATGTTAAAAGCTTTGGTCAATTCTCTTTGCTGGAACTTTATTGTTTACAAACTGCACAGAAAGTGTTGAGTTTGCACTATCGCACCCTGATAAGAGGAAATATTGTTTTTACATGAAGGAAGCCAATAACTATGGCAGTAATGTGAGTAATATGTTAACAATCATAATCAAATTATGTTAACGCAGCTATATTCATAGTTGCTGTATCTATCATCTAGTTTTGCGAGAATATGTGGAGTAACCCATTTTAAAACATCAGATGCTCCAATGCTTAAATGTATTGATGTCTGCTCATGTGCTAATGTCTCTTGCTGCTTCAGTGTGACTGGATTGCATACTTTTACTCCTTGTTTAGTGAAATATTCTATTTGTAGTCAATATTTAAGTACTGCTGCAATTTTCTTGACCCCTCTGATCTCTTCTAGTCAAGTTGCTGAAGTCCCAAGGCTTCCAGTGACCCCAGGTCCTGTGTATAAGGAGCTAGAACTCTCCACAGACCAGCCATACCTCTGAGAAGCGGGATCAACAACCTAATTTCTCCTTCCAAACCTGCTGTGGAGGCATGACTCTGTGTGTGTTGGTTGTACAATAGAAAATGTGAATAAAATGTGTTCTATTTATGATTTATGTGGTTATTGTGGCTGTACTGTATTGTGAACTGAACCAATCTGAAATATTTTCTAAAATTCTTTTTTTTTAACTGTTTCAATTTTCTTGCAAATAGTTGACAGAAAGGAGAACCAATGGTAAACTCCCATTACATTTAATATAAAATCAGGCTGTGTCATGCATTGTTTTAATAATTGAATTGCCTATTAAGTATCTTTGTCATTTCAAACTAACATCAGGTTTGAGAAATGAAGGCCCACAACATGTTTATGATGAACCTACCAGTGTGTCCATAAAGGGAATGCTTCTTGTCATTTTACATTATTTTGGTTGTTGCTGCTTTGCTTCTGTGAGTTGGACCCTGGATTACGTCACACATACCAAAGAAAAATTCTATATTTTTGTATAGTAAAATTTAATTTAAAGTGTTTATCAGTGAGATTCGAGTCAGTACACCTTGAGTTTACAATCATAGCTTTAGTTTACTGACCCATGAGTCTTTTTGTTTGTCCCAAATGCTTCTCGTAGAAGTAAAGTTTGAGACACTATAATCTTCAAACTACAGACCTTCGTACAGCTGCAACGTAAAACGAAGCATCGATACACCTGCACAGATTATGTAAGTGTATTTTCTCAATAGGTGTGAGCCTGTTCAGACATCTCAAAGACATCCACTTCAACCTGAGATTAGGTCTAATCAGCTGATGCAAACATTTAATATGCACTGATAAGTCGTTTGATTACTACAGTTAGCGAACAATAAATACACTTTAAAAGGTGAGAAGTTGTATGACACAGGAGTTGTGTATCCAAGACGTTGTGTAATGTAATACTAACTTTATTTATATAGCACCTTTAAAAACAGGGTTTACAAAGTGCTCTACATATAGTATAATATAATATATACTATTTAGTACCAGAAAACTACTCTGAAAGTACACTTTTTAGTGAGAGAATATTGTACGTGTTTCAAGGTCATGGTGACACACTCAGCTGCATTTCAGTGTTTATCAGCGCAATAAAAACACTAATAGATGTTTAGGAAGAAAACCAAACGATATTCGTATCACGTAACGTTATTAAATCAAATTCTATCCATTTTTTTATTTATTTTTTTAAAGGTGAATTATTCGACGTCAACTAAACAAAAAAAAATTGTGTAAACTACCTCGACCGTTCTCGTAACTTTGTCTTCACCTACAGACAGAATCAGCTCTTGCGTCATATTTCCGCGCCGCGTGCGAGCGAGCGAGCGATGCGAGCGTGGAGGACATCGAGCATGGGACACCTTAGAGGGTTATTCCTTCTGCTCACGCCTTTGAGCTGGTGTCATATTTGGGGTAAGAGGCTGAAGTTGCTCGTGCATGTGTGGCTCTAAAGAGCTGCTTGTATGAAGTGTTTGTTTGTGTTTTTAAATGGAAGGACGTACTCGGTGGGAGTTTCCAGGCGAGCAGTTTGAATGAAGTCCGTCTACCATGCAAACAGTCAACTTGGAAAACACTTGGAATGTCCTCCTCGTTTCAGTGTTGCTTAACAAATGTATAACGTTACAGGTAGCCTGTCTAAACCCTGCCATTTTATTTGCGTGAAATATACGTGCGAAACGTGCAAATAAAGCTGGAAATATTTTTTTTAAAAGAAGAGGGATATTCCCGATCTAGGTTGCGGATGTTAACTGACCCCCATCGTTACATGTCACCTCATGCCATATCCTCATAGGATGAGCACATCGCTTTGTTGTTTGACATATGATATTTGTTGTATATGCATTGACACCATTATATAATTATTTATAAGACACAGCATACTAAAAACTAGAAATTAATCATATCCTTTTGTCTATTATGGAATTATTGTATTGTCCTTTGTGATGCCTTTGACTATCTTATCCACCGACACTCTGCACTTTAACAGTCATTTGTCTGTTTTTACGGGTCTCAGGTGCTGCAGTTCGTTCACTGCCCGCCTGCCACCAGCAGCTGGAGTTCAGGTGCAGCGATGGTTTGTGCATCCCGAGACCGAGTGTGTGTGATGGACACGCAGACTGTGAGGACGGATCAGATGAGCATCGCTGTGGTGAGTACAAAGCACATTTCTAAAGCACATTTGAACAACAAGGTAATTCACAGTGCTTTATGTAAGAGATGAAAGAAAAGCAAGGCAGTATAATAATATTTTTCCAGTTTCTGCTCAGTGCATCAGTGGCTTCACTAACACTAACGTCTTAACAGGTTCACACAATAACCATCTCTAATTATTGTGTTGCCCTTTTACCTTATGTCTTACATACAGTATTGTGTAATGCAGTGTTAGCTGATTATAACCAACCCTTGTCTCACTTTCCTGCACTGTGTGGGGAAAAATACCATTACAGATTTTGGTCTTATAATCCTGAAGAAGTAATTAGAGACTTTGACATTTAATTCCAGAGGGATTTGGTATTAAGCATGAACCTCAAGCTGCATACCTTTAGCAAAGAAAAAGCCTGCAGGAGAAAGTGTTCTGTGATTAAACATCAACACTGTTGATGTGTGGAATGACAGCAGGTATTGGCAGAGTTGCTTGAGATGTTAGACCTGAAAGTTGCTGGTTTGAATGGCAGCCAGGAAAATGTAGGAAGTGAACAAGATGTACTTTCCCTCACTCACAAGTGCATTCGATTGTGGTTTTACTGGGATGCAGTGAGAATAGAGCAAACTGATAATTGCAGTATGAAATTATTATTATTATTATTATTATTATTATGAAGTTCATTCAGATTAGAATAAAGAGTTAGTACATTTAGTAATTATGGGTGTATTATGATATTGTAGTATTGGTAAAGCATCACTGCTCCAATGTGATGGATGAGTTATCAGTCGTTGATTTGCTGGGGTCATGAAACACATGTTTAACCGCTTATTTTATTCTTAACAGTTTCTAAGTTGATATTCTTGAAAATGTACTATATCACAGTATACATCAATGATGTGTTGGGAAACTTCATATGCCATGAAAGAGCATTTTAATGAATATTTCTCACATGAAACCAGATCTGGATAGTTGTGATCTTCAGGGGCATTGCTTAAGAACTAATGTGATGGACCCATTCAACAGCTGGTACTGATGGAAACATGTATTGTGATTCATTAGCCTGCCCACATAGATTCGCCCCGACCAAACTTTTTTTCCCCATATTCTATTTGATCTTTTTCTCAATTTAGTTCTCTCTGATGTCGCATTTTTCACTTGGTTGCTATCTTGAGTTACTCTGAAACTGCTATTAAATATTTATTACAAACTGAAACACTCAACAGACATTAGATGCCAAGATGTGGGAAGCCCTGTTGTATAATGTTAGTGGTCTGAATAAATATTTCCTTAACTATATAATGTAAAAAAACACTTCTCTGGGCTTTACAGAGGTAATTGTTGATGTAACTTGTGACTCTCACCCTTCACAGGTCACCTTTTGTGTAAGAAAGATGAATTTGCCTGCCGCAGCAGACGGTGTATAGCTCCACGTTTCCGTTGTAATGGCGTGGACGACTGTGGTGACTGGAGTGACGAGGCTTCCTGCCAGAACTGCACCGCCCCCGACTCTTTCTTCTGCGGGCCGTCTGACATCTGCCTGCCTAGAAACAAGCTGTGCGATGGGCGGACTGACTGCAGAGACGGACGGGACGAGGCTCGACAGTTGTGTAGTTTGTCTCGACCACGCCCGCAGACCGCTCCGACGTGTACGGCGTCTGAGTTTCAGTGTGGAGATGGACAGTGCATCCGCCAGACCTGGAGGTGTGACCACTCACCGGATTGCTCCGATGGCAGCGACGAGGACAACTGTGGTGAGTGACGCAGCTTCACTTCTGTGATCCTTGAATTTTCAAAACAAAAGAAAATCAGTGTCAAGTAAACGATACAAAAGTATGTAGACAATCTAATGCAAATACTTTTCTGAACTTTGGGTCTGAGGCGGTTTCTACATGGTTTGGACTCTTAGTCCCAATAAGGAATAATGAATTCATACTGCACACAAAATAATTTGTACTAACAGTTTGGTGAAGGCCCTTTCCTGTTCCATTGTGACAATGCCCCTCCACGCCCCCCACTTCCCCGGCCCATGCACAAACTCACACAAAATGGTTTTCCCAGTTTAGTATGGAGGAGCTTTTCTGCTCCTGATCACAACGCCAGGTTTTTCCTGATCCGATGTGAGGTCCTGGGACAGGGATGTCATATGTGTACAGATTGTAAAGCCCTCTGAGGCAAATTTGTAATTTGTGATATTGGGCTGTACAAAATAAACTGAATTGAATTGAATACCATCCAACAGCTTTCGGAGGAACTAGAACACTGAGCACAAGCCAAGTCTTCATCCCCCAACGTCAGGGTCTGAGATAACTAAAGGCAGTGGTGTGCTCGAGCCTATTCAAATGAGGATAACGTAGCACAATTTCTGACGGTCTCTCCTCAAAATTATTTATGCTGTTGCACTCTGTCGTTCACATGAAAGCAACAGGAGTAGAGCGTTGTGGAGGTGAGAAGGTTTCAGATGCTGTTGGAACATCCAACGAGCACTTCTGTTGCAGACTGATATCCTGATTCAATGCTGCTGTGCCTGAGAACAAACCGGTGCTGCCAAGTTCCAATATCTTGTGAAGGTCTTTCCTCCGCGGTTTAACAAACGCATACTGTTGTCGAGAGCCCACATGGAGTACTTGATTTTGCTAATCTGCCAGCAGAGGGCAATATGGCACCGCTCCATACTGTGCCGTGGCTTTTCAGAAAAGCTTCTAGCTCTTCATCTCTCCAAGTTTGCAAATGACACCACCCTCTTTGGACTTATCTCTGGTGAGGAATTAGTCCACCTAGAGGTGGGAGATCGACCATCTGGTCAAAACAACCTGAAGACAGTGGAGATGGTTGTGGGTTTCCAGAAGAACGCAGCCCCACCGCCCCCATCACCCTGTGTGACTCCCACTTCAACACCGTGGAGTCCTTCTGCTTCCTGGACTCCACCCTAACCCAGGACCTCAAGTGGGAGCTGAACATCAGCTCCATCACCAAGAAGGCTCAGGATGTTCTTCCTGAGGCAGCTGAAGGACCCTGAAGCAGGCAAGTAAGATTGTAGCCGTCAGCTCTCACCCTGGACACAAACAGTTAGAGTCCCTTCCCTCTGCAGGAGGCTGCGGTCCATCAGGACCAAGACCTCACCCCACAGGAACAGTTTCTTTCCAGCTGCAGTCGGTTCATCAACGAAGCCTAGGACCCCCATTGAGTCTGACTCTCACATCCCAGGACAACTTAAAACACCCTTGCACATCTTTTCCTCTCTTATGAATATACACTTGCCACTTTTATTTTCTAATATATACTTGTTCTATAGTATTGTTATCTGCTTGTTTATCATATGTATCTATTATTGCACTGTTTGTTGTTTTATTCGAGGTCTATGTTTATTGTTATGCACCCTTCACCCAGTCAAAATCCTTGTATGTGTAATGAACTTGGCCAATAAATATATGATTCTGATGATTCTGATTCCTCACCTTTTATGTATGTAGTTAGTCCAATAAATATTTAATTCATAAATAAGGTGATCATTTGATTTGTGTGTGTGTGTGTGTGTATATTAAATAAAAGATTCCTGTACACCTTGAGAAGAACTAAGAGATTAAGATTTAATTGATTATCAAATGTTGACGTTTTCTCTTTTTCTAAATGATTCATTTAATCTGCTACCGGCAACAACACTACACATTTGTTTCATATAACTTTTTATTTAGTTTTTAACCCACCTGAAACCATTTTTTAAATTTAGGATGCCATGCATGTAATTACAAACACTGTTCTGTACGTGAGCATGAACAAAACAAAGCTTCACATTTATCATGCTGCTCTTGTAAGAATCCACTGATGTCTGTTTTCGCAGATCAGAACGAGTGTCTGGTCAATAATGGCGGCTGCTCTCATCGGTGTGTAGACCAGCCGCTGGGTTTCCACTGCGACTGCCCCAACAACATGAGGCTGGTCGGGGACAGCCAGTGTGAGGGTGAGTGGCAGCCTGATGGAGCAGCTTGGTACCTGTTTGACATTAACAGATTTGTCCTAAACTATCGCACCGTATTTGCTATTGAGTTACAGGAACCGTACTTCCATGTACACAGTTTTTAACATATTCTTAAGCTGCATCCTTGAAACTCTTTTTCAAATGTCCCTTCTTTCATCTAGAGGTCGACAAGTGCCTGGAGAGCGATGTGTGCGATCAGCTGTGTGTTCACACAAACAGCAGCCTCACCTGCGACTGCATCAAGGACTACCAGATGAATCCAACAACCAGAGAGTGCAAAGCCAAAGGTGAGAAACTAATTATCAGGGACACCATAACAGCTGTTACTCTTACCACAGAGATCGTGCATTTGATCCCAGGACCTATCTGCTTGTATTTGTAAGAAGTAAGATGGAATAAATGGTTGGAGGAAAATACAAGTCAGAATTGTATTAAAAAATGGCTAATAACAAACTATTTTGATGGACAAGGACTCGTAGATGGTCTGGTTTTATAACAACAAAACATGTTTACATTGTTGAAAACATTTTCACTAAACGTGCCCCTAATGTCCCTCAAAACACGATGACTAGAGCACATGGTGTGAAGGGCTGGGGAGCCGAACCAGAAGTGCATGCAGTCATGATATTTCTATAAGATCTCACCAGAATACATGTTGGGTTCCTTCAACATTCTTTTATTAAAGTCTTATTTGACACTGATGTGGCTTACAGGTTGAGCTGCTTTCTGTTTCCACTTTAATTCCATATAGTTTAGCTACTTGTTCCACTTTGTAAAATCGCACGCCTCATTGCCACTTGTCAAAGATGTTAGTTTGATACTCGTCTGAGAACAAGCATTGAGGGAAAAGGGGCATTTAGTCTTTGCATTTAAGATCTTTTATTTTACTTCATCAGGCGAGTCCTTAAGAACAAGATCTAATTTACAATGGCTTCTTGGCAAAAGGCTCAGCCTCTGGAATGAATGCGGGTCAAATCAAAAGTCAAAACAACAGAAAAACATGTGCAACACACCCATTACTGGCATACAGTCACAACAAACATTACATGTGACAGCAAGCATTGAATAAAGACATGAAGACGGGCACACAAGCATCAGCTCAGGACATCTTCAGACAAGACACAAAAACAACTGTGTGCTTTTTTTCTTCTGTGTCTCCTTCCAGGGGATGAGGCTCAGCTGGTTTTCACCTCTTCTAAAGGAATACGATGGATAAGCATCCCTGACTCTGAGCACAGAGAACCAGCTCTACATTTACTGGGACCAGGCCCAGTGGCGGCTTTGGCCTTTAGCCGAACACTGTACTGGGCCAGGCAAGGCTCTGTATACAGGTAACAGCGGGTATATAATTCATCCAGGGTCTTCTGGGTCTCTTCTTTGGTATATTTTGTATTTTGTTTTAGTTGTTAACAAGGAAGGGGAGTTGTTGTCTGCAGAGTATGTTATTCCTGGCCAGATGTTAAAAAGACAACAAGACAACATATCTATTCAAATACACGTCATAATAAATATGTGCATTATAGTACACCTCTACCATTAAATACAAATTTAAATAACAGCAATAACGGAGAGAGATCAAGACACACAGCAAGATTGCAGCAGATACAACCGCTAATAGTGTAAGAACTAAAGAAATTATTATTATTATTATTATTATTATTATTATTATTATTGCCGCCTCGTCTATTTTACTGATGTAAAGCTTTCAGACACGGTCTCTATCTGAGTTTATAATCTGAGCTCTGACAGATAAAGAGACACAAACTCTTGGTTCGTTGTGCTTTAGTGTTCTTTTGATAAAATTGTTCACTGATAATAATTTAAAGGGTGATTGGTGGTCCTGCTAACAGAGTTTCTCTGTGTGTTGTTACCCACGTGAATCATTTGATTCCACATACAAAATTCCCTTATGGGTAGTACATTTCAGTTTAACTGTAAGTCTTTTGACATTTTAAACGACAGATTCATTGAATAAAAGGGAAATTTAAGGTTGTGCACATCAAGATGACAATATTCATTGTATGTGTATGTTGCCACAAAAAACTGATTATAAAATAGTCTGACCTGCATATTCATATTTTTGTGTTTCTTTGAAGGAGCTTTAATTGACAGCGAGGCTCCAAACAAACTTTCTTTTTACAACCATTTGGACACAATAACTTCAGTTATTAAGTAAACCATCAAACATTCTAAATGTTATCTTTTTACTGATCTCATCTATGGATGTCATTTGTAGTTTTAATGATCTATTACAAGCACCCATGTCATTTTAAGACTAGTGCACACTTATAAAGGAAAGTCTTTGTATTTTACCCCCTTGTGCTGAACATTACTCTCATAAATCGAATTAAAAGAACCTCATGATTGAAAATAAACAGCCAATCAGTTAGCAAATGGATGCTTTGGATCCTTGCCTTGAACCAAATGCTCACATGTGCTCACGCTAATGTGATCACAATGATGATGCTAACATGCTGATGCTAACATGCTGATGTTTAGCAGGTATAATGTTGTTTACCATGATCACCATCTAGCATGTTAGCATTCTGGCATTTCCCACTCAACGCTAATCACGTAGTACAGCTGAAGCGGATGAATCTCATTTAGTTTTGCATAAACAAAAACAAGAATGTCATTTTTGACCTGATGATGGGTGATGGATGAAAAGTCAAGGGATCACCCAAGTCATTAGGCTTCATCCTCCTAGGGGACTTGAATATCTGTACACAATGTCTCAATCCATCCAGTAAAGATATTTCTGTCTGGGTCCAAAGCTGGCTTAAAACAACACTGATTTGTAGTAATTTAGTTGCATTTTGCTATAAAGTTTTCTGAGTTTACAATCCTAATGGGAAGAGATAAATGAATCCATTGAAGAATGCAGTCATGTATTGTCTTACTCAGTATTTGGATGGATTGGAAACCCTGTTTTGTTTTATTGATTATAAATACTACCTGGGTGTTTTTCAGAGTTTCTATGGATGGAAAGAGGGAGGATTCGGTGTTAGTCCTAACATTTCAAGGTTCAGCATCGGGTCTGGCTGTGGACTGGATCCACCAGCTCCTCTACTGGACCAGTATGGAGAGCGGTTCTGTTAACGTTGGCCTGCTGGACGGTTCAGCTCAGCGTCGGCTCATTACAGGACTGGAAAAACCTTCTGCGGTGGCTTTGGATCCTCTCCAAGGGTAGGATGTCCCAGGTGTTTGCTTTTCATTTGTATCAATAGCTGACGGCATCATCAAGAAGGTTCAGTGTACTCGAGTCAACACACTGTCCCTATGATGAAATATTGTATTGTTTAGTCTTCTCTTGATCTTCGGATTGCTTTGAAGGTTTTCCCGTATTCACTTACAATAAGAGGTGGTTAAATACAACACTTTTGTTGACATGTATTTACCCAGGGAAGGGTGATATGATAAATGGAAATTCAATAGATTTTTGTTCTTAACTCAAATACATTCAGGTCCAACCACATGGGTTCAGGTTAGTTTGAGTTTGAGTGTATACATTTTATCTGTTTGTTTTTTCTTTTTCATAGAAAAGATGCAACGCAATGTGTTTCACACAATTTAAAAAATACACATAAAAAATAAAATGCAAGAAACAGGAATTTATAGAAGAACCTTTTAAAAAAAAACGCAAGAATGTATTTGCAAAAACAGCATTTTTCATCCGCTGCGTCTGTTTTCTCAGGCTCGTCTTCTGGGCTCAGTGTGGCAGCGCCCCAATGATTGAGAGAGCTAGCTTGGACGGGAGGGACCGGATGCCTCTGGTCATTTCCTCATTGCGCCAGCCTGTCGCTCTCTCTCTGGGTATGTTCTCACATTTCACTGAGATAATGATAGTGAGTTTGTTGAACTCGCCAAAAGTGTTAAAATCTATGCAGATTGTTTAAAATTATTTAAAGAAATTAATTATTTATTAATGTGCACTGTCCCTTATCAAATAAACTAAAGTAAAAACAAAAACAAAAGAGAAATACCCTCAGCTTCCCTTTTTTTAAACGGGAACCTTATGTCAAGGTAGCAGAAGTTAGAGGGCTGATGGCCATCACAGTTCAGTGTTGCTGAATGTTGCCCGCTCGTAGTGCAATTTTGTTTTTTCCCTAGATATGCCTCGTCAGCTGCTGTACTGGGTTGACCAGGGAATGAGAAGCATCTCGAGAGTAAATCTAGAGGGCCGTCATCGCAAAACAGTGGTAGAATCTAACGGTTATCTTGACCGGCCCTTCGGACTGGCTGTGTTTGAGGTAAAGGAAACACTTAACAGCCCTATAATGAAATGGAGACTGGTGCACCCATGTCACCCAATGCATCTGGGCTTTAGCCTCCTATTAGCTTAACATGTATTGAATACTGTAGAATAAAAGTAACAAGTCATATACAGTGTGATGGGAATCTCATAACCATTACAGTATGCAGGACAAAGGGAGGAACTGCCTAAAAACAGGTTTGCTACACACACTTCAAGTGTTGAAGACCGAGCCCAAAACAATTGTGTGACTGTTCATAAAAAGAAAAGATGCAAGAAGAACATGCGTGTGTTTGCCAATAGTATGTGAATCCCATAACCCTCATAGAGCAACACCTTCACAGTCCTGTCTCGGTCATGTCATTTAATTTACTCTTAGAAACAAGCTCCTTTGTTCATGACACCAAGATATCTCAATGTTATTACATTGTTCGTAATCCTTTTTTAAATTGTTTTCATTACTGACAACATACAAATGTACATGCGCTACAGACACATATGCATAGACAAATACAGGAAAATAAATAATGTAAACTTGGTTTCCTCTTTAGCTGATGTTTCAGAATCAGTTTCTGCAATCCCATATGTGCAAATCTATAACCACAAGCTATAAAGAAATCTATTTATTATATCTTTTTTTACCCTTTCTTTCTTTGCTTCTCACCTTGTTTTTATTTTCTGTACGAAGGGAGAAGGGATTGTTTTTTGGTTATTTTACTAAGTCAAGAGTGGAGTTCTTGACTACTAGTGTCATTATGATGCAAAGAGTTTGGGCAGACAAATGGCTGTAAAACTAAGCTAAATATAAAATCAACCAGTGTGATGGTAAATTAAACTTGCATTTGGCATCCATTGGTTTCAAGGAAGACTATTGTTAGACCTCAAGCCTCGGCACATTGTATGTAGTTGAGAATATAAACACAACTGTTGACCACAGAGCCCCTTTTAGCTCAACCTTCAACTGATAATGTGTACAGATTGTAAAGCCCTCTGAGGCTAATTTGTGATTTTGGGTTGTACAAAATAAAGTGAATTGAATAATACAAGTAATTGATCCAATTGTTGCCATGTAATAACGGCTCCATTCTGCTTCAGGGTTTTGTATATTGGAGTGAAGAAGTGACACGCTCCATCTGCCGAGCCAGCAAACACAATGGCGTCAACCTGCAAGTACTGCTGTCAAACATCACCTCACCGGGTGGGGTGGTTGTCATTCAACCTGTTCTCCAACCGAAAGGTATGATCCGTCAAAAAAATGAAACATGCATGTCTCACACTTAACGAAAGTATTTGTTTAGTTTGTTTGCTCTTGTGGCCGTTGACTTTAGAGTCACAGTTATGATATCTTACCTTCGCCTGGTTCTTAGGGCCTTCTGAATGCGGACAGACTGGGACGGCGTGTGTGCACCGGTGTGTTGTAGACCTGCTGACTGAGAGCCTAGAGTTCAGCTGCAGTCCTTCTGACGCTACATTTGCTGGAATTCTCTCTCTTATCGGTAAAAAACTATTTATTATCCCATAATATTTTGTCAAAACCCCCTGTTCTTATCTCTCTTTTTATTTTTGTTATTTGAGCTGGAAAACTCTACCGTTAAAAATAGCCACTTTCCTGTCACACAGGGAGAGTCAACACAAGTCTGCCGAATGAAATGGTGAAACAGAAATGTGGACGCACTTTTCTGCTGTAACATGAATCATGCTCAAATATTGACTGTAAAAGATAAATGTTGTTGCGATTTTCACACACGGATTCAGTTTTAGTTACAGTGTCGCTGCTGCATTACATTTTTCTACTGTGAAGTACAGGCTATAACGGTAACGTCACCGTACACTGAAGTCAACATGGTCCCTCCTACCCGATGAGTCATAAACATGGAACAGTCGGTAATCAGGGCATTCCCACTGTTGATCAACTCATTCCTCTTAGACAGTCATTTAGGATTCAGGAATATGTTTATAGCTACTTTATTACAAGCCTGTCCGTAGAGGCTCTATTTTATTTTATTTTATTACTTCCTTAGTTTAAGCTACATGTATGTTTACTTACTTAATCTTTCATGTAATGTGTCCTTCAGTATGTAGAGAAGCACATGAAGTGTATAAGAATGATTGTTGTTGAATAAAATAATTTCTATTCAGTCATAACAAACATGTTTTTGTTTGTCTTCTCAGAGGATGTGAGGGGGCAACATGCAGATGTTTATAGATAGCCTCTGTCAAGTCTCCAGAGAGTGATTTTAAAGTGTGTGTGTGTGTGTGTCCGTCCCAGTGTTTCTCAGTGTGCTGCTGGTGGGAATGGCTCTGTGGCGGTGGAGAGTGGAGTTCAGGCCGTTCAAGTCTCTCAATGAGCAGAGCTTCTCCCTCAAAGAGTCCCAGGACCCGCTTATCATCCAGGGGCCGCACATGGGTCCAAATGCATGTCTCGTCAAGGTAAAATAAGTTTGGACACACGCACACGCACACACACACACGCACACGCACACACACTGACTGATAAAGTTGTAGTTAAACTGAAGTTTATAGCTTCATTAAAATGACAGGGTATATGTGGACGAGGTTTTGTTAAAAAGTGGGCTGTTATAGTAAGATAAAGGGCTGTAAAGAAATATACTGTGCTTTATATACTGTGTACTGTGCAGAACCGTTGTCTGACCTTAATAATAATAATAATAATAATAATGCATTTAATTTATATAGCGCTTTTCATAATACTCAAAGACACTTCACATAATTAAAACATCCTAAAAGCTAAACATAAATAAATAAGAATAGCTAAAATACAGGTAAAACAAATAAATAGGGACTTTCTGAGTCGCTCGGACCCTGATAAGAAAACAAAAACAAATAATCACACATTAAAAGCAGTTCTGAACAGGTGGGTTTTGATTTGCGATTTGAATAAGGAAAGATCAGTGCAGTCTCGGATGAGTTTGGGGAGAGAGTTCCAGAGGGAGGGGGCAGATATGGAGAAGGCTCTGTCACCCCACGTCCGGTGCTTGGTCCTATGTGGGATGGACAGGAGATCATCAGAGGAGCGGAGCCGACGGGATGGAGTGTGGTGGTGGAGCAGGTCGGTGAGGTAGGAGGGGGCCTGATTATGGAGGGCTTTGTGAGTGAGGAGAAGGATTTTGTATTGGATCCGTTGTGGGACGGGGAGCCAGTGAAGGCTCTGGAGAACAGGGGTCATGTGATCACGGGAACAGGAGTGGGTGAGCAGGCGAGCAGCAGAGTTCTGGATGTATTGGAGTTTGTTTAGGATTTTTGGAAGATGTACCATAAAGAATACTATTGCAATAGTCAATTCTGGAGGTGATGAAGGCATGGATTAAAGTTTCAGCAGCAGATGAGGAAAGTGATGGGCGGAGACGGGCAATGTGTTTTAGGTGGAAGAAGGAGGTTCTGGTGATTTGTTTGATGTGATGTTCAAATGAGAGGTTGCTGTCAAACATAACTCCACCTTCATCTTCAATAAGTCGCTCTGTCACTTACATCTTTTGTAATGAAAACCTTTAAAAATGTTTAGAAAAGAGGAGCTTCTGGGTGCAACCCAGACCAAGTTTGAGCCACTCCGATGTGCTCACAGGGCAGATGTTGAGGAGGCCACAGGTGGATAAACTGGACAGTGTAAAGAATTTAGTTGTATTGCTTTTTATTGACTTCTCCTCAGCTTGTATCTAACCTTTCATCTTTGCAGATGGATTTAGCATCATTCACAAAAGATACACGGTCAAAATCACAAAGTAGAACCAGTCTGTTTGTAATACTGCTGGCTCGGCAACATATTGCCCCCTGGGGTTAATAAATATTACCTTACCTCAACCGGATGGGTGGTTGTGAGGCATGTGCCCCTGCTGAGCTGGTTATAATGTTTATTATAACAAAATTACATTTGTAATCGGCTGTTTTCTAACTATTTTTGAGAGAACAATCCATAGAATCCCTTCTTGGTAAAACCAGTGCAGTCGTCAGTCTGCAGGAAGAAAACCTGATGTTTTCATTCTTCTGTGCTCTAAGAACTGATGTCGGTGCAGCCATTGTCTCTGGCTGAAGAAAAGCAGCTGCTCCTGAAGTCACAGGATCCACAGGTGTTTCCTCCTCAGGAAGTCACGCTCGCAGCGTGTGACATCATGAGACATTTATCAATCAGGCAAAGATCATTTTTAAAGCTGTATTGACTTCTTTAATACATTATCATTATCAAAATCACCTCTGAGACGCACTAGAAATGATCATATTATTGGTCTTAATGAATTGCACTTTATCTTGAGGGGGAGCTTGAACTTGTGCAGCAAATTCCATGGCAAAGCATCCCATCAGTAATATCGCGCAACCTGTCAGTTGGAGCACCAAAGGCAGTATGATTCATCCTCTGGGGACCATGAATGTCTTTCAATGTTCATGTCGATCTAATAGTTGTTGAGAAATGTTAGACCCGAGTCACGGCCCAAAAGGCCAACATAGCCCTTTTTTACTACGCTCTGAGGAGATGGATTTGATTTTGGAGTGAAGTCACTTAAATAGAGCCAGTAAGGATATTTAACTGCAGCCCAGACTTTTCCTCTCTTCCTCTCTTCCTCTCCTTTTCCTCTCCACACTCACCACATTTCCTGCCTTTGTCTCCTTAAGGGTAGCTTTCGATGGGATTTGAGGAGGCCTGAAAACCTTTTGTTTTCCAGCTTTTAAAGAGATGAATTTGTGGGTCTAATACATGTGTTAACACAGCTTTACGATCCTGTTAAGAGGTGATGAATCTTCAATTCAGTTTATTTTGTACAGCTCAGAATCACAAATTACAAATTTGCCTCCGAAGGCTTTACAGATGATTATTTGAGTGATCAAAAGAATAATCGGTAGATGAATTGATAAAAGAAACGCAGCCTTCACTATTAATATTCTTTGTAATCTCAGTTGTTGTTCATTTTTAAGTAAAGTTTATTGCAAAAATGTTAGTGTTTATCAGCTTTGTGTGATTTTAAATATATTTGCAGCTTCCCAGATAAAGACTCCCATCAGGTTAAAAAGGCGTATTGTGGTGCAGCGTGTCAACTAAGCCGCATGTTTCTCTCTCGCCAGGAAACTCTGCTTAAGCTGGACGGCGAATGAAGAAGCGTGACGCACACGGCCGACAGACTGGTTTCACCCAACGACTGGTTTCGCCTGCTGACTGGTTTCGCCCGCTGATTGCTTTCACCTGACGATTGGTTTCACACGCTGACTGGCTTCACCTGACGACTGGTTTCACCGACGACTGACTGGTTTCACCAGACGACTGGTTTTACTCGCTGACTGGCTTCGCCCGCTGACCGGTTTCGCCCACTGACTGGCTTCACCCGCCGACTGGCGTCACCAGCCGACTGGCGTCACCAGCTGACTGGATTTACCAGCTGACTGGATTTACCAGCCGACTGGCGTCACCAGCCGACTGGCGTCACCAGCCGACTGGATTTACCAGCTGACTGGATTTACCAGCCGACTGGCATCACCAGCCGACTGGCGTCACCAGCCGACTGGCGTCACCAGCTGACTGGATTTACCAGCCGACTGGCATCACCAGCCGACTGGCGTCACCAGCCGACTGGCGTCACCAGCCGACTGGCGTCACCAGCTGACTGGATTTACCAGCTGACTGGATTTACCAGCCGACTGGCATCACCAGCCGACTGGCGTCACCAGCCGACTGGCGTCACCAGCCGACTGGATTTACCAGCTGACTGGATTTACCAGCCGACTGGCATCACCAGCCGACTGGCGTCACCAGCCGACTGGCGTCACCAGCTGACTGGATTTACCAGCTGACTGGATTTACCAGCCGACTGGCGTCACCAGCCGACTGGCGTCACCAGCCGACTGGCGTCACCAGCTGACTGGATTTACCAGCTGACTGGATTTACCAGCCGACTGGCATCACCAGCCGACTGGCGTCACCAGCCGACTGGCGTCACCAGCCGGTTCAGATGGTAAACGGTTTTCAAACGGTAACTTCTGTTTTGAAGTTTTGCTTTCAGCCCTCCAGAGTTCACCTCTGTTGCTGTTGAGGATTTTTGTTTTTATCCTTTTGAACAAACATACATCACATTTTTGTTGTGCTTTGAATATCAGCACATATGCCATGTTTGCCTTATTTTAAGAACCCTGTTATGTACCATTTACCTCAGGAGGTTACTGGTTATGTTACAACTGAATTTCAGTGTGATGGGTTTGTATTATTTGAGTAATCACTTATTCATTTGACAGAAAATTTAAAAGAAAGTCAAAATGTTATTGGCTAGATTCATGCTTCTCCTTGTCTTTTTCTTTTAAGACAACTAAATATGTTTGGTTATTGGACTGTTGATCTGACAAATCAAGCACTTGAAAACTGCGCCATCAGGCAAGAGGAAAATGTCACAAAGCTCTATCCTCTTTTTCTGTCTTTGAATGTTGGTAGAAATAATCTGGTTCTACAATGGGAATGAATGCTTTGTCCAGAGATGAAGATCTGTATATGCAATAAGTGAGAGATAACTCTGTGCTCAAACTGCTGAATTGTGTGGTTGGTATTTATTTCTAACAAAGGGTTTTATTTATTTTTGGTCAACATTACAAGAAGTGTAGTACTTGACTTGTACCTTGGATAAAACTGTTAAATGCTGTAAATTAATGAAATAAAGTATTTTTTTTCCCTACAAATGTATCCATAAATCATTGTTAGATGTTGAGTCTTCTCTGAGACTTGATACAATAACAGTGCGTTACCTTGACTGTAACTGTTGTTGATTAACCACTGTGTAAACACAATTATCTGAATAACCACGCAAGTTGTGTTTGCCCAGGGCAACAATCCAGATCTTGTTTGTTTCTAAAATGTAATACCTAATTAATTTGTCATTGACTATTCACAGTGAGCAATTTATCAGGTTGACACAATCAAGGAAGGTTTTGATAAAAAAAAATAAAAAAAGTGACTCATTGTCTGTTTTCTGCTGTCAAAGAATGAATAACAAATGGCATAACAATAAAATATAATTTGTGTCAACCCTTTAAGTCCCCCTATTTTGTATTTATTACCAGTGTCTTAACATTCAATACATTGTTCATAACATACTATAATGTATGTATTTCTCAACAACTATTACTCCTATTCAGGCACTCAGTGTCTGGTGTATTGAAAAAGCATAGTAAAATACAGTTGTAATCATTTAACATGTAATGTTATAGGAAAAGTCTTAATTGCTGACAAACACTTAATGTCCTTATATCTACATTACAGTGTTTTCTTTTAAATGTTTGTATACTGCTTATAAATAAGTTTATGATTAAAACCACATATCATGTTCTACCTAGTTCAATCAGTATAACAGTAATGTAACTATTATGAATCTACAAAAACTAACCAAAACACATTTTTAAGAAATAGAAAAGTTAAAATCTAATTGCTGTCACTTGTTAATGCTCACTAACTAAACAGAAAGAAAATAAACAGGTTTTTTTTCCAGTGGTACAAATATTCAAGAGCCAATAAGATGAGCACCGATGAGACAATCATAGAATAACATTTGTTGTCAACATGATGGCGAATCAAATTCCATGTTATGAAGCATCTTCTCTTGACATTGTCAGGTTGGAGATGTTGCAGACTAACGCACACACTTTCCGTTTCTTGGAGCAGCGATGTCACAACTTTAGATTGCACAATAAAAATACAGTCAGGAAATGGAGCATGTCGTTTTATATCTTCCTCCTCCATTCGGTTCAGGTTGTGAAAAGTTGTAAGTGACGCTGTTTATTACCACTATCTTAGTGGAACATTCATTCTATTTAAACAGCTTTGAGACAGCTGTCCAAATAAGTCAGAGGGATCATCTTTACTGGTATTCTGCCTTTTGACCTGCTGGCTCTTCTGTCTGTGTAGGGATGTCTTCATGTGTTCACTCTGAGATGTGAGTTCACAGTTGTCCATTAAATATGAACGGTCCGACTGTCCCGTTAGGACAACTGTATGTGACGACTAGACTGCAAAGTGTTATTAAACATGTATGAAGTGTGTTTTTATTCTAATTCATCTAAAAATATATATAATAATGTGTGTTAATGGAAGCGGCTTGTAGGACAAATCTGGCGCTGCTCCAACTAACAGATTTGGCCCTTTTGTAGTCTGTATCAAAACCTTTACATGATTTATCATGAATCCACCATTTATAACAATATAAATACAAGGCTCATGTGATCTGCGCCCCATCGCTGATCCCTCATTGTGATCTCGACCATGAGCTAATTTAGCATATCAGTAGAAGAGAGCATGTGGTAAACGGCCTATTGTCATACGTGAGAGATATTTCTGCAGGCACACCCAGCATAAGTGTTGTGAGCTGAGAACAGTAACCTGAAACGCCCGCTTGCTCAGTCGCAGCAACCGCTGCTGCACTACAAGTGTGAGCAAAGTTGCTCTTACTGATCGCTGTTGTCTTTTAGCTGAAGCTGGGGATGAGACTGTTCAACATGATCTTAAAACCAAACATGCTGTGCAACACTTTTATCTGTGTTGGGAGATAAACACATCCTGATCCCTTTTCAAGAAGGCACTCAAACCATGAACCTTATTTAAGACCTTGTTATTTATGGTATTGTTGTTGAGTGAGGTCTCAACAAGACCGGAGTGTACATTTCCCATCACAGCATCACATTTCATAACACACAGATTTAGTATGGTTTCTAGCAAGTCGGCCACAAGACGAAAGGCCAGAAAGCCTTTTCGTAGGAGCCACAAGTTCTGCAGCTTGAGCAGAGAAGTGCGACAGCAACATGAGTCATATAATGATATATGATATAATGAGGAAACCCGACTAACCCTGCTCCTGTATCCAGCGAGCAATTCTAAATCAGCAATCTACGTCTTCTGGTGTAAGAAAGAGAGTGGCAGTTATTAAGTTATTATTAGTCAAACAAATACGATTGTGTGCACTGTGCAGAGAGGTGAGATGTTTTTCTGTGTGTTTGGGATATGTGAAACCTTAGGTGTGAGCTCACAATAAGCCACAATGTCACATGTTGCCACTACTGCGCTCTCTGTAGAAGCCACAGCACACTGACACAGGAAGGCCAGCTGCTACAGGGTCTAGTTTAGTGGAGAAATATGCAACAGGTCTTTGTTGTCCCTCATGTTCCTGAGTCAAAACTGATGCCTCCTAACTTTCTTTTTGTTCAATGTATTGTGTTAACGCTGTGTCAAGTTTAAGGAGTCCAAGAGTTCTGACTTGAAGTCAGTCCAGGTGATGAAGATGTTTACCGTGAATCATTAAAAAGAGAGGGGTGTTTCTCTTTCTGAGTAGTTTGGGATCCACATATGATTTTTTTCTTAGTTTGTGGTTTAGGTGCAGTTTGAGAGAGAGAGAGAGAGAGAGAGAGAGAGAGAGAGAGAGAGGGTGTTTGCCCTCTGCTGTGATCACAAATCCCAGATATGAAACTTTAGGGAGAGCAAATTGCAATTTTGACTCAAATACACCAGTGGGTTCTGAATATCCCTGGGGACATTAGGTCCAGGCCCCTCTATAGTGTCTAAACCAGACTTGGAGAGACTAATCCATGCGTTTGTCTCCAGCAGGTTAGACTACTGCTCATTGGGCTCTCTAAACGAGCTGTAAGACAGCTGCAGTACATCCAGAACGCTGCTGCTCGAGTCCTGACTAGAACCAGGAAATACGACCATATTAGTCCAGTGCTCAGGTTTTTGCACTGGCTTCCTGTTGCTCAGAGAATAGACTTTAAAACAGCTCTGCTTGTGTACAAATCTCTTCAAGGTCTAGCACCAAAGTACATGTGTGACATGTTAGAGCCATATGAACCATCTCGGGCTCTGAGAAGCTCAGGGAGTGGTCTCCTGCTGGAGTCAGGACTAAACACGGGGAGGCTGCGTTTCAGTTTTATGCTAAAATCTGGAGCAGTCTTCCAGAAGATGTGAGACAGGCCTCAACTCTGACAATGTTTAAATCCAGGCTGAAAACGGTTCTATTTGACAACTGAAAGTATTTTTAATATAATTAATTAATGATTATTTTTATGTTTTTATGGAATGATTTTATTTGATGGTGGATGAGTGACAGAATGGTGTGTGGATTAGAAACTTAAGGTGCTCGCAGGTGCACCAAAGCTTTACCTGCTTGTGAATCTGACAAAACCACTCAGACATGTCGACAGATGTAACACAAGTTTAAACCATGTGTGTGTTGACCAAACACAAGTTGAGTGACATGGTATTTCTATATACAGCCCTGTTTACTTTACAGCCTTCTGGGATCCTCCTTTGTGGGACTGAAGTCAGTGAGTGGAGTCCGCCTGTGCGGCCAACCAGTCATGTCCTTCCACTCCCTTCCTGGCACTTGTGCCAATAACGCACATAGGAAATCCGGCTGAAACAACTCAACTTGGCAATACACACATTAAATATTTAATGTATTTTTAGGGCAGTGATCAGACAATAGGAATGAGTGTTTGACTGCATCATTCTAGAGCAAAGGACAAATGCAATGCTTCACTGGTTTATATGCCTCATCATGAGTCAACAGCCTTGCAATATCTGCCACTCTTCTTGGGAGGGACAGCTAAAGCAGATGTACGCAGAACTGAAAGCGTGGCTCCTGAATCAACCAAAAGTGAAACATGTTTGCCTTTAATAGTTAATGTCAAATGTAACTTGCAGTAACCTTAATTTTCATTTGAATACATTTGGTATGAGTGTGAGTGGTGTTTGTGTGGTTTCTAAAGTGTGTAGGCTCTGCTGCCTCTTCTTTGTCTTTTCATCCAATTCCTTACTTATTAGCCACATTATTTCAGTCATTTTGGGTACGTACTCCTGGACAGAGGAGGTGAAAGTTTTCTGGAATTCTGCGAAATTGCCCTTTGGACTCTCCACATGAGTGATGGTTTCTTCTTCTTTACGTCTTTCTCTGTTGTAATGACGTATTGGTCTCGCGTTCCGATCATCCAGGTTTATATTGTCATCAGTGTTCATTGACGGGGCTGCAGTCGTTGACGTGGGGCCTGTGGATGTCGAATATACGGTGGCAGTGCAGAGTCCAGGTCAGGATCCACTCGACTATGTTCCTCTGGGAAAAAAGGATCAAGTTTAGCAGTATATTTTCCTTTTTCCTCAATTTTCTTGCCGTTACCTATTTCTGCGTGTCTTTCGTTCCCTTTAGTTTTGCTTCCTCTCTCCACATACTATATGCGTTCCAGTCCTCTTTAAACAGTTTTTATATCTGCTTTCTTTCCCTCTTAGACATTATTTCATGTTTTTTTGCTTCGCTGTTCTCTCTCTGCTCCAAACACGTTCTGAGTTGATCCAATTGTTATAGGCTAAAACTGCCTGTTGCAATTGTTCGACAGACCGGCTTTGTCCCACATAGATTTTATTATTGGAGGTAAGATTTTGGCATCGGGCTGCCCAGACTTGGACTTACTTTGACTTTTACCCACCTTGTCTCTCGTTAATTGTCTCCCTTATCTTCAATACAATCTGGTCCAGTCAAAATTTAGTTCAACTTTGAAAGGACACACCAAACGTCTTAAATACTACAAGTTAACCAGGACACTTCTGTCCGACACCCTAATGTGTGACAATAACGGTTTACAACTTCGAAGTGTCTGTTCTGTATTTGTCAATCTTTTAATAAAATAATTTCTCACCGGGTAGGTGAGATTCTCTTTCCCGATTTCAGGATCGGAGAGGCAATCTCGAACCTCGTCTAAGGACAGACTCTCGCCTTCCGGTCTGAGGACAGACTTAGGCCTTGGCAGGTGCTGCTGTTCCCGCCATTGTGAGAAAGCGTTAGTTTGTGAGCTCTCACAATCATCAAGTCAGACATAAGATACATTTGTTTGGTGGTGAGATTTGCTTCTGCAACTTCTGCATGCACACAATGTTCAAAGTTAAGCAATACAAGTTACATCTAAAAAGAACATGAACACCTTTGACAAACTTAACTGCTTCTTCCAGCTGCACGCTATCTTGCTTGGTGCGATTTAAAGCTGCCCCTGCTTTAAGCTGAAATATACTGTATATTTGATATTCTTAATAAAAATAAAAAAAGTTCCCCTTTAGAGTGAGCAATTCATTCTTCCCCTTTAACAAGACTAAAAGTATTCATTTTGAATAATTTCTTTACCCGAGTTAAGATGTATGAGAGTAGTGTGAGGAAATTTAAAGCATTTAGAGCCTCAGTTGGCCCTTGGTCTCGGCACTTAAAAATCCTTAAATCAACATTGTTTCCTAATCCTGCCTTCGGTCACGCGGCGGGAACTGTGGAGGAGGACTCGGACACAGAGTGGAGATTTAACTAACCGTATATTTATTCCATAACAAAAAAATCACAGGGAAAAAACCTGGAAACAACTAACAAAAAAATCACAGGGAGAAAAAACCTGGAAATGACTAACACTACATTCCTGGTCATGGCTATGACTAGGCGTGTGTGCAGGACGAGGGATCAGACACACTGGCACAGGACAAGGGGAGACACAGACTATAAGTACACATGAGGGAAGTGGGGAAACAGGTGGACACAATCAGGAATCAGGGAAGACAATCAGACTGGTGACACAAGAGGAAGGGCACGGAACCTGAAACGAAAGGAGAGTTAATTTCCAAAATAAAACAGGAAGTCACAAAACAAACATGGAGACAGGACAAAAACCCAACTTGACATACAGGTGTGACACCTTCCCCTATATTTTCAACTTCTTAGAGACTTGGAAGAGCACCAGTGAGATTTAAAGGTATGAAATCCTTTGCTGCTTGATCTCCTAGTCTGATGAATCAAATGCACATATGTTGTCTGCACAGTAACAGTTGGAGAGGGGAATCTCTTCCTGACTCTCTGGACTATATCTACAAACAGGAAGAGCTGCTATTCACTGGGATATCAGTTCCTGCAGGACCGAACACAACTTTCGTGGAGTGTTTCCTGTTATTCTTTTTTTCTCTCTTTTTTCTGTTTCATTGGTTTCCTGCCTTAAATCACCGTCACCATGACTTCAGAGAAGGCTAAACTGCAGAGATGTTTGCAAAAGCTTCGCAAGTCTATCAACTGTCTATCAAATGGTGGAGAGGACAACAAAACATTCCCGTTTTCTCAGGACAAAACAGTTAACGCATGGACATCTCTGGGGAATCTGGACAGTCCTGACATCAAATCAGAGGAGAGACCCAAAGAACAACAGAGCATCAGTGTTAAAGTTGGAGGGAAATTGTTTCACATGCCCAAACAGTGTGCCGTTAACTATCCTAACACCTGCATCGGGTCATTCGCCCTCTGCAGGGACAGAGCAAAAAAAAAAAACGATTATTCTGTACATAAGAACGAGTTCTTCTTTGACTGTGACCCTGCCTTCTTCCACCACATCTGCCATTTCTAGCGGGGTGCTGTGGGTCATACGGGAAATGGGCCACATCAACTTCGAGGAAGAGATTGACTACTGGGGCCTGAGCTTGAAGGACACCCAGTGATGCTGCTGGATGATGTACGAGGAGAAGCTGGACGAGGTGAAAGGCTACCTGAAGGTGGAGCGCGAGCTGAAGGCAGAGATGGAGGTAAAGTATGACGATGAGTGCTTCAAGGACATGTTCTTTGGGAATATGTGCAAGACTCTATGGGACCTTGTGGAGAATCCGTACTCTTCAACTCTGGCAAAGGCTTTCAATGTGCTCTCCAACCTTTTTGTGCTTTTCTCCATTGTCGCAATGAGTCTTAACATCGTTGAGGAACTTAAAGGGTATACAATCAATGGTAAAACCTACATGGAATGGATGGACACCATTGTGTTCTTCACCTTTGAATATTTAACTCGCCTTGTCACCACTCCTGACATGACAATGTTTTTGAAGAATGGACTCAACTTTCTAGATGTGGTGGCAGTCGTACCTTATTTCATCCAGATCATCTTTGAAGTCTTGGCTGACACGGGGAACGCAAATTCACAGGAAGACCTCAGTGCCATAGGCCAGGTCAGCAAGCTCAGCCATGTCCTTAAAGTCGTCAAGCTGCTGCGGATCTTTCGGATCTTGAAGCTGGCTCGACACTCCACTGGAATGAGAGCGTTTGGGGTCAACCTGCGACAGTGTTACCAGTTGGCCTCTTGCATTTTTCTCTTCATTGCCATGGGAATCTTCACTTTTTCTGCTCTCCTTCATTCAGCCAAGAGGGAAACTGAAGGATCTCCTATCAGCAGTATCCCATTTGCTTGGTGGTAGGCTGCAGTGAGTATAGCTGGAAAACTTAAATCCACTGTAATATATATATATATATATATATATATATATATATATATATATATATATATATATATATATATATATATATATTTGTTTTCCATTCGGACATCACAGCAGTTTGCTTCATTGGTTACAAGCTCTTATATCTCATACCAGCTGCAGAAGTGATTTGGTTGAAAAGAAAACCTGTAGGCTCTTCCACAGAAAATAAATGTTTTAACTTTATAAAGATCAAATCCACTTGCTTTTATGAATCGTCAGGCACAAAACTCTCAGACAATGTATTATATATTTGGTTGAACTACAAATTCTCTTTTTACTTCCAAGAGCATCACAAGATAAACCATTAACTTTTTACAATACCATTTATGTTAATATTTAGTTGAGTGTGCTATGGACCTTGAACAATGACAAAAGCATGGTGTAATCCTCAGTTCTGTTCCTATACAATTGACAGTGTGAGTCGGAGGCATGTTTCATCAAAAGTTGCAAAATGCATGCAATTTCTTCTTGGATTTATTGTGACATGTTTTACTAATTAAAACCAACTTAAGACCCATGCAGGGACATTCTGAGCAGTTTTTCTTCCGTCACTTCCTCTTGTAAAAAGAACAGGCCTCAAGGCTGTGTTGCTGCTGCACTTCTTCTGTTTTGTTGGAGTGCCTCCATGGAGGAACACACAATATAAAGAACCTTAGGTAGTAGTGAAGTGTTTAGCACTGGGTGGCACCATGTGTCATGAGATAACACGTCTGTAAAGTTAGCAGTGGAATTTGCATTCCTAAGATGCACCAAAACGGTTTGTGGGCTGAGAATATTTAATACTGGAGGTTTTTATAAATACTGGTTTGCACTAGCATGTTTTGAAAATAATTGACTTAACATCATTGAATTGTTTGTTTTTTCCCCATTATGCTTTTTATAGAGGTCGTATTTTTGTCGATATTATCAGTTAATATTGTAATATTAGGGAAGTGGAAGTTGTGGTATATGCAATAAATGCAATAATTCAATTCAATTTAATTTATTTAGTATAGCCCAAAATCACAAATTTGCCTCAGAGGCTTTACAATCTGTACAAATACGACATCCTCTGTCCGGGACCTCGACCACGATCCATGTAAACCTGTGAGGAGAGAAAGCACAAAGACTCCGGAAAAAGAGCAGAGTTAGTAATGTGCATTGATGGGAAATGAATTCATACAGAAGGAGAAAGAGAAGAGGAGAGAGGAGCTCAGTGTATCCTATGTCCCCCAGCAGTCTAGGCCTGTAGCAGCGTCTAGGGGCTGGCTCAGGTTTGCCTGGAACTATAATGAGATCCTAATACCTTAACAATGCCCAAAGTCAAAGGAATGAAGACTGGAGCAGCAGCGCTCTGAGCTGAACCACAAGCACGTTATTTTGCTTTGTGTGTTGTTTGCTAAATTGCCATTGAAAAACGACACTAAATTATCAGTCACCTGCTCACAGAATGCACCTGTGAAAACACCTGTGAAAACACCTGTAACCACTTAGGTCCGTGATACATCAGAGCTTGAACCCTAAAGTGACCTCTCCAGGGTGAACCCTGCCTTCGCACAATGTCAGCTGGGATCGGCTCCAGCGTCCCGTGACCCTAAATAGGAGGACCGGTTTGGATAATGGAGTGGGATACAACAAAATATGTAAAGAATAAGCACTTATTTACTTATATAAGCTATATTTACAGCATGCTACAAATATACTTGGCACATCAGTGTGGAAAGATATTTGTTTTTTGTGTTTAAAGTTGTGATGCAAAAATACACATTTTTAGAAGAGTTTATATTGTTTTCAATCAAGAGATGTAAGATGTTGTTATTTGTTTGTTTCCATTTGGTCCCTTTTACTGTATTTGTGTGTATCATTTTTAAACACTTGGAACCAAATGCCTTGTATTTGGGATTTTTTCGATAATCACTGGCAGCAATTTGGTGACTCTTCTACTCTATGACATAAAGATGACTCATATCGGCTTAGTGAACAAAATGGGGTTTTGAGCAGAATTAAAGTGACTTTTTATCTCATAATTATGATTTTCTTTTTTTTCACAGCTAAATTTTCTTTTTTTCATCTTCTATTACTGGCGAAAATAGGCTTCCATACTCATGTGAAACTACTGTTTGAAAAAAAAAGCATAAGTAGGCTATATCACAGTAAATAGGGGCATACGCCCAACTAGAGAGATCGATCAGCAGAAACAGACCCCGCCCAACAGGCTGACAGCGCTGATAGCTGCTGCTCGTCAATTATTACTGAAGCCGCAGAGACCCGAAAGGAACTCATTTTAACGGTAAGCAGCGTCCACTTTGTTAATTATACAAACCAGGTCCACATGGCCATAAATGCTGTTTGTACACTACGCTATAGATAACTCGTAATAACGTTACCCACTTCCCCGGGGAATTAAAAGACTGGGGTGCGTTTTTATTGGAACGGGAAATATTACGACAACAGACAGAAAAAAAAGTATTTAGAATCCGTTTTGTTTTAATCAAAGCTTTTATTTTAGTTGTTTATTCACGGTTCTATATCTTACAGAGACAAGTCTATTAGACATCGTTATGAATAATCTGTTATTTAAAATAAATATAAAAGTCACATGATCCTTAAAACATGACGTAACTCTCTGCATTATACTGATACAAGTATGCCAGTCCAATGTGTTATGCTGTCCGGATGATTGTGCCCTTAAACCCGATGATGTATATTATTATATGTTATATGTGTGTGGTTAATTTTTTTTTAAAGTGGGATTTTTGGATACAATCCTAGTTAACTACTGAAGAAAAAGTACCAATACAAAGTATATATAAGTACCTTTTTATCATATATGTATTGGAGTATAAATTACATTATTTCTTTTGGAAATGTAAAGTAGCATGAAATAGAAATACAAACATTTTCTTCATTGTAATGAAAAAACGCAATTGAGGCACTCATGTGGTAGATGAAGGTAGTGAAGGTTGCAGAAATCTCCTTGTTTAGTAACGGGGCGAAGCGAGTGTAAAGTCTAGGTGTGTCACGTTAATGTTTGTTTCAGACCTTCCCTTTTTTCACGTTTCACTGAATGAGTATTTAGCTTGTTCTGTTCCTCAAATATCTGACATCATCAATATGTAACATATTCCACCCATTTTAGGAGACATGACAGCATGTGATTTGTTTCCACCATAAGTACTGTAATGGTACAGCATGTGAGAACTCTGTAGGCAGATGCCAAGCCACTTCCTGCCTGCTCTAAGGCTCAGTATGCTCGTTACTGTTGGTCTCGGCTTGTTATTCAAGCAGAGACATGAAATACGCAAAAGCTTTCATTTATGGGAATTCAACTTCTCTGTATATGGTGTCTTATCAGTCCACAATAACTTTTTGGGATTAATTGTTGATGCTACAAATTTGTGCTTTTCAATTGAGCTTTCAGGGGCATATTCATATTGTAGATGTAAAAAACAATAACAATTAAATATAACTCTAAAGTCTATATTTCTTGCCTCCGATTGAGTTAATTACTGAAACAGTCCAGGTGCTTCACGGTATTTTTTAATTCTCATGATTATGAAAGCGAAATCTAGCTGCTGGTTTCCTTTGCACTGATCAGATACTCTACACGTCTATGAAACTGGCTCCCCACATTTATTTCTGTTAAATTGATATAGTGTAACAGTGGCTGCAATGTGTGCAGGTGTGATATCAAGAACAGGCAATTATGAACTAATTTGTCTCATTGGTTGTCTTATGTCATACTGAGAAGTTTTGATACCAACAAATCCCTGTGATTTGTTTTGTCACTGCAGAGTTTCAAGGATGAGAAAAATCAGGGCAAGATTTTTCTTGCTGGCGGGAGCTCTTGGTCTGTTGGTCCTCCATCTCTGCAAAGATTTTATTGACCACAAAAACATCCACTTCAACATAAATGTGAGAGATGATGACTTTCAAATAAAACAACCCACCACAAAGAACACCTCTGTGTACTCCTGGCCAAGATGTCTAAGAAACATGTCTGCTGCCAACATCACAGGCTTCAGCTCTCTTTCTGGTGACGTACAAGACTTTCTCAACTATAGACACTGTCGCCATTTCCCCATGCTGCTGGACCTTCCTGACAAATGTGGAGGAGTTGATAAATCTGCAGAAATCTTCCTTCTGCTTGTCATTAAAAGTTCTCCTGTGAACTACGACCGCCGAGAGGTGCTGCGTAAAACCTGGGCTAAAGAGAGGTTGCACAATGGTGTGTGGATCCGAAGAATATTCATCTCCGGAACAATGGATACTGGATTTGAGAAAAAGAGACTAAACAAACTACTTGAGCTGGAGCAACGGGAGTACAATGATATCCTCCAATGGGACTTTAAAGAACAATTCTACAACCTCACCTTGAAGCAGATACTCTTCCTGGAATGGATGGAAAGAAACTGTCCTAACGCTCGCTTCCTGCTAAATGGTGATGATGACGTCTTTGCTAACACAAACAACATGGTTGAGTATCTCCAAGGCCTCAAGGACAATGACGGAGGAAAGCACCTCTTTACTGGCCATCTGATCCAGAATGTGGGGCCCATCAGATCATCATTGAGCAAGTATTTTATCCCAGTTCAGGTTCAAGAGTCAGACTCATATCCCCCTTACTGTGGTGGTGGGGGCTTCCTCCTGTCTGGCTACACCGCTTTGGTCATATTCAATATGTCCCAGTCCATTACTATTCTCCCCATCGATGATGTTTACATGGGGATGTGTCTGGCTAAAGCAGGACTAAGTCCATCTTCTCATATGGGAGTGAAGACGGCCGGACTGCACATTCCTTCCAGCACGCTAGATGAATACGATCCTTGCTATTATAAAGAAGTTTTACTGGTACACAGATTCCTTCCAGCTCAATTGTACCTTATGTGGCACAGAATACTTGATTCCAATCTGAAATGTGGCCTCTCAAAAAAATGGCTTTAGCAGCACCAAACTGTCACTCAAGGGTGGGGGCAGAGCATGTCGACACTTTGATTCCTGCACCAGCACTTATGTTGTGAGTACAGGTATGACCTTCTTCTTTCCACCATTCCATCAGGAGAAAAGGTTTGAACAATTGTTCCAACATGGTTCATCCAATTGAACTGTTTATATTCTCGATGGCATCACTGTGGGCGAGCAGTCAGTCCGACTCAAGTCAGCGCTGCTGTTGGTAGTGTCGTTTCTTTGTCTTGGTGAGCAGCTTTTATTGCAATCAAAAATGGGTTTTCAAAACTTGCTTCATATTAGGTTTTATTGTTGGCTACATCTGAACGGACAGAAGCACTGACAAATGATTACCAGTTGTTAAGTACGGCTACTGTCGTATAAAATAATTGCCTACATAACCATCCATCTCTCACTTTGCATGGGGTCATTTCCCATTCAATAAAAAATATTGATTAACGTAGCTTTAAACTGTTGGTGAAACTAAAGTATGCATACAAACACATCATGCTTAATAACCTCTGAACAAGACATTGGTTGATAGTGAGCTAGTCTTTAAATAAAAGATCTAAACCAAAGTAGCATAATTTGCAGGTCAAGCAAACTATCTTATCAATGTGACAGCCGCTCTGCTCGGTTCGCCTGCTGTTGCTCTGTTTTCTTTCTCCATGGTTACAGATTAATCAGACATTAACCAGTGGCCTGTGCACTTCTTTATACCCAGCTCTAGGTGTGAGCCATTCAGGATAATACGTTATACGGTGGTGTCCACAGTCTGACAAAATATCTTGAATAAATCCTCAAGACAAATTATGTAATGTTCACAAGTTTAAATTTGTATTTAATTTAAAGATATTTTTGTCAGAATGTGCCTGTATATTTGTGCTCATAAAAGAGACTAATGTATGTTTTTGTGCCTTACGCCAGTGCTTTTCAGCTAGAAACCATTGTTAGATTTGCAAAGATATGTTTAGGTACTTTTTATTTATAAAGCAACACTCTGTAATAACAATTACAAGGGGTCCCGAGTGAGAATTATGATGTTAAATTGCTGTATGCTTTTAAGACTCTTCTTTTTACCATTAGTCTTGTGAATATATAGAAATATCCACATTTATTTGTTTTTGATGCTAAGAATGGGTCATACTGCATATTATTACATTTAATATTATGATATTTTTTTCTATATCATTAATGGAAAATGTGTACTGCATATATTAAACATGTATATAATATGAACACAACTAATGTTGGCAGGCATAATGTGTTTTTTAACCTTTTCAAGAACACACTTGATTTGTACATATGCATATACATGTATAGGCGATAGACATGTGCACAGCTGTAAACATTCCAACACCATTAAGTGAGTTTTTGCAAGTGACCTAAAATTAAAGGAAAATGTATGTGCAGCACAGATTAAGGACATGAGACCTCTTTGCATAATACTGCTAGTCTGTATAAAACTCCCCTTTTAGAACAAGAAAAGAGACTTAGTGACTGACTACTTGCTACTAAGCAACTTGCCCCAAGAGTAAAAGCACTCATAACATTTGAGGAATAACCTATTAATGACAATCGCAGTAGGTCGTTATTAAATGTTTTATCTTTTTGAATTTGAGCATTATTGGTACAGAATGAATGCGTTAATATGCTCGTTTGAGATGAACAAGTCCAGAGAAGAATCGATCACTGCAGGTTACTGCACAATGCATGCCGGTTAGATTTGTGTCCGATTTGCTCTGACGTCACGCATATATGTGATCCACGATACTCTTTTCTCTGTGATTGTAATACTAATAGATTATTGACTATTATTCTCAGGTGTTATCTAAAAACATATTGTGTGGTTGATAATAATATAGCTTATTTATTCATGTGTTTCCAAGGATACAATGCGGATACACGCACATTTCCACATACTGTACATACATATGAATAAATCCAAACTAAGTCTGCAAACTACGAGTAGCCGACAGATCTAACGTGGTGTAACTGTTTCTGTGACTTCCGGTTCCTACTTTGAAGGCATCCGAAAACTGCCTGAGTCGACGGCAGTTGTTTGTCGTGCCTCCTGCTTCTACCGCATGCTCGTCCTCTGCAAGCAAGGTGCAGTGCATCTCCAACGAGCCTAATATGGCTCGGAGGACAAAAGGAAACATGGAAACAGGGAGTCCTCTTGTGGACACAAAGTGAAACTGCAGGACTAAATGTCAAAATTAATTTGAGAAACAAATAAACAGGAGTAAATTGAGGTCTATAGAGTTGTCAACTTTCTGCCTGCGGTCACCACTCGGATCTCGTCTGGTCTCTGAAGCTACAGAGTCGGACGGGTCAGTACTTGGATGCAGGCACAGACATTTTAGGGGGCAGGTGCTCAAAACCAAAAAAAGGGCACCCATCGCCAACATTATTTATGAAATTAAAAATTATAATAATCAATAAAAAACACAGTAGGATATTTTCAACTTATATATTTATTTTTGTTAACAAACTAACTCAAATTGAATAAATAAATGAATAACAGGCAAATACAGACAAAACAAGGCCATATTGTATAACCAAATGTAATCAAAAAATATTATAACTTAAAACTTATCAAAACTCTGCTCTGGATAAATTAAAGGATCTTCACAGAGCATCCTCCTTGGTGCCAGTCTCTCTCTTCATTGTGGTTAGGGCCCTAAAACTTTCTGAAGATTATACAATTGAGCTTTATTCATTAATTATGCCCAAAGTTCACTCTGAATTTGGTAAGCACTGTTTTAAGTTCGCTGTACCTGCTGTTTGGAATGCACTGCAAAAAACTCTAAAGTTAAAGGAGCTCATCAACCTTGAAACTTTAAAGACTTGCTTGTGTGAGAGAAATTGGAGCGGCTTCATACCGCACTTGTTCTTGTTTTGGTGTGAATCCGGAGCTTTAGTCCTGTTGCCTTATCTTTTTTAATGTATTTTATCTGTGTTATGTGATTTCTGTTGTGTCTTGTGACTGTTGCAATTTTTCTATGCTGCTGTCTTGGCTTTCCTTGAAAAAGAGGTCATTGTATCTCAACGGGACCGACCTGGTTAAATAAAGGCTAATAAAAATGTTTTAAAAACTATTGTATGTTATAGTGACCTCAATATCATCCAAAACAACTAAAACCAATGTGTGTAAAATGTTGATATTTCTAATATGTTTTACATAGTGAAAAAAAGCCTGGAGTCAAATTGACCCCAAAGAACATGCATACAAGATGTGTACAGGACATTGAAAACATATCATCATGTGCATTTTATGTTTACCCAGTTGTCCCCAATAAATTAGGAAAAGTCATGAAATATGAAGCAAAAAAGTTGGCGCTAATGTTGTGGTTAATTTATCACCAAACAACGTCATTCCCTGTTTGTCTGATGCTGCGGGTCAGAGAAGAAGTAGGCTGCACCTATCTGGCGGCGCTCAGCACTGCGTGAGCACTAAGTGGAGGAGGAGGAGGGAGGGGCGGGGCTTGTGAGCGCCGCGGAGCATGTCGGGGCGAAACTCACACAAGAACTTAAATAAATGCCCGTCAGATATCAAAACACATTTGGGGGCAATTGATGACAGAGAGAGTCATTGTTATTCTTAAATACGGATGAATGAAGAAAAAATTGGGCTCCGGCAGAAGGGGCACTTTTCTCATCCAGGGCAAAAGGGCAGGTGCTTGAGCACCACTAGGGGTCTATCTGTGCAGGTGCCTGCTTGGATGGGACACCGCCTGGGAATACCAGGTGTTGTCAGCTGTTTTTCACTCCTCAACAAAAACACAGGTTTATTTTCTCACTTTCAAGGGTATGGCAAGGTGAAAATGTATATGATGATAGTATGGCGACAATGTTTACACTCTGGTTATAGTAACATATCGCTCATATATATTGCAGGAGGAAAGCTGACGCAGTGTTTATTTGTAACCCCATGATCAGCGCACGTTGCAAATTGCAGATCACAAAGGAGACTACTCTCATCACACTCGCGATCTCTTCAGATCTTGAAAGCTAAGCAAAGTTGTGCCTGGTCAGTTCTTAGATGGGAGACCGCCTGGAAATACCAGGTGCTATTTGGTGACAGGTTGTCGATACAAATCCCCAAAACATGATGCAAAACATTACAGGAAAACCGCTTCTCATGGACGGACTCAACATTAAGTGCGGAAGAGTTGAAATACAGTGTAATGCCCGCAAGAAGGAAATTAACGTGAGGAATAGGGAGTCTCGGAGCAGCAGCTGACTGAAGAGAGGGTGATGAGGTGGAGGGGTCCCGGGCCCCATAACTGAGCAGGAGAAACATATGCCACTCATACAAATAACCAGTGACGGCTGGCCAATAGAGGGGCCTGGCCTGAGCCACAAAAAAGTCTAGTATAAAACAATTATAAGAACAATATTTATTATAGTAATAAATTATACACATTTTTAATTTTTGTGTTTTGGAGATATGGAATATACCCAGTACTATTTGTAAAATAGGATATCTGCGCAAAATATATGCTTTTCCTGCACGACCTGTCTGCATGTATCAGCTGCGCTGGGGACGAATCGAAAAGAAGAGACGGGTCTAAGCAGTTTAGCCAATTACGGATTAAAGATATAAATAAGTGATACACAATTGAGCCAATCTGCATCCTAAAATAGGTTCAGCTTTGGGCCAAAGTCATCTGGCCCAAAATTCTCTTCAGGCGTTTGTTTTACGGCCAGCACGAGCACTACTCTTCCAAGAAGACCCGACCCGGTAAAATCAACAGGGACAGATCCATCATGGACAGTTACGGGAGTAAGGGACATGAAGTACTTGTCGGAAAAATTAAGAAAACATGAGAGCACCAGGACACACATGGAAAACTCCTCAAGCAGCCATATTGGGCAAAGTGAACGTCGCTACCAGCTGGACAATGGACACTGGATTGTGGTGAAGAAACACAATGAGGAAGTGGATAAAAACAGGTGTCACCTGAGACACTTTAACCCTAAAAAGGTTCATAGGGGCATCTTAATATATAAACATGTAATATTATATTTTATATATATATATATATATATATATATATATATATATATATGTGATTTATATTATACCATATTTATATTTAATACTGACATAATAAGAACATCTTATTCATACAATTCAGTATATTAATATATATATATATCATATAATAATATTCAGTATAATATGATATATAAATACCATCTAATGTAAATGTACAATATACATATCATAAATATATTATAATAAATATAAATATCGTATAAGTCATGCATGTTTTAAAAACACAAATATTGACAATTTGTATAATTTATAAATATAATTAATATTATTATTATACTTTTTGTATACTTTTTTTGTGTGGCTCATGGTGGGTGGGGCCAGGCCCAGTGGCCCTCTATTGGCCAGCCGCCACGGGTCTTTAGACTTTTGCACTGTGCTCATTGTTATGCAGCAAATCACAGAGACATCCCTTGTGTGCTTACGTTTCTTGGCTATAAAACGATTAACGTAGCGGGTAAGTGCCATGGTGGAGTTCAGGGAAGACAGCTGTTGATCAGAGCTGGGGAGAAATTATTGGTGTAGTCTGTAAACTTGTTTTTGTTGCTTTCCAACCACGGGACTGTCTGACAAGTAAAAACATCTCGCTTTTAAAAGAGATCAGTAATTCCACCTTTAGTTCTGTTGACATACTCATAGGCGGTCTTAACATAGAGGCATAGGTAGGCGGCTGCTTGGGGCCCCCTACCAGTGGTCGTAGTAGGGGGGCCCGCAACCAACCTCAAAAAGAAAAAAAGAAAAGAAAAAGCCCCATATAATCATGAACGCTTCAAAAGCATGGTCAATTGTATTCATATTCTAAAGAAATACGTTGAAACGTTGAAATAGTAGTTAAAATGTCCAGTTCATGGTTATCTGTCGTGTCCCTACACCCCCTACTTTCACCATGAAATGGACTAGTCCGTAACGGTGCGCGGCGCGAAAGATAAACACAGTGACAGGAGGACTGGAAATTACACAGAGGCGATTCAGAAGACAAGAATAAAAGCAAAAATGAAACGAAGTTATCCAAGCGGCTCAATTAAAAGAAAAAAAAGAAAATACGCCGATAAATATTTAGAAACGCTGCCAAAGATGACACACTTTTTACGGCTACTCGGGATACAGGCAGAAACGCCCACCGCGTTGAACACGCCGCTACAGCAGCAGCTAGCTGTGAAGTGGCGCTAGGTGAGGATAACGACGTTACCCAAGACGATGAAGAGGACCGCCCGCCGTCACCCACAGTGTTATTGGAGACGTTGACAGGGCTAATAGCCCTAGCCCAGGGCTAATAGCAGAACTAGAGTAAGATTGGTATGAACATGATGAGAAAGACAAAACAAATGCATGAGGAGGAAGAGAGGGAGGACGAGAGTAAGGGACAGAGACAAAAGTAGATGGAACACTCAGCACTCTAACAGTCATAAAGAAGAACAGGAGAAAAGCAGAAAAAGGAGGAGAGGAAGAGAAAGAAAGACAAGGGAGAGAAAGAGTAAAAACAGGCATACGGAGGAAGAGAAACACGAGGGAGAGAAAGGAAGGGACAGACACAAAAGAGAGTAATCATTTAACAATACAAAAAATCATATTTCTTAATCCCAATGATGGACTGCTGTTTTTTGTTATCCTCTCACTCTCACTTGTTAGTTGGTGACTGTTTTTTATTATTACTATCATTATTATTTTACAGGTACAGCTCCTACATCTGTGCATCATGTTGGTGTGAAGACCTGTGAGAAAATGTCAACAAGTAGGACTTTGTGTCAGAAGCATGTGATGTGGAGAACTCTCTCTCTCTCTCTCTCTCTCTCTCTCTCTCTCTCTCTCACTCACTCACTCACTCTCTCTCACACACACACACAATAAACAGTGCTGGTTTTCCTGGCATTTTGGCAAAAACAGGTGTTATCTGAAACTTTATTCTCTGTTCGGTTCCATCGTGACTATTAGTTTAGTAAGTGTATGCAGGGTTTAAAGGGGAAGGTTTTTTTTCGTTCTCTTTTATAGATCGGATGGGGGGGCCCCATACATACCTTCGCCTTGGGCCCCCAATTTGCTAAATAAACTGGACATACTGGACATACTGACTCACTTTGTAAGTGTAACTGATAGTGTGTAATCATGATAACATGGGGACAGCTCCTACACTAATCAATATGCCATTAATATGATCACTTTCGTACGTTTAAGCAGAAATAATTACCTGACTACTGTTTCACATCTATTCTCCACCACCACACTGATAGTCACTCTGTTTACGACGCAGTTAACTACATTCTGTATCTCACATGGGTGTATAAAGATAAAGTCTCCTCACATCAAATCCTTTCTTCTTCACTGGGCTGTCCATCATTTCTCACAAATGTACCTGTAGGACAGAGAGTATGTTTATGGTTTAATGAGTTTGTGTTTAATGTAAATCCTGATCTAACGTGACAGAGAGATATAAATAGTATTATTTACTCTAGATTTATAGCATTATTTACTGGAGCAAAAATGTAAAAAAAAAAATGTCATCTTGGCTGCAGATGTTGTTTATTTCTCTGATTTTGGATCACAATGTGTGTTGTGTTTAGTTTTTGATGGATAAACTTTGAATTAGATTACTATTCACAGCGACATACATTGTTAGAAACTGCAGGTTTACTTTCCCTCTCTCGGCAGGAGGTGGTTCAGTATACTTGTGGTAGGCTACTATATGTTACTGTATACATAATAGAGGCCTGGATGAGGGTTATGACGGAGAAATGGATTCAATGCCTCCAATACATATTTACACAAGGTACACAAATTGCTTTATTTTAAACACAGTAAAGGATGTAAATAAGATTACAAAATAACAAAAATAGAAATTATTCATTGACACTGAATTAACACAGTATGAAAGCAAATCAAAGTAAGATTAGGTGCAAAAATAATTTAGTTTTCAATTCTTTTTCATAAAAGAAATACAAAACAAAGCCTTAAAACTGTTTTTAGTTTCTGTAATACTTTAGACCCCTTTCGACATGTGTAAACGTCACACATTTCGTCCTATACTGTACATGCTTTGTGGTGTAGATTGTATTTTCTAAATCATACTGCATTCGTTAATGATATTATTAACATTATTCTGACATGAGGGACGAGTTCTAGTAAATACTGTTTTTGAAATGTGGACAGTAAATTAAATTGTATCATTTGAAACTGATGTGCAACAGGGCTCCTTGTCAGCCTTTAGGGCTCTCTCTCTCTTCCTGGACGATAGTTTCAATTTGTTTCCCCAAGCTGGAGAAACATGGTCGCTCCTCAAAGTCGTATGCCCAGCACTGCTTCATCAAACAGTACACCTGGAGTAAGAATAACAAAACATTTAATAATTTACAAAGCAAAGAACTGTTGATACTTGTTGGGTACACACAGTAGTTTGAGTGTCTAGTTTGGCGAGCTGATGATCAAAATAAGATGTTTAAAATATGTATAATGACCATAGCTGAGAAGATTGTCACCCTCTTCCAGAATTCACGACAAACAAATACATTTTTGGAGAAGTGTATTGATTTTGAGGAACACTTGTCAGTGATGCAATACAGAGACCACACTCAACTCATCAATGGTGAGTTACAATGAAATTATCACAATAATACAGCACATTTGTTCTAGGGGTATATGTGAATGCAGGAACGTGGCAGGGGGACACATACCTTGGGAGGGCAGTTTAGAGGAGCTGGCAACCTCCAGTTGTTCTTCAGAATATTTTCCAGATGCATTGAAATGGATGGACTCTGCACATAGTGTCCAATCTCCTGCATGTATAGCTAAAACAGTGACATTAAGGAAACATTTGAAAATGGGCTAAACCACAATGACGTTGCAATTTGATGAAACAATTCTTAATCATTTTAAAATATTGAAATATTGTCCATGCATGAATGTATCAACATTAAACCTTCTTACCCTTTTTGGGTTGTAGTTTGTGTCGCAGTAGCAGAAAAGCTCGTGAAGAACGACTCCAAAACTCCAGACATCTGACTTGTGGGAAAATCTGGATTCGTTGATGGACTCTGGAGCGTACCTGCATTAGATAAACAGTGTATGGTCAGGTGGACCTCCAGGAACTGAAAACTTAAATATAAGGCTACAGCGAGCAGCCTTTAGCTTAGCTTAGTGCAAAGACTGGAAACGGGGAATCAGCGAAACTCCTATTCAACAAACAGTCGGCTGCAGAAAGTCTGCTTTACCACTTTGAATTAAATCATATGAGGTACGCTACCAAAAGATGGGGCTCTCTCCAGGCTGCATGACTCTGTAGTACTCCTTGTCAGAAGGAATAACCTTGGTCAGTCCAAAATCAGCGATTTTCACCAGCGACTCATTGGCCACAAGGATATTTCTGGCTGCGAGGTCTCGATGCACATAACGCAAGGTCTGCAGGTACTCCATCCCCTGTGAAGATTCAAAACAATAATAGAAAACAAAACAAAATAAATGTTGTCCCTTTTATTTCATGCTGTGCAATATACATGTGTTACTATCTTACAGGTAGTGGAAATTAAGTTGATTAAAGGATTCACAAGATAATCCTCCTGCAGAGAGCTGTGGCGTTGACCCTTAAATCCTTTACTGTTGGTTTGAATGTTATGTTTGTAAAGCATGAAAGTTGGTTCAGATTCCTCTCGAGAAGATTCCCGTCAAAAAATTACCAAAGCAATGTTCTGTTCTTTCAGAATTCAGTCAAATTCCTACGTTTCTGGAGGGATTTCTGGTTCCAGGAGGAATGACCTTTACATTTACTATAGGACAAGGGACAAGTGAATTCAAAACACTTTTTTTTCTTGTAATAGTAACTAACATTAGATTGTATACATGTTTACAAAATGACTCAAAGTCACAATACATGAATGTCAGCCAACTATTAATCACAGTCAATTGAAACGTAGCGTACTTCTACGTTTTATGATGACACCCATTTGCAGGAGTTGAGCTCATATCTGACTCTTACCGTACAGATCTGAGAAGCAAAAAGCAGCATCCGCCTGGTGTTGACATGTCGGTAACTCTCTAAGTAGCCAATAAGGCTGCCGTACGGCAAGTACTCCATCACCAAGCTCATACTGAGGCGACCTGTGATAAGGCAAACATTAAACATTTAAATCAATCAGTAGAGGAAAGCCTTCCAAACCCAGAAGTTACAAACACATTCCTTTAATCAGCCATAAATCACTCTGGATCGGTGTCAGTTTAGGGTTTTGATTTAAAATGTAATCCTGGATCACAGAGAGAGGTACACTCTAAAGCAGGGGTCACTAATAGGTCTAAGTCCGGAACCAGATGCCGTTGTCTCCGGACCAATAATCGATACTTAATTGAGAATTATAACATTTGTACGGTGCGCCACGGTGCATTGAGAACATATGTCTCATATGTACAGAGACTGTGACGATTATTAACAGCGGCAATGTGATGCGCCACTACAAGACAAATCACAAATCTTTTGAGCAAATGTACCCAATCAAATCCGAAATGAAGGCACAGAAAATACACCTAAGAGCCCAATATGATCAGAATCCTTAGACATGAATTCACTGCCCAACAATGATTTTAACTGAGAGGAGAATAAAGCTGAAACAAGTGGTTTCAATAACCAGAGATAAAGTCACTGCAAACAATTTTCTCTTTTTAGAAGATATAATATATTGGCTTTTATGATTGGCATCACTTCACACCTGAATTCATTTAAAGCTGCAGGACAATTCAGTGAAATACTTTTTTCTAAAATTAAGTACTTTATTTTAAGATACACATTTTTCAAAAGCTTTCTGTTATGTATTTTATTTTTTAATGTTGTTTTTTCTTTTGAGGTGCAAGACGAAACTCAAGTTCTGAGATGGTTTTATTTTAGTAATAACCCTAAAATTCCCCTGACATGAAACTGACAAAAGTATCTAATGGAACCGAGTTCATTTAAAAGATCAGTATTTGTATTTTATATCAATGATGGGGTTTCACAGTTTGCATATATGTGTAGCTTGGGTGGCAAATGTCTCAAAGTATTTATATTCAAACTAGTAGGCAAAATTGAACCAAATTCTGTTTGATTCCATTGTTTTTTTATTGGAGTGTTTTATTAACTGGCCGCAATCGAAGCTGCTTAACCCGACGTGCCATTTTGAGATAAAGTTTGGTTGGACGCTCTGTTTCTATACATTTCCTGTCACTTGCATTGAAAGTGTTGCAATGGACGAGGAACAGCTGCTGAGTGTAGTTGAAATAAGTACTGTACTTCCTCATTTCACAACCAATACTGAAAACACGTTGGCAGCTGGCTCGAGTGTAAAAAAATAGTGTTTGTGGGATGCTTGCTTTACGCTTATTTAAGTGGAGAAGGTGCATTAATATTAATAATAATAATAATAATGCATTTTATTTGTAAAGCATTCAAAAATAATCTCAGAGTGCTGCAGAGCCAGTAGATAGTTAAAAACAAACTAGAATAGAAAAGAAAATTGCTGTCAGGGATTAAACACAAAGTCAAAAACGCCTTCCTGAATAAAAATGATTAAGGCTAACCTACTTGCCTAAATTGTATGTAATTTACAGTAAATATCAAAATATAAAATGTTTATTTTCTCTTTATAAAGCAAGTACTACTCACCCATTTTGTGCTTACGTCTCCAGTCTGATCTCGAGCACACAGCTGATGGGTATGTGTTTGTTTATGATGTAACATAAGTGCATATTAAACCGATTCAGTGTGGACAGAGAGCATCCGATGTTCACGATAGTCGAACACTCACATCCAGTTAGGACACTGTTTTATGGCTAATGCGTCTACTTATATTTAAAAATGTGAGCTCTCACATTTATTAAATAGGGATAAAAAATGGACGACATGGACGATACAGATGCTATCAAATTTAAAATAAGTGTTTTAAATCTTAGCAATCAAACATAATTTTTCTTTTACTTAAGTTGACTATTTTAGTACATTGTGTGCTTTGCTCGCAGTGAGTGTTTTTATTACCCGTGCTGTAGCAGACTCCCTTGTATTTGACGATGTAGTCGCACTCAAAAATGCTGAGGATGTTGACCTCCTTCTTGAAGTCCTCCAGGGTCGACTTCTTGTTTGGCTGCAGCTTTTTCACAGCAACCAGTTCACCAGTGTTATCGCCAAGTGGGTCATAACGGCAAAGTTCAACGCTGCCAAAGTTTCCCTGAAAAGGTTTTGAGTCACTTAGTAGCAATACATCTTTGTCTGTCGGCAGTCACTAGCTATGTCTTTGGCATACCTTGAGAGCTGTTCATTCAACACTTTGCAGATTTTTTGTTAGGGACCAAAGGGAGTGCAGTGTCGAATTGTTTTGGACTCGAGACACATTGAATATGAATAAACTTTTAATACACATGTGGTAGTGCTCTGTGTAGCAGTGGGGGTGGAGCTTCAGTGCTCTGCGGAGAGGAGCATGTCATCTGCAGTGGACCTTTCCAGGCCTTGGCTAATTGACTGAAGTTGACTTTTGCTGCTGGATGCTCGATATACTAACTTCCCTGGAGTCAACCAGCGTGGTTCTCGACAACACTGCAAGAAGCACATCTGGGGCCCACGCAATGCTCCACATGCTCCGAACTGCAACAACGCATGCAGCAATAGCAGGAGCCAAGCAATCAACGGGTTCTAAAGTGAAACATGCGTCGAATAGCCACACCCTCAAAAGTCATTGCATTAGTCTAACTCTATCTTGAGAACCATCCATGCAATCTACTTCACACTTTGCAGAAGTATTGCTTTGTTTTGCGAGACAGCACCTCTAATAAACTCTCAATATATATTAAGTGGTTAATGTGAATCATTGCTACATTTGGCATCTAAAAAAATAGGCCATGTAATTTATATTGTCTATACATCATGGGCATAGACAATGGCCTCGCACAACATCTTGGACAAGTCTTATCAGATCTTCTCGAAGCATAACTTCATGTAAGTGCACTAATTGGCCTAAAGGGGTCTGCATTATGAATATTATGGTCTTCTTATTCTTCTGGTGCTGCAGACTTACCTTCCCCAGAGAGGAGATAAAGCGAAGATGTCTCTCCTCAAACAATATCTGCTCCGGTTGAGCAGGGGTTGAGGTTATCCACACAGGGCTCTTTGTGATGTGCTCAGTGGCATGAAGTATAACATAGTCTGCCACGAAACAAGAAAACACATCAATAATATTTTAGTTTTTCATATGTAATTGAATAGCCTCATTCCCTAAAAACACAATCCATTTTGAAAGGATCAAATAAAACTTAAAGTTTCATCTGAATCAAGTGAGAATTGATCAATTCTGTATTTTATTGAACTGAAATAAAGATATTAGGATGATACTGGCCATATTCATTAACAGTTAAAGAGTGATGCACATGATTACCTGAAGTGATCAGACTGTTGAGTTGTCGGATGATACTACGACAGGAGGGCCTGAAGTCTGCCTGGTAGTCCATACACTGATTGACAAGATCGGCTAGCTCTGTCCACTGGGAGGGAGGCAGCTGCTGGGAGCTCTCATAAAACTGCCGCTTCTGCAAAAAAACCATCAAAAGCTCACAATATTCACTTGTGTGTATGCAATTGATATATTTCCCACAGGTTTAATCCCATAAGCAATTCACACGTTCAATGCATTTTTCTTTTTTCTTTTTCAGAACTTGTACTAGTCACTTAGACTCACAAGCAATTGTTTAATTAATGGGCAGTACATTGACAACTTGTTACTCTAGCAGTTTGTTTGACTAATCAGTAAGAAGTGGGAGTACCTTGTCCAAGTCCCACCCTAGCAGCGGAGTGTTCCCATTGTTGAAGATTTCCCACACAGTGGCACCAAAGCTCCACTTATCACAATCCAGAGTCAGTTTTTCTGGAGCATCCAGCAGCTCAGGAGCCACCCAGGGGATCCTGTCCAGGATCACTAAACAAACGCACACAGAAATATTCAACCACACATGAATGATGCACAAGGACGAATCTTATTTCCTTTTGGAGGGTTACTGAATTTATCTTTATGTACAATATACCTTCATCAGGTATATATTTTCTCTTCTTACTCCTAATGTACTAGAAATAGACCTGATGGAATCAGACATGGTAACAGGGAAATTAAAAAACCCTCCTTGATTTACCATCCTTGCCCAGCATGGGAACACTGATGCCCGGGTCGCTCAGCTTGATGAAAGGAGAACTGCCCTGTGATGGGTCATCTTCTCTGGCCAGCAGCAGATTTTTGGCACAAATATTTCCATGAACAATGTTCTTTTCTTCCTGCAAGGAGGTTACATGTTGATGTTGACTCATTTACATGAAACTGCATTTTCATTACTTTTGTAGAATCTTGTATTAATACCCTAAATCCGAGACTTTATCTTACCAGAAAGTTGAGGGCAGACGCGAGCTGTTTCGCTACGTCAAGTTTCCAGCTCACTGACACAGATCTCCTTCTCTTCAAGTAAAGGTCAAGGGCGCCGCACTCAACAAACTCCTGCACCATGATGTCTGTAAGGCACAGTAAGGTTTGTTTCCACAGCTGTACTTCAAACTAAACACAGGGTCAGAAATGCTCACCCACAGACAAGCGGCTGAGATCGGAGTCAAATGAGGATTTCATCTGAAGTTTATTATTTTTCTCAATATGAAGAACATTATTTAATGTTTCTAAGTGAGCCAAAACTAACCAAATACATTCTGAATTCACTCTCACTTTGTACCTATACGTTTACATTATTCACGGACCATTAATAGATCTAGAAAACATAAAAGAACATTAGCTTCTTGAAGCTGACAGGTAAACATCAAATGAACTTTAGCAAATAAAGGGATAATGCGGAAGGACCTACAGTTTGGTTTGAACTTACTTTTGACTCCAAGAACACTAACACCATAGACAAGGATGAGGTGTTTGTGTGAAATCTGACTCATCAAGCTAGCAGCTTCAAAGAATGACTGATAAGGGAAAAAAACAGCATGTGTAAGATTTCAAAATTGTATCTACGAGTAATTCACAAAAATGCAACAACAATAACAACAATAATGTATTTTAAACTGAAGAAACCCACCTCCCAGCAGTTTTTATGCACAACGTCAAGCTCTTTTAGGAAAACAGGTGTCACATGTTTCTCCCCATCGCGAATGTCTGTTTTGAAGCCTTTGAAATTTCGGGTAAAGGATCCGTGTCCAAGGCTTTCACCCTAAAAAAAACACACACAAATACAGTAACTGCATTAAGAAATAGATCAATCATAAATAACATAAAGTACCTTTCATGTGAGTGTTACTAATGTATCATAGTGGTAGCAGTAGTAGCAACATCTGCATAATAGCAGTTAAGATGTTGGATTTGTTGGAGCAGCGGTGGTAATAGTGCAGTAGAAAAACTGGAAAAGGCTGTTGTAAAAGTAATGTTGAAACCAATTAAGTGGAAGACTAGTATTGATATTCATATTAGTGGTTCTTTAATAACAGGCTTGTTTCAGTTTGAATCATGTCTACACACTCACCCATTTCAGGTCTTCATATTTGATCATGTGAAATTGGATGTGACTGAATTTGTTTCTTTCAGGTGTTGGAGACCCTTGAGCTTCTACACAGCTGCTGTGGCGTATGATGATAAGATTAGTGAGCTCTGTTGGGACGACGGAAAACATGTTCATTGTTATTTAGTCTGTAAAGGGTGGAAATCTTAAGGCAAAACAAAAAATGTAATTGTTAAGTTGATGCATAATTGGTAATTTCATCATATCTTGGAAAACCTTTGTGTTGGGGTGGACAGCAGTGGGCCAACTTGACAGGCACTTCAGCTAGTAGAAGCTTGTTGTGTTGGTAATAGCTGGTGAGCTCATTCAAGCTGGTAAAAGATTTTTGGACTCCAGGAAGATTGTAGTGCTCATTCTTAATAATGAGACAGTCTTTATAGTCAAGTCCAAGTGGAGTCTGCAGAAATATAAATGTTACATCAAACCATTCCTACTGAAGATGTTGTTATAACAGCATTATTGAGCAGACTTCAGAAAGAGTGCAACAGTTGTTAGTGTAACATTTTGAGTGGGGGAAGGGTATCTTAATAATGGCTTTTGCAGACATTTGGTTATGCGGAACTTTCTCTCAAGTTTATTTCTGGTCAGAAATAATCTTCAGAAAAACAAGTGCGTCATCTGCATAGAGACAAACTTTATGAAACAAAGTGAGACCTGTGTTTTCCAGAAAGGGTACTTGCATTTAAAAGTGTTTTATTCCTGTGTTATTGTGCAACACTTGTCACATACTGAATAGTTAAAGGGCATCAACACATTATCAACAGGTCTACGAAGTACTAAATACTAGTAAATTACCTTACTTTTACTATGAATCAGTCTTGTGCTATGTCTACTATGTTGCTACAACAAGAATGTTTACCTGAACACACACAGTGAGGAAGAAGTTGTTGTAGTTCTTGGGACTCTGCCGGATAAGGAACGTCCCGCCTTTAAATCCTGACTTTTTCAATTTGTTGACTGCAAACTCTGATCTGATAAAAACAAGATATAAAGGAAATATCTCAAACAAGTTCCTGTGAATGGTGGTATTTGATTCAGTATTTATCAAAATGACTCACGTGATTGGACCATGACAGTGGTTTTTGATCCCCTCCAGAATACTTGGAGGGGCAATGTTTTGACAGAAGTAGTGACTAGAGTCTGTGGTCAGTCTGAAGTAACCATCAACAAGAGACACAAATGAAAGCGCTTCCTTGAGACTCTGGAAGTTGGCTTCCTGTTGTGGAAATAAATAATAAATAGTCTTATTCTTTTGTATCAAATAAAAACACTAACATTTAAAGAAAAGAATACAATTAACCAAGACTTATAATTGGGGAAGTGTTGAATGTAAAATATGTCCTTTACCAAGCATCTGTCATCTTTACAAGTTATTGTCACCATCCTGCTGTCTTGGGGAATTTGCTCATGGCATACCCTGTTTATACCAATGTCGACGATTTCTTTAAAATCACAGAAGGTGTGCCACTCCAAAAAAAAAAAAGAAAAAAATTATTCAACAACATTTCCTAAATTGAGTTTTATAACTTAGTTTGTGAACAAGGGCCGCGCCCCGAGCACTATTAATCCCAGACTTCGCGATCAACCCATGCACATTCGTGGCGCACCATTTGGCCACAATATGCAACCTCACAGCCTTTACCTTAGCTCCTCGTTAACAAAGCCAACCACTTACCATAGTACATAAGAATCGGTCACGTCACCCATCAGCCTCACAGGCCAAGGAGCCCGGTCACCTAAGGCCAGTGCCTTCAAAGTCTTTCCCACCCAACCCGACTAGTGATACCTTTTCGATTCCTTTTTGAAGGGTGCGTATTACTCTGCCATGCGTCTGTCCTTCAGAGGCAATAGCAGCCCGGATATTTTTTATTTTTTATCTGAAGCCCTCAGACACTCCAAACGTCCATAAACTCCCAAACGTCCATCTCTTAAACAACTTCCTCACTGTCACTCTACCTTCCTCAACCTAAGCACACGGTCTACACACTCTGACTTCTGCATTACAGGAACTCAGCGGTCCTCTTTTGTTGGAAACATTTAAATACAATATAACAAAAATAATAAATTAATAAAAATTACAAATACAAATTACAAACATAGGTCCTAGCACTCTCTCAGAAATCCTTGGCATCAGCAAATATCCACGACCACGTCACACTCAACAAAGCCTTCGTAGATATCCTGGACAAAGGAAAGTCTCATCGTCTAAATATAATGCAGTTCACCTTCAATGACATCGGTGAGCAAACTGAAGCTACCCAAGGACCCACGGCACAATGAAACCGCAGCAACACAATGAAAATCCCACAGAAAGACAATGAGTATGCAAAATGCCATAAAGTAATACCATCACTAACGTCGGGTATATTTTACCTAATATTATATACCTTATAAAAAATACTGCGCAGCACACGTGATTATGTACACAATGTGCAGGACACGGCTGCGTTATTTTTGCCGTGCGCACAAGGTGCCGGCATCACTGCAGTGAGTATAAACAAAGCTTAACTTACCATTATTGACACTTACCAGGGTACCATCGGGATCACAACTTCCACTGGTTTCAATTCCACTTTCCCAAGTGACCTTTACGAGAGAGAAAGTTGACTGGGAATGGGAGGAAGAAGGATTCACTTGGAAGGTTTCGCTTCCCAGAGAGGGCACGATAGCAGCCAGTTCGATCAGGTACTTCAGCTTCAAGCTGCACTCATCTACCGAGCAGTTGCCAAGCTTCTTTAAGAAACGTTTCAGAGTGTTTCGGATTCGATACCGATCCAGGCGGTTTCGTCTCTGGATGTCATGGCGATGTGACACAGGAAGGCATGATTTGTAGCTGAAAAATGAAAAGAATTATTATATTGTAATGACTGCAAACTACAACAAATGCAACAAATAATTTGAATAGAAATGTATGAAAGTCATTATGTATGAAAGTCATTATGTTTACAGAGAAACATTTTATTCTATAAAGTTCTTGGTTGTTGTAAACTTAAAATGGTGGTCTTTGGTTTTGGCAAAACTAAACATTTTCCAAATGTCAATACCTGACAGTCTTGCAGAGCTCTCTTACACTCTGATGGCGCTCTTTGGACATTCTCCACAAGTCCAACACCGCAAGGCCAAGGCATTCCTCTTGAGCACTCAAAGGTGGACACACTCCTGCCACACTCGCAATAAAGTCACTACGCAACTGTGTACCAAAAATAAAAATCAGGGATGAGATAGTCTTAATATTGGCCTATACATGCAACCATTCCTGTCATTTACTGTTTGACACTTCCATATTAAACTTGTGATGCGTTTTGATGCACCATATACAAGTATAAATTTTTGTACTTTCACTATTTGTAAGGCATCTCAGGACGATGTCTTAAATATTATTCCAGTGTCTCAAAGTAAATATGAAGATTTGTCGAACCAACTTATGGATACATGTCAATTAGATGAATAATTGGTGTTATAATAGTGATTTAGATATTCATTGTACTCATTTAGAATACAATATAGAATGAAATGATGTATCTCGGAAAGTCAGTGAACACAATGTTTTGACATTTTTATACTTAACCTGAGTAAAGAGATAATCAATGACACTGCAGTCAAGTACTGGACTGATTCTGTCTTTGGTCAAACTGTAGCGGTACGATGTTCCTGGTCCTTGTCCAAACCAGTTTCCAAAGAAAAACCTGTAAACCAAAAAGAAGTCTGTTGTACAGCATAAAAGGACATTATTACAAACCCCTGAGTTAACTTCTTAAAGTATACATATTGACTTTTCAAACTTACATTAAGTATGCCGGTTTGAGCATGATACATAACATACCTTAACATAGTGAAATGGACACTACATTCTGAAGTTAATGAGCATGATGCTTCAGTCATTTTGTACCTACCTGACTCGAAAGTGAACTTGTACATTTTCTTCTGTGTTGAACATGTGCGATGGAGGATACCAACATGAGAGATCGGCAGATGCCAAACCAAAAACACTTTGGTACACTGGTAAGATTCCTGGTGAAAGAGATCACATATATCATCAACAACCAGTCGATGATATAATGACTTCCCTTGCAATTAGTTTTGGGCAGTTTTGTGGCGAGAAGCCTTCAGTCAGACAGATCTATGTTTTGCTTAAAATCTTACCACATTTTTTGCCTGCTTGAATGCAGACATTTTCAGCCGAGATTTGTCCAGATGAAATGTGTATTGTTGTTGCATCCTTTGTGGCTGGTAGGAAGTAGAGGTGTACTTGTAAACTGGGATCATTGCTAGAACTGGACCTCTGGCTGCCTCCCCGGTCTCTGATTACCAGAGGGGCTGACTCCTCCTCACTGAGATCCATGATGGGTACTTCTGAGGACCAAATGAAAGGGTTTTCTTATTATTTTATATATATATATGTGTAATATTCTTTACTCATTGAGTGATTTATTTAATCATCATTCAGCCACGACCAATACAAATTTACAGAGCTGACTTGCATGGTCGGAGGTCATTGAAATAACGAAATATGATTCACTCATGTTCCCCACCCACAATTTACCAGCAAGCCTAAAAAAACCTTATCACAAATTTACTTTCATGGTACAGATCATAATGTTTGTTATGAATAAGTATGAAACGTTGTACATTGGTATACTGGAGAATTCCCATGACTGAAAATGTTGTTGTGGGGATTCCCGTTATATCACGACAGCGTTCGGCTGAAGCAGAATCAGGAAGACAGTAAACTACATAATACTCTTTAAAATTACACATTAGTGTTTCACATTTCCATAATTGGCTTTCAAATACTTTACTTTGATAACAAATCAGATATGATGACTTTCATTTGGCAAATCACTAACACAAATAAAGTTTGCATATGAATGATAAAAAACCATTATTAAACATTAGTATAATAGCTGGTAGCAGCTGAATAGAAGTAAAAAAACGTAGCTGCAAACATAGAAGCACATTCTCTACAGTGCATTGTGGTTCTTGCATATATGAAACGGACATTACTTCAGACGGCAAACCAGCTTTAAACTTATATATTATAAAACAATATTATGTGTTATTGAAGGTATTTTTACTGTTACTTTTACATTTGTACAGCAGATGTCCTCAGGTCGATCATTTGTCCTGTACAACAGGACTTTTTTTCTTTTACTTCTCTGTTTGTGCGTGTGTGTTTGCGTCTGACAGGAAGTTCAATAGGATTTCCTGATTAACATAAGCTTGTGCGAAATGTACACGTTTCTTGTCATCTCTGCAGAGCCATTTTCATCCCTCTTCTTAACACTTATATAACACTTCACTTTTCAGAATAAATGGATTTTAAGCATCAGGGTTTACATTGTTCCAATTAATTCCTTAAAATCTGTATTTTGGTGACTTTGAGGGCAGCTGTGCCTGTCCAACACGACTACTGCAAGATATTTCAACAACAGCTGATCGCATATTTATTGGTTCCAACGGTTTTTATTTTCTATCCTTTTGAACTATACTGTGGTCCAGGCTGTAGTTCATTCAGTAATAATATGGCACATTCAAGGACTGGTTAATCAAGGGAAGAGCTTGATTTAACATGGATCTAAAGCAAATTCAGTCCAGCACGGAAATGGACTCGTCTGACATTACAGGAAAAGAGAACTAGCTGACAACTGCGGTTTCCCTGTTCACTCTGCGAAGGGTTTAGCAGTTTCCTGTTGCTGTTACCACCTGCTTTAAACTGCAAACATTTTAATGTTTGTATTCCATGTTTTTTTAATTACATTTTTTTCTGATCTATTTTAGACTAGGTTTTTGTCCCACATTCATCTATTTTCTTACGTTTTTCCTCTTAATGATGTTTCAGTTTTTATATATTTGTATATTTTTAAGGTACACTTTCAATTATTGTTTTGTAAACACAATTATGTGAAACATCATCCACACATTGAGTATTTGACATTACTCTATATCCAATGTCCATTTAAATATTTGAAACTTTTGAATGCATTTTAACCCATTCATTCTCTGTATGCTCAGTGTGATTCAAGAGTAATTGTCGAGCCAAAAATTGACGAATAACTCAGCTTTTGGCAGTGATTTAGATCTTTGATGAGAGTGATGCAACATATTTAGATATGTTTTGAAAAAGTAATGATTGCTGGTAAGGCCTTGAGAATCCAGATGGAAAAAGGGGGTTTGTTGGTTATGATGCAGGAGTAAGTTGATCTGTAGACATTTGGATACTTTTTTCACACAGACATCACCAATTAATTTGCTGTTACATTTCCTAGATGGAGAGGTGGTTGAGCAGAGGCCAAGCTGCCGCTCATCACCAGGACTGTGCAGTTTCAGTTTTCCCAAACCATATCCTGACAAAGCCCATAGAAAGGAGAAGCGACAACTGGTTCAGTATGTGATACCTGGACAGAACTCTGGGGAGCCGATCCATTATGCTTCAAGTTTCTCATTCATCTGGTTTATGACATTCTCCCAACCTGCATAGCTGAGGCATATAGCTGTACACTCCAGCAAGGCGTGGCAAAGGAGCTTATCTTCATTTACTGCCCAAAGGCGTTGGGGGAAGGGTAATACGACTGGTGCATACAGTCTTTGGCAGACACAATCAGCATTGTTTCAAAACAACAAGAATCAGCACGACCCAAAACAGTCCATAACCTTCATCAGAGCTGAGGAGAAGGTCAGAACATCCACCTAATGCCCCCACAGGGCTTCTTGCCACCAAACTGGACTGCCTGTCATTCTCGTTGTTTAGAGAATCCAACTCCACTTTCACTAAGACGTGTTGTTATGATGCGACGGCAGGCGGATGTTCGCGACGTCGGTCTGCAAAGATGTGAGTATTATTTTATTAACGAGGTTGGAATAGAAATGAAAGAAGAAATATAAAAGTGAAACCATCAGGAGAATACGTCCTCCGCACAGGTTCTGGTCCAGGCTCTGGTCATCTCACGCCTAGACTACTGTCTCCCTCCTAGCAGGTCTACCTGCTAAGGCCATCTGACCTCTGGAGCTCATCCAGAATGCAGCTGCTCGACTGGTCTTCAACCTCCATAAATTTACCCACACTTCTCCGCTCCTCCTCTCCCTTCACTGGTTACCGGTGGCCGCCCGCATCTGCTTCAAAACATTGGTTCTTGCGTACCGTGCTGCGAACAGATCGGGTCCCGTCTACATTCAGGACATGGTCAAACCTCACACCCCAGCCCGTTCACTCCTATGGGGTCAGATCAGTCTCAATAATTGCAAATGCACATAGAGAGACTTACAAATGCAAAGACAAAGATTTACAAATGCGCACAGAGCAATTTACAAATATGTTTGATTTACAAATGCACACAGAAGGATTTACAAATAAATTAGACTCACAAACGCACGCAGAACGACGTGTCTGTGTTTATTTATTTGTCAATCGCACTGCATTTGTTTGTAGATTCGCAAATGCATTCGCACATTTTTTAAACAGACCTATCTGTAGCCAATCAGATGTCGCCCTCATTTTCAACCAATCACATGAGCGTCATTCGCTTTATTTGCGCCTTAGAGGGGCGTGGCTTATCTCCGTGGCTTTACTCCGTGGAAACAGTTATAACTTCCGTCATCCACTATTTCTGCTTTATACTTGTTGTGGACATCCCATAAACGTCGGTACATCTAACGCCCTCGTGTTTGGGTTCATAACATTAATATCATATATGTATATATTTATACATAACATCACAGCTCGGTGACTTTCACCGACGACATCTGAATGACTGCGGGCGAACTTTTCGCTTCGCTCTATTCGCGCCATTCGTGCCATTCGTGCCGCGCCAAGATTTTCTACAAGATTTACAAGATTATACCGGACTTTCAATGACTTACAACATTAATTGTGTATCCCTCTGCAAATTGCGCAACAGTAACGCTGGCAGCCCCGTGGGGAGGGGGAGATGCGCTCATGTGATTTGCTGAAAATGAGGGCGACATCTGATTGGCTACAGCTAGGTCTATGTTGAAAAAACGCATTTGCGGATCGGCAGGGGAGTCTCATAAATCCACACACACATGTGAAGAATCCACAAACAAATGCAGTGCGATTGACAAATAAATAAACACAGACACGTTGTGTGCATTTGTAAAATCCTTCTGTGTGCATTTGTAAATCGAACATATTTGTAAATTGTTCTTTGCACATTTGTAAATCTTTGTGTTTGCATTTGTAAGTCTCTCTGTGTGCATTTGCAATTATTGAGAATGATCTGACCCCATACACTCCGCTCGGCATCAACCAATCGACTTGTGACTCTGTCACTGCGATCTAATCACTCAACGAAATCAAGACTGTTTGCTGTCCTGGCTCCTCAATGGTGGAATGAGCTCCCCACTGACATCAGGACAGTAGAAAGTCTCTACATCTCCGCCGGTAAATAAAAACACATCTTTTCCGACTACACCTTGAATAAAAAACGATTAGCACTTCAGTGGCACTTGAATGGCACTTACTTATGGTATTTTTGTAGTTTGGCTTTCTTAAAGAAATGTTACTTTCTTGATTATTGTTGTTCTGAGTTTGTACTCATGGTTGAATGCACTTATTATAGGTCACTTTGGATAAAAGCGTCAGCTAATTGACATGTAATGTAATGATTTTTATTTATTTAAACTTTTATTTAACCAGGTGAATCCCATTGAGATTAAAAATCTCTTTTTCGAGGGTGACCTGGCCAAGACAGGCAGCAACATAAGAAACACATAGTTACAAACGAAAAAACACAGAACAAGACAACTTAAAAGAAACTAAAAGTTAAGAGACAAGTGACATAACCAAGTTAATTTAAGAAACATTTACATTTTTGGGAAGCTGCCTCCATTTCTTTCATTTTATTTTTAAAAGCACTAAGTGGAATCAGTTCTTTGAGTTTTAAATTATTCTGCAACATATTCCATGATGAGGGTGAAGAGTACACAAAAGCCTTTTTCCCCATTTCCGTTCTGGTATTTGGGACGGTGAGCATCAGGAAGTCCTGAGAACGCAAAGAGTATTGTCCGACACTTTTCTGCATGATGAAGACACACAGGTAGTTTGGGAGTAGACCAAGGATTGCCTTATAAATGAAGGTATACCAATGACAGCGCCTACGGGTGGCCAAAGCAGGCCATCCTACCCGAGAGGATAACTCACAGTGATCCTCACAGGTCATCAGCATAAAAGTGACAATTAACGTCCACCACATTTTGGTCCAGATTATTTATATGAACAGTAAATAAAAGTGGACCTGATACAGAGCCTTGTGGCACACCTTTACAGACTGTTACAATATCAGCGAATAGACCCTCATACCTGATGCACTGAGACCTATTCTCAAGGTGAACCAAGTGACCGCTTGCTCCGAGAGCCCTAAGCTGAGGAGCCTCAGCCTTAAAACATCATGGTCAACTGTGTCAAATGCTTTTGACAGATCAATAAACAGTGATGCACAATGTTGCTTCTTGTCAAGAGCAACAATAATGTAATTTATCACTTTCAGTGCAGCTGTATAGTGCTTTCTTTTTTCTTGAAGCCTGACTGATAGGTTGATAGAATGGCATTGGTGTATAAGAACTCCTTAAGTGGTTTGCTCACAAGAGCTTCGAGGATTTTAGCAAGTACAGCTAAATTAGATATAGTTATTTTAAATCGCTGCACCTAAACCTTTAAACAGTGGGAGAACAAAGGCAGATTTCCATTTCAATGGTATTTCGTTATTTTTTACTGTCAGATTAAAGATATGCAAGTGGCTCTGCAACAAAATCAGCAGCCAATTTCAAAAAGTAAGGGTCTATACAGTCGGGCCCTGAAGGTTTCCTATAGGCTTGTTAGGGCTTTATGAACTTCCTGCACAAGAAATGGGTTGAAGTTAAAAGGCTGGAACACCAGTACAAGGTTTTACAGACCTTGGACAACAAGAGTCAAACAGAGAGCCAGAAGATATGAAGTGTTTGTTAAAACAATTCAGTGTCTCCATTTTGTCATGAACAGCGACAGAATCCTTCATAATAAAAGCAGGAACAGCTTGTGAGTTCTTGCTCACAGAGAGGGATTATATAATTTTCCAAAATGTCCTCGGATCATATCATTTTTCCACAGTAACAGACGAATAATATTCAGATTTTGCTTTCTTGATAAAAGAGGAACATTTCTTTCTTAGTTGCCGAAACACTAGTCAGTCAGTGGCAGAACTTGTTGTTCTTGCCTTAGCCTAAGCCAGGTTTCGCTCATGAATACTGTCTTCTAGATCAGAGAGAACAAAGCTACTAAACTGTTTCATTGTTCAGTTTCTAACATGCGTTCATACATTCTCCCACTAACAATGTCTCATATCCCTTTTTGTTGTTATGGTTATAATTTTGATCATAAGAATATGCAGACAATAATTCATGAAACACCACACAATTCAGTACTTTCCTTTTGTAAAGGAAGGTCCAGTGTTTCCTATGCTAAAGCATCTAGTAAAGGAAGCATTGAAGCACCTTTTGAGTCACTCCTCCCAGGCCGATATAGTTCAAAGACAGGACAGATCGGATACGGAAAGAAGGAAAAGGCACAACATCGAGAAATTAGAAAGTTCCAAGGGAATGTAAGGTATGTATTGCTAGATCCAGTTGGTCTACTTGCTGCGCCATCCACATCACAGAACTCTGAGAACATGGAGTCAATGCTGCTGTTCTTCTATTTTAATTTAACTTTAAGTACTTATTTTGACTTAATTTGTTTTATTTATTGTTTGCTTACTTCTTACCTCTTGTAAGGTAGATTTGATAGCAATATGTATTGCTATCAAAAGTTGATTAAAAAAAACGTTATTAAACAATTTTCTTAATGTGCATTCCAAAGGTTCAATTAGCCACTTTAACTTGTTAAGCAAATATTTAGTGGTTTCTGTTTCCAGCTCTACAAATGAATATGTTCATGTTTTCTTAGTTTACTTACTATGATGCGTAGGCTATATAATATATAATATATAGAATTGTGTTGGTCAGACAAAACATGGCATTTGAAGTGTCATGTTTGAACACTGGGATATTACGGTATTGAATAAATCAATAAATTAATCAGCAAAGGAATACTACAACATGGTACGAATTATATAGACTTGGTAATAGTTTATACAGACTATTATAATAATAACTGTCTAATTGTTCCTCTCTTTCCTCGCCTCCTTTTCCTATCCAGCTCATAAGCACACACACAAAGCAATCATGTCAAACAGTCGCGCGCGCGCACACTGGGCTGTAGAAAGCGTTTCATTGTCATGCGGGTCCTTACTCTTCACAATGAGCGACCATCATTCTCCGTCTGATCACACACTGTAAACATCTAACTGCGCAACCTACCCCTACCCTTTCCTGCCCATACCCTTTGACCGTACACGTCTGAGTAGTTTTAGGCGGCGGGGGGCGGCGGAGACAAGGGAACATGTGCGGACGCCTCCTGCTTTAAAGACCGTGTTGGTCGGCGCTGTGAGCACATCTTTTTCAGTGGAAGCAATGGGACATATTTTGTTGGACCAATGGTGAGTCTCTTAAATTTTAATTCAACAATTTGTTATATATTATTCATGCTTTACTTAATGAAAGAATATTGTGGTTGGAGCATACTGAATTTCTTTTTCCCTAAATGATACCTTTATTCACACTTGGAAAAATAGTATTATTAGTTTACTTTTTTTTTTTTACAATTAAAAATAAAACAAAAGTAATCATCCAGTTTATATTTTGATGACAAACAATGAATGATGAATGTAGCTCCTTTTTTGTACAAGAAAACTCCACAGGATAACTCTAAATGGTAATTAACTACATTCATAGCAATTAGACTCATTCACACACACATCAGGGGCTCCTAGGGGTTCAGTGTCTTACCCAAGGATGTTCTTACATATAAGATAAGATAATATGTTATTAGTCCCGCAGTGGGGACATTTACAGGATTACAGCAGCAAACAAGGTAAAGTTCACACAAGATAGATATATGTCAAGTAAAATAAGTGATAATAATTAATAAACAGTAGAAAACAGTAATAATAATAATGACAACGTTGGTTCTACCTCCAGCTGACTCTGTGTCACTAGGGAAATTACGTTAAGTAACTATCATTAAAAGTTTTTATTTTTTTATTTTTTTACTTTAAATCCGTAGTAATATTGGAAATTGTAACACCCAGTGATACCCCACTTTTACATTTGACCACCAACTGTCACGAGGGAAAACTATCACATTTGAGATTTATAAATCCTATATAGTTATCACTAAGAATAAAATACATAAATGCCCAGTGTCAATCAATGTATTGTCACATATACTTATATCCTATTCACAGATCAATTAAACATCTGGATCCACCAAATTACAAGGAAGTGGGCAATACAGTAAACATGATGGAGGAGCAGTCTACAGGCTTCACCCTGGCCGACTACGCAGTCTTTTCTGTCATGTTGTTGGTCTCTATGGCCATCGGACTCTTCCAGGCCCTGAAGAAGAGGCCAGAGGACGCCACCGCTGATGACTTCTTCACCGGGGGTCGGAGCATGCCAGCAGTGCCTGTCGGGCTGTCGCTGTGTGCCAGTTTTATGTCAGCAGTCCAGGTTCTGGGTGTTCCCGCCGAGGCTTCTCGCTATGGCTTTAAATTCCTCTACATGTGCCTCGGACAAAGCATCAGTTCCCTGCTAACGGCTTACTTTTTCATGCCAGTTTTCTTTCGACTGAACATCACCAGCACCAATCAGGTCATTATGAGCTTCCAGTTATTGCTCCAGTTTTAGTCATGAATTGAGGGGAGCATAATGTAAACAATGTGGTATATAAATCAGATTTCTCAGGAGAATAATATAAGAAAGGAGTTTGATTTAAGGGTTTTCACTAACAAAGACCACGCCAATTGTAATATGAGTTTACAGATGGTTTATTGCGTGATACATGAATGAAGGTATCTAGGGATGATTATAGGAGCCGTAACGAGACGGGTATAGGGGTCGTGAAGAGAGGGTTGGAAGGGTGCAATGGGAGACTGAGAGAGAGAGAGAGAGAGAGAGATATGGGAAGACAAGAACAGGCTTTGGAGGGATATCGGAACTAAGTCGAAGAGGGAGTGAACAGGTTTGATGTGCTACATAGGGCTCGGATGATTGGCTGAGTTCGGGGCGTGGTGTTGTATACCTTGAATAGGGAAGGTAGCACTTTAGTAGCACTTAAATGGCTCTTACTGACAGCACTTTGTAGTTTAACTTTATTGAAGAAATTGTACTTTCTCGAATCTTGTTGTTCTGAGTTGTACTCATGGTTTAATGCACTGTAATGTAAGTCGCTTTGGATAAAAGCGTCAGCTAAATGACATGTAATGTAATGTAATGTAAAAATGTTTATACTCTAGACTCTAGAGTCTAGAGTATAAACACCTCCATAAACACGTCTACCACCCACAGGTGCATTTCAAAATGTTTGTTGACAGAAAAAACATCTGTCTAGACACTAGACAGATGTTTTTTCTGTCAACATTTTGAAATGCACCTGTGAGTCTGATGTGTGGGAGGAATATAAGAGGTGAGGAAGGATGAGGAATGTGTGCAGAGATACTGAGTTGTGATGTAACTGTTGCATTCTGCCGGTCACAGTATCTGAAGATGAGATTTGGCAGAGGGATGCAGCTGTTGGGGAGTATCCAGTTTCTGGTGGCAACGGTATGTCAGACATCGCTGTGTTTTCTGATATAAGTCAAAGTTGTTTATGAGGATGTCACATTTTTCCCGCAGACATGGTCTTTCATTTGCACAAACTGAACCCTCACAAACGTTGTAACCCTATTTGTTGATTTCCTTGTTTTCCTTTTTCCCAGCTGCTTTACACAGGGATTGTCATCTATGCACCTGCCTTGATCCTCAACCAAGGTAGGACATATCAGCTGAAACTCCTCTCTCTGTATGCATTGAAGGGAGGTTTTCATTCATTTGACATTTTGGTTATTATTCTAACAATTCTTTGGATTTAGTCGATCTTTCTCCATGATCTTTTCAATTGTCCATGAATTCATCACTTTCAAGTGTATTTCTTGCCAGAAATCGACTTCAATTTGGAGGAAAATGTTGTGCTTTCACCTCCACTAGACTTACATATGTTTTTGACAGATTTAGTTACACTTTGTCAGAATTTATTAAAAAACTAATAAATTGGGATGTATGGTTTAAGCAACCAGCATTATATAAATTAGTTTCAATCAGCTCCACATTTACTAAGCTACAGTTGTCTCTTTACACATTAATGCATCACTAATTATAATCCAGAATATATATTCTGAAGTAGGCCACTCTGCATAATGAATACTTTTACTTTTGGTAATTTCATTATATTTAAACCCATCACACCCTTCTTTAGACTCTATAGTTGGCTTGCTGACAGAGCATTACAACACCAAAGTTTAACTTCTTTACAAATACATCTAAATGTTTAGCATATTGGATAAAGAATGTGTAAATAACAATGTATAAAGAACTTCTGCAGGGAGGACAATGTTTTATCAATGTCATATTTTTCAAGAGAGCTTCGACATTACACATATGAGCTTTCGACATTACACATTTCCAAATATGTGTTTAAAAACATTCAGTCATCAAAGTGTGGTGAATTATGTTCAAACACTGTTAATGGGTTGTCATTTTGGTCACATTTTATTTGACAGTAAACAAACAGTTATACCCTAGATAGTACAAGTAATTTAAGCAATGATCAGAAACTGCATATAATACTTTATTATACAGTAGGCTACTAAGACACAATTATACCAACATATACTCTAATTATAAACCAAATAGGAACTTCTTATACACAATAAGAAACATTTGAGATTATATGGGTTGATTAAAAATCATATACAATGCCATATAAGATCCAAAATATATATCAGACAATATTATACTGTTACTACCAATTTATGCTGCAATTAGACACCACATTTAGTGCTACCAACACAGGCTCTATATAACAAAACTCTCGTGTCATGTTCGTTTCTCTCCCCTTACTTTACTTTGACCGGTCTGTTTTAACTGCTCTTACATGAACACAATAAAATATTAATCATCTCCAAATTTAATTTGACACCTTTTATTTGACAACAAAGAATAGACACTGAAAATGTATTGCAAATTCGGTCCGGAGCCTCTCTGACAGAAAATCGCCTTATCAGTCGCCTATCACCGTGTTTACAGTGTAAAATGAAGACACATATAAGGTTTATATAAGGGGAAAGATAAGATAAGATAAGATAAGATATGTACTTTATTCATCCCCAGGGGCAAAGTTCTTGAAGCAGCAGCAAACATGTTTACATATATACATTACAATAAAATAAAATAGCAGGGAAGGACATATTACATTTAAGAATTTAAATAACAAAGGAAATGAAAATGTACAAATACAAATAAAATAAAAATGCAAGTGAGAAGATATGAAGCATTGTTTCGTCTGGAAGGTGTGGTTCACGTTGCGTGATGGGCATATAAGCATGGGATAGGGATGGATTCCCATAACAAACTTTTTGTGTGATGTTTGAAATGTGTACAAGGTGTGTATGTGTGTGTGTGTGTGTGTGTGTGTGTGTGTGTATGTGCGTGTGTGTGTGTATGGGAGGAAAAAATATAAAAATAAATGTCTTTCTCGCTCCTCTTACGTGTTTGTGATGTTCACCGGGCAGTGACATGTAGGCAGCAGATCGGTCAGATTTGACCCGAACACGAGAGGTGAGTTAAATAGACAAGAAAGGCTGTAATTGTGAATAAACACTGAGATCTCAGGGGACAATATATTTTATTTAACACAGTCTGACTTTCCTAGATAGTCATGTTGTTGCTCATTAGAAGAAACTGTTGGGTAAACTAAAGTAAATTAACTATATTCCATATTAAACACTGTGTTGTTTTTTAAAGCTACGGGACTGAATATGTGGGTGTCTCTGTTTTCTTACTGGAATCATTTGCACCTGTACACAACGCTTGTAAGTACGTTTCTTTCCTTCCATTTCATCAAACCAACCTGTCTCTTTTAAAAAAGAACAACATATTCATACTTACACCCAATACCTAAACATACATACATACACACATACATACACACACACATACATACATACACACACGCACACTTACAGTACATACATACATACATACTTACTCACATACACACACACTTACATACATACATACACACACACACTTACATACATACATACATACTTACTTACATACACACAGACACACGTACGTACGTACGTACATACATACATACATACTTACTTACATACACACACATACACACTTACATACATACATACATACATGCATACATACATACAACACACACAACACACACCTTACATACATACATACATACTGACATACACACACATACATACATACATACATACACACACACACATACATACATACATACACACACACACATACATACATACATACATACATACACACACACACACACAGTGAAAAAGGTCATTGCAGTTTTCTAATCTGTTGAAAATTAAAGCATGAAACAGTTTCTCGGTTTAGGTTTGCAAATATTATGAATCTTTGATATTTCTTTTCAGTTTTTGGTAGAATGAAGATCTCATAATATTGTTATTGTTATTTTTCAAGGTCAGCGTCTAGGATAACACCCAGATTTCTGACCTTTTTTGTGATGTTAACCAAATCATCCAAAAGACAATGAACAACCGATATAAACCGTTTGGTGGGGATGAAGTCAAGTGAACTGCAAACTCATTACGTTTGTTTGAGGAAGAAAATTCAGAGGAAAGTGATCTTGTGGGATTAATCCATTTATCAGCAATAGTAGTTGTAGTGTAGCTTTTGAACATCTTTCTCAAGTTGTTAACACACAAACTTCTATGTAGACACTGAAACTAGTGGAACAACAGAATATATCTTGCCATTAACCTTTTTATTTGTAAAAGTAAAAGGTATTGTGGTCTGTTTCTTCCATCGTCTGTCTGTAACAGGGTGGCATGAAAGCTGTGATCTGGACTGATGTGTTCCAGATTATAGTCATGTTGGCTGGCTTCGTAGCCATTTTCATCCACGGGACAGTTCTGATTGGCGGTCCTGCAGTGATGCTGGAAATTGCCAAAAATGGATCACGCATTAATTTCAATGAGTAAAAACACTGTTTATTTTGTTTCCCTTTCATTTCAACACATGAGTATCTGAATAACCCAACATTGCTTTTTGAACACATTAAGATGCTAAAACCATAGATTATCATCATTGTCCTACTGCAGTTCCTTGGCAGTCGTATCAAGTAAATTTTAATAATGATGCATCAATTTAAGGATTATTTCAGGCTGATGTGAAAAATAAAAAACAGAAAATACGACATATAAAAGGTTTTTCACTAGCAAAAGTTCCTTCCTGACCTGGGAAATTATACCTAAACTTAAACTCCAGGTGTTTAATAATGAAAATAGCCTGTATCGTGTGGAGTGTAACTGATTTGTTTGATAATATTTTGTTTGATATAATTTTGCACTAGTTTTAGTGTTGACCCGCGGCAGCGCTATAGTTTCTGGAGCCTGTCTGTTGGAGGTGCATCGGTTTGGCTGTCCATGTACGGGGTAAACCAAGCACAAGTCCAGCGCTACATCGCCTGCAGAACAGAAAGAGATGCCCAGTGGTGAGTGGAGACCTGTTTGTCATTCACATTAAGATGTATCAGGTGTTTAGACCAACCAGTTCAAAGGTTTCATACATTCTTTCATGGGTCACTGAGTTAACATTCTTCTGGTCTGGCAGGTAGTACCTAGTATGTTGACACGCATCTACCAAACGTCAACAGTATTCCTTAGAATGACAGAGAGTCATTAAACTGTGTTTGGATAGCATGAGGATCTTTAACAGCCAATGTTGCAGACCAGAGTTTCACTTTATATACAGGTGTTGACATAATAGCGTAATGTTTGTTTTCGGTCAACAATATTAGATCAACATTCATATCTGAAAGGTGAACAGACTAGACCTTTTATATTATCATACGTCGTTAATTTTAAATTTTTATTTGTAGTATCTTTTCTGAAATATTCATGAAGCTCTTCCTCTGTAAGATTGTTCATAAATGACTGGTTTAATTAATGAATTTATGTTGACAGTCAAGCCTTTAGTTTACATGCAAGGCATCAATAAGCACCTAATTCCTCCCCAAAACATAACAAAATATCCAACAGCCCTTCAGGCTTCACCAAAGTGCCTGAAATTATAAATTGTATAATAATAAATCCATCATCGGGCAAATCTAAAGTTGTATCTTTACCACACAAGTGAGTAGTGAATATGCAGCAGTCTAACATTGAAGCTGTGTCACTTTAATGTTGTTTGCTTTTGATTGCAGGGCGCTGCTCGTGAATCAAGTGGGTCTGTGCCTCATTGTGGGCAGTGCAGCAACCTGCGGCATCGTCATGTTTGCTTATTACATCAACTGTGATCCACTGCAGTCTGGGAGAATTTCTGCCCCAGATCTGGTACTAAAGATAATCATATTGACCTATGACAAACAGAGCGTGATGCTGTGTCAGCTTAACATTTAAAGAGAAACAACTATTTGTCCAACTACTTAATGTGCTACTCCACTGCGGATGTTTGATTAATAACTAGCTCACCGTGATGTGACTAATGTGTCACATCACATCTAGTGTATTTTATAGATTAACTAATCAGTTACTTTTTATTTCAAGACTGTGAGAAAACATTCTTATTTACAAAATTAATTTGAGTTGATTCAATTAACAACAACTGGAAATATATATATATATATATATATTTTTTTAACGGTTTCCCTCTTTCTCTCTCGTCTAATAAAGTACATGCCGTACTTTGTGTTGGACATATTCAGAAATCACCCTGGATTTCCAGGTCTTTTCCTTTCCTGTGCATACAGTGGGACACTGAGGTATTCATTCTTGGTTTCTCTAAACTAAATGTATGACTAATTTTTACCGATTAACAATATTCAAAATACATTAAAAAAAATATCAAAATCCATCTTTGTAAAAAAAAACATGTCATGCGCTTACGTAAGCATGTACTGACCAATTTCAACTAAAAGGACATCCATCAATCTGCAACTTTTAGCAACAAAGGATGTGTGTGTGGCAGGACAGTCCTCTGACGCTCGGCATCAAGCTACATTCTAAGCCTGTCCACTTTTTAGCGGTACAACGAAATGAAAATAATTGTACTTAAATTCCTCTCGTAACAAGTCTTTCTTTACAGCACGGCCTCCACAAGTATCAATGCAATGGCTGCAGTAACAATGGAGGATCTGCTGAAGCCTCGTCTGCTCCTCATGACCCAGAAGAAATTGATACTCGTTTCGAAAGGACTGTGTAGGTCAACCCTCACCAAAAACATCCACTTATTTGAGTTGTTTTACCTTTGCATGTATTCTTAAAACTGCTATTCTTTAAAAAACAACCGACAATCATGATATAAGGCAGAACACTCTAGATTTACATTGGCACCTACAGTCACTTCTTGGAGTACAAATCTTGTTGTATCCACTTCCTGTTGTTTGAAACCTCGGGGAATTTAATTATCTTTTTTTCCTCGAAGCGTTCCTGTACGGAGTTAGTTGTATCACAGTAGCTGCTCTCGCTTCCTTCCTGGACTGGGGAGTTCTCCAGGTATAATATCTAAATATTACTATCCACTATCACATGATATTTAATCTATATTTGACTGTAATAGGAAATGCCCAATGGTTCCGAACTGAACTACAGTATAAGATTTACTTACTCCAGAACTGCCCTTTTCTTTCCTTATTCAGGGTTCGTTCACCATAATGGGTGTGGTTAGTGGTCCATTACTGGGTGTATTCATTTTGGGGATGTTTGTCCCAGCAACAAACAGGCTGGTAAGTGGATTGATTTGTTTCCTGTGTTGTGCATTGTAGTTCATTTATTTATTCTTTTGTTCAGAAAAAACGATACGAAATATAGGCATACCTTACATTTTTGAGCTCACTAAAAGCCAGTGTTTTGAGAACCACAAAAGGATCTGTCAACTTATTTGTGGCATCCTGTTTGCCTCAAATTGCCTCACGTCTTCTGTGAAACGTTGTACTTGGTCTTTCAGGGGGCGTTCAGTGGAATCTTAGTGGGCTTCTGTGTCTCTCTGTGGCTGGCTATCGGTTCAAGTCTTTACCCTCCCAGTGAGGAGACCATGGGTGTGTTGCCCAGCTACGCAGGCGAGTGTGGACCCAGCAACATCACCCTGAACAGCAGCCCTCCCCAGAACCAGCACTCCATCTCCACTCTGCATTACCCCGACGACCAGGGGTCAGTGATTTCAGCGAGGCCTGCACTGATACAGAATGTTTTACCCCATGTCGTTTATGTTGGTTAAAGACGGAAAACAGCATCTATAATCACTATTTATTTGTACTAAAATGAATAGAAATATAAATGATGAATGATTTCTTTGAAGGAGCGATATACGACATTCAGAGCATTGATATAACAGCACCAACTATTTGATGTTTAAATAGAGCGGAATAATGTCTACCTAAGCAGAGAATGAAGTCACTCTCCCTCTGTGTTTGTTGTTATCCAAGCTTCCCAGTGTTTTGATGGCATCAAATATGACAAAATATATAAGTGCCCGGCTGTGTATTTTCTTATCAAATGTTTTATGTCTGACTTGCCGTACTTTCATCCAGTTCTCGCCCTTTCACCCACTTGCTTGTGGACAACAACACCTACCAGGCATGCTCCAAGGCTGGGGTGTTCAAGCAGACGGAGGAGGATGCTTGTGTAGAGGGGGCGAGGGGAGGGGAGATGTGAAATAATGTGTACTTTACTACCCCTTTGCTGTTGTAATCCTGTCAATTTCCCCACTGCGGGACTGTTAAAGGATTATCTTATCTGATCTGATCTGATCTTATCTTATCTTATCAAGACCTTGTTAAACCTGTTCTCGTGGTTAGACCGTTGAACCATCTGTGGAGAAAGAGCTCTATACATTCAGCTGAATTATTACAAGTGTCTGTTTAATAAATACTGAAAGACATTTAAGGGTTTTCACATCACGTTCGTTTCTCTAAATGGACATGTTGTACCGTAAGCACTGTTAGTTACAAGCCGCTGGCTCAGGCTTCGCCATGGGGGGCGGAAATCTAAAATGCTTTTAATCTTGTATTATGCAACTTTAATGAATACGGTTTGATAGTATAGTAAATAAAACAAGCAAGTCAGCCTGTCGTAGAACTAGATATGTGTTCCGACAATACAACTGAAAAAAATATTTAAATAAACCTTTTCTTTTCTGAAACTAGGGGCTTGCTTAACTTTTACGCCCTGTCCTACCTCTACTATGGTGCCATGGCAACTAGTTCGGTTGTTCTAGTTGGGCTGATAGTGAGCTATGCAACAGGTGAGAAGATACAAATACACACAGGGACACATTCAGAAGTGCTGTTCTAATACACTACACTGAGTTGCCAGTATTTTAGATATACAACCAATGCCTTCCAACACACATTTCTGTGCAATCCGAGCTTCTAATGTTCCATTTTATGATATATACTATATCAAAGAGATGGCATTCAACTCTGTTGTTATTTGTGCTGGTTAATTGCATTACATTACATTTGTGTTTCTCTCTACACACAGGACCAACAAAGAGGATTCATATTAAAGAGGGTTTGTTATGGTGGGATCTGAACAAAAAGCAAGTAGAGGTCCCCTCAGCGCACAGAGTAAGTACTCTATCACAAACGTGTGACTTTGGTGCTCATTGTTTTACTTGATACACCTTCAGAATGTAGAAACATGAGGCTAAAGTAGAACAGGATTAACCAGACAATAAAAACAAGAGATTCTCTTTGCTTACATAATGTGAGCCTGTGAGTCTGAATAGCAATAACAAGGTAAAGAAATGACTAAATACAATATTACTCCACAATGTAACTAGTACAGTTACAAGCACCCTTATGGTATGAATTATGTGTTGAGATATAAAATAAACGTAACATTGAAAAAGATAACTGATTGGTATCATTTTAAAACAACATATATGATAATATTGTGTAAATTGTGCCTCTTAAATCCTTTCCATTTCCTTCACGCTTGCTTTGTCTCCCATTCATATTTTGAGTTTAATCCATGTGCCAAAAAAAAGAGACAAAACAATACGCAATTCGCAAAGTTTAAAATAATCAATTAGATTGATAGATTTTTTAAAGTTTATACAGAGACCGTGATACTTTTGTTATTGTGAATTCTCATGGCCACAATAGCAGAGTGAACATCTTATATCTTTGCACCTGTAATTTAACTGATGGCAGATATGGTAGATAAGATGGAGGATAGGTTACGATATTACTTTATTCATCCCCAGGGGGAAATTTAGTGAAGCAGCAGCTTCTTCTTTACATATATACAATACAATAAAATAAAATAAAATAGCAGGGCAGGACATATTAAATTTACATTTAAGAATTAAAACAATTTAATAATAAAGGAAATAAAAATGTAAAAATAAAATGAAAGTGTATGTGTATGCATCAACTCTGGAAATCTTTACACCACAACTACACATTTAAATCAACATATTTTCTAAGTATTGTGCACCCAATATGTGTGTATTGGTGTCCATCAATGTTAGTTTCTTATTGTTTTCACACCAGAACTTTGTCTTTTTTGCAGGGAGACGAGGTAACAGATAAACCACAGCTTGTGCCTTTGAGGGAAATGCATATAGAAGACACAAAGAAGAAGAACCAGCAGATACTGAATCACCACTCAGAGTTTAGGTGTTAAACATGTTTTTTAAAATTCCAAATAACACTAATGGGAGGTTTTCCTCTCCAGTGGCAGTCAGGATTTTTATCAAAACATTTGTAAACACTCAATTCAACTCTTAATTCCTTAAGTGTCTCTTTTTAAGTATGCTCCACGTTTGGAGCTATGTTTGATTAGACAAGATTTTAATAAAGAATGTTAATCCTGAACATGTTATTGGGTCTTTTAATGGGTTGTACAGGTCTTTATTGTTGTGCCAAGAAAGGTAAAGACTCTAATCACAAACCCTCAGATGTTATTTGAATTCCTGTAACGCGAAAAGCTCTTTCATTCCAACATGTTCCATATCTTTAGCAATGTACACCTGCACTTCAACCAGTGTAATTGGATATGGGACGGGTGACCTGGGGTAAACTGTGTGTGTGTGCTTGTTTCATGTTTAAGTTCATGTACATTACCTTAAATGGACAGTAAACGTAGTTTTTTTTTTACATTAAAAACAAGAGATCTGTTGTGCCTGTGATACCTGATATGGCTTTCTGTGAACTGCAGGAAACATTGTAACTCTATTGTATCATTTCATAATAGGTCTTTAAAAAAGTCTATAGTTCATAGGTAATTACTTCAGTTCCCACACGCCCGGCATCAGTTGAGACCTGCAGTAGATGGCATCATTACTGTCTTTTTTATTGTCTATTGCCACAGTTGCGGCTGGTTTCAACTAGTGTACACTACCAAGTACAACTACCAGTGGTATTAGCAGTTTTCAACACCGTTAATCTATTTCAAGTAGGTTTTATAAGAATACATTTCATTAGTATTGTTCTGTGGAGGCTTCCTAGACAACGCCATTGGTAGACAGCTCATCAAGATAACTGCTTGTTTCAGTTTGTAATCAGTCAGGAGGATCCAGTTTAGTGAATTTGTAATCCGTGTCAAATTAACACATACACAAATACAGTATATATTGGGTGCATCAAACTTGGAATAGTGTTGCAAACATAGATGAAGGGTAACAAGTCGTATTACTGTTAATATCTAGATATTTCACAAGCCTATACTTTTTGGAGTATGTTCTCAAAACACTAATTTATGTAAGTGTATTTTAAATTGAAATATTGTACTTGTTTTGTCTCCTTCCTCTCTAAATCGTAATAAATATTTCTAACGTTGAAAATATGTTCACCTCTTTGGGGAGTTGTTTTTAATAATGTTAAAACGGTTATCACCATACATTTTTAGGTGTTAGATTTAGGCTTAAAGAAAGTAATTGAACTTTAGGTACTTAATTTACGTTGTCTTCTTTCATGTTTAAGGACAATAGCCATACTTCTACTGAAGTAGGATAGTCTGTATACCATTTCTTTATTTAGTCTCTCAATTTTTAAGGCCATTCCAAATGAGAGTATAGAATAAGAAGCTACGTGATTATATCCTGCCATTGATAATGATATTAAGGCGTGTCACTGGCTATATTTGGGTGTATACTGACACCTGCTGATGATTGAATGTCACTTCAAAATTCAGATGCACATGGCTGCCACACATCCAGTATGGCTGCCAGATACATGTAACCAATAAGTACAAAAGCCCTTCACATCACATGGTGGTCATTTATTGCATTTTCTTAATAGTTCATCCATTCTCATTATACAAAAGTAAGTATAACATTTCCAGACACTCGCTCTTCCAGAATAAATCGGTCGACCTAGCTGAAACTATTTCTTTAATGTTGTGGGATTGTGCTTCCGTGCACTGGTCGTGAATCGCTCAAACACCTCCATGTTGCCTCTCTGCCGCTCGTCTTCAGCCCGGTGCTTCACCACTCTTCTGCGGCCCTGTTAGAGTCCTCGTCCGCTACTGCACAGTCCAGGCGCTGCACGCCGGGTAGCGCCAGGTCTCTTTCGTTAAGCTTCTCCAGAAACGAGGAGAGCAGCCGTTTGTTTAAATGGTCCGTCAGGGTCCTTTCCTCTTCGGCAACAGTTTCACCCGAATCCACTTCATCCGCCTCGGTGTCCGCGCGGAGCTGCGGAGGGGCCGGCTGGTGGTTCAAGGACACGCCGTTCGAATGCTCGTCCTCCCCGGACTGCTGCTCCGTGCACCGCCCGGAGTCCGCTCCAGACTGCGTCTCCATCTGTGATATTAAAGTGGTTTGCAGGGCGGCATTCTCCAGCTGTTTAAGGCGTTTACTGTGCAGGCCGCAGGCAGGGGGTTCATTTCCAGTCGCGTTGTTGTTGTTGTTGTGAGGTGGCTCACCAGTTTGCTCCATCATGCTCTGCGTCAGGAGTGCAGCCCACAGATATGAAAGGCTCGTGTGGCGCAGACTGGGTGGTGTCGCCCCCTCGTGCCCACAGATAATACTGCACCATTACCGGACACCCTGCAGCTCTTTGCCAGTGGAAGAAAGTGGGATAAAAGTATTCCTTTAATAAGTTACAAGTTGCAATATACTGCATTACAAGTACAAGGCATGTGTGCAAAGTAAAAGTTCAGAAAAATAAGCAACATACTACTTTAAGGAGTGGTGGGATGTACATGTGCAAAAGGCCTGTACATAAATGCACTTTCTACACTACTGCATTTTGGAGGCAAATACTGTTCTTGTGTATCTCAGGTTATAAAAACAAAATATATTCAAACTAATAAAGTAATTAAAAATGAACCCCTCCATTATTAGTTGCAAACATAGTGATGCTATTTACTGATTAATGCATCAATAATTATAATCCAATAATTTAACATATATCATTCTCAAATGTGACCAATGCATACTTTTCTTTTGGTGCTTTATATTTTTTATGCTAATATCTTGGTACTTTTACTTTGGAATTTTGAATGCAGGGCTTTACTATTGCTACCAACACTGCTTAAAAGGATCAAAAGTAGAAAAGATTTTTTTTTGTCAAGGTCAGATTCATTGAAATGTGTTTTTAAGCAATACAGTACCTTAAAATAGAAGAACTTAATACAAGTACATTAAAGTTGTGCTAAAGTATATGGTTGGGGGAAAATAATATTTTTATAATCACCTTTTAATAGTGTCGTACTATCTTTGATTCTTGAGTAAATACATACAGTCACCTCCCACCACTGTATAGTATTCTAATAATTCTTCTTCTATGTGTTGTTATTATTATTGTTATATTAATAATAACAACCACATGTTAGTATTGCTGTTGTTGTTCTCATTATTATTATTAGTACATTTTCACCTAAAACCACGGAAATTATTCTTATGTTATCTCCCTATTTCTGTCATTTCTATCAATTCTATAATTCACAATTTCTGTGTATGCTTGTCTAGTTTGGGAAGTGGCCTCACAAAAAACTTAATCACAACTAAATACCAACGTCTTTTTTGTTTGTTTTGTTGATTGAAACAAAAAGGAACTCCAAAACTGTGTGCACTCATGTTTATTGATGTAGACATGGAGACAACATGATACGTGGCAGCTCTTTGTACACATGTGTTCGACCAAAAGAATACATATACAATTATATTTTCATTGCATGCTTGGGAAATTCATTTCGTCAATTAAAATCAATTTATTCAAACCTAAACCCAAACCAACAATAAGCATTCAACAAGTCTACGACCTTTGTCACGGGGCAATGAGCATATTCTCATATTGTGCAGGAAATGAACACAAACAAGCTAAGAAACGATGACACTAACTAAACATTAGTGCAGTTAGAGGACAACACATGTGGACACAGTGCTTAAGAGAGGCACTGGTCCAAAGAATGGCCACTAAGCGTACCGAGAGACTGAAACCTGAGGGTGGCAGTAATGCGACATTGTGAATGCGAACTTCCGTAAAACATCAGAGAAGAAGAAGACGAAGAAGATAGGACGATAACTCGTTTCCATAGAGACCGTGAATGGCCACCTAGCTGAGACACAACAGCGACAGGTAACACGAGCAGGTCCTCAGACCACTTGTTCATCACACAGTTCAGAGACATGCGCTCTTGTTCCAGCTGAGCTGCAGCTAACAGCCAGCGACGCCCAGCTTTAATAAACCCTCTGCTAACGTCACTAGCCACAAGCTAGCCATGCTATGTGTTATACACTTTGCTAAGTTAGCAATGGGAGTGTTGGTTAAACTAGCTACACTAGCTAGCGTTAACTAGCTGACACTCATATCGCAACTCGTGTTGGAGGGATTTTGTTGTTTCACGCGAAGGTTTTTTGGGGTCGGCATCCATAGTCGAGTCGTGTCAGGTGTTATTTCTATAATGTTAGTTTAGCCCCAAATCAAAATGTGTCTCGACATAACTACGACGCCCTGATCCCTCACCTCTCACCGACTAAAACCCAGAGTTGACTGTAAATAACCTTCCATCCTCCCTCCTTTGCTTCTCGAGGAGGATCCGTTGCATATTCTGATTCACGGTGCTCACAGGTCAACATGTCATTCAGAGACTTGAGAAGTAAGTGATTGAATGCAATTAACATTATAGCTCTTTGCTGAAAATCTGTGTTTTATGTTGCTGAATTTGATTTGACAGATTTCACAGAAATGATGAGGGCCTTGGGCTATCCTCGGTTGATATCCATGGAGAACTTCAGAACACCAAACTTCACTTTAGTGGCAGAAATCCTAATATGGCTTGTAAAGAGGTACGCTAAAACCACACACTACTGATCTATCAAGAAGTAACCACCTAATAATCTTTGTTTTCCATAATTCTGCACACTATTTCACATTAATTTAATTAAAAGTTGTACTTTGTCATATTTGGAACTTCCCAAGAAAGGAGTTCAAAGTAGTTCAAAGTAGTTATTACATTTTATAATTCTGGAAGCAAATCTTTGTTTACCATTTACTTTTACTCCACATTTGTTTTCTGCATGCCTGCTGTTTGGATCCGATGTTTTGTTTTTACTTAGATCCGCCAAAACTACATATTGACATCATGCATGTGAGGGATAGTGTGATATATTTCACTCTATATCTTTTCTCTCTATCACTCTGTGTCTCCTTCTTCATTGTAGATATGAGCCTCAGATGGATATTCCCACAGATGTTGATACAGAGTCAGACAGAATATTTTTCATCAAGGCTGTGGCCCAGTTTATGGTGACGTTTGTTCTTGAATTTATACAGAATGTACAGCTTACTCTTAGCTAATTAAGGGGAGGCTTGTTGTTAGTCGGATGTTTTCAACAGTGTCTCACTTGGTTTCAGGCAACAAAGGCTCACATCAAGTTGAACACCAAGCGCCTCTACCAGGCCGACGGCTACGCAGTGAAAGAGATGCTGAAGATCACGTCCGTGCTGTACAGCGCTATGAAGACCAAGCAGATGGCCATTGGAGACAGAACTGACGAGGACAACAGCAAGTTCAAATTCGACCTTGGCTCACGGGTGAGATGCAATTTCAACAGAATGTTATATCTACATACGTGTGTATGCATGTTACTGTATCTTTAGTTCTTTTTAATCTGAATAACCTAATAACTAAGCTATCAGCTCAAAGGAGTTTGACATTAACTGGCATTTTAATCAGTCAGTGTTTGGAAAATACAACAGGTAAAAGCATGCTGTATATTGTCAAAATGTAGCAGATGTGATTGTGCCCTGTAATTAAGTTGATTTCTATTCACTTTTATTGCATTACCTGACTTGAACAGCATCTAGTTGGTCACTGTAAGTCTGACCCACATCCATATAAATTCTCATAAAAAAAACCTCATGCTATTTATTTTTCCTCTGATGTAATTTTTTTTTTTTTTCAGCCTCCTATTCCATGTTCCATTTTTAATCTACCAAATCCAAAGTGGAAGAGAAAACCGTGTATTGCTGATGAGGTCTCACTCTGTCTTCACTCTAGATTTCAGATCTTAAAGCAGCTCGGCAACTGGCATCTGAGGTCACATCTAAAGGAGCATCTCTGTATGATTTACTAGGAAAAGAAGTGGACCTAAGGGTGAGTGAAAACGGATAATAACAGATACACATACTGGTTTCCATTTACCTTGATCGTGAGTCCTCACCATACATGACAGTGTTGCTGTTTCTCTTCATTAATATCATATATATCATTTTTTTACAGTTTGAAGATGAAATTGTATATAGTGGTATAAGTGCATTTAAATAAATTCAGTAATAGCTTTTGTCTGAAAGGGTATTTGCATTTACAATGTTAAACAGAATTGGTGTTTTCTTAAAGAAACTTCAAGACCAGTTTGACCTAAAACTGCCGTTATCCTTCCAGTCACTTTTTAACCCTACGCTATTCTTCTGTTAGTGCTGATGACACTGGTCGCATGCTGTGGCTTTGTTCTTGTTTGTTTTTCTGCAGTAAGCCAACGCTGCTGATCTCAGATGATAGCAGCTGCACAATTTTAATGCTGTGTATTTAAAAAGACATTAATGAAAGTGATTCAGGAGATGACTCTGCTGTCTATGTTTTCAATGTTGCCACAGGAAATGAGAACTGCGTCCATCGCCAGACCTCTGGAGATCAATGAGACTGAAAAGGCCCTGAGAGCTGCCATCAAGCAGGTGTTGGTATGTATTCATCATGACAATCCACATTTTAAATGTAAACCTGTTCTTAACTATGAAAAGGCACTGATTATGCCACCATTGCTTTGTGTTCATTGTCAAGGAAAGTGTGGAGAAGACGAAAGACATGCTGAGTAACGTTGTTTCTGATGAAACCAGCCTGGACGCTAAGATAGAAAAGAAGAAGCAGGAGCAGGAGAGGAATCAGAAGAGGCTCCAGACACTGCAGAGTGTCAGGTCAGTTCACAAGCCTGATCACTAGCAGACATGCTCAATGACAGGAGGGAGTCCCCGGTGCCTTTGGCAAGTTAAAACAACAAAACATAGAGTAAATGTGAGCTACCTTTTTTTTGTGTGGGGGAGTTATTTGTACTCTTTGTTCAAACGTTTGTCATTCAAGTTGTACTAGATCTAAGCTTTTAGCCATCTTAGAGTTACTTACAACACGTCTTTGAATAGAACTTTGACTGACAAGTAATTGTCTGTGCTCATCCCGTAAGTGCTTGTTTTTTCTTCATCACTAATTTCTTTAGGCCGGCCTTCATGGATGAATATGAGAAGATTGAGGAAGATCTTCAGAAGCAATATGAAACCTTTGTGCAGAAGTTCAGGAACCTCTGCTTCCTGGAGTCTCAGCTGGATGAATACCATAGAATGGAGCAGGAGAGGTTTGAGGTGTGTGTGGCGTGTATATTTTTCATACTTTTCCTTAAACATATTGCCCCTCTGTCTCGGTAATGATCTGCATGACCCAGAGCTTCCTATTGGTCGTCAAATATTGGTTTGAAAACACACTGAAATATGAAATATGGAAATTGGTCAGTTTTGTAAGTGGAAGAATTATCTTCACTTACCATCAATTTTTTTTTCATCTACAGGAGGCTGAAAACACACTAAGGATGATGCAGCACGTATTGAGGGAGGAGGAGGAGAGGGATCTGACGAAGAGCTCCTGTGAGACAAACAATCACAGACTGTTAAAAGCAATAGTCACATAATCTCAACCCCCTTTATGATCTCACACACTTGTTTTCTGCAGTGAAAGATGAGGATTCTGATATGGACGTTCCAGAGGACGAAGGTTCAGACAGCGACATAGAGGAATGTCGACCGACTAAACCAAGGCCCACACGAAACGGTATCATGACAGGTACACACACAGAGAATAGCCATGCCCTTTTTATGATCACCTATTAGTTGCTTGGAAAAGATAATGTTTTCTCCATAATCTCCATAATCTTCAGCGTTTTATGATTCTGTTTGGATGCAGTTCTCAAAATGACATGCTTTATCTATCAAAATGCATCATCAACCTTAACGTAATCTGTGTTGCCTCTTTTTGCACCACAGGAAGAGGAGCTCGATTCGTCGGGACCATGCAGGGCGGTGATAGTGATGAGGTTAGTATTGCCAAAGCAAAATCAGTTCAGGAGTCCTCGTTTTATCATCTTAAGTTAAACGTTATGTAGCTACCATCTTTTAATTTTGAAGTGGTTTTTGCTGAGTTTTCTACCAGTGGCCCAGCATTCTCTGTGCTGCCTCTCTTTCTGATCAGTTTCTCATCTCTTTGGGTTTCAATCTTGTACTCTGTTCAATATCTTACCTTTCACTGTTATTCACTTGTATTTTAAAAGCCCTCTTTAGCGCTTTCCAGAAAGTCAGTTCCTCGTGCCAAAAAACAACGGAAAGGAAAGGTTTGTGCACAACTGGGATCTAGTTCACTCCTTGTTCCTCTGTGTTTTTAAAGGAAAAATCTATTCTCAAAATCTCTCACATGGTAGGGATTTTTCACACAGGACAAGGAATGGTTCCTCATCTGTTTCATGGCATAGTCCATGTCAGGAGTGTTCTTACGCCAAGAGCTTGCAGACCTGCTAAAATGATTTTGACACTTTGTATATCTCTCACAGGGAACATTAACTATTTTTTTGCATCATACCTCTACTCAAGCACATGAGCAGTATAAATCTCCTCACCTTTGTTAGTTATCGGGAGAAAGGGAAGAGAAGAAACACAGACTAACTGGAGAGAGAGGAATTATTGCTGCATTGCATTTTGCTCCACCGGTGCATCTATGGGTGTAGGAATTTGTCTTTTCTATAATGCGTTTTGAACGTAGTTGCAGATGTTTTTAACAGTTGAAGTGTTTGGAATGGATTTTTCCTTTTTTAAATGAGGTAAATTGTTTATCTGGTCCTTGTAGCTATCTGGCTCGAGATGTCCTAGTTCAATGCTTTTCGTCAAATCAGTTCTGGACTGAGCCTCATTCTCATTACAGCCGAAGAGTTGATTCCGTGATTAGATCTGTCTGATTAAAGTTTTTGTGAGACATTAGCTGGTTCAATGTTTAGTTAGAATGAGAATATGTCCATCCCTGTTGTAGTTCCACATTGTGTGTTTGAATAATTGTCCAGGAGTCATGAGTCGTGACAATGAACGCTCTGATATTTTTGAAATAGTTGTAGTTATTATGTATCCCTGCCTTCCTGCTGTTTCAGACTGAAGACAGCGAGATTGATGTGGACGAGGATGAAGAGGAAGATGAAGGCGAGGAGGAGAAGAGCAAAGATTTGGAGGATGACAGTTTAAAGGGCCCAGTGTCCAGGGGTGCCCGTCCATCCAAGGGGGGCATGAGACCAACTTTGCTGGAGGAGAGTGACAATGACTTCTAAAAGAATACAGATGAGTGCCAGCTGTACCGGCTCAGATTAAACCATCTAATTACTTCTGAGAGATATGCATTAATTATTTTGTTCCATCATGTCATTTTGTAAAATAAAATTCATTATAGTTCCTTTTTTTATATTTGTGTAAATTGTTCACTAAAATAAAAATTATTTACAATTGAATATTTCTTCTGTGTCTCTTGATTCAAGTATGACAGCAGCATGAAACTTTTTGTCCGAAAAGTCAATCCGGCATATTCTGAGTATTTCAATTGTCTGCAATTGTATAGTTTATAGTCCACTCCATTTAAGAGGACAACACTACTTCTAACTCTGTTTTACTTTGACAAGCAGTAAACCGTTAATTTAATACAGTTTTGCATGCTGAATATATGACCGGAAGTTCCTGATAGAGGAAGAACATCAAGAATAAAGTGACTTCCTAATTAAGAAAAATTAGGCAAATTGAAAAGTGAGTGCTGGGGGAATGTGTAAAGTACACTAATAGAGAGGTGAATTTTAAATACATGTTAAGCTGTATCTAGGCCAGAGATCTTTGGCAACAATAATGCCGTAATAACATTTTCCAGAATGGAATATACTTTTAAGCTGTATCTCATGGGGGCACGACCCCCGTTCTCCCCATGGTTTACATGTTGAAGTGTCCTTCAGCAAGAAACTGAACCCCCAGTTAATCCCCGGGCGCTTCCCTGGAGCCCACTGCTCCTTTCCCCCACTGGGATTAATAAAGGATACATTATTATTATTGATTGGATGACATTCATTTTTCTGAAACCTTTAGATTCAAATGTGACACTTGGCACACTTGGATAGTATCGATCCGAAAGCTAAAGAGGACTTATCTAAACGTCAGTGTTTTACGTTAGTGGAGTATAAAGTCTGAAAAATCACAACACCTGAAAGACTGTCCAGCCCATATATCTTTCCCTTTAACCATCGGAGACCATACGTCATCAGAATGCGCGCTCTTTCGGAGGTGGCAGATGCCTCTTCGAAATAACAGCCAACAGTCGTCTACTTGAGACCTGTTTCTCTTCTAATACTGGTATGAAACGATGTGTATACTTTGTGTATTGTGGTCATTATCCTCTCCGCTAGATGTTGGTCAAATTGAAATAGGGAATGACCGGCTACTTGACAAGCAAAGCATTCTTGTTTATAAGACTAATGTCAGCTAGTTATGGCTAACTAACGTTAGCTAACGTTACACAAAGCAAAACTGCAGTCGTTTGTGTCATTTTAGAAAATCCAGTTATGGTTTAGTTAAACTCCTCTTGCCATCTCGTCTGTTTTCTTAACCTGTGTGTTTGAGAACCAATCTTTTCAAATTGATGCTTAGTCATGGTAACGTTAGTCATCTAACGTTTACAAGAATCATTGTCTATTAACTGGCTTCTGTTTCGTTACTTTATTAACGGGTAAAAAACAAGCTTATATAGGAAACGTTGTATTAACTGGCGTTACCTATTCATCTATCTAACAAGAAGTGCTGCACACTACTCGTAACATATTGACTGCATGTTTTGCATTTAACAAAACAATTAATCTTTGCCATTTGGATAAAAACAAAGCTGCTAGTTATATCATTAAAATCAGCCTTTAAAACTATCTCGTCAGTCAAACTCCTCTCATTGGTCTCTTGTCTTTTGTTGTCTCTCAGCTGAAGAGCAGCTTTTGGGATGCCAAAGAAATTCCAGGGCGAGAACTCCAAGGCGGCCACAGCCAAAGCCCGCAAGGCCGAGGTGAAGGCAGTGGCAGACGCCTGCAAGAAGAAACAGGAAGAGGATGCTCTGTGGCAAGAAACAGACAAACATGTTCTCAAAAAAGGGCAGAGAAAGGTGAGCCATCCCTTCCGTGTCATGTTCATAGTTGTGCTGCTTACTTGGGCTTCAAGAATGAACTGTTTTGATGATTTTCTTTTTTTTTGCTACTTCTTGGATAATGTGTGTACAGTCAGCTTGACTTTTAGCAGAAGTAATTGTATAGGAAATCTCTTATTTTGCATTTATGTTACCATGGGTCTAAATCTAAATGGGATGAAATGGTAATTCAATTCAATTCATTTTATTTTATATTGCCCAATATCACAAATTTACGAATTTGCCTCAGAGGGCTTTACAATCTGTACACATACGACATCCCTGTCCCAATTATTCCCAGTAGGACATTGGGGTTAGCAAGTGTGTACAGTCAACAAAAACTGTTGGGTCAGTGGTTAGCAGGTCCGTCTTTCAATCAGGGGATCGGTGGTTCAATGCCCTAGTCGATGTGTCCTTGAGCAAGACACTTAACCCCAAATTGCTCTCTATAGCTGTGTCTACGGTGTATGAATGTAACATGATTGTAAATTGCTTTGGATAAAAGCATCAGCAAAATAAAATGTAATGTAAAAAATGGAGGAACTGAGGTATACTTAACAATCGGTGGTTCGATCTCCTGCTCCGCTAGCTATGTTGATGTGTCCATGGCCAAGATTCTTAACCCCAAATTGCTCCCGTAGCTGTGCCTATGGTGTATGAATGTTAGCTACTCCTGATAGGCAGGTGGCACCTTGCATAGTAGCTCCTGTCATCAGTGTGTGAATGGGTGAATGATGACATCTAGTGTTCAAGCGATTTGTGTTTGGAAGACTAGAAAAGCGCGATACAGTCCATTTACCATTTTAAGTGATTGCATGTATCATTATACATATTGTGGCCAAACTACTTTAAGACAACGTGTATTCTTATGAGCAAAAGTCTGATGAGACCGCTTTCGGCCTTTTGCAGGATGACAAGGAGAAGAAGAGGCTCGAGCTTTTGGAGAGGAAAAAGGAATCCCAACGACTTCTGGATGAGGAGACTTCTAGCATAAAAGGCAGATCCCTGAGGGAGGCTGGACCTGGAGGAAAAGTGACTCGTGCCCAGATTGATGAGGTGCTTCAGAATGAGATTCAGCAACAGCAGGAGCAGGAGCTCAAGCAAAAAGGTACATTTCAGTTTTAAGTTGACAACAGAAGTGTGCTGGTTAGAATGAAGATAACATGTGTGGAGATGCAATCGCTGTTTTGGAAATCAGTTTCTTACCATAAAATACAATTTCTTCCCACAGAAAAGAGCCATCTGGAGACTCCACTGGAAGAGAACGTGAACCAAATTATCCCTGATGAAGGAACCATACAAGCCAGAACAATAGAAGATGCCATCGCTGTGCTCAGGTACCACTTGTACTGTGTGTGACATCCTATCGTGCTTGTGATTAGATTGATGTTGATTTGAATTAGGTTTCTATAAAACATAGGCCTATAAAACAACATTGATGACATGAGAATTTTAACAAGCCGTCATTACACCCTCTCTTCCGGTCTCTAGCACGGGACCTGGGGACTTGGACCACCACCCGGAGCGGAGGATGAAAGCAGCGTTTGCTGCTTTTGAGGAGGCCAACATGCCTCGCCTAAAACAGGAGAACCCTAACATGAGGCTGTCACAGCTGAAGCAACAGTTGAAGAAGGAGTGGATGAAGTCGCCAGAGAACCCCCTGAACCAACGCTTTTCCACCTACAACTCAAAGTGAATGCACACTTTACCCCCCCCCCCCCCCCCCATTTGAAAAAAACTGTCTGCCGAGGCTGTCATTGAAAAATCTAATTTAATTTAAAAATGGTTGTTGCTAATGAGAGTTTCACCCCTTTCTGCCCAGAAATAATCACTCCAAAGCCAGATGGCTTGGTTGTTTCAGTCACTACAGAGGAGAAGCTCATTCTCCCCTGCCAAGGTCACAAGTGATCCTCATCAGCATCTAATACATTTAATTCCATTTTTTTTAAAGCACTTCTGGGGAGGTGGGAAGTCAGATGTTTTGAGAGAAACTTATTAAAGTTCACCACTCGATCATCAACATCTCTTGTTGCTTTCTACTCCTTCTTTGCTGTTAGGAGGCACAAATCAAGTCACACACTGAAATCCAAAACAATTTTGAGTTACAGTTTAACTTTTAGAAGACTGTTGCCATTTTGTGTCCGGGGTAAACAATGCTCACCAGCTAAAATCAAGGCTGCCTTTAAAATAGCTTTAAAATGGCTGCAAATCACATTTTTTTTCTTTCCTTTTCATAGTTACTTTGACAAGTGACAACACATTTTCTTCAAAGGAGTTGTTTGTTTAAATAGCAAAATAGTTTATCATTGAACATCAAATCCACTGTTGCCAGTGGATTAAGAGTCAAAATGCTGAATCTCAAGTCTTCCAAATACGAATTGTTCATTGGCTATTTAGCCATGTGACTGTCTGACATAATAGTCGGCCGATGCCTCTCGTCACATCCTCTGAAATATGTGCTTAGATCAGAATTGGTCATGTAGTTTCTAGTAAAATCCTAATGTGACACTTGATTCAATGCTTCAAATCTGGTCAGAGGCCTGGTATATATTTACTTTTAAGACACTGTCACTTCATTGCCTTTTTAACTTAGCTACAGTGAAAGGGTGAACTAATTCAGCCAAGTCTAAAGGCCCACAGATGCTCTATGATATTTTATTACTCCAGAATTTGTTTTTGCATAAAGCTTCCTCAGGTTTACACGACAAATGTGTCTCTGTAAAGTGAACAAAATGATAGAAACAGTCTTAACCATCTCCAGACCTCAAATGTAGCTGTATTTTTCCTCTCTTATCTTCTTTGGCAGCCCCTTTTGGCCTTTAGCCAGCAGTGACTTTAGCCAGCAGTGACTTCGATGATCCTATCAGTGTAAATTGATGGCGACCTATGAACAAAGAAGACTTGGGTTATGATCCAAACCCTCAGCTGTATTGGTGCTGTGTTTTAAAGTGTGATATCATGCTTCAGTGTGCATGAATGAAATAAACCTGTTTCCTAAAATAAGTCATATAAATGCTGGGACACGCACTGTTATTTCAAGAAACTAGTGCATTGACTCACTGCTGGGCTGTTTGTTTGACCTTTGCTATTGCTGCTTCCATCTTTCTCAAGAATCGCTTTTTCAAACAACTTTGCACGACACTGCAATGTGTGGAGTCGATTGGATGAGTGCTTTTCCAGAAACTTGAGGGACAGACATTTACAGACAGAGGCTTCTTACATTCAGTCTGAAAACAAACATTTTAATTCCAGTTAATTGAAACAATAAAATGAGCATTAGGGAAATAAATGGTGTTTTGTTTTTCTGTATCCCATCATTTGCATTTTGATGTAGGATTTAATTTTGGACCGAGCCATGTGTCATACCATAGTTATTGCTATTGAATGGCGTTTTGCATTCAGTTATGTGGCCAGCAATGGCGTCCAGTGCTGCCGTTGGCCACAAAGGTTTTCTCCAGCACAGCAACATTCACATACTGAGCTGCTGAGGCAGCAAGCTTTAGGATCGGTAGGTTTGTCCAGGCCAGACTAAAACCTGAGCTATAGTGGTCTTAAATGTAAGTAACATGGGGATAAAACAAGAAGAACGAGTATCTGCTGTGTTTTTTTGGAGTTGGGAGGCTTTTCAACAGCCCTGGAAAGTAAAGGGAAATATCCTAAGCAAGTGTAGCCATTTAAAGAATTTAAATGTTTGGTGAATTATACAAAAGTAGAGGAGTTGGACCTGTTTCATGTTTTCTACACAAATTGTAACGAGCAACATTAGAAAAGAGCTTGGTTGAGAAAACAACACTCTTGCTGACTGAATCACGATTTTGAACAGTGGTATTTCTTTGATATAATCTTTTAATATAAGTATTAAAATGGTGTTCATGTTGTTACATTTGTTAGGATACATCTGAAGAGAATTTGCACTTGGATGGATTTATTCAGAAGCAGATTTGAAAAAAAGACCACTTTTGTCCAGCCAGGCTGTTGTGGCGGAGGAGATAAGAGCCTCTGTCAAGGCCTTTGAACCACAGAGCTTCAATGACACATTAAACTGACCTTTTTGTTTTCCTTGTTTGCATTGAAAGCTCCTTTTATTTCATATTGCACCCAATCAGTCTACTCCCAATTTATAGGGATTTCTTTGAGCTTGTACGTGTGATGTTCTGCCTTAACACTGGTCTGATGTTCCAGGTTTTTGTTTTTCTGCATCCTAACCTGTCGCTGCACCCTCACACTCCCTGTAAATTTGCATTTCAACCCTTTACCAGGCCAGCTGCTGCTGCCTTTTCCTTTCTTCATGTTGAATTCTAATGATTACTTTCAAAGGAAAGCCGTCTCCAAAGCTCCTTTATCAAGTGTTTGTACTGGGAGGAGGGAAGCCGCTGTCCAGCAGCCACTCAGGCTTCTCTTCTTCTTCACACTTGTGTTCTGCAAGCGGGAGCTTTTGCCAGTAGTAAGCTGCTTTTTCAAGTTTGGAGAAAAATAACTCATGGAAGAAAAAGGTAAGGATCATCAGTAGTAGTCAGGATTTGTTCATACATTATTTTGTATTTGTTATGGAAAAGATTATGGAAATTGAGATTTAAATTGAAGTTGAAGAGTTAAAGTAAAAAAAAGACTACCATTGGGAATAATGATATTGCATTTTTAGAAAATGATGCCTTAGTTGTTAAGATGAACTATTACAGTTGTTTGCATCAACTCATTTCCCCAAGTTTATTTAAGGGTGCACTTATTTGCAGAATTAGCTTCATGTGAAACATAGTATATACTATGTAGTATCAGTTGTCAAGTGCGTTGCATCAGGATGTCATTTGTTCTAAAAATATATTTAAATTTGCACTTTTCAGTGGTTCAAAAATGATAACTGAGGTCTTTGTTTTGTTTTTTTTAGCCTTTTTCACTGTTCAAATTTGTCAGTGAAAATGACAAAAAAGATGATTACACCAAATTACATCCTCTTCTTAAACCTGTATTGGTAGTACTTGAATAAAGACTCTGGAACTATAAAAATTAAATAATGAAATTCTTTCAAAAAATAGAATGTTTATTAGTGATAATTCTTTCAGATTTCCATGTCCAGTATGCTAAGAGGGGGACCACATCTGCTTTTGACAGAATGTTTCACATTTATAACCAGCTGTACACACAATCTGAGATAAAGCAAATCATTACTTTTACAACAGTGATGATTTTTCTTTCAATAAATACTCTGAGTGTAAACACAGTAGTGTGTGTTATTAGTCAAATGACTTTAAGGACTAAGATATTGTAATACACTTTTTAATTAGAATACTTTATTTCTAAAGAAAAATAACACTTGTTTCTATGTTGTCTGTGAAAACATCTTTAAAGGTCCTCAGATTTTAATTTAGTCCATTCCAGGATACTTCTGCAGCCCAGTCGTTGTACCTTAAGCTCATTTAGGGGCTATGTCTGTGGCAAAAAAATAGAAGAGAAAAACATGGATACTGTGTGCACATCATTCATGGACATTTGCTGCATGTCATCTTCATCTTTCTGATCTCCCTTCTTTCTCAGTTACATGTAAAACAAAAATTATTTGAGTGTAATCTCATTTCAGCTCTGCAGTGATGCCATGAGGTTGATTCTGGTTAAACCCACCAACGCAACGCGACGTCTTGACTCAACAGGTGAAGTCTTCCATGATGGGGACCACGAGCATGCTACTTCAGGAGGTCCATCACCACCGACAAAACCTCCTGATGGGATGCCTGATCGATACTCAGGTACCTCTGTGGAAACATCTTCTTCCCCACAAGAAACAAGTCTGTGCTGTGTTTCATCCTCACCTCACGAAAAATCTAATGGAATCAGTCCACCAAGAGATTCAGTCCAGATGTCGCCAATGAAAACCAGAAACCTAACCTTATCACAGCTGAGTGATCATGACTGGCTGCTGCTTTGTGGCCAGGTTAGCAGTGTTGGAGATGACTCGCCATCAGCGGAGAAAGCTGGCTCCAGTGTGGGACATCCAAACCACAATGACAGATGTGGTTGTTCCTGTCTTGATGCACACCAACCTCCAAAGGCTTCGAGTTTTCATCCTCAATCAAAACAAGGCACCGTCCAGCAAGACTGTCTCTCCAGAGTTTCAAACAAGAGAAGCCTTTCATCTTCACCACACACTCAGCCTTTTCCCCAAAGCACCCAAGCGTTGACCACTTGCCAGGTTTTACCACAGCAAACAAATCAAAAGGATCTTTTGAAACCTGCAACAAACCATCCACAGGAGAATTTCCTGCTCCGCTGCAGTGACCAAGAAAGTCAAAAGAAGCTATTTCAACAACAGCCTTGCAATCATTTGCAACTTAAAGAGAGCAACCAAGCAACTTTATTCAACATTCCTCTGAACTCCATTGAGTGTGTTGAGACAAATCAGACGCTCTACCAACACCCTCAGCCTGCTGTCACTGCAGACTTCAACTGGAGAGAGCTTTTTGGCAAAGAACCACTGTTAGTTCAGCAATGTCAAAAACAAGACTCTAACTGCTCGATGAGCGGTGATGAGACCTGCAAGTCACCTGGAGATCCCTCCATCGGCCTCAAGTGTCGACATCTCCCTTGCAACCCTTTGACCAGCACTCCGCGGGTACAGAGGTCGTCTACTCCAGCCAGTAACAAAAGTGTCCAGTCCTTCTATACCAGCCATTATAGCTCACTTGAGAACCAGGATTTAGTGACAAAGAGAGCTAGACAGCGACAAAGTCAGGTACATGAATTTTCTTTAAATGCTGTTACTTCCAGACTTGTGCTGGGAGGTATTCCCCCCCCCCCCCCCCCCCCCCCCACACACACACACACACACATTTAATACAGCTTATGGAAATGTTTTTGTGAAAAGGCAGCATTGTAACTAAACTTCATTACCTTTAAAAAAAAATAAAAAAGATCTTGTAACACGTCTTGAAAGACATTATACCAGTCTGTTAAGGAACAAGAAAACAAAAGACAGCACAGTTAAGAAGAAAGTTATTGCATTGTTGCAAGTTTCAAATAATATTGTCTATCAAAATCCAAGTCCAGTTCATGATTGTAAAGGCAAAATATATTTTCTTATATTCGCAGTCCTCTGTCTCTCAGCATACGGTGTGTTGTCTGTGTTACTTTCTTTTGCAGACAAACCCTCAGCACCACAGTAGATCAAGACTCTCCCTCCCCAAACACACTCCACCTACCTCCGCCTTAGACACCGGTGACATAGTCAACGGGGACGCGGTGCGACCGCTAAGCAGCCATGGCAATTTAAGATCCAGTCTTGCAGATCTTTACTCGGGTCAACAGCCTCTTCAGCTTCTTCATAGTGCCGTGCTAGAGGATGCCTTCTCCAAAGTCATCAGAGAAGATTCCAGTAAGGCCAACAGTGAGAACCTGACCAGAGAGGAAGTCAGCGTACCACAGAAGAAGACCAAGGACATTAGCTACCGGCTGGGCCAGAGAAAAGTTCTCTTTGGAAAGCGCAAACAGTTGAGTGACTACGCCTTGGTCTGTGGGATGTTTGGCATCATCGTTATGGTCATCGAGACTGAGCTGTCGAGGGGATTTTACAGCAAGGTGTGGTACTGTAGTCTTCAGAATCACTGTATTCATGAAGTATGTATACAAAAAAGTGTACCGTACAGCAGAAACAAATCTGTTTATGCTAACAAAACATCACTAGAACTGACAAATTATAGAACCCTAACTTTTCAAAACAGAATGCTAACGACAACCTTCTTCACTTCCAGGACGCCTACTTTTATTGTTTTGGTTCGTCATTGTGTCTTCAAAACTGGCTCCACTCATCATGTTTATGTTTTTGTCTCCATTATTTATAGGAATCCATGTGTTCATATGTACTGAAAGGCCTGATCAGCATCTCCACTGCTATTCTTCTTGGACTCATTGTGATGTACCATGCAAGGGAAATCCAGGTATGTGGATACAAATGAAGAGAACTCCCTGCATACCTATAGTCCTTGGTTCCCTTGGTTAACCTTATTTTTATCCTAGAAAACCTAATACCAGGGTATTCTTAGTACTCTGACTGGACAAACTTGCCAATTTGATCTGATTTGTATTACATCCTGGGTCATAAAAGTCACCAGAAATATGTTTTAAAAACATATTGTTTCACGGTATGCAGTGGAAGATCTATTAGCTCAGTTGGATGAAATGCCAAACCTGCTGACAAATCTTCTAAATTTAACAATGCTTAACTAGTCATTTCACTACTTGTTTTAGAAACATTCTACTGTGAAAAAGAAACATCTCAATTGCATCAATAAAAATGTAATTCCAAATCTACAGTCCAAACAAAACATTTAGCATTAATATTTCTCTGCTTTTGAGTTATGTGGGTCATTTAAGATGCAAAATGCATCACCCTGAAATCCCACTACAGCTCTTCATGGTGGATAACGGAGCAGACGATTGGAGGATAGCGATGACCTTTGAGCGGATTCTCTTTGTTGCGTTTGAGCTCCTTATCTGTGCCATCCATCCAATCCCGGGCCAGTATGTGTTCACCTGGACTGCTCGACTGGCCTTCAGCTACACAGCATCAGTGGCGGACGCTGACATTGACATCATCCTCTCTGTACCAATGTTCCTGCGCCTCTACCTCATTGGCCGGGTCATGCTGCTTCACAGCAAGCTGTTCACGGACGCTTCCTCCCGCAGTATCGGGGCGCTCAACAAGATCAGCTTTGACACTCGTTTTGTCATGAAGACTCTGATGACCATCTGCCCTGGCACAGTCCTGCTGGTCTTCAGTGTGTCCTGTTGGATCATTGCAGCATGGACCGTGCGTGTATGTGAAAGGTATCAGTTTAAAACTCCCGATCGTCCCACTCTTTCTTTTCTTCCCTTAGTACCCAACAATGGTGGAAAGTAACTAAGTACATACATTTACTTAAGTATTGTACTTTACTTGAGTATTTCCATATTCTGCTACTTTATACTTTAACCCCATTATATTTCATAGGCAAATATTGTACCTCTCACCCCAATACATTTAAGCAAAGTATTTAAGCACTTATACCTCCATTGGTAACCAATTGCATTGCTTCAATATCATAAGTTTGTGCTTTTTCAAAGATATTCAAATAGGGGATAACTAAACTCTGTGATAGTCTACTTGTAAAACATTTTACTTAGTGTAACTGAGCGAAGATGCAAAGTCTTTCAGCCTTCAGGGTTTACATCCAGGTGTCATGTGTCCATAGGTATCACGATGCACAGGAGGTGACCAGTACCTTCCTTGGAGCAATGTGGCTAATCTCCATCACCTTCCTGTCCATCGGCTACGGCGATATGGTCCCTCACACCTACTGCGGGAAGGGGGTTTGCCTGCTGACAGGAATCATGGTGAGATTTGTACAGATACAGTACAATGTGGTGGAGGGTAATCCCAAACATTCTTTTGCCCTACATTTTATAGTGAATTTCATTATTTGTAAATATATTTGTAAACCAATCAAAGGAAAAAGAATATAAACACAACATAGTTTTCTTAAAATGTTAGAGGTTTTTACAAAACGGTTTACCTGACACTAACACTGTTATACATAATTATTTTAGTGCCACGTCATCATTATTATTTCACTTCTGCTTATTAAAGCTTGAATTGATTCGACTTTACAACAATGTCACCTAAATAACATTATAAAGATGACATTAAGGCCACAGTATGACACAGAGTCACTATCCACTGCTCTTTTTCTTAGGGAGCAGGCTGTACAGCATTAGTGGTCGCCGTTGTTGCAAGGAAATCAGAACTCACCAGAGCCGAAAAGCACGTCCATAACTTCATGATGGACACTCAACTCTACAAAAAGGTCAAATTTATTGTCCAATTTGTGTTTTGTTTATTTTTTTTTTTACATATTGGGTCAGTTTATGTTTTGTCTGATCTCTATCTCAAAGAACTTTACAGAAGAACCAAATCAAGAAAATGATGCCGTACAGTAGACCAAAACAAACAAACAATAACAGAAACAATTCAATAAATCCCTCTTCTGCACTTTTATCCGTATGATTTTCTATCCTCCTTAGGTAAAAAACACAGCAGCCAATGTCTTAAGGGAGACGTGGCTCATCTACAAAAACACCAAGCTCGTAAAGAAGGTTGACCGTGCCAAAGTACGCCACCATCAGCGTAAATTTCTGCAAGCCATCCACCAGTAGGTATAGAAATGTCATCACCCGGGACTGCAGAGTTAAAACAAACCCAAATAAACTCACATAGATGGGTAGTTGCAGTTTGCTGGGATGTCTATTCTTATATTTATTAAGACCATTATTTCAATTATTATCAAAACAAACTTTGCATTTATTTTATTAAGTGACTCTTTAGTCTCCTGACTAAATACTAGAGTGCTGGATTATGCAACTTTCGTTTTTTTATGTCCAATTAATTTAGACTCTTCCTTGCTCCTGGATCCATTTAGTTGAATTTATTTTCTGGAGGTTTTTTTGTGTGGAGGTTTTGTTGCCTAGGTCATAGGTCAAACTAATTATTACAACACTAATTATTAACACACTAATTATTAACACACTTACTATCAAAACACTAATTATTATAACACTAATTATTAAAACACTTACTATTAAAACACTAATTATTAAGGCACTTATTATTAACACACTATTATTATCATACTAATTATTATCACACTAATTATTAACACACTATCTTTAGAGTGAAGTGAAGTGAAACTGTAATGAAGACGAAGAACTTCACTGCATACTGTTTTCTTTTGTGTGAACAATGTGGGAAGTTGAATACATAAATAAATAATATATATCTTCATAACTTCAGGAGCTCCACATTTATCTTCAATTCAAGCAGCGGTTTTGTAAAATATTTGCGGTGAAGTTCTTCAATTTGAGACTTGTTTTCTTTCCCTGAATGAAGCACGAAGTAACTTCCTGTATTTCAAAATTACTTCCTGTGTTTCAAAGTAAATGTTTTCTGGCATGTCTATTCTTATATTTATTAAGGCCATGATTTCAATTCTTATCAAGACAAACTTTGCATTTATTTCATTTGGCACATACTTTTGTTCTCATTCTCAATTTCAGACTGCGAAGAGTCAAAATGGAGCAAAGGAAACTGGCTGATCAGGCCAATACAGTTGCTGACCTTGCCAAGGTTTGTATATGCAGTATGCATGTGCAGAGTGAGACATTATAGAAGGCTGGTTTCATATTCATCCACTAAAGAGAGAAAGAGAAAGTGTCTCTGTGCTTTTAAACGTGTACGTAAGAGTGGGATTTTGTTACATCACAATTAGTTTGAAAGTCAATCATGGTCCAATATGAAACTTATACAAGTGTGATGTGGAAACGTGAATCCTCCAGCCAGAATTTGTAAAGTGTTTATTTTACTTTTCTTGTGGAAAAAAAACATTAGACAGATATAAATGTGCCTTATGTCAGTGCATTAATAGCTGACAAATTATGACGTATTACAAAACGTTCTTTTTGTTTGGCCGTTGAAATAAAATCTCAAAACTTTTCTGCAATCATAATCTGTTCGTACAAAAAATGTGGAGAGAGTTTTGCTGCTACACTCACACCCAAACATCCTGTAAAGTCAGATGTACCCACTCTCCTTCCTGTTGCTTTCCAGACTCAGAACATGATGTATGATCTGGTGTTGGAGCTTCAACATCGAAGTGAGGAGCTGGACAGGAGGATTGTAGCTCTGGAAGAGAAACTGGACTCCATCCTTCTCAGCGTGCAGTCGCTGCCTGTTGTGCTTTCTCAAGCAATAACAAAGCTACAGAAGGATTTCCTGGACGACTTGGCCTGTCGTGTCCACTTCCTGTCATCCTCCCTGAGCTCTGAGTGCTGTTCAGTCCCTGCCAGGCAGCTCTGTCCAAGACCAGAGACCCCATACAGCTCATAGGCCTTACACAGTGGTTTCCTCTTTAGTCTGCAACCTTTTTGTCATGCTGAGAAGGATTTTCTCAACATGCACTCTTTTTTCTTCACTACTTTTTTTATTTTTTTAAGTAACACATTAATTTAGTTACACACAGAGTTACATCTATAGTCTCATACTGAGCAGCTCTGATGAAAAGGGAAGTGCCTCAGCCAGGGGATTCTAAAGCGAAGAGCATTATCCCTTTATTTCCTCTACTCACTGTTTCACAGTTTGTCCGGGGACTGGGTTTTCACCTCCAAATGTACGCACATCACTCACATTTTCTTACTCCAGAGATACATTGGAAGATGATTTGTAAGCTATATGGAGAATTACAATGTATTCGTCAATCAAATATATGATTAAATTAGCTCATATTATACAGTCTAATTGAGTTCACTCCTAAGCAATACATGAGGGAATAATTTCTCCCCAATTGTTTGAGGACACAAATGAGCTTACAGACCTCATCGGGATAAGCTTTTCTTGTTTTTACCCACCTATCTTGCAATATTAATTTCTGAAAAGATACTCATCTTTCATTATGCCATTGTGGACCTGGAACAGGTTCTTGAAACATAATGATAGCAGCTTTGATTACTAATTGATAGCCCTCTCAGAAGTGGGATTGTCACTGGCTGGTTTCTCTAATGAACTATGAAAAATATCAGAAAGGTTTCCCATACATCTAAGAGTTGTTGTTTTTCCTGTTCTATTAGGACAATTTTTTTCTGCAGTTTAGAGTAAATAGAGAACATATTTTCTAATGTGTATGTAATTAGAATTATAATGTGTTACTCTTAAAGCAATAATGATCTGGTACTGCCTAAGATTTCATTCTTAGAATTTTTTTCAGATGGTCAGACATGTTATTTCCTAAAGGTATAACATTCATTTAACACTGCAACTTGTTCACTTATTTACTCACGCCCTTCTATTTTTGTTCTGCTCATTTGAGATATAATGTATGTTTTGTGATTGGCTGCTTCTTGTAAAATGTTCCTGTTTAGGCCAAAGTTAAGTATCGTTTAAAGTTGTAAACTTGAAAATCGTTCAATAGAAATAAAGTTAATTAATATTCAATAAATAATTAACATTATTTAAAGCTCAGAAATCTGGCTTTGTGTTTCCCTAGCCTTAGCCTGCACACCATTAATATGACTTATACTTTCAATATTTAAGAACTTGTAAGCCACTCAGTATTATATGTCAGACTTATTTTAATACAAAAGGAATAAAGATTGGTTTCCCAGAACTCTGTCATAGGTTTCTTTATGTTTGTCATGGCAGGACTCTTGAATAAAGTGAAACTTCTCTTGGGAAATGACATTACACATAATGTTTCTGTGTCTCAGTATGGCAACCCTGCACCAACAGAGCAACTCACTATTTACTATTTGTGTTGCTTCAGTTGATAGTTGAAACTATAGTGACAGATAGGCCTGGGCCTAACATTAGAAGACCAGACTTGAGCTGGGGATGCTGTGGTCACATGAATCAGTGGGACCACAATACAAGGAAACCCCTACCAGAAGCTTATTATACAACATTAGCCACTAAACAAATAGCAGAGATTTAGCAAAAGTAAGTGACAGAAGAGGGTATACTGCACTGTGTAGGTCATATAGCAATTTTGCAAGCAAACATGCACCCATATACCCAAATACAAATCCCCCTCTCACACACGCACCTGCTTATTTCCAATGCTCCAGTTTGAACTGCGTTTGCCTCATTCACTTTTAGAAGGGGAGGTACTTTTACATTATAATTAAGCAGCGTTAAGTCAATCATACACGTTTAACACATTTTGACGATTTGTTTGAGGAAGTAAACTCATAGTATAACCAAATACCGAAGCAGTCACACATCAGACATGATAAACAGCTCTACCAGTGAGGTTGTTTACAAGAACTACCATCTGTCTCTCCGGGTACCGGGGTCGAGGGCGCGTTATAATCTCGCGATAAGTGTCCGAAGGCGAGCTGCACCCACGAGAATGTCGTTTCGCGCGCTGAGGCTAAGCTCCAGTCACATTACAAACTGACAGCTCTCTTAGCCAATGAACTCGATTTTCTCGGAGGAATTCATCCAATGGCGAAGCTGTATTTTTAGAGTAGGCGGGGTATGAAAGTCTTGAAGAATAACTCATTGATTAATCTCCAACAAGCCATAGAGTTGGTCGTGCAAACCTTACTAAGAAGTTATTTGCGGAAAACCTGTGCGGTACTCCGTTAACGTCAATTTCGTGTTTTCACTTGGACGAACAAACAGGTATAGCATTTTTCTCTTATGTTTTAACAACTTTAAAAAATGTTACTCATTGATACTTTGAATCAGTTGCTAGCTCACTATGGTTAGCTAACTTGACAAAGTCCTACCTCGTTTCTGTTTGGTTAACGTTACTGCACCACGTTTCCCAGCCAGTCAAATGTACAAAACAAAACAAACCGACATATTTAGTCACCGGGACAGTTTTTCGTGATGTTGAATATACTGATTTCTTTTAGCTAACAAAACGTTCCCAGAAAGCTCTGTAACAATAAGTTGTAACGTGGTTTGCGGTGACGTTACGCATTGATGGGGGCTGACGAACTTGACTACCATGAGCTGTTATCTTATGTTGTTGATCTGTAGTGTGGCCACATAACGTAGGACACATGGGGAAAGTAACGTTACATTTAGAGTTGGCACCTCACCGCTTCTTATGAAACAAAACAAACACGCTAACCTCAAACACGTAACTTAGCTTACTTTCCTGTTTTTTTCCCCGTTTTGGCTCGTGGTGAATTGGCTCATGTTTTTCGTATGCATTTAAAAAAATATAATAATGGTGTCTGTGAAATAAAACCTCTGCGTTAGGAGGAAGTAGTTTGTTTTCGGTGTTATTACTCGTGTTCACTGGCGTTGTTTTATTTGGGGAAAGCGGAGCGAACAACACCTCAGCTGAGAGCGCAGAAGGAAAAGACAAGCAGCCATCGAGCTCGAAAGAACAAAGCGCGGTCTATGTGGTCAATGAAGTGTTTCATCGTTGCACTATAATCGAGTTCAAACTAAGCTACATGCAACGGAGTATTTATGCGTTTTATTGTCGTAGAGCGAAGGCACATTGTTTGCTAGCGCTCCCTCCCCTCCGGATGTGCTTGCTTTTAAAAGAACTGGGAGTGGCCTGCGTTCAGTTTCCCGCACTGTATTTAAATCAGCTTGTTCCCTCCCTTTCTGATATTCTGTTGAAGTGACAGCCCCGTACAATATGTCCACAATACACGGGTCCAGGACTGACATATTCATATTCGCTGCTGGGATCATTTAATTAATAATTTGACACCCATTAATTTATTTTCGACTATTAAAAAAAAAAACGCCTATGATGGTGTTGGCAGGAACCTCATGCGTGACTGTCTAAAAAATGCTCTCAACAAAAAAAATGCATGCCTTTTTGGAGATTGGAGGGTAAAAAGAGCATTCATTCAAATTCATTTTAAAATATGGCCAGCTCAGTTTCCAGCCACAAATAGTTTCATTTTATGTTAATCTGTATTGTCATTACAATGATATAAGGAAATGTGTCTTTGCAATGGTTCACAAGGAAACAATATACACACAAACGTAAAAGCAACAGTAAATGCAACAGTGCATAAGCATTAAGAGCAAGTTGATTTTTCATGGGAATCCCAAAGGTTCATCATTTTTAGAACATCAAAATGATGATTGCTACCCGGCAAGTCACATGTAGCGTTGTCTGAATAGCCTCATATAATATTGGCATTCAGTTATTGCATGCAAATAATCATGAACCATGGCTAAATCCTTATTAAGGTAAACAATAATAATTTTGGGTTTTAATAATGCTGTTAAATTGTGCAATTAGCACGACAAATCTATGCTTTAAATTGAATTCTAAAACACTACACTTCTCTGGTTTCTAGCAGAAAATGCAAAAAACAAAATAATTTGGATTTATGAGCGACTAAACCATTTCTTATCAGACAAAGCTATAGTGGTTATTTATCACACTTGATCAATGCTTTTTAGTGCATGTTTTGCTTCTTTTTTTTTGCAGTGGATGCATTTGGACACAAATGCAATTAAATACGAATGAATAGCCTTCAAATATTGTTGCTGCTCAGCCTGTTGGAGTTTTAACAATACTGGCTAGCTTGTGTATAACTGCTGGAGGTGACCAAATGCAATTATCCATTACACAATACTGATTGCTTAAAGGATCATGCTTTGGCTGTTGACACAGGGCAGCTGCAATGTGGATTCAGGTGCGCACAATGGATGGGAGGGAAACCCACCAGGTGGATTCCCTGTCGAAACTTACCAAGGTGGATGACCTGCGTCTCAAAATCACAGAGCTCTTCAAGGTGGAGCCAGAAAGGCAGAGACTGTTCTACCGTGGCAAGCAGGTGAGGCACCATGGTTCAAATGTAGGTCAGAGATGTCCTTGATGCTGTTTGTGTTATTTGTGTCCCAGTTCTGAAAAATATTGGAATAAAAAAAAAAAAACATAACAGTATAGGAGATATGTTTGGGATGGTCATAGCTCATTCATGATATCTCCTTTAATTCCTCATGAACAAAGCAAAGAATGAATAAATGACACAACTTTTATTTATTTACTAAAAGCATGTGATGAATACAAAGTTTATGTAATAAATTCTCTTTCATATGAGTGAGCAGAAACCAGAAAGAAAAATTAGGGACCAACAAATGGATAGTGCTGCCTTTCTCTTTTTTAACGGTCATATTTTTGTTTTTCATCAGATGGAGGACGGCCATACCATATTCGACTACAATGTTGGTCTAAATGACATAGTGCAGCTGCTTGTTAGGCAGAAAATGCCTGCTGTGGATGTCATCAAAAGCAAAGACAAGGAAGCCGAGCTTTCTGACTCTGATTCTGGTTGTGGCTCAACCCAGAGTGAGTCCGACAAGGGCTCAACTCACGGGGAGGTAGAAGTTCAGACCGCCGCCAGCACCTCTGCCCCGACAAACACCTCAGAGCTCGTCGATGCGGGGTTCGGATTTTACAAGGTTTGTTTTAAAGCTGGTTGTTGCGATTTAAATTGGGTGTTTTTTTTATATTTTGCGTTTGCAGGTTACTTAGGAGGAAATCAGAAATTTCTCTGCATCGCATAGTGTTTGTAATTGGCACCCGTCATTCAAATGCAAACGATGGAATTTGCAATGTGTCTGGAAAAAAAGTTGGGCACTTGATTGCGTTTGGTGGAGTAGTGTTTTTACCTACTGTCTATTGACAGTGTGTAGGAGGAAGAGACAGCTAAAAACGGATAATCACAAAACACTTTTTGGGGGTTGTTACTAAATGAGGTGAAAACAATTTGTACAATGTCTCTGAAGATCTTTCTTTTCTTTTTCTTTTAAGATCAATGAGCTGGTGGATGCAAGGGACTTAAACATGGGGGCTTGGTTTGAGGCCCAGGTCGTGAATGTTACCAAGACAACAAAGACTCCTAAAGTGGAGGCCGCTGAGGCGCAGTCAGCAGAGGAGGAGATCCTGTACCATGTTAAATATGAAGAGTAAGAATCCTTTTTTCTTTTACTTATGGTTAAGGTTGTCATTATGACATTTTGATCTCATTATTGTTGGAGGAAATATCACGGGTTTACAGTTTTTACTATTATTAATCAGAATATTTCTAATCGGCCTAAAGCTAATGAACCTATTATAATTACCAGCTTTATCCCTTTACTTTGTTAAAGTCATCTATAGTGGTTATTTGCATAAAACAGACAATATAAATTATTAGAATATACATTATTGTATATTTATTGATATTTTGTGGGGCATTAATAGTTATAATGTATTTTAAGCTACTTGGTGCTAGTACGTTAAACGGGACACAATTCCTTGTTGTATCAATTAAAGTTTCTCGCCAAAACTACATTTTACACAATTTCATTTGAACATCATGGTAAGTTTGAAGTGCGTTTTGTGCAACTAACCACGTTGGATTATGATAAACTAAAAGGATAACGTTAAAGTAATTCAGGACTTTTGAAATGTTTTTTCGTAATATAATAGTTGGATGGAAAGGGTCCAGTACAGAAGAAAAATTTTTCCATTGAGATAAGATAGCCGGACTAATCTGCTCTGACGGTTTTTCATTTTGACATGTTAGTTGATACTCTGATATGATAAGATAGTCTTGTTCAGGAAGATTAGACACTTTGCAAGGAAAATGTTTTCTCCTTTCAAATTATGTGTAAATATGTGAAAAAAGACAATGCTAGCTAGAAGCATTGTAGATGAGAAGGCACCGTACTAATTTAAACTAACAAACCCAATTACCAGCTAGGCAACATGACTTGTGTGTTTATTGGAGTTGAAATAAGTTTCTGTTTATCTTATGTAATATAATCACTTCCTGCTGCAGCTTCACATACAAGGCTTATGATGGAGCCTCGTAGAATGACACAATTTCAGATTCAAAGACCTGAAAGCTTACTTGGGAAAGCAATGGCATTGCCTGTGAAATCTTCAATATGGGGCTAAAATTTACTTAAAATAAAGATGGAACATTTGACAAGTGTGGAGCTTATCTCCCGGATCTAACAATTAAAGCAATGTTTTTTTTGTGGTATCTATGGCTTTTGCCCTCCTGAAAAATGCTTGTGTGTTGTGTGAGTATGCCAGTGTTTGGGGAACATTCTTCTAAGTAGTTGATCCTCACCATTCAAACATTTTGAGTCATTGGGCTGCACTCTCATGCAGAATTATGTAGGAAACACCTGTGATGGTGTGTGGCTTGCCTCTGAACTGAAAACTGATATGGTATCACATTTGCCATCACAGCTACCCAGAGAACGGAGTCATTCAGTTGCTCTCTAAGGATGTTCGCCCGCGGGCCCGTACGGTGTACCAGTGGCACCAGCTGGAGCCCGGAATGATCATTATGGTCAACTACAACCCAGACGACCCCAAGGAGCGGGGTTACTGGTATGACGCTGAGATCCAGAGGAAGAGGGAGACGCGCACCATGCGAGAGATCTACGCCAAGATTATCCTTGGGTAAGAACTTTGATGCATGTAAAGCTTTGGTTACTGCATTCTGTTGTGGTAGGCAGAGGAGGGGGAAACTGCCACCAGTCGCATATCTCCTCAACCTGCTGCATGGCATGTGACTAAGACAGTTAGTTTCTTTTTTTTTGCAGTGACGCTGGTGATTCTCTTAATGATTGCCGTATCATGTTCCTGACTGAAATCTATAAAATTGAGGAGCCTGGTTCTTTGGGTGACACCCCAGCTGGATCTGAGAGTCCGTTAAAAAGTAGGTTCAAGAGGACAAATTTAAATTATGAAAATGTTTTTTTTAGTAGCTATTGATTTTGTGGACTGTTGTTTATTGGTAACTTGCCCCACCTTATTGAAAATACAGATTAATGATATAGAATACATCATTTATTTAATATCTGTATTCTCCAGGATCAAATGGACCGGAGTGCAAGCACTGCAAGGATGATCTCAAGAAAAACTGTCAGTGGTGTAACTGCCATATCTGCGGCATCAAGCAGGATCCTGACAAACAGTTGCTGTGTGATGAATGTGACATGGCCTTTCACACTTACTGCCTGAACCCTCCGCTCACCACCATCCCTGAAGACGAGGACTGGTCAGTAGGATCCAATGCAAAACTCCACAATTCACATTCATACATTTAGATATCCTGACATTTAATGTTGGGAAATAACCCGTCATACGTTTATGATTAAAGAGCCATCTTGTGGCAATTGTCACTTGTATTTGGGGATTTCAAAGGTTTTTAAGTGTTAAAATCTTTATATCTCTTTTGTGCAACTGTTAAGCGATGGTGTGTCATAGCTGTTATGCAGAATCAAAACAATGAACCAGAGTCTGTTTTGTTAATCAGAAATCTCCGAGCCAACCACCCGTATTTACTTTGTGACATGGGGTTGTTTTGGTCTTCACTTGTGTTATTAATTTGTTGTTCTCTACCTTTTACTCCACATTGCATACTATCCCAGGTATTGCCCAGGTTGCCGTAATGATGCCAGTGAGGTTGTGTTGGCTGGAGAGAAGCTGAAGGAAAGCAAGAAGAAATCTAAGATGGCTTCTGCCAGCTCCTCGAGCCAGAGGGACTGGGGCAAGGTGAGTGCTGACACAGGGCTGATGGAGAATCTTGCGTAGATGTGCAAGTAATATTTTTGATATGTGAAATATATGTGATTTTTTTTTTTTGCCAAAGAAAATGCTGTAATGTTACTGCTAAGTACATACAGTATATTGTGAGAAATAAGCTTGCAGCTTACTTGCTCTGTACCCTTGTAGACAACTACCTACGATGCTATACTCCACTATTCTAACTATGTACTCCTCCTTCTCCAGGGAATGGCCTGTGTTGGTCGAACCAAACAGTGCACAATCGTCCCGTCCAACCATTATGGACCAATCCCCGGTGTCCCCGTCGGCTCCTTGTGGAAATTCAGAGTGCAGGTCAGTCACTCAACTGGAGAGTTGAATTTATACTGTAAAATGTTTGGAACATACATAGAGTACCAACCATAGTAAGGTTTTGTGTGGCCATCAATAATGTTTAAATTCTTTTGCTTCTGTAGGTCAGTGAATCTGGCGTCCACAGGCCTCATGTAGCTGGGATTCACGGCAGGAGCAACGATGGTGCCTACTCTCTGGTGCTGGCAGGAGGATATGAGGATGACGTGGTATGCTTCTTTTTTTTTCTTAAAATTAAATTCTGCTGCTAAACCTTTTGTAGTTTTTAATGTGTGGTAATATGTGATGCGTCTTGCGTTGTAGGATGATGGTAATGAATTCACTTACACTGGCTCTGGGGGACGAGATCTTTCTGGAAACAAGAGGACTGCTGAGCAATCGTGTGATCAGACACTTACCCACATGAACCGGTATGACACGAAAGGACATAATGTATTTTAACTTCCTTTTTTAACTAACAGGTTTTATACGTTGTCATGTGTTGCATATCTTAATTGTTTACTCTGGTTCTCACCAGGGCGGTGGCTCTCAACTGTAACGTCCCTGTCAACGACAAAAATGGAGCGGAGTCCAAGAGCTGGAAGCAAGGAAAACCAGTGAGAGTTGTGCGCAGCTGCAAGGGCCGCAAGCACAGTAAATACTCCCCTGAGGAAGGAAACAGATATGATGGGATATATAAGGTATGAGGGAACATTGGACATGTTTCTGTAGGTTCTGTATCAAACTGGCTGATACATGCAACACTTATGCAAACTGTTTTGCATAGGATCTTGTGTTTAAAATTAAGAAATAGATGAAATTGGTTAGCCTCACCAGAACTGAAACACCAGTAAGCCATCAACTCCACATGTGTGATAAATAATCTTGTGACGTTGAGTATCTATTTTTATTGAATAGTACTTGTCATTGACTTCCTTCAGGTGGCAAAGTACTGGCCAGCCAAGGGCAAGTCTGGCTTCTTGGTCTGGCGGTATCTGCTGAGGCGTGATGATGAAGAACCGGCTCCATGGACCAGAGATGGCAAGGAGCGCATCAAGAAACTCGGTCTCACCATGCAGGTAGAGATGATCATTCAGCCTACATTGTACCAAAGGTTTTTTTTTTTTTTTTTTTTTTAATATACAAGTTTTATTTGGGATTTATACATGCGTATGGTTGTGAGATGTGATCAGCTCCCAATTTGAATAGATTCCCACTAGAATAAACTTGACGACAAAGTTCCTTTTTATTTACACATACACTGTATCATTTTTCATCACTTACCTTAGATTTGTGTGTAGAATGCTACAATGACTTGTTAACTAAATAATAAAAACTGGCCTTGTTTTACAAGCAGATCCTCCACAATGTCTAAAATCCATATAGCTGTGCTTTGAATTGATTTCTTGCAGTAGCATAACTTTAATTAAATGTACTCTAATTTTATTCTAGTATCCTGCTGGTTATCAGAAGGAGAAGGAAAATAAAAATGAAGTGGAGGAAGAGGCGGCGACACCCAGCAAGACAAAGAGGAAGAGGAAATCTCAGAGCAGTGGTATGTTCTGTGGCCGTTTTTTTGTTTTATTTGAGTTTTTACTTGTATATGATCTGCCATTGCAAATCACCAAAGAGCAATGCATTGGTATATGGTATCACTGGTTGCATACAGAAAAGATTTATAATTTCCAATTGCAGATGACAATAATGTTTCTCCTGTCAATTATCGTAGGCCACCTTTTTATACTTCACAACACTGTAGTGATTTTATTTTTTCCCTAAACGCAGATACCTCAAAAACCCCACCAGGCAAGACTCCTAAGAAAAGTAAGGTGGAAGTGTACAAACTTACCCAGGAGCAGAAATCCCTCATCAAGAATGACAAGCCAAACAAGAAGGTGTGGGATGAAGCCATGGAGTCACTGTCTCTTGGACCGGTGAGTATATCTGTGTATTTGGTGAAGTCACCAGCAGGATTTCTAAATGCTTTTTTGGGGAAACTGTTATTTCCACCACAGACCTGGCTCATCTTGATCGAGCCTGTGACACTGAGGAAATGTATGATTTGTGGTATAGAGTTGAATAGAAGCCACAGCATAACCTGTTTTTAATACAAGCAAAAACGTCACATAGGTGTGATTTCAATCGAAAAAAAAACAAATGCGTCAACATGTTATACCCTGAAAATGAAGAGTACATACAAAGTTATGTTGACAGCAAGTCTGTGCTTGTAGTGGATTCATTGCTGAACTGAAAATGGCTAGTATGAATGAAGGGTTTGGTTTGCTTGTTGGATTGTGTTTAAAGAGTTTGTTAATTAAACTTTGCCAACAATAACAGGTGTTCAGGAAATCTCTCGCGCTTATGATGTGGCAGAAGACTTTGTCGGTCGGTACAAAAAAAGCAGCCGAACTGTTTTAAACCAGTTCGTCATAGTGCCATTTGTAAAGCTGTTTCACATGTTTTAATGTTTTCTTTCTGCAGAAATTCTTGAACAAAGTTGAAGAAATTTTCCTCTGCATTTGCTGCCAAGAAGTGGTCTATCAGCCTGTTACCACAGAGTGCCAACACAATGTTTGCAGGGTAAGAAACATCATCTCAAACTACTTGATAGTTTGGGTCTTTTTGATTTGGTGAGGCATGTATGAGGTACTTATTCATATTCAGTGAATTAGTTACAGATTACAGTGGGAACACTCCCGTCCCGTTATTGCACTTGAGCAAAGATACTGCTGTGGACATATCAGCTAAATGTATTTTAGTCACCTGTTTTTTTTTTTTTTTTTAAAAGAAGACTCCCGTTGCAATACTTTGCACTTGACTAGATGAGCTTTAAGCTTGTAGACACTAGGGGTGTCACGCACAGTTCTGGGGAGGTTGCATCGACTTTCGTTATGATGGGTTCAAGCTCTATTTTGTAAAACTGAGTAGATGAGTTAGGTGATGGTAAATTATATGTGTTCAAATGTAATGTTGTGCCTTAAAGTGAAAGCCGTTCTTTCTGTTAACCCCAGGAATGCCTGCAGCGGTCCTTCAGAGCAGATGTGTCCACCTGCCCGGCCTGCAGGCACGACCTGGGAAAGAACTACCCCATGACGGTCAACAAATCCCTGCAAGATATTCTACATCAGTTTTTCCCAGGGTACAGCAGTGGGCGATGATCATTGGTTCTGCACACTCAGTCCTTGAGGAATCGTGACGTAAACTGTAAGGGGAATTTTTCAGTAGAGGCAATAAATAATCAGTTTCTCTTAATATATTTTTATGACTATAAAACTACAATTTTTGTGGACTTCAATTCTACCGTTTTCACCTTGGATCTGCCATGTTGTGTAGTTAGAGTAATTGAAAATTCCTTTGTAACTACCATTTTTCCGTTAATACCTTACACCGAGACCCAGCATTTTATTTTGTTCCATTAACTAATGCTAATGTTATCCATATTGTAAAATGTTTTAATCAAATCCCTCCATGTTGAGCACTCAAGAGAATGTTGAGTCTAAAGTGGTTCAGCTGTTTGCTCAACTTGTTTGGATATTCTTTTTACTGCTTTTTATTAGAATCTGGATCCCATCGGTTTGGTTGTGGTTGGTTGCCATTTTGGTGCATTTCCCAAAAATAATTTAATTGTGTAGTCGGGGGGGGGGGGGGGGGTTAATTGGCTGACATTGAGATCTTACCTGGAAGCCTCTACTATGGGTCTTTTGCACAGAATGCAGCTACTGTGCTCGGAAACCCATTATTTCCAATAGTTTGCACAGCGCCGCGACAGGTTTTTGTGAAATGTGCGCTAAACTCCAGTGAGGGTAGTGCACACCGCGTCCTGTGTGAAAGGGTTAGTCTCCTGGAGATATGTACTCTTCTCTACTGGACTTTTATAATCTCTTATGGTTCCATAGACAAACTAGACACAAATGGACAAACTATCGACATAATATAATCTTGGCAGACTTCCAGACCAAATGTGACATTTTCTATTTGTCGTGACATGATCAGATAATAGAAATTGCACCAATGTGGTGAGTGAACAAAGCTGCTCTGTACAGTTCAGATGTCTGACATGAAAGCACGAGCTGAACATGTTAGTTTTTAGTTTTTCTGCTCTTGAGCAGTCCGAGAGGAAGTGTCTTGTTGGGGAACGGTGTCCTCTAATGTGGTTGGATTTTCTAACTAGTGTATTGGTTGCTTGAATATTTTCATACAGTAACTTTATACCTGTACATTAAGTTAGGGAGGTTTTGTTTTGAAAGTAACTATGAATTTGATGCAACCTGGAAAGCTAAACATTACACTGTGGTGAAGATTGACATTTTCCCTGTTTTGAAAAGTTACCTTTGTTAAAGTCCAAAGAAACAAAAGTGCTTAAACCAGAGTGTAATGTAGGAATCCATCTATTTAGATCCTTAGACATAGTCTGACAACCAAATCTAACAGAGTCTAGAACTACTTTTGTACTTTTTTTTTTTTCTTTTTCTTTTTTTTGTCTAAAAATAAAATTGTACTTCATCTTTTATAATCCATTACTGCCATCTTTGCGGGGGGGGGGGGGGGCTGTTCAGTCAAATTGTTGTCTCTTGTGTTCACAAACTTATTTAAAAACAGGAAATGCTTGCATTGAGATGACACGTTAAGGAAATTCCACACACTGCTCCTGAAACATAATATTGAATCAACTAAATTATTAGAATTTGTTATTGACTACTTTTGCCGTTGCCTTTTTTCATTTGAGTTTTTGGTGTTGACTTTCAACAGCAGTGTGTGACGCTGTCTTTCTACATGCCAGCTGTTTGAGTTTTGATGGAGAGACAAATATTTTGATACTGGGAAATGTATATTTTCTAAGATTGTATAATTAGTAGTCCATTATTTTAGTTGATATGTAGTTTTAAAATTGCTTGCACACTTTTGGTGCAAAAAAATGTCAATACATTTTCAGTGTTATTCAATAAAAAAAGTTTAAATATCTTAAATTTTTTTTCGTTTTTGGGGGAGGGTGTTTTGAATTGATGGAAATGTATAATCTAGTACATTTATATATTTATATATATATATATGTGTGTGTATATATATATTTGTATATATAAATGTATAATATTGTACATATATATTTATACATATGTATATCCATATATATATGTTAATATATACTATATATGTGTGTATGTATATATGTATGTATATATGTATGTGTATGTATATATATATATATATATATATATACGTGTGTATATATATATATATATACGTGTATATATGTATGTATATATATATATATACGTATGTATATATGTACGCTCTGACGAGAAATAGTAGACTAGCGTTCTACAATGATCCATTTCAATTATATATCTGTTTATAAACTTCTTTTTTTAATATTAAATAAAATACTTATTGTAAAGACAGAACGTCACTCAAACACTATTCAGAGAAACTGGTTATGAATCTTTGAGCAATAGAGCTCGGTGAACACGGTTTTGGACAAACATTTCAAAACATTCAGGCATTGGAACAACATTGGTTAAATGTGTTCAATTGCCTTGAGGCTATTATCAGTCAGTGGATAGTTGAGTTAAGTAACGACCTGAGACGTGCACGTCGGTTAAGTACGAGCACAGAGGATCAGTAGTAACGAGTATCTATTTTCATTGGTTGATTTGTGTGTCTATTAACCAAATAGACCAACCCGTACTTGGGTTTGTGAAGAAGAAACCTTTCATTCGGGGGATTCAACCAATTGCGAGGCTTAATTTCTGAGGTGGGCGTGACTCCAAGTAGCCCGTGCTAGCTAATGCTAGAGGAAAATCTATCCTGGGAATTTTTACAAAACGAAACGAAATCGATTGAATACAACAAGTACGGGACAAAACATTGCAGCAGGAGGTAATATTTCCCAAACGGAAAACATTTGTTTACATTCGGGAAGACTCGTAAAATGGTGTTGTGTGGTGGTTGTCGTCGCGTTGTTTTGTTTTTTTCGAAACGAAGATATGGAAGTAGCTACCGAGCTAGTGGCTAACCAGCGTTTGCTAAGAACACATAAACGGTTTAAAAGTGTTGTTGATTATAACTGTTGGTTTTGCGTATACGTAGAGTCTTAGACGGCATTGAAGGTGAAAGTGAGTTCCACGTTTTCATAAATTTGAAGCGCGCCAGCTAGGTTTTTTTGTTTGCTGACTTCGATGAAATGCTAACAGGTAATGCTGGTTGTGCATAGCCGTCGTCGCCCTCAGCAACAGCAGCAGCAGCAGCCTTCACTAACTTCATTTGAGAACGAGCAGAGGCGTTTTACTCTCTTCGAGTCAGAGATATGAATTAACTATTATTTGAACACATGCTGTGTATGAAAATTTGCATCTTCATAAGGAGGGCAGTGTGCCGCAATATTAAAACAAGTTTCAGGCCCCAGATATAGTTAAAGGGGCCGTGTAGGCCCTTTTTTGTTGTGATTAGACAGCTGGGGGTCATGTGGCCTGCTATGGTTCACTCTACAGACCAGTACTGGTTGGAAAGAGGGCCAATGCTTGTGACACGTTACAACATTTTGGGGCTAGTGAAATAAAACGTGTTGTAAATTCTTGTTTTTATGACCACCGGTTATTATGGAAGACAAGTATTGGTCAGTCACTGAACAGGAAACAGGAACCGTATTGTGTTGAAGTCGATCATACATTAAATTCAACAACATATAGCTGATGCTAGCTGGAAATCGAACTGTGTCATTCAAAGCTCACGTTTCCTGCTCAACAGGGTGTTTATGCATAATGCAAATTACGTGTTGAATTGTCTCCATTTGCCTTGCCCACAGAGAAGCTACATGCATCAATCAATGTGTGTTTATTCAATTACTTAATCTAAATATATTTTCAGATGTGATGAAACATTAACAGTGGCATATTTATGGCAGTTTGGAACAGCAATTGAGAAAAATGGAGGGGGAAGTTAACATTATTGATAATTATCCGCTAATATTCCAGGATTGCCATGCATATAGGGCAGGTTGATGAGGTTGAAATAATTTTAACATTCTAAAATGATGTTCTAATTTTGATGTATATTAACACAAATGTATATGTATTACATGCACATCCGGAGTGCACATTTTACAAAATGGTCTGTCATTCTGTATATTTCAAACTCGTATGTTATTTTTCATTCAAACGAATTCAGGAAAACAGCGAGAGCAGAATTTTTTATGACTAAAGCTGAGCAGTGCTTTTGAATTTTACATTCTACCAAATGGACGTATTTTTGATTCCATGAAGTAGGGGAAAAGGCATCCAAATAAGAACCATACATTATAGATGCTACTGTGTCATGTAAAAAGAAAATATTTAGACAGTAGCACTACATTTAATATATCATGAAATGTTGCATCCGGGAAAAAGGGGAAAAACACCCTGTTGACTGAGATGCCAAACAGAACCACTAAGCAATTATTAAAATGAGTCTTCATTATAGAAGATTAAGAGTATTTTTCTTTCTCCCCAGTATTAATTGCAATCCAAAGTACACACAGCGTTTCTCCAATATCTTTGATACGTCATATTTATATATTTTCTAAACAAATGTCTTGTTCTTTAAAGCATATTTATCAATCATTTTTACAGGAATTCTGAAACTGTTTTTGGAACCAATATTTCTGTTTTTGTTGTGCTTAGGGTCCCATCTTTGTCAAACACAAGCCTCAGGGTAGTTTGTTTAGAGCTTCTATTCACACAGTTAGCAAGCACTAGTTGCCAGTAGTACTTTACTTTAGGTTAAAATGTTCTATCTAGTTTGATCAAAGTTTTCCTGATTTGTCTATATAGAGTGAGATAAAGCAAGAGTTATAGTAGATGACAAAGAAAGGGAGGTGAGGGTAAGAAAACTACATTTAATAACTGCTAATTCAAAACAAATACCTAATAAAATATATCCATTAAATAAATCAAGCAAACTTTACAGGCATGTAGCATTAAACCAGAGTTTAGAAAGAAAGTTTCCCACATTGGGAAAATTAGTAGAATTTCATAATTGTATTACTCTAGTGGTCAGTTTGACTAAGTTTAACATGTTTGGGGACTTGAGAGGCCACTGTATGTTCATTATATTGGGGCAGTATACCAATAATTCATAATACAAAAACTTGACTATCCATTTGTAAAGCTTAAATGCAGCTTGGGGCGATGGATGAGCTGTCCCACTGATCTGATTCAGTACTTTTACGGTTAAGCACATGTGGTTTGTTGGGATCCCAATTTTATTTATTTTGTAACATCCCTAAATGTTCATCCTGGCCGTCACTTCGTCAGCCTTTGGAAAAAGTTGGATTATTATTTCAATTTAATAAAGCAACCCTGCACTCTGCTATTGGCAGTGTAAAAGATGCTGGGTTGGACTGAATATGCCCTGATTGCCCATGTTTTCCCCTCCCAGGTTTACCTGCAACCCTTAAAAGACCTGATGGCTACCGACATGCCCATGGACACGGTGCCGGCTTCTCATCCTGCCCCATCCTCACCCCCCGACACCGCCCCAGCTTCTCCTCCTGCTCTCAGCTCTAGTGCAGCCCAAGACCATAATCCCACCGAGGTGCCAGCAATAGCTGAAATCCCAGACACAGCAGTGACCTCAGAACATGATGCTGCTCCAGATCTCACCCAGGCTCTTCCTACAGACCCAGACGCTGCCCCAGTTCTTGTTCCAGGTTCTGAGCTGCCCCATGCCCCCCTGCTGCCAGTCAGCGCTAAGAACCCCAGCTGCAAGATCATGACCTTCCGGCCAACCATGGAGGAGTTCAAAGACTTCGCCAAATACATCGTCTACATGGAGACTCAAGGAGCTCACCGTGCGGGCCTCGCAAAGGTGAAGACAGAACACGTGTACTCTTTTACACATACACTCACATATTTGCTGTAGTCCTTCACAGTCCTCTTACAGTAAGGTCTAATTATTTCATTACATTTTCAATCCCATCAGCAGCTACCATTTATATCCAATGTAATCTTGCATTGCCAAGTTTCTAAAATTATTTATTGATGTCTTATCAACCAATATTGACAAATTACTATTGCAAGTTATTAAAGCACAACATTCCATATTTTGTTCATTAACAACAAAATAACTATTCTACATTATATACTTATTTTTGTATATCATTTTTCATTTAAGGAGCTGAAATCTGCAAATGTTTGACAATTTATGTTAAGTTGTCGCAAAGTCATTACTTTGCGACAATTATTATCAGTCAAATATTATTATTTTCAGTCAAATAATTAAGAGATAATTATAAATATCAAAGTGAATGCAGTTGAATTAAATAAGATTTGAATCTCCTGCCCAAATATAGGATAATAAAGCTTCAATGGGCTATTTGAAAGATTTAGCTGCACGTGGCTACAGGTCATCTTAAAGCACTCAATTTGAAAGTCGGCTTACTGAATGCAAATATAAATACCATCAATCTGTGTCTTTCTCCAGGTGATTCCTCCGGAGGGCTGGAAACCACGGAGGTCCTACGATACCATCGAGGACATGGTCATTCCAGCTCCCATCATGCAGGTGGTGACTGGACAGTCGGGTCTTTTCACCCAGTACAACATTCAGAAAAAGTCTATGACCGTGAGCGAGTACCGCAAACTGGCCAACAGCAAGAAGTAAGTTGATCCAGAGGCCTCATTAATAAACGTGTATGCTATTTTTATATTTGTAGATGCATTCAGACATGTTTTTAACAAATAAAATATACACATAATGTCTAAGGACCATTGGTTTATCAATAATGCTGTGAAAATGAAAAAGTAACATTCCAACAAATGGTTTAAAACGTACATTCCTGACAATGACTGTTTCAAAGTAGAATCGTTCTGATTAGTTTAAATGAGAGTAGGTTGTTTTCTGTTGCGCAGTTAAAATAAAAAAAGAAGAAGTAATCTACTGATTCAGTTAGAGACCAACTGAACATCAGAAGACTCGTTACTGTAGGTTGGTTTTTGTGTCTTTTCTGCCCTCTTGTGGTCATACAATGTCTAGATGAAGGCAATGGTAAAACCATATCTAGCTTAAGGATTTATCTAGGGATCGGCATGTAAAATACTACTACTAATATAAAATACTAATGTTGATCTATTTCATATAAAAACAGTGAAGTTGTCCTCATGATTTTCATTTGGGCTGTTAAGGAGTTAATGTTATTTTGATGATTTTGTCTCTCATTAATTGTATCAAAGCTAGTATAATTAAAGCAGAATCTAAGGATGTCTGTATGGATGAGTTTTTATTTTAGATGGCACCTGTGGCCCGTAATAAAGTAGCTAACAAGCTACATGTTAGTGATTTGAAAACTGACTTATTGCTGGATGCTTGTTGACATGAGTTTCATTGAAAAGCCGTCTCACTGCTCACAATATGACTCATGTGCTGTTTTCAGGTACTGCACACCGCGCCACAAAGACTTTGACGACCTAGAGAGGAAGTACTGGAAGAACCTGACATTTGTGTCACCCATTTATGGTGCTGATGTCAGTGGCTCCATCTATGATGAGGTGAGGGGTGAGGGGTGAGGGGTGAGGGGTGAGGGGTGAGGGGTGAGGGGTGTGTGTGTGTGTGTGTGTGTGTGTGTGTGTGTGTGTGTGTGTGTGTGTGTGTGTGTGTGTGTGTGTGTGTGTGTGTGTGTGTGTGTGTGTGTGTGTGTGTGTGTGTGTGTGTGTGTGTGTGTGTGTGTGTGTGTGTGTGTGTGTGTGTGTGTGTGTGTGTGTGTGTGTGTGTGTGTGTGTGTGTGTGTGTGTGTGTGTGTGTGTGTGTGTGTGTGTGTGTGTGTGTGTGTGTGTGTGTGTTCCCAAGAAGTGTGTAAGAGCTGGGGCTAATATGTTAACACTGTTTTTATTTTGCTAGATACTTTAATCAGGGTTATTAATAAAGACTGTTATTCAGTGAGTTGAGGACAAAGAGACGACATGTCAGCATTTGAACTGTTTTCAACAACACTACCTTTTTAAAACAACAAAAAAAGAATTGCTTGTTTACAAGTATTGGAAGTGTAATGCAAGTATTTTTGGATGACCTGGGAGCTAAAGTCAAAAAAACACATTGTGATTAATTAATATACCACAGTGAAGCGCAAAAAAATGTATGTTGTCTCCATTCAGGACATTCAAGAGTGGAACATTGGCCATCTCAACACACTGCTGGATATGGTGGAGCAGGAATGTGGCATCGTTATCGAGGGTGTCAACACTCCCTACCTGTACTTCGGCATGTGGAAGACCACATTTGCCTGGCACACTGAGGACATGGACCTCTACAGCATCAACTACCTGCACTTTGGACAGTCAAAGTCCTGGTCAGTCACTTTTAATTATGATATTTCTTATATTCTGTACCAACAATGGAGGCTACAATTTAGATATCAGCAGTAAAGTTCTGCATATGTAGCTTCGTGAAGGCTTCAGCATAGCCAAAGACACTTTTGGGTTGTGCTCTGAAAAGGTTTTCTAGCCCTATTTCTGATCCCTTTGTAAATGCAATCACTGATTATGATTAACAAATCCACCAATGATATCCCATTGGTTGTTGTGCAAAAACTCTTCCACAAGGGACCTTGAAAAATACATCACTTGACTTTATATTGTATGGTTAGTTGAGGTTATTTTCAAAATATTAAATAAAGAGTAACTTCTCCATACTAAGGGTGGGTCAAAATATAAATACAGCAATATCTTGTTTTATTTCCGCTTGATATTATCAGTATTGCCAAATACTATATCTTTATAAAAACATGTAGATGCTCTAAACGGCTGTGTTGGGTTGTCCGTCCCCCATTTCTTCTGAACGTGATATCTCTGATATTCCTGGAGGGAATTTCTTACATTTTGGTCCACTTGGGCTCAATGATTAACTGATTAGAGTCCTAGAGGTCAAGGTCACTGTGACCTCACGTCTGTCCCATCCTTAGGAATTTGATATCTCAAGATTTAATTTCATTACATCTGGCACAAACATCCACTTTGATTGGATGAACTGACTAGAATTTAGTGGCCAAAGGTCACTGCGACCTCACAAAAACATTTTTGTCCAATACAAGAATTCATATGCTAAATATGATGATTTTACACAAATGTCAAATGGGATAAAATAATGAAATGATATTTTGGACGGACGTGGATGTAAACTGCAACTTGACTGGTTGGCGGAGACAAACAAACAAACTGTTAGGCTGTAATTCTAGTTTTTCAGGAGCAGTAAACTTGGATACTACGACATCTCTGCTTTAGACTCTATTACACTTTGTTGTGCTACTTTGAACGTGCTTTGTTGTGCTCACGCTATTGATGCCTCATTGGTTATTTCACCTTCTGAGGAAAAGTTTGAAATATTTGATTGCTTGACATTCTTTTGCTTTTGAAATGGCATTTGACCTTTTCGATATTAGGTTTGTTCATCTCTTCTATCATTTCCAGCGGTTATTTTTTTTATCAATTGTATGAACATTTCTTCCTCTTTGTTTTCCCATCAAATCACTTTGATTTGTTCTCTAAATGTTGAACAAAAGACAAACTATATCATGACTTGACACTTACGTGTTGTAAAATTCGTTACTTGTAAGTGGAAACCATGTTTTGCAGCTGTTTTGTAGGCATAGCTGTGAGCTATTTGGCTTTTCTATTCTGTGCATCATGATTACATTTCCTTCTGTTTCTGTCACTCACCTCTGGAGGTCCTTGATACCTGCACAAAAATACTTTGTTTTGTTTTCTTTCTGTCCCCTGATTTTCTTGTGAGTCTGTGTTTGTTTGTGTGTTTGTTTTCCCCCATTTATTATTATTTTTTTACTTCCACATTGTTGCCATCAATGCATTATAGAGGGTGAGCAGTGCCTGCGTGTGTGTGTGTGTGTGTGTGTGTGTGTGTGTGTGTGTGTGTGTGTGTGTCCCTTTTTGTCACAGTGTGTATCCCTCCAAATTCTGTGTGTGTCCTATCTGTGATGTGATCTCTCATTAAACTCATCTATCTGTCATGTTTTCACACCTCTGCTAGAGAACGGGAAGGTTTCATCGTAACCGCTGGCCTGGCGTTCCACACATGCGCATTTCCTGATTTAAAAAAATCCTCATAATGCTGTTTGTCAGGAGTTTAACGCCATTTGGCTTTATTTGTATTTCTTGAAAGACAAACTATCTAAATGTTAGTAATGGCGGATCTCCTCGCACAACCTCTCTTAAAAACAAACATCCACTTTGTAATCTTCTTCCTGTTGGCAAATCAACTAGAAGTGCATACACCACCAACTGGACTGGAGTTTGGAACGAAATTGGAGCGTGCACAGTTGGCTTGCATGTTATGCGTACAATTTGGTCACAGATTTCTGGCTGAGCATCCAGACCTTTGCAGACATAAATATATAGGTATGAATTGGCTGTAAAACAATCAAAAGAAGTTGTTGACATTTACAAGCAATTGTTTATATTTCTCTCTTTTATTAAAATGGGAGAAATGATTCCTGTATATGTCATACTGCCTCTGTGGCTTTTTAAAACTTGAAGCTGAGTCTGCAGTTTGCCAGCACATTAATGTATATTAACATTCTTGCTTTCGTCATCTTTATACCTCCACTTACTTTTCCGATACCATCATCCATATTAAGACACATTTATTTTTTCATGGATGGATGCACACCGTTCATTTCTTTTAATTCTCTCACTTGGGTTTTGTTCTCCCCCGTCACATTCTCAGTGCTCGCCGAGCCACCCCAGCCTCATTTTTCTGAAATTGAATCGATTTCACTTTTACACGTGTGTGTGTGTGTGGGTTAATTACATGCTGTTAAACAGAGCATGCCCCCTTAAAACACACACTCTCTCTTCCTCTCATAGTGCAGTCGTTTGTGAAATTAAATCCATTCCCCCTGCAACTCAACTCCCATCAAAGCCAGACCCCGCCGTAACCACCACGACTGCTACAGCATACACACGCTGGCGAGCGTGTAAAAGATCTCAGCCTTAGCAGTCTGTCACGTTCTCCTTGTCTTTATCCCTCCATCACTCTTTTCCTCTTTTATTTTCATTGCTGAAACCCTCTCAATCACCCTTCTACTCCAACACATAGCAGCAGATCTGCTGTCAGATAAAAGATTACCCTCGAAGCATGTAAGGGAGAGTTCGGTAAAAGCTGACGAAAGAGAATTGAAAGGGATATTTTGAAGTGTACCCCAGCTGCAGCTTCCCGAGTTTATTATGAATCCATCACTCCTCATCATCTGTAGTCCAAAGGTTTAGAACCAGTCTCCATTTTTGAAATGCTGAGCTGAAGATCTGCATATAGCATTAGTTGTATTGTAACTGAAATGTGGATGTTTGGTGGGGGTTCTGTTCTGGATAGAGATATCTATCTATCTATCTATCTATCTATCTATCTATCTATCTATCTAACATCCAAATTTCAGTTACAACGCAACTTGTTTGTGTGTGTGTATATACAAACAATGTAGCTGCTGCCGTAGTGGGCCAATCACACGTTGTATTCAATCAAAGAAAGCGTGCGGTGATTGGCTGCGAGCAAAACTATACAAATATTTAGATCTGACCGGAGAAGAATGAATGTAGGTATTGTTTGACTTGGGTCGATAACTTCAGAGGTCGCAAGAACCGATACCCAGCTCTAGTCATCAGGCAGATATGTGCACTCAGTACTTGCATTACACTTCTAATTTTTGTGAAGACTGGAATTGTATGTAGTTGTCCGAATGATAAATGTTAAACGAGAGAAACTTGCTTGTCACCATTTAATGGCATCAATAATTAGCGTTCCTCTTCACGCATGTGGCCGTGAATGAACCGAAAAATTAATAAGAAGATTGTGCCTACATGTGCTGCAGTACATGTATGCCCGCTTAATGTGTGTAAAACACGCTTAATTCCACCTGCCAGCAATGCTACCCCAACATGGATAAATAATACTTACACTCAGTGTGTGTGTGTGTGTGTGGGGATGTGTGTGTGTGTGTGTGTGTGTGTGGGGGTGGGTGGGTGGGTGTGGCCAGAGTGACAACGTGTTGCTACCGTGGCCTTGGGAGGGTGCAGGAGGAGACATGCTGATCGACTGATTTGTTTAGTTTGAGACTGGGATAGAAGGGTTCAGATCTGAGTGATGAAATGGGAGCAAATTTACAAAGAAAACATTACAATGTAATCTCACACACAAAAAAAAGACACAAAACATTTTTTTAAGTTATACGCTGACATTTGAGGAAATGTACTTATTTACTGTCTTACCAAGAGTGTGACGCGAAGACCACTATTAATTCCACCTTGAGAACAGAGGTACGTGTTTAACCTCGCTAACACGACTCGTGACGTAAGGCTCACCTTGTTTTATCCTTCGGCAATGCCGAGTTCCACATAACGGACCTAACATCACACGGAGTGCTGTGGGAATTGAGTCTACTAAAGTCCTTTTTTAAAAAGCCACATTGCTTTAAAAATAATAAATGCTACTAATGCACACAAGTGCTCACAGCATGTGCCACAAAAGTACTTTATGACATGTTTTCTATATGTAACTGTTAAAAATAATGATCCAGGACCGTTTGCGTGGTGCTGTTGGAGGTAATCTTTTGGTTTCTAGGGGACAGATACTGTATCAAAAGTAAATAAGACACAGTGATCCATGTGGAGACTAAGTCTGAGTGCTATATTTGCTCATATTGACACTCACAAGTAGGCTTGTTGCATACTACATTATGAGCAAAATGCATGAAATAAAATTGTATTTGGAGAATGCCAATTATGGTCTCAAAACTGGTAGGCTGCATATTTATTCACTAAAATAGGCCAGTTACAATTCTGAGATAATAACTTTAATTTCAAGACATTTGTTCCACGTCAAATGTCACTTACTTGCTCCAAAACGGAATGAAGGACATTAGTCCGAGCCTCTGATGCGGACACTTGCGTAAATCAAGGCTAGAATAATAAATGGAGGAGGCTCTAGGATTTCGTCTACAGATGGCAGTGTGGCTCCATATATTGGCATCTCTGACTGAATGTGACTTTGTCTGCTACTTTCATTGTGTTAATTATTTTTCTCTCTCTCTGTCTTACTACATCTCTCTCTGTTTCTCATCATCTCTCCAACTTTGTGCTTTCTTTTTTCTTTTCTCCTTTTCTTTCTCCCGTTGTTTCAAACGGCCTTTCCCCCGTATAGTTCATTGGCTGAGATCTCTGGAGGATTGGGCAGGCCAGAGGAAATAATTGCAGTAATAAAGAACGTGGTAATAAGTTCACAAATGAACACATCGGATTTTAGCTTTGCTGGCTCCCTCCCACTCTGTTTTAGAAATAAACTCGCTTTCTAAATGTAGCATCTGACATTTGATGTAATGGTACATTCTTCACAGTGCCTACCTCATGTATGTATTAACAGCACAAGGACTTGTATAGCTTGGTAATGTTAGAACCGTGACTCTACTTTTTCTGTCCAGTAATAAAACAGATGCAAAGTTGAAATAGGAAAAACACTCATATGATTAAAAAAAAGGTTTGTTAATTTTCACAGAAACAAAGCAGTAATGAACAAAGACCAACTAGAGTAGATAACAACAATGCTAGTAAACTTAAAGCCCCCTCTTCCCAATCACTGATGAGAATGAGTGTTTTTCATGAGCTATGCATGTGTAAAAGAGAAGGTGAGGGAGGGGTGGTGAGGTGTATGTCTTGGGTAATTTAAGTTCTCCAAATGGTGACTACTGAGGGGAGTGAAATAACCCAGCACTCCCAAAACAGTGATTTCTCCTGGTCCTGCCCTTCACGGTCATTTCATTTTTTTCACCACTCTCCCCTTCTTTTCCCCTTCAATTTATAACTGTTTTTAAAGTCTCTAGACCGCGTTGTTATCAAGGGCAGTATTTAGTGATTGATACTATTGTGTTCGCTTTAATTATTACGGTATGTTAAGATTGAACTCCCTTCCCCACTATTTGCGCAAATTTGATTGCTGGGGTGAATTTGCAGTCCATGTTTTTTACCCCCAAACAGTCTGAGTGTGCCAATTGTGGAGATGTTATAGCAAGCTAGCCGCACATGCCCGCATGTCTGCACTGTGCCTGCGCTGTGTTGGTTTGATAACTCGGACTATGACGGCAACTTAATTTGTCTGTTATTTCCCGGTGTCTCTTGCTTCTGGGCGCCAAGACTCAAAGTAATCGGAAACATTGCGCGAGTTGAAATGCAGCTTCAGTTTGAACATGCCCATATGCCAAGACTTTATGTATTGCTAAGTGAGGTTTCTATTTTGTTCAGTACCATTAGAGGTTTTTAAAGAAAATAATGGTGTCTTGACGGCTGCCCAGTAACACACTGATGGACCGACAATTTCCATTTGTCTTCCATTTTACTTTACTCTTCTAGTTGCGATTCATATGTAAAAGTATTATCATTCTAAAGGGATTATATTTGAGAGAATATGCACAAAATATCTGACCCGTATAGGAAAATGCTTGACAGAAATAATCGCAAAATATTCAGAGGCCGTTTGGAAGGACGAGAATATTGTAACGGAAAGGGTGTGCTACAACTTATTTTGTTACAAATGTCAAAATCTTTTCCATCTGGTAATAAGACAGCATTTCTTAACAATAGGTCACCCTTTTCCCCATCTGTCTGCAGGTATGCCATCCCACCAGAGCATGGCAAGAGGCTGGAGAGGCTGGCAAAAGGTGAGCCCCAATGATGCTTTCAAATACAATCCCATATATTTGTGTTTATTCTACCCTTCTCATGCCCTGCTTTGGCTTTCTTTGTGAAGAAGGACGTTCAGACTGTTCAACACATTATGAAATCATGCTACCCACTTAACGCATGCACTGAATACACACTATCATGTATCCAAAGAGCTACTGGTTCTCCCTGCCACACGAACATAGAAAGTAAAGTTGCACTCCTCATTCCTCTTCAGCACAACATGTACAACATTTCTGCAGGTTTCTTGTTTGGCTCTCACGGGGTTCCTCCCAGTGAACCAACCGTGTGGTACACGTTGTTGGTCACGCATTGAAATACCTTTTACATGTATTTAGTGGCTGAGAAACTTTGACGTCCCACATTCTCATTGCATACAATAACATTTGTTTCTTTGTCACCTTGCTTTGCTAAAATGGAGCTTGAGGAGAAAGAGCAGCTTGAAGCACTTAGTGGGTGCAGTCACTTGTATTAAAAGGAGGGCAGAAGATGCTGAATTTGGAGGAGCGGCTGGTGGAACTGTAGCCAGCAGCATCAACTGTGTTCTGCAGAATTAATTGGAGGAAACCTAGAAAGCCTGCTGTTGTGGGAAATTGGCTCTTTATAAATATAAAGCATGAATTCACAGAGCGACTCTGTCTTCTGGATTTTAATTGCAATAACCAAGGTTTACATTTGCAAATGCAGATCTTCAACCATGCCAACCTGAGAAGAGACAGACAGAGGAAAATGTTTCAGAGGAAGGTAGTCGGCAGGTTTGTCCCTTGCATAACCTCACGTTTCCAGTCTCATTCAGACTCCGTCTGATGGGAATTTATGTGCAGGGCTTGAGATTTAGTTTTTCCTCAATGTAAATAGTGTGTTTTTATTTTTAAACACCATTGCAGCCTCTGAGTTTTAACATTCAGTTGAAAGAACCTCACATTTTTCTATATTAAAATGATATATATTCCACGATGCACAAAGTGTTTCTATTATCCCAATTTTGCTATTTTTATTGCCTCCGGGAAGATGGGACATCCTTAATTTCATGCGCTGCATATGTGTCACTCACACCACATTAGAGACAGTTTTTGAGTTTGTCAGAATGTATCTCTAATTTGCTTAAAATATTATATATGAACGAATGTTAGTTTGTTCTGACATGAGGGTCTCAAATTCTGAAGATGGTGATGGTGCCTGAAGTGAAATAGTCTTAAGCCACTCTGCCTGGTGTTGCTTCAACCACCTCCCCCTCTCCTTTTGACATAAGATTTCTCTTCGCGCCGCTCCCTTTTTATTCCCACCACTCATGTTCTCCTCATTCTATTCCCCATTTTGATCAATGAGGATTAACTTGTGTATTGCAAGTTGCTCAGAGTGAGGTATTAGATGCCCCAGTCCAAACTCCATTAAAAAGACACACTGTTTGTCCTTGTTGATTTGTTGAACCAATCAATAATCACCAATGCATAGCCCTTTTCACTTGCTGTCCTTCTTCTGCACTTGTGTGACTGAAACACAGTTCTTGGTAATATGTAATGCGCAATATGTGATATTTGACAGACAAGCAATCTTTTTACAGGGAAGCAAACTGTCCAGGTAATATTTATCCATGTTGTTATTTACACCTGTGTTATGCTGAATCCTGATCATCAACGACCCATTCCCTTTCACCCTAGCCCTCTAATAATGTCTGTTTCGCACTTCAGTGAAATACCTGGTGGAACGCAGACACAATCTGTATTGGAAATAACCACTGCCTTGGATAAAAGGACCAATTTCACAGCGGACATTAATAAGAGTAATAAGGGCTGCTTTAGTTGTTTCAGTTTCACAGTTCACATTGACTCCCTGACCCATCTTTATGGAAGGGAGCCACAGTTGGTGTTATTACTTCCCCTTGCACTATTCCTACAATGGCAAGTCAAATATCTGCTGTGAGAAAGGCCTATTGAAATAGTTATAATACACAATTGTTGGTAACTTGCCATAAATATCAAAATGCTGTGCACTGACCTCAAGCAGATTGCAATGTCCAGTCCTGCATTGTTTGTCAAGTGCTTCTCCAAAGTGCCCTGTTTGCCTTTACAGTGTTGCAGTTTAACACGAGTAAACGAGTGGTGAGTCTCTCCTCGCTGATTGGGCCAACCGATTCATATTATTATCGAGAGCTTATCAACCAATAGTTCTGAATCTGAACAAGTGCAAAATGGATTTAAGATTACATTAGTTACACATTTAGTTTATATCATGTTTTCTGTTATATTGTTCAAGATTTTCAATGAGATTGATCGAATCTGTTTAGGTTTTCTGTTAAAACGGATTCTGAATAGCTGGCGAATTCAAAACTGAATTCATAGCTATCAAACCTCAACCTTGAAATGCACACTGTAGACATGTTTGATCACTCTTCATGTGGGCCTTGAGAGCTCAGATTGCAGCCTTCCTCTCTGCTCTCATCAAAGCAGCTGGCAGTGGGAGGAAAGCAATGCCAATGTTATTTAACAAGCACCCACTGTCCTATCAAAGCCATCGTCAGCAAAGGTAGCCAACTGTTTACGAGGTCCTAAAAAGGAAGTTATGGGTGTAGTAGGAATTCCTAATGGGGCTGAACAATGGTCTTGTTACTTGAAAACTCCTCTCCAAACATTCGACACAGCGACAGCCGTTGGTCTCATCACTCGTCATCTCCACATTATTTCAGTCATGGCTTCAGACTTTTTTGTTGGGGGGAGGCGGGGAGACAGGAACTTAATTTTCAAACTCAAAAGGACAGAATGAAGCCTTTAAGTTAATATAACCCCATGGAGAGCTCAGAGAGCCAGCTGCATTTTAATGGGGATTAATACCGTGCTCTCTCGTCACATTATTCACCTTTTTATCAGCTCCAACAAGCAGTCAGGCAATGAGAGAATAGAAGCCCTCACTCCCTCTCTTGCTTCGTAGGGTGGAACAGAGGCTGAAACAATGCATTGAAAATGAAGGATGAAATTGGTGTCCCTTATACTGTCAGTCACATTAAACTTTAACTGGGTGGAGGCTTGGATGGACCCCCCTTTGAGGCACTGGCGGGCACAGACAGTAAAGAGTGGGAGAGTGAGCGATGGAGGAGAAATTCTTTCTTTTGATTATGCCGAGGCCGAGTCTCCAAGAGCAAAAGTGAGTCTTTTATTAGACACAGTATGTGGTTTTGAAAACCCAATATGTCAGAGGGGTATATTATGATCTCAAAGTATTGTGTTTTTAATAGGGAATCGCCGATCCAACTCTTTGAGTTCTGATACCTATACCTGGGCTTTGGTGGTAATACCTAATTAATAAGTCTTATGCCTCACTGTGTGGAAGAGACTGGATCCTTACTTTACATCAGGGTTAACTTAAACACTGCTTTCCTACCTTAGAAAGACAAATTGCAATAAATACGTAGATATTCATTTCCTGAATTGTTATTTATTAATAAAAACAAACAAGTGTGAAATATCTTGAGACATCCTGATGTTTGTTATTGCCAGCTCTGCGTCTACTGGAACGCCGCTAACGCATGATGTACACTTTTAATTAGACAGTAATAGAGAAGCACTGATGGCGATTTTCTTGCCATATTCCGATTATTCAAAGTCGGACCTGAGATTCTGCTGAACTTCTGCCAATTCTGATTGATTTTGCTTTCTAAGGACTAAAATAGACAGCTTACACTTTCAGATACATGGAACTGTTCTGACTGCTTCTCCTGCAGCAGCTCCTTACTCTCTTCCACAGACCCTCCTGCTACCACCCCATCTCTCAGTGAAACGGGGGTCAGCAGATAGGACTGTATCAAATGTCATTTTTACATTCAAAGCTTTTTGATTGAGGTTTTGAATGAAGACAATAAAGACAGGCAGCCTCTGCCTTCCAATCTTGTTGGGGCTGCCGCTTCTTAAAATTAATAGCGCAATATGTCTGTCCACAATTGCATGCCGCTGCAAAGTAAATCTTCAGACAAATGTTCTTTTTTCATGGTTGTGCCAAATGGGACAAAGATTCCTAGTTTTGTGCAGTTGTCTTTTGTCGAATGTAATCCAGAAGAGATTCCCTAAAATCCCACCTGGAGGCCCACAAACAAAACAATGCATTGAACTGCAGTAATGTCATTATTCCACACTTTGGGCAATAGAGTGATTCACGCCCATCTCAAGGGGAAACCGGATTTTCTCTTGTAGGTTGTGGGATTCAAAATAATATAGGAAACACCGCTACATTTCTGCTGCAGAAATATTTTGAGCCTAATTAGCAAAGCTTATCTGGCATTCTTTAAATATTTACATGCCAACTAAGCCCTCTTCCATAACTGCCAAACACCTTCCCTACAGCATCATCTTATTACTAAACTGTTTTCTAATATCTTCCATTGGATACGTAAAAAACGTTTAAAATCAAAATTCATAAAAAAAAATTTAATGCACATATGAAAATATCCAGTAAAATAAAGGTAGCATACACATCTGATTACTGATTATACAGCATGAGAACTGATTCAAAACAAATGTTATCCTTAAACGCAACACATGTAAACATGCTCCGTGATTTTGCTTTTAAGGAACACACAGTCATCTCATTTTAGTACAAGTATTATGCTTTTTGTGTTGTTGTGCATATTCATGTTTACAAAAGTTGTAGTCTAAAGGTTGGTGGTCTGAAGCGCCGATAATCATAATATTACTGGGCTGCAGTGTCTGATTGTTTCCCCATTCATGTATTTAATAATGTTGGACAGTCCTCTCTTGAATGCTATATCGGGAATCAAATTTTAAGCAGAATATTGTTTTTTCTAGCTTTTGAAAGTAGTATTGGTTGGAATATCTTTTTTTTTTTTCTACCAATCTATCTGAGAAAAGAATTGATCAAAGTTCAACAGCCAGCTATGACGTCTGCAATTGTTGCAATCCCGACCACGGGAATGGGCATCGTAACATGGGGGAACCGGGACCGGATTATTATAATCAAAGGTTTTCAGGACCAACTGCTGCATTAGTGTCAGCTCCTAACTGATGACCTTTAAATTGCTGAAGATCCCCAATCTTTCTGTGTGTGTGTGTGTGTGTGTGTGTGTGTGTGTGTGTGACTGAGTGTGTGACTCTGCATGCCGCTTGTGAAAACACAACTGAGTGCATCTAGGACGTTGGACGATGTGGACCTCACCGCCATTCAGACGCTGCGAAGTTGTTTCATTTGAAGCAAGCAAACGCTATTTGCTGGTGATCACGCTATACAACATGCATTTGCTGCATTGAATGTCGTGAAGTATGTTAAATATTCTGTGTTCGCTGTCACCCCTTTCAGGCTTCTTCCCTGGCAGCTCCCAAGGCTGTGATGCCTTCCTTCGCCACAAGATGACGCTATTATCTCCTTCCATCCTGAAGAAATATGGCATTCCCTTTGACAGGGTGAGTGCCAACTGGTCCGTGTTGCGTGAAACAAAAGGAAATTTTTTTGATCGGTGTTCATTTTGGTTGGAGTATAAAGGGACCATTTCTGTGTTACTGTGACACGTTTCTGCATCTTTACTTCAGCCAGTATTGAATGTATAAGATATATTTTTTTTTAATTCGTAAAGTTGACCCATTTGACTTTCTCCCCACTCTCACCTTCTTCATGAATATTTATATGGTATATAATTTGCAACATCATTTTGATAATACGTACATGTAAAACCATTGTTGTCTGAGAGGAGCATGACATCCATCAGAGTTCCCAAAGATAATAATAATAATAATAATCCATTTAATTTATATAGTGCTTTTCTAGATACTCAAAGACACTTTACATTATACACCGTAGACAAAGCTACGGGGAGCAATGCAGGGTTAAGTGTCTTGCTCAAGGACACATCGACTAGGGTGGGGATTGAACTGCCAACCCCTTGATTGAAAGACGGACATGCTAACCACTGACCCATAGTCAAACCAGGGGTGTTGGGGTCATATTCGAAGACCTTCACATCAACATCAACATCAACACACACACATTTGTGTCAAGATGTGGCGAAGGCATTGATATTGACATAATACAGAAGTCTAAAATATATAATGTTTTGGAAGAGGAAGTTTGGTTCTGTATTCCTTACTGTTCGCTGCCTGATAACATTTGTGGCTCTTGCATAAGAAGGGGTGGGCGTAATTTGAATGGCTACGCAGAGGGAGTTAGTGGCTCAGCTTTGATGCAAACATCACAACTCCCGCAGAAATGATTTTTGGTTGTGTCTATCATAGGAAATTGATTGGCATCCTCTCTGTTTTTGTTCTATTCAGCAGGCAATATAATTCTTCACAGTGCAAAAACTAATAGATAGAAGAAGAAAAAAAACTGTCACAGAGCCGGCATACAAGGTTCTCCACTGTCGCAGAGGGTCCCCCTCACCCCATTTATCTTTTCCCTCCCCCCTCAGGACGTCATTATCACAGCGAACGTGTTACTCGTTACACACCTACAGTACCTCTCTCGATTCATGTGTAAAAATAAAACCGCCTTATTGCGTTCTTGCAAGAGTAAAAAGGGATGTTTGATATCTGAACCACTGCCTTTAGTTGAGGAAGTTTGTCTCTGACTCTCAGCCTCTACCCCCGTTTCTCCCCGCATGCCTGACACCTTGTCTGGCTTGATGTGGAGCCTGAATGCCTGGATCTAGACTTCGCAAAGAAGTTGCGATCCACAGCCAGACATACGGGGCTTAAGTTTTGGAGCAACACATTAAAGAAAGAATGTGCTTAACTTGTCCTCACATTTTTAAACATTCTCAGAATAACTCCGAGCTCATGGGAAGACACTCAACCCTTGGAGCAGCAGATATGTTCGGCTGAATTCATTTTGCTCGCAAGTCAGAAAAGCTTAGAGAAAAGTTGCTGCGGTTGGAAGACTCATGAGTAATAATGGAATATATTTTAGAATAAGATCAGATAATACTTTAATGGACAGGACATTTGGACTCTCAGCTGCAAGTAATACATGTGTTAATCAAAAACAATACTTCGTAAATAAGATTAAAGCAAAAGGGGTTATTTTGTTCCCTGCATTCCCCAGTCGACTGCCCTGTGACCCGGCCCCGGATCGGTGGAAGAAAATGGCCAAATAGCATTCACCTGACATAGTGGCATACACATAGAACAGATACTGTACATTTAGGCTCCCCAAGTACTGTACTTGAGTATAATTTTGAAGTACTCGTACCTTACTTGAATATTTCCATTCTATGTAACTTTATACATCTACTCCATACCATCTCAGAGGGAAATATCCGTTACTTTGCGGATTCAGATTATTTATACAAAATATAAATCAACTAATGAACTATGATTTTTATTATGTAGTATATCCTAATTATTAAGGTGATCAAGTAGTTAAAATGAGCTCCACCTTTTACCAGCTGCAACATAAAATTGATGAACACCGTGCAACAGCCCCACCATAATTATTGAAATGGGCCTACATATTGAGTATACTTTTACTTTTGGTACTTTAAATATATTTTGAAAGTATTTTTTCACTGTACTCACTAGTGAATAGTTTGATGATAAACACATTGGTTGTATAAATATGAATGGTGATGACACAGCATAAAAGTCACACTCACAAAAGGTGGTGGTCGGGTGGGTTGCCAACTTTGTCGCCGATTAACAGTCACGTCGGGAACAGGGCGCTCTGTCGCTCCCCGCAGGGAGAGCCTTCAGGGCCCCAGGAAGCAGCAGTGTGGGGGAGAACTGTAGCGCTGACATGGCCACTCTCGGCTAAACTATAGGCACCTCTACGATGTGCCAGGAGAGGCCAGCCAGCCGGCCCATCTGTTGAGAACTATACAAATATTGTCAGTTTATTAGTAAACTATTGCGGAACAAAATAGACTTTAATGGGCTGTCATAATCTTATGGGAAACACATTTATTGATAGTGTAACAAGCACCGAAGAATGTAAAGAAATTACCATATTAATAAAACTGGACAAAAAAATTTAGAAACAAGTGATGTCTTTCAAACAAAGTGTTTTTTTTATTTATTTTTTATATTCGGAACAGGTTAAGATTTGTAACTCTTGTTCTGTTTTTCTTGCTGTATGAACAGATAACTCAGAATGAAGGGGAGTTTATGGTCACCTTTCCCTATGGCTACCATGCTGGCTTCAACCATGGCTTTAACTGCGCAGAGTCCACCAACTTTGCCACCCTGCGCTGGGTCGACTACGGCAAAATGGCTACCCAGGTAAGATAAGACGGGCTAATTGAGCTTATATTCAGTCCTGTAATTAGAGGAAGGAAAAAAAGTTAATATTTCACAAAGTGAAAGAACACATATGGAAACCTTTACTTAAATCTCCACCAATGTTGTCGTCATCACACAAACCACATCACACTCCACTTGAGCAGGTTTGATCCAATGTATGATCCAGCAGCAACTTTCAGCAGCCTTTTTGCTTTGGCTGTTTGGTTCTCTAAAGGAATGAAGTAATGGATCATATCGAGATACAAGAGCAGCGTGTGTCTCTCTGCTTCACACCATCTGTTACTGACACTAAACGTACCCCCGCATTTTTGCATTGACGCAAGCTGCCTCCTTGCCTGTGGGCTGCTGCACATGAAATTGACAGGGCGTGGGGTTGGTTATAGACGGGAGCCCATATCCAATGTCTTCTTTACCCGTGTTTCCTTTCTATACATTCCTCTCAACGTTCTTGTTCATCCCCCTCTCTTTCCTTATGTGAGAGACCCTTTCCCCTGCTTCCTCTCTACTCGGCTGTATGTTAGATTCATGAGGTGCCAGTTTGAAGAACTACATATCTGTCCCTTCTCCTTCTTTTTCATTTTTGCCTTCCTACTTTACCCATGTGGCCCCTTATAATTTAAGAACCACTGGTCCAGGCTCCAGCAGTCTTCCCTCCATCCAGCCCGGTGATCAAGGGAGCATCCCCACTACACTTGTCTCAGTGTAATAAAAAGGAGCGGTCCACGCCGCACTGCTAATCCAAGTTGACAAATCGCCAGTGCGCAAGACACACACATCCAGAAATACGAAGGAGAACAGCTTGGCCAATGAGACGGGCTCTGTCGCCCTGTCCACCTTTTTTCTCTTTTCTTCGTCTTGCCCACAGACTATTTGATTCTCTCTGGGCGCAGTGGGTGCATAGCAGTTAGAGATTGTCCCAAAACCAGTTTAAATTCAGTGCCAACAGCAGTCGTTCTGCTTGTCCTCAAGCAAAACCTTGAACCCATTCAGACTCCCTTACTCATGAATAATTGAGTAAGAAGGAAGGCTTAATGCCCCTTCACGGAGTTTGGCTGTCAAAAATGGCACATGCCCTTTTGAGATTTTGACTGTTCCTTTTATCTCATTTCATCTCATCCTCTTTAATAAGTGGGCCCTTTAAGAAATAGGAATGTCTTGAACCATTTCAATGTTTTGGGCACTAACCAAGCATTTCTCCTTTTTACAGGAAATAAATCAATCAACAAAAGACTTTCACTGAATGTGTTTGTCTCACTATGACCTTCCTGTATGTGCTTGTACGCTTAAGGCGGCAACATTTCCAAACTCCCACTAACTCGGTGACTTAAACTGTATTTTCTTTGGCCGCAGTCTCAGTTCTCAGCGTGAAGCTACAGATACATCTCGATAGTTTATTGTTCTGTAGTCAATAACCTTCTCTTGATATGTTATAACAAATGCCTGGAGGTCCTGAACACATAAATTGCACCACTTGTTTTTAAGCCCTTGAAAGTCAAGTTTTTGAATACCACTTTGAGTACAACTCAGCCCTCGAGTCAGAGCATGAACTTTTGAGAAAAGAAACAACGCCTTTTTCTTACAAAGGAAAAGCAGAATTTCGAAAGAGTATAATGCTAACTTGGTCAATTCAATACACTCGGGGGAAGATGCACAACAATATCTTTAGGGCTCTACTTATAAGTAGAGCCCTAAAGATATTGTTGTGCATCTTTAGCGAGAATTGGTGGGTTTTATAGAGCTGGCCTCTGCCAGCCACTTGCTTGGCAAAAAAATGAAGTCTTTCTAACTCTCCAAACCTCCCTGTGTGGTCTTAAGCTCAAACATTCATCTGTTAACTCCTTTGCCCCCCCCTCCCGCCCCCCACACCCCTCAACCGTCCTCTCCCCACCAAGCCTTATTCTGTCAGTGCCAAACAGGACAGTGAACGATGGGGCTCAAGATTGAATTTGTCACTGTTGGGGGGCTGCCAGCACACAATGGAGAGAGTGAGCTTGGCCATGCTTCATGTCAGTCTTCTTAAATACAGGCTCCCCAACTGCTGACCCATCTGTCTATATTACTAAGCGAACACACAGTTGCGGTCAAAGCAGTCAGCCTCCCTTGCAAGCTGTGTGTGCATCTACTTATACTTCTATTATTCACGACATTGCGGTCTTAATTAACATTCTCCTCAACCATCCTGAATATGCATTAGATTAGGTATAGACTTTTTTTTGTTTTATTGTTTTATAAAGTGATTCAGGGATTCAACGTCTATTATTACTACTATTTACTCGTGTTGACTTTTGTAGGGATCGGCTCATACAAAATCATAAAAATAATGTACCAGGTATCGATATCCATGCACATACTGTAAAATCCCATTAACAATAGATGCCAGGGACATAGGTCCCTTGTTTTATTTGGAAGAAATAGTTAAATTTAAAGCCATCTTGATCTGGTCAAATGCCATCATAATGCGCTTAGAAACAAATTCACGTACACCGTTAAACTGGTTTGTTTGAAATAAACTTAAAGCAGCTGCACTAGTAGCCCCAGATGCATTATTTGTTAAATGTATTAGATTGAGTCAACTGAAGATGGAAAAAGAACCGTACAGATTATTCCTGTTGTGCGCAGCACCATTATGTTGCTTAATGTCATAAGTTCCTGTGTTCTGGTCCGTAGTATTCTCAACGAAAGCCTCTTTCCGTGCGTTTGGTGCTTCGTCACACTTTGCTGAGGTACCTTCAGGCTTCCGCTGTGATTCTTCTGTCTGGGAGAGAAGCAGAAATCATCCTCTCAGTTCCCCGACTAAATCACATCACTTGTTCATCCTAAAAGGGAATAGCAGATGACTCACTCTGTTTAAAAATAATAATGCATGTTTCAGACTTGTCTGGGTTTGCCCAAACCAGACATGTTATGACTAGACATTCAGGATTTCTTTAGGCTTTATGTGCAACCTATGTCAATTTTAACAAATCAACAAAATGCATTATTTTAGATGTGTGGTCGGCTTACTGCAAACGGATAATAAAACATGATTTTAAGGGTTACTGCATAGAGCCAAGGACAAACATTTTTAGCAAACAAGGTTTATATATTTGGTAATGACCATGAAAAGATGATTATTGCCCACTTTAGTTTCAAGGCAAGCTGTGTAATACCCTGCCACCATTCACTTCCATCAGAGGGCACCCATATTGTAATGAATGACTGAGACTTCTGGCCACACAGTGAGATTAGTGGATGCCGTTTCATCACAGTAGAAATATTGATGACATTTACAAGAGAAAAGATAAACTCTATGGATGCAGCAATGCAGTGCTAGATATACTGTTTGTTTTACACACAGTTGCAGTCTACAGTTGTGAGAGCCATACACCACTTATTAATTAACATTTCTACATAGCTTACTGTTTATTTATATCTCCCCCTTTCTATTCAGCATATTAAGCAGCTGTTTTTGGATGGGGTTGTATATTAGGAGATACTTAAGAGAAAAAGTGGGAGGAGGGAAGATGAGTGCAATTTAGTCAGTATTTAAACCATAGAAACATTTGTGGAACAGACACAAGCAACTAAAGCTGCAGATATGTTTTTGTCCCTTTTCACAGTAGGTTTTAACAGCATGAGAACCTGGGAGATATAAATACATGCTGTTCAATATGTTCTGCATTTTAACTGCTTTGAATCCTCTTGCCAATATTTCTGGTTTCTTAGGATCATCATTCAGTTTTTTTCTGTCATCAGTCAAAGTGTGATCAAAGCGAGCATAAATTCTATTACATTTTCCCAGTAACTGTTGGTCGGGCCAGACAGACCACACTAAAACCCACTTTTCTTTTATTCGTACATGGTACATCCAATGTGTCCACTAATTCATAGTCCCCGGGCTCGAGGTCTTCCGTGACTCCAATGATTTGGCTTCATTAGGAGCCCAAGTATACTTCAGGGCTCATTGACTGGCTGCCTCAGGCCGAGTTGTTGTTTTCCCAGATCTTGTGCTTCTCCAAATCTTTTTCTCTAAGTTTTTATATGATAATAAAGTGTAATTTGTCTTGGTCCTTGAGGATGGCAAGACTCTCCATAACCTCTTAATAGTTTCAGAAGAATAAAATGAGCCTTTATATCCTTTTGCAAATGATGACAGCACATTTTGCCAAGTACAATCCGTGTTAGAGCAATACTTATTTCTTATTTATTTTATGTTCTTTTGCATTTGTAGTTTCTGGCACAGCAACATGCCCCCTCCCCCCCCCCCCCCCCCCCCCCCCCCCCCCCCCCTCTCACGTCCCCCTGCCGCCCTCCCACTTTCTACTCCAACACCTTCCACTCGACAACATATTTTAATGTTTCCGTCTGTCAAGTGGTGTCGAGTTGAGATGTAGGCTGGATATTGTTTTGCTGGGGAGGGTGAGTTGCCGTGTTTCCAGTAATTGAGCACAAGGCTCTCGGTACAACTCTTGAATTAATAGTGCTATTATTTTAGCAGCAAGACACAAGAGAAAATATTTTTGTGTCTGTCCTCCCCCATCTTTGTTTGTTTCATCTTCTTCCTTTTGGTTTCCTTCTTTGCCAAACTTTTCTCTGCTTTACCCAGGCATTTCACAGCTCCTCCCTTTTCTTGTCGGCAGAATAATTCATTGATTCATAATGCAATTATTAAGGTCTGTGCAGGCAGCTTGAGGTGTGAGTGGTTCTAGGATACAGCTATCTCACACAGATGTACCACATTGACCAAAGTCTTATTACCTGCCTTTTTACTCACTACTCTGTTTTAGCCCGATGCACATTGACATCCTTATGGCACACCAATTATTGGCCACTCAACGGGACATGTATGGCCTTGCAGAGACCGAGATTAAAGTGATGTATTATTCAAACATTTTTAGCCCACTTACTATCTTTCAAAATAAGTTGCCCCAATAAGTCTCTTGCTTCAAAAGTCACCAGAAGCAGCTCAACAAACTAGGCGCCTGTCATATATTCTATGATGAACCTAAAGACTAAAACAGTCGCCACTTTTGGTTTGCACTAACTGTCTTTAAAGTTACAGCTGGACCCTGACTCTTTTTAATTGTTATTCCCAAAGTGCTCTTTTCACTCCGCACTGCAGTAATATGTACAATAGGATTTAAAAATCACGATCATTGGTAAATACGTCTGTCAACCCTATTCACCGTCTGCATACATTTTACTTTGCTATTGTAGCTCTTTCTAGTCTTGGATATAAGTAGGATGAAATCAAGGTATGTCAGGCGTATCATAATTAATGCGATTAATGTTTAATTGTTCATTGCAAAGAGTAAAACCTCTTCAGCGGGGAGTAAAAAGACACGTTCTTGGCAGAGTGCAGAGCACTCTTGTCATACAAATAGATTTAATGATGTATCAATTATACAACACGGACAATTCTTCTGTCATATGGAATTTCTGTAGCGACAAAGTTTTTTTAGCACCCCCTTCCATTCTTTTGTTTCCTTGTCAGTAATATTGTCAAATGAAGCACCTGGTCCATCTGTAGAAAAACACCAGTGTGCCCTGTAGAGGAGTAGGCTTGTTGCTCTACTCTTAACATTCAGGCATCTTATCCTTCTCTGCTTGTTTTTCTGCAGTGTACCTGTCGTAAAGACATGGTGAAGATCTCCATGGACGTGTTTGTGCGCTGCTTGCAGCCAAATCGCTATGAGCTTTGGAAGCAGGGCAAAGACACCACGGTGCTGGACCACCTTAAGGCCACTGGGCTCAGCTGCCCCGAACTAGAAAGCTGGAGGGAACATCGTGTAAGCCACAGAGCAAATGTCCTGAGAAGGTGAGAGGTCAAACTACATAAATTGTCCTAAAGGGAAACTTTTGACCAGCTTTGTATCATTTCAATGGGATTAGTACATCCAAATGACCAAGGTCTAACTTCCTTCCATGTTGCCAACACCTAGAGCTCTCCACTCAATTGCCATCAAAAGGTTTGTCATCTGGTGGACTTTTGACAGCTCTTGTCTGTAGTTTGAACAACAGCCATGAAGCCAAATGGCAACCTCATTTAAGGCATTTTCGTCCACACAACTGCTGCTCACTGGATATTTTCTCTTTTTCAGACCATTCTCTGTAAACCCTAGAGATTGTTCTGCGTGAAAATCCCGTCTGGCACCAACAACTTAGCAATGTTCAATGACACTCAAATCCCCTTTCGTCCCCCCATTCTGATGCTCAGTTTGAACTTCAGCAAGTCGTCTTCACCAAGTCTAGATGCCTAAATGCATTGAGTTGCTGCCATGTTATTGACTATTAGCTATTTGTGTAAACAAGCATTTGAATAGGTGTGCCTAATAAAGTGGCCACACACACACACACAAATTTAGTAATTTAATGGTCACTGTGCCTCACCGCAGAGCCATGCAGAAGATGAAGCAAGTCCGTCGTCTAAAGCTGGAGGAAGTGAAGGTGCTGGCACAGGAAGGCATTGAGTTGAATGCTGCTGAGTACCAACGTCAGGTAGAGGAGCGGGAAGCCCAACGGAGGCAGGAGAGAGAGGAGCGTCTGGCCAAGGAGGCCATGATGACCCTGGAGGCCATGGAGCGTGAGGAGCAGGAGGCTGCCGAGGCTGCTGCCAAAGTCGCAGAGAATCCAGATTTTGAGGGTGAGGACGATATAAGCAGTAAGAGTGTTTTTTTTTCAGATTGTGTGAATTTTTCTCCAGCTGCACCATGGAGGTGGATAATTCAACTCAACTCTATCAAAAACATTCAAGATGGAATATTCCTAATTCCAAACTCATCCTGTCTCAGCTCATTCCCCATCCCAATAATATCCTCAGTACTTCACCAGTTGCTGTCTATCACCTTTTCAGCCTCAAAGTTTTTCACGAGGCTTCACTACTGCCAGGGGAAGTGTTAATTGTGAGTGTAGCTGCCAAAACAAGTATAACCTAAGAATGAATGTATATCTGTGTAAAAGTATCAGTTTGCACATCAACTGCATGTGAACAGGTGAAGACTGCAGGCATGTAAAGGAAGCCTTGCTCGGAGAGAAAGACGGGGAGAGAACGGGTTTTGGTGTGAAAGTGTGAAATCGTAAGGGGTTAAGATTAAACACCCATGTATGGTTTACATGTTGTACTACCTTGTCTTTTGACAAGTGCCTTCTTCATTTCAAGTGTTAATCGTAAAGTTAAATGTTATTTAAAACAGCACCCCAGAAAGGGCGAGCGGGAGTGCTGTGGCCTGTGTTCTGACCTTGTTGATAAGCTTGCACATGTTTTTAAACAAAGAATGACATTCAACTATAAGCTTCAATACAACCAATTTCTCTTCAGTCTTATGTGTGTCTCCCCGAGGCCCACATGGAGGCTCTTGCAAACAATAAATAATGCTTTGGAGTATTTCTTTGCCATCCATCTCACTAGACGCAACAAGTTTTCTATTTGCCAGAACAGCCATCACGATCATTCTGAAGTTCCTGTTTTTTTTGTATTTCTCCTTGCCAAGAACCTGAGGCCAAACCACAGAACCTGACAGAGGACACAGCGAAAAAGAAGCCGAAAAAGTCGAAGAAGATGTCAACTATCCACAACGCTATCACTGGGTTTGAGGAAGCATTTGAGCAGTTTGCTACATCCAGCACCAAGAACAACATGGTGATTAAACGAGAGGAAGGGGACCTTCTTACTCCAATACAGAGTGACCTCCTAGCGGACAACAAGCTGGATGTGAGTGCCACCCTGGTTAGATTGTTCAGCTTTAAGTTGATTGGGAAGCACATCTTTATTAATCTCAAGCCACAGTTGTTGGTATTTTCTTGCACAAACCTTTCTGTTGTATATTGCAAGGTTAAAAGCAAATTCAAGAAATGTAAAAGTAACATCAAATGAAACAATCTTGTGTTTTATCAGGCAAACTTCTCCAAGGTGAAAATGCCAACGGAGGTAAAGAAGAGTCGCCGTCACCCCCTCAGCAAGCCACCCATGCGCTCCCCTCTGTCCATCCTCAAACAAGACCCGACCAGCGACAAAGGTGTGTGTCTGTCATTGCACATTTGTTTAAATCTTGAGTGTATTTTATTGTAATATATTATTTTATATATATATGTATGCATGTGTGTGTGTGTATATATATGTGTATGTATGTGTGTGTGTGTGTATATGTGTGTATATATATATATATATATATATATATATATATATATATATATATATATATATATATATATATATATATATATATATTCAAAGATCTGTAGCTACGACAAGACACTTTAATTTGGTGTTGTTTTTGGCGGTTTGTGTATCCAAGTACCAGATTCCTTTTAGAAAACGTCTCGTTTTACTGCAGCGGGGTTTGACGGTCTGCCCCCAGTCCTGGTTCTAGCTCTTCATGCCCCTTCAAGTAGGCCTAGCAACACGGCCTGGGTCTCCAGCTACGTGGTGTTGGTTCCCTGGATGTTGCCGTTTATTTTCTCTTGATATGAATACAAATATAGTAGAGCAGGTGAATTTTAACAGAATAATAACAAAAAATTATATATATATTCACACAAATCTATGAAGAACATGACCATGTCAGACCAAGACACTGACCATCATCTATCGTCATTCCTCTTTTCCCTTAATTATTCATCCCATTACATTACATTACATGTCATTTAGCTGACGCTTTTATCCAAAGCGACTTACAATAAGTGCATTAAACCATGAGTCCAAACTCAGAACAACAAGAATCAAGCAAGTACAATTTCTTCAATAACGTTAAACTACAGAGTACTATCCGTAAGTGCCATTTAAGTGCTACTAAAGTGCTAAACAACAAAGTGCTATCGGTAAGGGACATTTAAGTGCTACTACGGCATTTAAGTGCTACCTATTCAAGGTATAGTCTTCTCCAAGGTAAAATGAAGAAGACACCATTTCTGTTTTTGATTAAAAACAAACACGACTGAAGCTCCCTTTGGGGATAATGAAATCAAGATGGCAAGGCCTCTTTTGCCTCCCTGTCCCTTCTGTTTTTTTCTTTTCATTTTCTGATGGACACTTATTGATCAGGGGTTCATGACTTCCAATTACCTGCTTTCAAAGTCACTCTAAGTCCGCAGCAGGGGACCTGACTCTGTGCGTGTCCTTCAGAAGGGTGGATGGGGAACAAGAAGAAAGGGGGCTGGTGGGGGAAGAAAAGAAAGGGTTAAATGGTAAGCTTATGAGGAGTTCTTCCTGCCTTTTGTCCAGGTTCAACAAACTGTCTGGATCAGTAGCTTCAGGGGGCTTCACTGTAAAATGTATTCCAGACCCACAGCAGTGAGTTGTTGATGCCTCTGCTATTTGTGTTTATCAGCCAATTATATCAGGAGTGGTGGTGTTATTCTCTGTAACAGAGTGTGTCATTTGTGTCTCTTGGCAAGGGCTCATTCTAAAAACATCCTTGTGCTTGTTTCAGGCAAAAATAAAATGATTACCAATAATGGATCTTCCAACAACTCTTCAGCGTGCATTACTTGCATGTTACTTTCATTACTTACTTCATGTTGTAGATGTCGTCTTTTTGAAGCATCATGTGTGTATTTTTTCTTTTACCCACAGAGTTGTCCTCCCCCATGCCACTGGACAGTGACATGAAGAAGCAGGAGCACCTGTGGCAGAATCACTCGCCCAACTTCCTGGCAGAGAAGGCCTTCAATGCTGCAGTGGCAGCCCTCCAACCACACTGCGCTATCTGTTCCCTCTTCTGTCCCTACACAAAGGTACAGCCACACTGCAACAGAAGCCCCAATGGGATTGTACAAGTAGTAGTTGAGCAGGTTAGTTGTATTAGTGAAGTTGGTCAGTCAGTATTGTGAGTATCAGCAGTTTATGTGTAACTGTAGTAGTGGCAAGACCGTAACTGTATAGTTAACTTTCAGAACTACAAATAAGAACAATAACTTTCTCCATTCATTACCATTTGTGAAGGCTGACCAATAATCCACATGGATACAATCCCCTAACTGCATTTTATTTTTTCCTCTGGCCTTTCAAGCCACACAAAGACATTTTTGTTCTAAATGACACCCAGCGTGGCTCCCCTCCCCGCCTGACTCGCCCCCTGGTCCCAGAGATGTGCTTTAGCGTTGGTGCAGGCAACACTGAGCCTCCACCCACCAACTATCACATTGGAGAGGATGGAACCAGTCCTCTGCTCTGCTGTTCGTCCTGCCACATGCAGGTTCATGCCAGTAAGTATAAAACCCTCAATTGTTCAGCCTGGTTTGCAGTAGAGTAATAACCAATAACCAATGGGCAACCAGTGCTGAGAAACTAAGCCAACACGGAAATGGCAACAACTGCAGTTCCCTAAATGGCCACTCAAGGCTGGCTCCAAAAACAAAACAATCCCCATTATTATTATTATTATTATTTATTATTATTATTAAAATGGCAAAATGCCTAACTGTACAGCAGAAATAAGCTTGTTCGCACACATGTACTGTACCTTTTGTTTTTATTATACCCGTTTATTAGAACTATACGGGGGGGAATTCTATATCTTTATATTAAGGCTTACAGTTAGCCATGAATTAAAGCGCGGCCGCGTTGAGGGATATGGATGTTGTGCCATATCGCTAGCTGCAAGCTGTCTGCTTTGCTGCGTCACCCGGGTTCGCCCCAGGTCCACCGACCACCTCTTTGCCCATTTTTAAAGGAAGGCTGTGTCTTTACTGTCATTGTGGTGATGGCATAACCCACTTTGAGCTTCACAATGTCTCTTCACAAAGCCTATGGCTGATGTCACAGACTATGCTTGGTTGCAACTGTACAAGTTATAGTCTGACCCAACCATGCATATCCAAATATATATTTTTTACATAAGCAGTACAAATGAATGTACTAATAAGAGCCCAGGAAAGTACAGCTACTGAGAGCAGCCTCAGGTTTGTCAGGATGTTAGAAGTTCTATTTATCACATTAAGAGCATATAATAATAATTTTAACAATTAAAGAGCACATTTTTTAAATACTTCTGATTTATAACACTCCATGGGCCCGAGCCCATACACAGACCAACAAACTTTATAGACGGACTCTACTGGGCATTTCTCTACTTATTTTATCCCTATACCCCTGAGAATAGTGTTGGGAAAATAGGAGGCACAGAAGATGAGACTCCACTACAGAGACTTCCTAGTTTAACTCTCCTTGACTCAGGTTAAACTAGCTCAGAGGCTGCTCAAGCAACGCAAAGGCCTCTCTGAAGGCAACACACCAAAAACTACCCAGCTCTTATTTGCTCTGCTTTACGCACTAACCCTTTTTCACAAAGAAAATCAACTATTAAGGGAATATGGCTTCTGTCAAAGCAAAGCGGGAAAGGACAGGCAGCTTGTTAACTTTGTGTATGAGCTCTGTGAGCTCTGTGCTTGGCTCTTCTTCTCATGGCTAAATGTTAACAAACGTGCATGCGTGCGTGTGGCATACATCGCCGTTTGGATGTAGACCATTTATTTAGCTCAATAAGATGAGCCCAAAGAATGAGAACTTCTTAGACACTGTAGAGTCAGCATATCTTCACATCAACTCTGGTTTGGTTGAAATAAACCCTTATTTAACAGAGTTGCCGATTGGTGGAAAGACTAAGCAAGATCTAATCAGCTGATCTTACAGCTAAAACTATGGCAGGGGTGAGCAGTTGTTGAGGCTTGACACACACACACACACACACACACACACACACACACACACACACACACACACACACCAAACCTCCTGGGTTCTTATTATCCCAAAAGCTGGTGCGCACCTTTTTAAAAAGGCCAGTTCATTAGTGATCCAGGGATAAGCGGAACTCAGCTGGGAAGCAGCGCTGCTATTGAAGAGAGGATATGAAGCAGAAAGAACTCCTGTCAAAAACACCAGCTCTGCGCTCCATTTCTTTGCTCCTCGTTGTTTGAGTGGACGTTCAACTGAAAATGATTCAGACCTGTCAAGGTGCGATGTAAACGTACACGCCTTTTGATTGGGAAGCTTAAATTGGAGATTGTGAGGAGAAGATTGTGAAAGTTATAAAGGGAACGCTCTAACAAAATGGTTAACAAAGGTATGGTATCAAGTGCATCGCAATTATCAAAGAAATTGGAAGCCTTCAAAAGAAATTGAGCTTGACTCCAGTTTCCATGTAGCCCATCCTTACTAAAAACAATTACACTTCATTGAGAAGATGCTTGGGAAATGCAAAATGTTAGTGAAGATATGTGAAGCAATTATCCTCTCCTGTTTCATAGGCTGTTATGGTGTAAAGCCAAACTCTGTCAGTGATTCCTGGATGTGCTCCAGGTGTGCAGCAGGAGCCTGGACAGTGGTGAGTAGCAGCACTACATTATGATCATAGGGTTTCAATGCAAATCTCGAAAAAACTGTTTGATCTTCTCCAGAACTGCAAGTATTAGGATGAAAACATTCTGCTGCCGCATATGAAATGCATCCATCGGCACCCATAGCTCCAATAGGAGGTGCCGCGCTGCAGAAGACCACTCGTAGTGCAGGGAATGCCAATGTCTTTTTCCTACTACACTTTATGGAAAATGGTCCAAAAATATGAAAATACCATGAGCTTGTTTAAAAATGTATAATAAAAATGTATATCTGAGTCGTGACATCATGTTTTTAAATCCATTCTTTGACACACATGAGAGACAGCAATAGTTGAGGAGAGGAAGTTGAGCTGCCACGGGAGCAGAGAAGAAGAGCAGTGGGAGCCAGGATGTACAAGTAGGAAGAGTGGAGAAAATTCTTATTCTTTTTCATGGGCGACCAGGCTGGAAATATGATATTGAAGTGTCACGGGGCGGCGTGCCTATGAGTGCTGGTTTACGCGTACCTGCCAGTGTCAGGGTTGTACACTGTACATAGAAAATAAAAGGGGCGGCTGTTTGGATATGATTTTAGAATTGAGAGTCTTAATAAATAAATGAAGATATTTCTCAAAGTTGTCAGGACCGGCAGCTTCTATTTCTTCACAACTTCTACTAAAGTCAGCTGTTGTAAAGATTGTTATAGACAGGTAGGTAGATGGATGGATAGTTAGTTAGTTAGTTAGTTAGTTAGTTAGTTAGCTGATTATGGACCCCAGCAGCTATTGCAAAAACAAACCAAAGCTTTGCTTGGAAAAAGACTGAATTGACCAAAATATGAGGGTTCAGATGATCTGTGTCACTGTCTTCAATTTCAATCTCTGCCTACACACTTAATCCTCATTTGCTTCTGGTTTTCCAGGAGTGTTGTCTCTGTAACTTGCGGGGAGGAGCTTTGAAGACTACCACAGACAACCGGTCAGTAGCATATTTATAGCTTTTATTTTGCGTCCAAAATTTAAAGTAACAAAACCTCGGACATTAGGTGAGTCTTTAGGTGAATGTAGCATCTCATTGCTCTTTTCTTCCTCTTTAACCAGGTGGGTTCATGTCATCTGCGCCATCGCTGTAGCTGAAGCTCGCTTCGTCAACGCCATTGAGAGGGAGCCGGTTGATGTTGGTGCCGTTCCAGATACACGCAAGAATCTGGTAAATTCAGGCCGAGATTAAGCAAAAAGGCATTCATCTCTCATAGTTAAATGTGAGGATCAACATTCAAACTAAAGCCAGGTCATCTTTACTGTCGCCATCTTAGTTACTAACCTACTCTATGCAGCCGTTTAATTTATTTTCTTGTCTCAGCGTTATGGAACTCTCTACTTACCCAATCTCCTTTTCTCCCTCCTTCGGCCTTTTCCCACATTTAAGCAAACGTCTGCCTTTTCTGCTCGCTGCTTCTGTATCCGTCACTCTCTCCGTAGCCCTCCCTACTGGCCCTGGTGGATGGATAGATCGTTTTTAGCGAGCTGTGGAGGACATGACGTACACATGTGCTGAGGAGAACGGCTGAATAGTCAGCTGTCATTTCTCACTGCGCCAAATAAACTGCATCGATCCCGTGGGTTGGATTTCCTCACTGCTGCCGTGTCTTTGAACACAACTTGTCCCCCATTTCTCTCCGTCCCTTCTTCCCAGTCTCTGCTTATCTTCCAGTCTCATGATCCCACCTCACAATGGCAGCGCTTGCTGGTGCATTATAACAAATCTACACATAATGTCACCTCTCTCCATCTCTCTGTTTAATCTGTAGTAGATAAGACGTTTGTGTCAAGTGTTGTCAAAGCAGGTTTCCTCCACCATCTCTTAAAAGACCATAAGAAGAAGCTCTGCGGTCTAATGATTCGGATGACTGGGCTGATCGAATGTGAACATGCACACTTGGAAACCAGTTAATATTGCAGTGTGGTCAGCATTCTGTGTTTTCTCTCTCTCTTTAAACATTTGGTTTTCAGGCACCAAGTGGCTTTTGTCATAGCTGATATAGAATTTCTCAGCCACAGTCATTTCTCAAAAATGTACCTTCCCCAAAGGTAGTGTTGTATCTTACGCCTAGAGGCACTGCAGTTTCTGTTCCTGTAAGAAAATAGCCTCAAGCGTAGAAAAGCAAGCTGCTTAAATAAATTATCGTACGATCTTTAAAACGACCATTCCAGGTGAATTTGCCTGTTACATGCAACAACACACAGATTGACAATGATTTTTTGTTTTCATATTACTTTAGAGGGCGGATATTGTGTGCATACAACATTTATTATGCTGCCAGAGAATATGGCCAAAATCTGACATTAAAAAAAATATATAAATGGATGCTCATAAGGTCGTTGTTGTTGGCTTCTTTCAAAAACAAACAAATGGACATGCAACTCATGCTACTTTGTGCGAGTTCTGTTGGTACTAGATGTCATGTCACCACCTGCCTGTGATTTCAGCAGTGGAAAAGTATTCCAGCCATTGGAAACTAAAAACCATACCAGCCTGTGAAATATCACACAAGCTGTTTTTCCTGCACTTCAAACATGAAGTATTGACACAGACAAGAAGGAGTGCTGAACTTTTATTAATTTATATGTTCATTCATTCATACACATATGTGAATGAATGAATGAATGAACATGCATTACATGCGAGCCCTTGCCAAACAAGCTCACACAATGCAAACTTATTTGAACAGGAAGACTTGAGGGCTCACCTGCAGACGTACGTCATCAGCATGTTTCACCAGTGTTTTGTGTAATTACTTCTCTGCCAGAGAGGGGAGACAAAAAGTTCCGCATTGCAGGTTTAATAAATAAGTTTTATTTTGTATTGATCGGCCATGCGCTGCACTGCTGCTCGCAGTGTGATTTGTCAAAGGAGGAGGAGGAGGAGGAGGAAGAGGAAGGATGAGAGTGAGAGTGAGGGATTGGGGAGACGGAGAGTGCGATGATAGATAACCCCAATAAAACAAGTACAAAGAAAGGTACCAGTCTCTTAAGATGAGGTAGCTGTCAAAGCTGGTTGGTAATAGGTTTGTCTGTTGGAACTGGGGATGTTGTCAAGAGTTCATTATATATTATTGTATTGTATTTCATTGCAGGTGATTTCTCAATAGATACATATTTTTGAACAGAGGTACTCTGAAACATACCTACCCTGGTGTATTGAGAGGATAACTCTCTTTGACAGGCCACAGGATTTCTTCACATGCTGTTATTCTCTTTCCTTGGTGCTTCCTGACTTTTCATCGCTCGCCCTTGTCCTCTCCATTTTACCTAAATCGAGGAACAAATTAGGTTTGGGGCAGGAAGGTTTGAAGACAAGGGGGACATGGTGGGTTGAAGGATTCAAAGTGAATTTAAAATTAAAAATGAATGTCGTGATGCTGTGTGCAGGGTGTCACATGTCAAAGTGTCTCTGGAGAGGGGACCAGCTTCCCGGCCAAAGGCAAAGGTTTGGTTGACTGGTGGTAATTTCACACTCAGGCTGTGAGGCTGGAATCGAGGGATTGGAAAAGGAAGTGTTTCCAAGGGGGAATAGCAAACTCCTCGTTTGATTGAGCAGGAGTTGAACAAGTGATGCAAGACACCAAAAAGAATGCAGAGGAAAAAAAGAAAGATGGGATTTTTTATTTATTTTTGAAATGCCATTGGTGGTTCAGGAAGCTGGTATAAACTCGCTGTTCTTCAAGAGAGTGTTGACGTTTTCAGTCTGGTCTCAAAGAGAATCTCATAGCACTCCTTACACCCATGATTGCACAAGCATGTTCTGTGCATTTTTCAGCTGTCAGTCATTACTTTGATCAGCGAGTTTTGCCCTCGACCCCCTCACATAAAAAAATTAAAGAACATCAATTCACGCTCATAACCTCCTTGTTGAGTGTACGTTCTTTTTTAAATATAAATATACATAGGTGTGACTGTAGACAGACATCTGTTGGTTGATGTCAGCTGCAGGATGTAGTTTAAAAGTCATTTTTAAACAGACTGTTTAGAGTCTGTATGTTTTAACACCATTTCAGAGACCGGGTTTAAATTAAATTAGCTGAAATAAAGCCACAGAATACTGTCTGAAATTGAAAATCAACTGTATTTGAACCTTTTTTAAATCACCAATCATATTATTACTGGCTCAGATGGAGCCAGTAATAATATTCATTTGCTTACTTCTGTGTTTTGTCCCTGTCAGATTACTGCTGCACAAATTGATTTAAAATGTAATGTATGCTGCAGTCAAATTCCACCACTTTGTCATCCATTAAGGAAATGTAACACAGAATAAAACACAATTGTTTTACATTGTCGACACTTTTCCCTGTTTCCGAATCAGGCTCTCTTTTAAATTAAAGATACATAATTAATATCTCTACTTCCACTGGATTCAAATGGCGGCTGTGCCTCTTGTCTCCCTGTTGCCATGGTGAATCTTGATATGGCAGCTCCATTGATGTCTTTTTCCCTTCACCCAGCTGGAGCCTAACTCGGAGTGAACAAACTCAAAGTTGATTGTAGAAACTCTGGAACCAGAAACTCAGAGCTTTCCATCAGTTAGTTGAACTCCGAGTTTGTTAAACCTGCTTTCTAACTGAATGTCCATGAGGGAACAACCAAAGTCTGTATTTTCTGTTTTTATTGTAGAAGTGTGTTTTCTGCCATGGCAAGACTGCCAATCGGAACCGTGGCGCCTGCATCCAGTGCTCGTACGAGAACTGTGCCACCTCCTTCCACGTCACCTGCGCCCAAATTGCTGGAGTCGTCATGACGCCAGCTGACTGGCCCTACGTGGTGTCCGTCACCTGCCACAAGCATAAAAGGGGCTCCTCGAAGGTAGGTGCAAATCAAGAGAAATAGTCAGCCATTAAAAGAGGTAATTGGGTACGGTTAGGACAACAAAAGGGATCGTTTTTAAAGTGACACCACAATTTGGTGTGAAGAACACAATTTCCCTTCAGAGTATCTGATTTTAATGTTTTTAGGAGCCTCTGCCCACATTAATATGTATTAATGTATATTTTACAACTGAATTCGTATTGGTACCACTTTTTGTTTCGTGTTAACGCAAGTTTAAATGCCTCTTCTTTAGGTTTTATTCATTTGGGTTTTGAACTGACTTCTAGTGGATGAAAAGTTAATCTTTCGGTATTCATACTAATGTATACAGTATAATATTTTTTAGAGTAAGAGGACTATATGTACCACTGCTGATTGCAACAAGTGCTGGATGAGCGCACACAAACAGATTTAATCTCGTTTTAATGTCAGATTATCTGTCTGGGTTTTTCTCCCTCCAGTCTCGGACAACGGCGAAAGGCCCGCAGAGTCTGAACCTGGGCCAGAGGGTGATTGGTCGCAACAGTGATGGCTGGTACTACCACTGTACCATCATCGGCATGGCAACGCAGACATTCTACGAGGTCAACTTTGACGACGGCTCATATTGTGACAACCTGCACCCAGAAAACATCGTAGTGAGTGTTCTTACAGCTTATTTAGACACCTACCAGTGTACAATGTTTAGAAATAACGTCAACTAATTACAATAATTTTTTTAAGCCAGAAGAAAATATCTTAGCAACTGTTATATACTTAAATACTGTGAATTCAAATACCCTTTCATGAATATAAGTGCACATATTTAGAGGGTGAACAAAAAAAAAAAATGCAACAACTATATCAACTATTTTGATAATGTCAAAAAACAAAACTTAAAAAGCAGTTTGAATTGTGAAAAAGTGGAAAGTCTTTATTGAACAACATGCCACACTTTTTACTCATCAGGGGGCTGTTTTAAAAAGAAGTGTTTTATTAAAATGACAAATGTGTGGGGGTTTATAGGAATAATGTCCCGACCATAAACACTTCCTCTCAAGCGTATTCCTCTTTGACGATATCCTGTTTCTCTTCCTCCTGCTTCAGAGTCATGACTGCTTGCGGACCGGTCCTCCTGAGGTGGGGGAGTTGATTATGGTCAGCACACCCGAGGGTGAGGTTGTCAACGCTTCCTTTGTCAGACAGCACACCCACAAATCCTACCAGGTGAGGAAAAACACAACTATTAGATATTAGCTTTGCTCATTTACAATCAAACCTGGCTGGAAAGTCACCATTTTATACAACAAATGACATCACTATTTAGATTTGTGAATAACACTGAGTCAAGTACACCGTTTTATAATTAATTTGATGCTATGCTGCAGATTGACTTTAAGTGAATGCACCTTTGGTAATGGGGTGCTTCGTCTAATTTCTTTGCCACCCTCTAATTTGGTTCCATGGTTCTGGTATAAATCAACGTGTGAATCGTTTGCCTGCGCTTGTAGATTACAGTGCATTTAAAACGGTGTGGCATTAAAACATGAAGCGGGATGTAGCGTCACTGATGCATGCTGAGGAATTTATGGAGCAAATATGGAGATTGCTCACTAAGTAGAAAATGCAGAATTGAAGAATATTCGAGGACTGGTGTCGGGGTAAGGCATCTTGAAAGTCACTTGCATGCATAGATGATGTAGGAATGCATTAGCAGATGAGGTTAAGTGAGGTTGGTAATCTTTTGCCCTGATGCTGGTTTTGTGAGCACATCTGTAAGTGCTTTTCTAACACATGCACACTGACGGAACAGGGATAGTGTTTATGGAGACACACAAAGATCAATTCCTGAACAAGCTATTGAACCTATTGAACGGCTCATGCATCAGGGAAATTATACTTATGTGTAAAATATTGAACCAGCTGTTCAATTGTTTATTTTTTGCATTCAGTGTACAGGTGAGCTTAAAAGGATAGGTTTATATAGTGTCTCATTCCGGTGTCCCCAGATGGCGTGTATGTTAACGCCGACAAACTCATTTCTTTTCTGTTTTTTTTTTTCAATGAGTTCCTCTTCATAAAGTAAATCCGTGTTGTATTTTTTTCTGCTCCCGTCCCACCTGTGCCCATTGGCTGCAGTACGGAGAATCATATTGGAGACAAGGAGCACTGTTACAATGAATTAAACAAGTCTCCAGCTGGCCACTGTGTCAGGGCCACAACCCTGACCTCGTCCTTGCATTGGTTTTGTTTTTAACTGAAAAAACAGAAGAAGCTAAATAAGCGTCAGGCTTCAGGGCCAAGGTCAAAGACATATTGGTGGTTGTTGATATAACTATTTGTTATGGATGAGACATCCATGGCTTTCTGGGTACATGTTTGAATTTGTTATCACTAACCCACTCTGCTACTCTTTTCTTCACTACCGATGGTTGCATCTTATTCTGCTTTGCAAGCTCTGTAGGTTCCTCCTGATGTCGCCCTCAAAGCCATGGGACACTACGCCTATTTAAATCAGACATGCCACATTATTAGCATCTGTTAAATCCCTTCTAAAAACCCTCTTTTATCTTACAGCTTGTGTGAATATGTAATATGTTGCTGTGTTTAATCATCTCCCCCAGGCCATTTAATATATTTTCTACTTTATTTTGTATCCTCTGGTATTTTTATTTGTATCAGTTGTTTGTATTTCATTCCATTGTTGTTGGATTGCTTTTTTTCTTGAAGGCACTTTGTAACCTTGTTAAGAAAAGTCTATTTAAATTCAAACTCATATTATTATTATTATTATTATTATTACTACTACTATTATTATTGGTCCAGTTCAATTTATTTTGTAAAGCCGAAAATCACAAATTACATCTGCCTCAGAAGGTTTATCTACAATCTCCAAATACGACATCCTCTGTCCTCACATCAGATCAGGAAAAACAGGGAGAAAAGGAAAGAATCCTTCGGGAGAGCAACAGAGGAGGATCCATAAGTACAATAGATGTCATGTGCACAGAATGAACAACATAACAGACTTGCACACATTCAATGCATATGACAGAAATAATTCATATGAGAGTAGTAGCCGAGATGAAAAATTTACGACTACCAAAAATATCAGCAGCAGTGGATATAGTAGAATAATAACAATAAAAGCACTACGGTCCACATATAACCACGATCCATCTAAACCTGTGAGGTGAAAAAGCACAAAGACTAGTAGAGTTAGTAATGTGCATTGATGGGACATGAATTCATACTGAAGAGGAGAGAGGAGCTTATTGTATCCTAAGATGTCCCCCAGTAGTCTAGGCCTATAGCAACATATATAGGTGCTGAACCCGGTCAAACCTGAGCCAGCCATAACGATAAGCGCTATCAAAAAAGAAAGTCTTAAGTCTACTCTTAAATGTGGTGACACTGTCTGCCCCCACTAACAACTAGACATTCAGAAAACGGACCTGGTGCATGCTACACTATAACAAATATAATTGTCTGTATTGTTTTTCCAGGTTGGATGTGAAAGACTAAGAACAAGGCGGTGTTGACTTTTATGAGGTTATTTTGTAGAACTCCTCTTTTGTATAAGTTGAGTGTCATTGAATATTATATTTGTACTCTTCTCCAACTGTGCTTTCTACTCTCGGAAGACAAACCAGTTGGAAATGTGATTTTCTTAACACAAGTTTTGTTATCTGCCCAGGTTGAGTTTCAGGACCAGAGCCAGCTGATCCTAAAACACTCAGAGATCCATCAGCTGGAGCATGAACTGCCGAAGAGGGTCAGAGCCAGACTGGTGAGTAGATTACCGAATGCTGCTTTCTACTAACACACCTACATGCTGTACTAATAATCAAGAAGAAGACGCATTAGTTAGGAAGATGTATCTCTTGATTGACAAAGTAGATTTCAGAATGAGGCAAATGATAAGAAAGGGCTGTTCAACAATAGCTTGTATTGGTTAATAAATGGACACCTAAGTGGTTGCAGATATACTTAAGAAATATTAATTTAAAAGATAAGATAAAGGATTGTTCATCATCCAAAATGTGTTTGTTAGTTTTCATCTCTAGTACAAACAAAGGGGTGCTTGATGTGACTATTTGTGTCAGAAGAAGGCAGAGTTGACTTAAATGTGTAAATTAATAAATTACTTCGTTATCTAGTGGAGGAAGAATTACTAAATGTGTATTACGCACATTATTCAAACAAGAATCAAGTTATGTTTTTTAGGCTGTGAACATTGAATAGAGTTTTTTTTATTGAATAGAGTTTTTATTAAATACACCCTTAACTAATAATATCGGATGTTTGTTTCAAAGGCAAGGATAGTCGAATACGGTTGCAATTTGAGACGTACCAATCGTACCAAACGTTGTGTTCCTAAGCGCCTGTTTTTCAGGACGCCGCGGCCAAAGCCTGAAATAGAAGTTAAATGCTGCAGCGCCATGGGACGAGGAACAACCGCGAGCAGATATCTTTTCTTTCTTACGTAAATACCAGTCTACGATAAAATGGAGGAGAAGTTAATCATTTTAGTGCAGTACTCTCCGTCCAACAGAATAATTGAATATTTCTACGCATTAATTTCTACGCATTAATTGTCGTGATACTCCTGGGTGCAAAATGCTATATCCTCCAAACTCAGTTAGTTCACTCAATCACTACGTCTGAGACTTTAGGACACCTGTATCTTCATCGACAGGCGTAGAGACATACGACCGTAAAGGTTTCATCGATATAATGTGGAGCATGGCATTGTGGAATTGTTGGCAGAAGTTAGTGTACATGCAATGGACACTTTTTTGTTCCAGTGTAGCATTTTTAAGGGATCCATTTTCACAATTTGGACACTCAAATTATGTTTCGGACATTAAATGTAGTCCACCATAAAAAGTAAATAACACAGTCGGACGTAGGACACATGAGTACCATCAGGAGTGTCTAAGTCTGTACCTGTTTGTTTTCAGGCCATACCTGTGCCACTGGAGGAGGTTTCATCAGCAGATGAAGCCCAAGCAGCCAAACGCCGGCGCCTGCCCTCAGACTCGGCTCCAATGGCGGAAACCTTCATGGAGCTCACCAATAAGCCGGGCTGCCCCCCAACTACAGCCCCGGTAGGAGCACTAGCAGCAGAAGATCACAGTATTCGTATACTGCCAACCTCACAACCTCTATCCCAGCACAACCCACATGATGCCGCCGCCCCAAGCAATGGTATACAGATGGACGCTGAGACCCCCATGGACATGACCGTCACCCTCACCGATGCTCTAACGGAGTCCACCCTGGACCCGACGCTGACGCCACAGTCGACCCCTTTTTCAGTTGACGTTTCCTACATGGAGAGCCTCCTCGATTCACATTTCACTCAGGACAGTAGTCAAGGACCCTTGTATTAAAAAGTCCACTATATTATTACTCAGCCAGTGGAGGCTGAGTCGTTAGGAAGTAAGCTGATGGAGGTGGATTCTACGGAGTGCTGTATTATTATTATTAAGGGACAAAAACATTTACTCCACCGGCTCTAAGAGTTCAGGGCGGGAGCGAAAAAGACACACAAGCACTCTTTTAATGCATGTTAGTTTTTCTATTTTTGAGTTAATGTATTTGCAGTGGTGCTTTAGCTTGCTCTGAAGCAGCAGCTAAAGAAGTTTTTTTTTTAAATTTTAACATTATTATTATTTTTCTTTTTTTATGGCCTTGTGGTTTTTTTTCGTTTTTGGTCAGCTGCTGTGCTTTTCTCCTCCATCTTGATATGAATATGTCTCTCGGTGGTATCAACTCCATACCTCGTTGCATTAATTCAATAACTGCACACTCCCATTTTCTTTGTACAGGAAGCTAATTATTATAACAGCCTCTGAGCACTGAGGCCCCCGGTGAGTTTTCTTTTCTTTTTTTAAATTCAAATAACCAGCAAAAAAATATCTATTTTTCAATCCAGCCACTCGTGGCTTTGAAACTGTTTGGTGGAACTAAATTATCATGTTGTCCATCTGCAGGATATTCTCAGTAAGGTGTTTTATTGTCTGATTACAAGAGGTAAATGGGGAGAATGAGGTAAAAAAATAAATGTATTGTAGGGGGAACTCAGTATTTATATGTCTTAGTCAAATATTAAATTAATTATTTGTAATAGAAGAACTATGTTGAATGCACACACTAGTAGATTTGTCTGCAGGATCCATATAAACTTTGTGAAGATGTGTCATGGTAGTTAAGATGAGACCTTTATGTATTGACATCATTCAAACTGTCATTTGGCAGCACCACTTTTCACACCCAAAAGCGTCTCAGGGTTCCTACATTAGGAAAATAAATGTCATTATATCGTTCTAGTCTTCACACAATTACGGAAGTACAGAATAGCCCAGAGAATGTTCCTCAGTCGTAATTAAAATAGGAATATCCTTTGGTTATATTGTCATATTGCTACTGTTAACAGTTTGTCCACTATAATGAGTGATATCTTTGTTTAATTTCAGCTTTCTCCTATTATCACATCAACTGGCCAAAACTGAGGTCAATTTAAAGGATCAAAGTCTGGAAAATGTTTGATATTTGGAAGGAAAATATGTATTTGTAGGAACCCTAAAATCTGGAATTATGTTTAAATTGTATGTAAGTCAATATTGTATATTATCTGTTTTTTTTCTATTGTATCCTTTCCATGTTAATTTGTTGACTTGAATTCCCAAACTTGTCCAATCTAAAATATTCATGATTTTTAAAAAAAAAAGGCATATTACTCTGTTTGTACAGCTTTCTTTTCCCGGATCTGACCATTTTGTGCTTCAGAGGTGCTACTGATGGACTGAGTTTCCCAACACTGTCACTTTGTACATACCGCAGGCCTCGTGTATTGTGAATCAAATGTGTAAATGTCACGGATACCTTTCTCTTTTTCTTTTCTTCATGTCGCCACAAATGATATTTTTGGCCACAAATGTGTTCCTGTGTCCAAATGATATTCATCAAGGAAATTTTATTTCATAGGGATTAAAGTGGGTTGCTAGCTCTTCAGTGTTTTGTGTGTTCAGTAGCCAAAGAGCAGTTTCTGGTCCCAAATCATTGGACTACTGATGGAAAGATAATGAAAAAGCCCGGTCAGTGTCTCCTAATAATGTCTTCTGATTATTATATGTCATTTCGAGAGATGAAAACACTATGGACATGTATGGGATATCGATCAAGATGTAGGACATTTTCTTTTCAGTGGTTAAGCTATGGAATATCATGTTGGAGCTAATCCAAAATTGAATAACAAATCAAGGTGTCATAGTAAAAAGTATGCCATACAAAATGTGTCATAAGTTATAGTAGTGTAGTGTAGTGGCTAGCACTGTCACCGCGCCGCAAGGGGGGCCTGGGTTCGGTTCCCGGTCTGAGCGGTTGTCTGTCTCTATACGCGCCCTGAGAAACTGGTGACCTCGCCCAATGTCAGCTACGATCGGCTCCAGAGCCCTGCGGTTTGGATAATGGAGTGGATGTCTAGTATGTGTGATGGCTGCTCCCTTCCACTAGGGGTCTGGGTCCTGTTTGCAGTTGTTTTGACTTCATCAGCTTATGAGCCACACAGCCTGATGGGTACCGGCTATAAAGACACACCATCTGAACATGGATCTCCGGGTCGCTCCCTTGACTTATAAAAAGTCATAGTATGTCAAAGTAAGTCAATGAAATAGTCATGTTGAAAAAAGGGTTAAAACAGTCATTTTGTAGTATCTCGAAAAATCGTAATAAAAAGTAATAGTATAAATACGTCATTGTAGTATGTCCAACATTTTTTTTTTTAAGTAACAAAGTATGACTAAAAAAGGAATGAATTCATAGTAAAAAAAATAATACAAAAGTCCTATTATTATATTATGTACCAAGAAAGAAGCCATTAATTATATTGAAAAAGTCGTAGTATAGTATGTCGAAAATAGTCATAAGAAAGTCAGACTATAGTCAGAATCAGAATAATTCATTGGCCAAGTACGTTTTAAATACAAGGAATTTGGCTCGGTGAAAGGTGCATAACAATAAACATGGACATAGAATAAAACAATAAAATAAAAATATATATATATTATTCCATATACAAGTGTCTTAAAAAAGTAATAGTAGCCTATAGTGTCTCATACTTAATTTTGATCCAAAGGTATATAAGTCATATAGTATGAAATAGAAAAGACTTGTAGGCTATATGTTTATGAATGAGTGTGAATGGGCTAAATGTTGGCATGTAGTGTAAAGTGCGTTGAATGGTTGGAACATCTAGAAAAGAGCCAAGTCTATTTACTAAACACCCATAGTCCACAGTAGGCCTATCACAAGCATGCCACAGTATGACATACAAATGTAATTCAAAGTATATTGTGTGACTAAAAATGTCATATCTTTCAATCATCATAATATAGTATGTGTCAGAATCCCAAACACAGATGTCGTGAGGAAGCAGCAGGTAGTGGTGAATGGTTGAATGAAGAATTGAACTGACAGCTGAAGTCCAACAAACAGGAGACATTTAAGTACTACACACGCTTAACACGGAAGAAAACTACGAAGGTAGAAAACCAGACAATTCTGAGGACAAGAGGGAAAACATACAGCAGGGACTAATCCACAAATGAAACAGGTGTGATAGAAAACAGGCAGTAAAACCAAACATGACAAAAATAAAACGGTACACAGGCAACAAGCAAAAAACCCAGAACAGGATATTATGCCATAAAAAAAAATCATTAAAAAAGTAAACTTTATAGGTACATGTTATTAATTATGTGGTATGGACCCTATAAATAGTCATGTGTAATATCAATTGTTCTGTTGGAGATTTTTTGATCAAACTTTTATTTCAGACTCAAGCTCCAGATACATCCAAAGTCCAATTTGTATTTGTATTTATTGTATTTGTATTTATTTAACCTATATTTTGTCTTCAGAGAGCCATATCTCAAGCCTTCTTTTTGGCTTACTCAAGTCTAGATATCTGGAATATGATACCTTTAAAATATATATATATATTGTAAGCTTTCTCCTCCCAATACTGTTATTTAAATGTTAACCACCCAAACTCTGAACCAACAGAGTTTAATACACACTAAAACATAACTGTATACATCTTTGACCTATCCTTTTCCATCAGAAGGCTTATATATATATAACCTCTGTGTATCTTTTAAGTAAAACCAACCTTCTGGTTTGGAGGGCCAATCACAATGCCATAATCTTAAAGAAAATACCAGATTCAGTATGATATTTACTTTACAACATCTAAATGCTTCCCCTTAAAGAAATATATATATTTTAAATATATTACTTTAATAATGATGACATTGTATTAAGGCTCTGGCATTTAATTACTTTCTTTTTTGAGACACGCTCTTGCGCTTCCTCAGACGAAGAGATTGTAAGTATATTTTCAATAATCGGCATTCAAACAGCACTGCTTTATATTTCTCACTGCAGTGTCTCATTTGCAGGAATTCTGGTTTTGCACTTAAATCACACAGCAGGGAATTTATTGTGTTGTGCTTCGTTGCTGGTTATTTTACTACCAAGCTGAACCCTGCAAATAAATTCTACATTTTATATTTTGGAAACTGAATGAAGTTTTCTGTGAGGAAACCATTCTATTTTCATTATTACAAATCTTAATAAATGATTAAAATGCTTAATTATGCATTTAGTGGTATTTTGGCCAATTGGGCAGAGCGGAAACCAACTCTGAACACGACACTGACATATTTAAAGTTGATATGGTGAACAGCGTATTTACACATTCAGCAGATACAGAGAAACATCAGCATACATTTGGTGTTTGGGGCTGTATGCTCTTCAGGAAGATGTCTGTCTCTTTAGCGGCTGAATGTTTCACTAAGTTCACCAGCTAGCTGCTGACTGTCTGCTGTCTGCTGCTAAACAGGGAGTGCACAGCGAGTTTTAAGGTCATTTGCCCCTAAAAACTGCTGCCTGCTTTCATCAAGAAACAATACTGGAGAGAAAAGCTGAACGGCTCTGTGGACCTGAGGGGAACTGCTGAGTCGAGAGTTTATTTACTGTTGGTTTGTCACTATGAGCGATGCCTTTCACATTACCAGTATTACGAGTTGGGTGAGCTCGATAGTTTTTGGTGCCTGTTTCATGAAAGTGTTTTGCAGACAATTATGTGCTGATTCACAAATGGTTATAGATCACACATTGCAGTATACATTTAAAGTATAGCATTTTTTTTTTCCATCATTGAAATATAGGAACATGTTTGAGAGGCTCATGTTGGAAATATTTTATTATTTAAATTTTGGCTCTAGAGCGACACTCTTGCTCCACGATTCTGATAAACTGTCAACATGTTTTTACCGTTGTTTTAGATCGCTGAAGATTTCGCTGTTAAAATTACAGAATAAAAATACACTTCTGTGTGATCAGTGAGAGCTGTTTTAACAGTATCAGTGTTTCCTTCCTCCGTGTCCGCATACTAACAGGATTTACTTTGACTTTTCAGTGTTAAGAGCCTTTAAATTAGGAAGAAGCCCGATGAGAAGGGGACTGAAGTGGAGAGTGAAGGTCACTGGAAGAACAAGAAATCTGTGTCTTACGGGAAAATCGTTAATGTGAGCATGTTCTCTCTCTCTCGCTCTCGCTCTCTCTTTCTCTCTCTCTCTCTCTCTCTTACACACACACACACACACACACACACACACACACACACACACACACACACACACACACACACACACACACACACACACACACTCTGTGCACTGCCCTCGCTTGATCAGGGTGGACATTAACATTCTGAAGTGCCCGCTGTGTCTTTGCAGAGAAACTGGGGATGTGCCAGCTTGGCAATTACTTTAACAACTTCAGAGTTTGATTTCTTTATTCAGTTGAACCCAGCCAGGGGTAAAACCGAGGAGAAACATGAGTGCGAGGACTCTAAAAGGAAAAAAGTTTAGGCTGACCCAACTACTGTTTCAATAGGAAAAAGAACAGGAAACTTTTGAGATTTAAATAATATTGAACTATAACTATAAGGTCATTAAAGGTAATTCAGGATGAGGCTGAAACCTCAAACCCGCTAGATGATTACATGTCATTTTTAGATGACTATAACAGCTGAATGCGGTGATATCTGATTGTAGAGGAAAGTGGTTATCATGTCGACAAGCTCGTTGATATGACAGGCTCCATTATCGCCATAAGCTTTTACTACATTTCTGCCTTGTAAATCACATCACTGAGTGTTATGATGATGAGTGTCAACACTGTTCCAAGAACCTTTGCCTTTGCAACTGAATTATAAGGGTTCATTTAAATGCAAGACTGAATGAAAATTGCTCTTAGTTGGACATATTTTTGGCTAAAAAAACTACTTTGGCACGGCATTATAGTCGTAAACTTGTCAGCAAAAAATGTAGACACCCTGCATATATGGTGCAACATTATCATCAATTTTGATTAATATTTTGGTCACCTAGTAAATGTAAGATCAATATTCACTCTTTTAGCTGTGTTTGGTCTCCACCAGTGAATATCTGTCTTGTTAGCTGCTAAATGCTCCAGTTCGCCAGTGGTCTGTCTGCCTTAGTGTACGAGGGAGTTTATCAGTACTTTTTTCACTGTTAATAAACATAAATATGATGTTTAGATGAGAACACAAATTCCATCAAAGAGTTTCCCGTCATGTGCATTTTAACCGAAGAACCAAAGATGAGCTTTTCACACAAACCACCAAAATCACATCCAGAAGTGTTACTGGCAGCCCAAACTGAAAAGGAATTGTTTTGCTGCACTATAGTCATCTTTCCAGTATTAACTACAGTACAATATAACTATAATTATTGTATTTTAAATAACACACTGGTCCATATCTATGGAGGAAAAAATGTCTTATCAATAAACAAATGTTTGAATTTATCATTGCTGCTCTGCTAATGAAAAAATTAATAGTTTTTGTATAAGATACAAATCATACGAAGATGGAAAGGTGGGAACAAAACCAAGCAACCACAAAGGAAACTCAACTGTAAACACATTTATGAACCGAAACCAAAACACGACAACATAACATTTGCAAACTCCAACTGAAAGTGTGATCAACCAACATGTATATTAAAACATACTACTTATTTGATGACACACAATTTGTTTTAGCTATCTTGTGATGCTTGTCCCTTAAGATTTCATTCTACATCCTCTGGCGTAAATGTTACAAGAAACAATCCTCGAAAAACATTTTAACACTTAACACATTGTTCCATATATATTCATTGTCTGTTTTTCTTGTTTTGTCTCAAAATGAATCACGGTTTATAAGAAGGAAACCGCCTTGAACATCTACATTTGGTGATGTAGTTGTTTTGCTCTGCTGTTGTTTTTCTGTCCCACAGGCGGACATTTGTTTCTCTTGCTCCAGACACAATTAACTGCAGAGAGGCTCTTTGGAGAGCGGACGGGAAGAAAAAAAAAAACAATGTCGGTAAGTGCCGGGCCTTATTAATGAAGTGAATCTTCATCCAGTCACACACAACAAATAAATGGCTGCCTCCTTGAAGCTCCTAATCGGCCCATTAGTCTTGAGTGACCGCAGCCCCCCCCCCCCTTTGGCTTGTTCCCATAGACAAGACCAAATACATCCATCAGCTCGTATTTGCATGCCGACCACACACGTTGACAGAGCCGAGTGCCCAGCTGGAGATGATACATCATAGTTAGTCCCTTACTGGTGCAATAAACACTGTACTCCACATCTCAAGTCCGTCTCCTTTCTCTCCCTCCATCCTTTATTTACTCACATTACTCATTTTCACAAGTAACCTGGAAACTCAACTGTTCAAGAGGCTCTGTCACATTTTCACTTGTTTCTCCTCCTCTTGCAGTAAACACCCTCCTTACTTGTCTTAATATTTCTTTTAGTTGGACTTCTTTACCATACACATTCATTTGTAGGAGTATTTTTGTTCCATCTGTTGCCAGGCTGCAGTGACTTGTATTTGCTGATGTATGAATGTAATCTTATTCTGTGACTCACTGTAAACTGTAAGAGGCTGTCTAAGTGACCGAAACGAAAGATGAATATGCTATGACAGGGTTTGCGATTCTGAGTCAGCCTAATTAATCACCAGACGGTGTTCTGCATGGTTTAAAGAGCAGCACAAACACAGAGTCAGACTCTCAGAGTGCTGGCATGCTTATCTGTATGTGACCCGCGCTTATTTCCCCTGCATTTTCCTTTCATTTCTCAGCCGCCTTGTGCTGCACTCTCTTCTAATTCAGCCGCTTAAAATCTCATTTCAGACACAATTAGCCTTTAGCCCATCCAAGTGCCGTCGCCTGAGGTGTTCCCCCCCCCCCCCCCCCCCTTTCATCCTCTGTGAACATTTTCTCTTTCACTTCTAGATAAAAATCATTATTGAGGTTACTGAAAAGGAGTTTTGATCGTTTACAGGAAAAAACATATTAAAGACCCTTTTAGCAGGCCTATTTGGAGCCTGTTAAAACCCTTGCTTGTTGCCACCCAAGGGTTATCAATGCTACTGGGAGCCTTTAATTCATTCCTTTGCCAGAAGTTTTTTTAATTACACTTAAAGGGAGAGAATTCACTGCGGCAGAGCTGGCTCTTCTGCTATAATTTCTTTTTTTGTGAAACTCTTAACTGCGGAGCTTGCAAATCGAGGACGCTTATCATTTTTACTTTGCAGGCAAGTCACAACTAAATTGTTCTGCGTCGGCTCTGCAGCTGGCTCTAAATGTTTTTTATTTCACATGAACCTTTGGGTAATTTTTGTTTGTCTAAGTGCACAAAGTCTCTGTCTTTCTTTCGAGCCTGTGAAGTTTCTGAGAAGTAAGACATTCAGCTACCTGATTATGTTTCTTATTAACTTTAATTACATATCCTCAACAGGATTTGGAAGTGGGGTTAATGTTGTGGTTCGGTGGTTATACGTTGTCCTTCAATCAAAATGATTTAATCAGAATTATGAACAATCCAATAACTAAAGTGCTAAAACTCAAATTTGTGAAGTAATGGTGCCTGTGGCTCAGTGTTAGTGGTTGTCCTTCAATCAGAAGATCGGTGGTTCGATCTCCGGCCCCACTAATCCATGTCGATTTGTCCTTGGGCAAGACACTTAAGACCAATTTGCTCCCTTAGGCTGTGCCTGCGGTGTGTGAATGATGAGACAGTCCTGATGGGCAGGTGGCACCTTGCATGGTAGCACCTGCCATCAGTGTGTCAGTGGGTGAATGAAATGTAGTGTAAATGTTATTAGATGGAGTCAACATGAAATGTCAAGAACTGCAGTTCCTCAAATGGCCACTTGAGTCTGTCGCTAAAAGCAAGTAGACCCCCATGTTATCGGGACCAACTTGACAAACAATATGTTTACAGCCTGGAACAAACATTTTTTTGGGGGCTTTATAGCTAATATCCCCATTCATAACAAAAGTACATAGGTGAATTTTAATATAATTCACCCGTTTAAATTATATTAAAGCTTTAATTTATGCATAATTAGCAGGACGTCCAATGGTGACGTCCTGAAGACCATGTACATATTTTTTATAATCTATGCTTCTGGGGATATATTTTGTTGTCACAACCATGTTTTAGTATCAATGTTACACATGTAGGTGCGTCTAGCGAGCATTCTTCACTACCGATCTATTCACTACCATCACACCTAGATGGCAAAGAACAGAAAAGGTATGCAGATAAAATAATAAGTCTTAGGGAATCTCTCTTACTTAACAGTCTCTCAACACTAGAGAGTAGGCATTAGCACTGAAAACGAAGTAATGAAAGATCATTCTTCACTTACAAGCACACAGCATGAGAGACAATCACATCTTCTCCAGCATCCCTGAGCCGACCTCCAAGATTCTCAAACATTGCTAAAAGATTCATGGTACACAGTTAAGTACAATTAAATACATTCCACTGCGTTAAATATCTAGTGAGAAAAAACTAAAACAGCAAATGTCAAAAGAGAATTATTGAACATTTGGACATTACAAACATTACAACACCAAGGAAGCAACTTTAAAAAGGGACAATAAAAGACTTACCAATATTAAAAACAGCCACACTTAACAATATTTAATCTAAAAAAGAAAATCTGAAATCAGCTATGGTGACAATATGTGTAATTTAATTTAATTAAATCAGCGCCACAGAGAAAAGTGTGTTTTTGTGTATGTCTGTACCATCAAGGCTTTGAGGGTCAACATGGTCAACCAAGGACTTAATACAAGAGAAATTATTTGTTCTTTGTCAACGGGAACGAATATGTTCAGTTGATTAATTGTGGACTAGTCAGCAGGAGAGAAAAGCCCTTCACATGTTCACACAGGCTGCCCGCCAACAACAGGCCCAGGATCATTAGCCGCACCATTGGAAAAAAAACATCCATTTATTTATCTGGGGCCGGGTCGCGGGGCAGCAGGCTTAGGAGGGTTCTCCAGACATCCCTCTCTCCAGCTCTTCCTGGGAACCCTGAGGCAAGATCTCCAACATGTTTTGGGTCTACCCCAGGGCCTCGGCGTAGAAGAAATAAAGATATACCCAAAGATATACAAAGATAAAAATTGGATGAAGCATTCAGGGCAACTTCTGACGTTAAAGTCTGTACCTAGTCCTAATAACCAGTCACACAGCAACATGTATATTTTATGATCTGCATATCAATCTGATGGGAAATAATGTATTTCGTTGGCCAATTCCACCATTGACTAGATCTGTACCAATAATACTTAGTTAAATAGTGAGTGAAGTATACATTTCCAAGGTCAATTAGGCCTTTAACCCATACAGTTGTGTTCACATTTTATTAGATGTTTTTCTTGGCCACAAAGATGCCTCAGTCTCATTGGGTTCCCCTTATCCTCCCTCTTCAAAATAAAATATGTTGATGTGAGGAAGAAGCCATGAACACACTCTTTGCAACCGCCGTTGTGTTGTGCTGACATTATCACAGCAGTTAATGTCAGCAAACTAAACTCTTGCCTGTGGATCTATATTCATCTTTGGCCTTGTAAGGTGACATGCCACATACTTCACAACCAACCCGCCCTTTTGAGTGCATCAATGTTTGCTTTTCCAAAGAAGTAGCAGTTGCCTGAAAGCTCTGCTGTCCATTCCTCCATCATTAAGGCTAAATGTATTACTTCAACAAAAGGCCACAGGCATTTTCCTTCCCCATTTTTCCCGTAATGGCGGCAGCTGTATGTTACGTTACAAATGGAGCCGGGCAGTCACATAATTAAAACCAAGATGCTAGGACATAATTCTAAATTAAGCACTAATGTGATAAAGTGTGAGTAGGACAGCACTCTCTTTTAAGGGAAGGGAGGCCTTTGTAATGAGGTGATTAATGGCTTAAGATGTAATTGGCTGGTCTTCCCTCCCAGCTGCGGAGCTGGACACCACTCGTCTCTGCAGAGGGCTGCTCACAGACCAGAGAGTGATCTTCAAGAAAGAGGCTTCTTCATCAACAAATGCTTCTCAATCTTAGAGATTCTTAAAAATTGTGAATATCTGAAGGGACTGCTTAGCTACTATAATAAAGGGATGAGTTTACTGGACGCCTCGGGCTTAAGGAAAAAGTCAGGATTCAATGGGTTTAAAATGGCAAAAAGGTACCAGACAAAATAATACGTTCACAATCGTGAGGGCGGGATGAACAGACTTCCACAGACTAAGTCACTTTCTCTCGTGAAGTAGGGGCTGTCCGGTCAGTTCAAGCTGAAAGAAAAGTAAAAAGAGAACGTTTCCCTCAGCACAAATCCCTTTTATAAGTATCCAGTCACGCCTTTAACACCTTTAAATGTTAGTAATTTGCTGGGTCAAACAAACATCACCTTTGGTTGGCTTAAGGCCACTTCAAAGATCAGGGGGTCAAATGTCACACTTCCGATCAAGACGAGAAGTTCCCCTTCAGAATAAAACCTCTTATCTTGCCTTCAGAATAAAATAACGTCACGGGATCCACTCCGCTTTCAATTTTAACAACATTTCTAAACAATAAACTATCATTCATTCTCATGCATCATACAGTTATAATACATACAGTTATCAACAGTTACAATAATAGAACAATGATCATCTTATTCTTTACAATATATTTCTGCTGAATATTCTCTATTAATATTCCCTATTAATTATCATAACTTCCTTTATGTATTAATATAAAACACAAGACATGTGCAAATCAAAATAACCTTTTACAACTCTACACTACCGTGTGCCAATCAGGATGTACCTACCTGAATACAAAGGCCCCACAATATCTAAGGCGACACACACCCTGATGTCTATATCCTACACCTCCTTCAGTGAGAAGCTTAGGAATGTAACGGCCCCTATAAAGGGTTCCTCTACACTCCATGGGTACAGTGAGTGGAGCACACCCTGTCACTGCTGCTATAGTGGACAAATAAAGGTCCCCAACCAACCTAGTTAGTACACAACTGCAATGGCCTTAACTTGCACACCACATTTCCCGGTTCATCAAGGAGCACGAGAACATGTAGGTGCATCAATGCAAATGGGCAACACAACCAACGCACAACCCACCCTTTTCTCCGGTCCTGTGGCGTTCCAGCATGCACACACACTGAAAAAGAGCTGGAAATGTCAAAGAGATGGAACCCATCGGCCTGCGGCTGATCAAACTTTAGAAATCAGATTATTCATTTAGCCAATACTGTGGTCCAAAATGTCATTCTGAGACGGTCGAGCAGGTGCAGTCTGGGAAGATGCCTGCAAAATGCCCAACAAACCCAAAAGCTGGTCACCCACAGTTTAATGTTGTTAATAATTCCATTGTCTCCCTGTCAGGCCACTGAACACCGCTCTCTGTGTAGTATGCACTGAGGCAATTTAAGTAGAAGTTGTGAAGATACGTCCCAGTGCTGAGACCAGGAGCGAACAGGGATTTGAGTGGGCAAATCCCTGTTCGCTGAGGAGAAAAAAGATGACAGAGAGCGATCTGTGGTACCTTATATACTGTGGGATCCGCACGCATTTGTGATCCTGATTGCAATGCTTATCCAAATTTTCCATGCCAAGAATACAGGTTTCAACCTAAAAGAATGAAAAAGCAAGAACAATGATTAAATAAAGATAAAAGACCTGAAAGCTGAATGTCCAGACAGGCAGGAAGCTAATTCAAACAAGTCAAATCACAAGAAATAAACTCAAAACATGAGGAGTAAATTAACACCAGTAAAAAAACATGTGAAACACTGCACAGCAGGAGCAATGGTAGACTGAAAACGAAACAGGGGAACAGGGTGATTACACACAGGTGGAACACATCAGGGCGGGTAGACAGTCACCCAAAGGCTGGAAGTAAAACATGACAAGACACAACAGGAGATGACTTTCAAACTAAAACAGGAAATAAACTGAGCCTCTCAAACTCCTCCACCACGTTAAGGTGGCCATTCGCGGAGGAGTAATTATTGTCTAATTCTTGTCCAATTCTTGTCCTCTCTGCTCAAATTCAAATGTTGTTTAACATTCCGTAGGAAAGGAATTTACAGCTTTTATGGAACATCCAAGCCCAAACCTTTCAAATCCTGTTTTATGAATGAACAAAGCAGCTTGATGTCGCTGCCTATTTATTCTTCCTGAATATTCTGCCGTTTAAAACTAAGAATGTGTTTAGAAACAGTGGCAGTGATAAGCTGGAGTTGCTGAATTTTGCTCACCATCACAGTTGCTTTGATATTTTTGTATCAAGAAATCTTACCTGTAGTATCTTTAAAGTCAAACACAAGAGGTGAATTTCAAGGAGAAACTCCGCCTCTATAACCACCCTCAAATATTCCATGACAACTTCAAATATTGACAAGCTTTTAAGTTTGTCTTAAATCTTTCTCCTTTTATTCATCTTCAATGAGGTCCTACGATCTCTTTCTGGATCTTCTTGTAATTGTATGCATCCAACACTGTCACAACTCAAAGCCATCATTGGCTATATCTAAACTTAGTTATTTAAAGTTATCTTTAAAGTTCCTATTTGCCCAATTAATATATAACTGCATGTATGCATCACTTTTTCACGCTTTTGGGATTGTACGTCTCGTTCCACTCTCAGAATAATGCTAACAAGTTCGCTAAAATATTGATAGTGACATGTCCCTCCCATCCATATGCAAACCCATGCCCCTGAAACTGACTCACAGACAGACCTTGCTTGCTAGCTAGTAGTGTTGGTATCAGGTAGAACTAAATGTTCCATGAACTCACATCAATGGGGTGGCTGCTTGCTATTGTATCTGTGTAATTGCTGCAGACACTTGAAATTTACATAAAGATGAGTTCTGCTCCTCTTTTGGCACCTCACCTCAACACCTTCCCATAAACCTCTACACCATGTCTGCATCTGCTCTCATTCAATTAACACCTGTGACTAGTGCTCCTGAATGGACTTCCCTAAGCACAAATACAAAAGGAATTCATGATTGTGTGAACATCTGTGACCCGTGTCCTGCACCGTGTGTGTCTGCTGCTCAGCTTCTCAAAGTTAAAGGGTCATCAACCCCTCTGTGTATAAATCCCTGAAATGGAAAGTCTAATATTATCTTCCACCTGCTCCTCCACAGTTTCTTGTATGTGCTGGTTTGTTTGGATAGACTTTTTATTGTAGCTTACATTTCTGGCTCTACTTTTTGTTCTGTCCCTCTTTCTACGTCTCTTCTGAATTTTGCCTTTTTCACCTCTATTTTCCTCATACTCGTGGATTGTCTTTTGGCTCTTTTTCTGCATTCAGACCAAAACTCTCTCTATATAAACTATATATATGTATATATATATATATATATATATATATATATATATATATATATATATATATATATATAGAGAGAGAGAGAGAGAGAGAGAGAGTATATAAAAATACACATGAAATAAAAAATCATATATGTTTATCTGTCTTTCATAGCAGAGCAGGAAGCTCTGCTATGAAAGACAGAGCAGCCGCGTCGGGGCCACAGCCCCGACGCGGCTGCTCGGGGCTGTGGCCGGAAGGTCATCGGTGCCTGTCGTGGCGGCAACCCTAGAACCCGGTGGTGGACACCGGGGGTGAGGGTAGCCGTCAAACTGAAGAAGGAGGCCTTTCGGGCCTGGCTGGCCCAGGGGTCTCCTGAAGCAGCTGACGGGTACCGGCGGGCCAAAAGGGCTGCAGCGACGATGGTCGCGGAGGCTAAAACTCGGGCATGGGAGGAGTTCGGGGAGGCCATGGAGAAGGACTTTCGGTTGGCCTCAAGGAAGTTCTGGCAAACCATCCGACGGCTCACGAAGGGAAAGCAGGGTCTACCCCAGGCTGTTCTCAGCAGGGGGGGGGAACTGCTGACCCGGACTGGGGACATCGTCGGGCGGTGGAAAGAGCACTTTGAGGAACTCCTAAACCCGGCCAACATGTCCCCCGGAGAGGGGGCAGCGCCGGAAGACTTTGGGGTGGATTCACCCATATCCCTGGCAGAGGTGGCTAAGGTAGTCAAAAAGCTCCTTGGTGGCAAGGCGCCAGGGGTGGATGAGATCCGCCCTGAGATGCTGAAAGCGCTGGACATTGTTGGGCTGTCTTGGTTGACACGCCTTTTCAGTGTCGCATGGGGGTCGGGAACAGTGCCCATGGACTGGCAGACCGGGGTGGTGGTTCCCATCTTCAAGAAGGGGGACCGGAGAGTGTGCTCGAACTATCGTGGTATCACACTGCTCAGCCTCCCGGGAAAAGCTTATGCCAGGGTGCTGGAGAGGAGGCTCCGACCGCTTGTCGAACCTCAGATTCAGGACGAACAGTGCGGATTCCGTCCCGGTCGTGGAACAGTGGACCAGCTCTTTACCCTCGCAAGATTACTGGAGGGGTCCTGGGAGTTTGCCCAACCAGTTTACATGTGCTTTGTAGACCTGGAGAAGGCTTTCGACCGGGTCCCTCGGGGGTTTTTGTGGGGGGTGCTGCGGGAGTATGGGGTGCCGGACCCGTTGGCACGGGCCATCCGGTCTCTGTACGCCTGCAGTAGGAGCTGTGTTCGTCTCCTCGGTAGTAAGTCAGACACGTTCCCGGTGGGTGTTGGCCTCCGCCAGGGCTGCCCTTTATCACCGGTCCTGTTCGTGACCTTCATGGACAGGATATCTAGGCGCAGCCAGGGGGCGGAGAGGATCCGGTTCGGGAGTCTCGGGATCGCCTCTCTGCTGTTTGCGGATGATGTGGTCCTGTTTTCCTCCTCGGACCGTGACCTCCAGCATTCACTGGGGCGTTTTGCAGCCGAGTGCGAAGCGGCAGGGATGAGAGTTAGCACCTCCAAATCTGAGGCCATGGTGCTCTGCCGGAAACCGGCGGATTGCTCCCTCCAGGTGGGGGCAAACTGCCTACCCCAAGCGAAGGAGTTCAAGTATCTCGGGGTCTTGTTCACGAGTGAGGGTAAGGTGGAGCGGGAGATCGATAGGCGGATCGGTGCGGCTGCAGCAGTAAAACAGGCGCTGTACCGGTCCGTCTTAGTGAAGAGGGAGCTGAGCCGGAAGGCAAAGCTCTCCATTTACTGGTCGGTCTACGTTCCAACCCTCACCTATGGTCACGAACTCTGGGTCGTGACCGAAAGAACGAGATCTCGGATACAAGCGGCCGAAATGAGCTTCCTCCGTAGGGTGGCCGGGCTCAGCCTTAGAGATAGGGTAAGGAGCTCGGACATCAGGGGGGAGCTTGGAGTTGAGTCGCTGCTCCTTCGTGTCGAAAGGAGTCAGCTGAGGTGGTTCGGGCATCTAGTCAGGATGCCTCCTGGACGCCTCCCATTAGAGGTTTTCCGGGCACGTCCAACTGGTAGGAGGCCCCGGGGAAGACCGAGGACACGCTGGAGGGATTATATCTCCCGGCTGGCCTTGGAACGCCTCGGGATCCCCCAGAATGAGCTGGAAAGTGCTGCGGGTGAGAGGGAAGCCTGGGTCGGCCTGCTGAACCTGCTGCCACCGCGACCCGACCCCGGATAAGTGGGTGATAATGGATGGATGGATGGATGTTTATCTGTCAATGTCCCTGCACTCATATCCACACATACAGTATGTCTTTTACTCTGCTGCTTGTTTTCTTTTACCACACAGTTGTATTAACAAGGATAAAATCAATCAATATTTTCTGAACAACAGGTCAATTTCACCCTGTCTCTGAAATTGGATGGACTCAATATTTTTGCCACACATCTTCTTACATTTGAGTGAATGTGAGTTGGAGCCAATATTTGCCAAAGCTATTTCAAGTGAGACCAAACCCTGCCTGCATTTCTTTATGCCTTTCTTCTTTACCCGCTTCCTTTCAGTCCTTTTCTTTTGCTGTTTCTCAAGTACAGCCCATCGACCTCTGTCTTTATTTATCTTGCTTCCATCACTTCCGAGGACATTACAAGACTTACATTAATTTCCTGGTCTCTTACTGTAACATTAACCATAACTTGACTGATACATAACGTAAACCTAACCTCACACAATCACACACACACACACACACACGCATGCATGCATGCACACACTCACGCACGCACGCACGCACGCACGCAGGCACGCACGCAGGCACGCACGCACGCACGCACGCACGTACGCACGCACGCACGCACGCACGCACGCACGCACGCACGCACGCACGCACACACACACACACACACACACACACACACACACTTCATAATTGGTGAACTCTCTGTCTATATGTTGCCACTGGGAGGCAGTAAACCTCCACATGTTCACCCATGATAACATTAATGCTGTTAAATGGTGTGTGTGTCTCTCTCTCTCTCACTCTCTCTCACACACACACACACACACACACACACACACACACACACACACACGCGCGCACACAAACTTTCAACTATGAAACTGTCTGCAATAATTTTCTTTCTGCCCCATGATTTTACCAACTTTTTTCCATCATAAACCATGAAGCAAGCTGTATCTGTTTTGGAAGTGAAAGATCACCGTTCCACCTTTACCTGAGCATTGTCTGCTCCCTCTCAGGGTCTGTGTGGGTCAGTGGCGGCTAGTCACTCAAAAAAATTGAGGACAGAAAGAAAACCAACCCATGGCGTTATATTCTACACTATTTGGCAAAAGGATGAGCGGTTTAGATAATTGATTGGAATACATACTCTATACATATATTTTTTATAAATTACAATTTTTTATACAAATAAATGTATTTTTCTGACAAATATGTAACGGTCTTGCTGCAATTTCTTATGGTGAGAACAATACAGAAATACGTGAAGTGCTTCTGAATATTCATCACAGAAAGAAAAGCATTTTGTGTTTGTCCTTTAAAAAGTCTGCATCTTGTGATTGGCAGGATTATATGTTGTCCTCTGTTTGTGTCTGTCTGTGAGCTGCATTCTCTTTGGTTATGGCATGGATCTCATTTCAGGAGGTGTAATTAAAACCAGCTGAGACCTAATCCCAGCATAATTAAACCTCATCTCCCCACCCCATTTTATGAAGCAGGAGGACAGAGGAGGGTAATACAATAAAAAAAGATGTAATTTGAGGAGTAAAGACTAAAGACAAGGAGGTGAGGAGGTGTTTGGGGTGAGAGGAAGAATGGACGAGAGGCAGATGAGAAGACCAACATCTGGTTCATAGGGTGTAATATTAGATCTCTCAAGTGAGAAAATTAGAACTCTATCTGACATAAGGATACATAGGTAGTTGTGTATAAATTATACTAAGATATATATGCAATGTAACATATTGCTGACGTTAGTTAATGTCACCATGGTTAGATTAGCACGTTTACCATGTACATGTGCTCTGTGGTAGAAAATGAAAGGTCAGGGAAAGTAATTTCAATCAGGAGAGACTTCATTAGAGGGAAACAATAATTTATTGCACATGCAAGATGCAATGAATACTGAAGAGTTTTTTGGTGATTGGATTCCATAGTGACGTATTATATTTCAAAGGGGTAGTGATATTGATTAGATCAAGAATGTTCCCCCTGGAGTCTAGACACAGGTGTTGGTGATAGTTAAACAAGTCGGAATTTCTCCCTTCTGACCGGCAAATGTCAACTTGAATAGGAAGAAAGTGATCCATGGATGTTATCTATCTCTTGCTCTGAACAATACAGGGATTCTGTGAATCTTCCTTCTGCATGTTAAAGTGGCGCAGCACATGGCAATTTATCAGTTTCCTCCTTTGGCATTAAAAAAACTGTCTATTGTTGGTCCAATGAAGTCTAGACCCGGGGTTTTCTTTCCAAAAACGTTGTTTCTGCACCTCCCATCAGCAACCTGAGTCACAAGGACGGCAGAGCCAAGGTGAGCACTGGGTTATATAGCCCTGGTGACGTCATGGCCGTATCACAAGGATCCCCTGTGATGCCTTTGGCCCTTTAAAGCAAATCTCACCAAACGTGAGATTTGATGGGGGATGGCGTGGTTTAACCCAAATCAGGCTGTTGAAATGCAGTGTAGGCCATGCCATGTCTTTGTTTCAACCACATGGTGAAGTCCAAACCAATGAGAATCAGGACTGGGCACTAAATATGATGAAGACTGGAGCTGAATGGTGTGAAGGAGGGTGCAAGAGGTCGGTGATGGTAAACATAAAAAAGTATGGCATAGACCATATATTGAAATAAAGCCGGACCATTTGTTACAATAAGGTACATTATTTTATTAATCCCAAGTGAAAGAACATATACTTTGTAAGGGGGAATTCAGACCCCAAAAAAAGCTTTGTGTCTTGTTTCAGGTAATGGTGGTGAAATACGATCCAGGAAATACAGTTTGAGAAACAGATGAATATGTTTAAAGGCTTATGAGATGTCATCAGCTTTGTCCTCTTTACTCAATAGCAGCAGCTTTTAAAGGGCAAAGAATAATAAATAGAAAATTAGTTTTGTATTGTAACTCAAATTCTAGGTAAAGCCCTCTTAGCCCCTCTGGTTCCACCTACTCCAGCTGAAAGGATGCTGGTTTGAACTGGGAGCAGACATATGGTCACATGGTGCCTTTATATCGCAAGTGCAGGTGAAGGAGTAAAATAAAATCTTCACAACTGCGCGTTCAAATGGACATGAACCCAATAGCGACACCTCTTAGAGGAGTACGCCTAAACTTTTAAAATCTATCAGACACTCTTGTTAGATAGTAAGCTACCAGGAATGTGTGTGTGTGACAGAGTGGGTGAGAATGCACCACTTGTCCCCATGTTTCTTTGCCTATTCAGTGCGGCATCCCATTAGTTAATCATATCTTTTGTTATGACTTACCACAAGGCCAAAAGGAGGAGGCGTCCAACTATATTTATACACTGAATGGTGTCAGCTGTGACATCATGGGGTTAGACCAATAGGGGGGGTGGAGTAGATTATGGGAAGTTATGGATTTAGGTTGAATCTTATTAGTATTTAATATACTTAATTATTCATGTGTGCAATGTAAATATGATGAAAGGCTATTTAAAAGTGTTCAACCTGAAGTTAAGGTTTGAAGGGATAGTTGTTGTGGCTTAGCATGTTTAAGGAAGTGAATGGTTTACCTGCACTCATAGATTACCCTGCTGATTGGAGGCTGTATTTAACCGGATGCCTTTGGCTGTTACGGGGGGAAAGGGAACATTACTGTGTAGCAGTGTTCATTTGAGGCTTTGTTAATCTAGGTTACCTTTATTCAGTTCAGTTAACGGTTTGTTTGAGTTGTTTGTATATAAGTTTGGTTCACGTGCAGCAGAGCTATTTATGTAAATAAACACCTTGGGTTTCTCGACAAAGTATCTCATGACTGCTCATGACCACTTTCCAAAGCCAGGCTTCACCACAGTGTGCTTGCATGTATGTTATTGCCAACGCAACGCCTTGCATGACAACCCTAAATAAGTTTTTAAAAGCCTTTATTGACACCCCTGTGAGTATGTTTTGCTTATCCTGGTATGGACACAGATTGACAGGCAGTAAGCGGACATAATCAATTTCTGCCGTCGTGGGCGTTTACACAACGGCAAGGTATTTTGTGAAGGTCATTGATGTTGCACTGTTTTGGCTTTCAGGGATGAGAGCCAATCAGATCACTCTAAAGCCGTTTTCCCCAAATTCTCATTACATTATATCGCATAAGCCCTGTTGAATCAGCGGCTATTGGACTAGCAGTAATCACCTGAGCTTAGCCCCACTGTAAATATGCAAATAGTATTTGGTGATTAATTGACCCCAGAGAGAGAGAGAGAGAGAGAGAGAGAGAGAGAGAGAGAGAAATGGTTGTATGTTGAGTATAAATATATTTGGGACAGAAACTGTTTTGACAGTGTGTGTGTGTGTTAAAGATCATAGAAATATGAAGTATTCACACAAAGAATTTAAGTTAACCTGACTACCTCCCATGGTTGAAGTGTTCAAGCTTTTTGCACCTATAACCAGACCAAACATCCTTGTTGTGTTCTGCGTTTGCTTTATCAAGAGTGAACAAAAAGCCATTGCTTGTGCTTTTAAGTAAATATCGAGGTGGTTCATGGTAGGAGTTTGTCGTCCTTTCGTCATTTTTTTAAAAGTCTTTTGCGTTATCTACGTTTCATCATGGCGATGGGAGTGTGTGTTCAAGAGAGAGTTTGGCGGTGTAAGTGAAAATAAATAAATAAATGAAAGCAGAAGTTGAAAAGGATTTAAGGAAGAGACGTCAACACTGCAGCTATGTACACACACTTACAAACACACACACAAACAGTGCCCCCACCCCTAGGGCTCAAATGTCAACAAGGAAAATTGGAAATGAGTAATTCTTTCATAGTGTGAAATAGATTGCTTCTCATATACGTACGTCCCTGAATATGACAAATTGATTCTTGGGGAGAGGCGAGCGGCAAATCCACCAGACAATTTTTATTGTATATTCTTTTGAATTATGATTGTTTTTTTATTTATTTAGTTTTTTGCCAAACATGACTCTCCATTGTAATTGAAGTCCCCTCGACCCGCAAGGAAAGTGTTCTTTCTCCAACCCTCTAATTTGTTCTTTTAGCAGCCTGGATTTTCATTCCGCCAGAGTCAGAGAAAAGTGTGTGTCAGAAATAAGCCAGGGATTAATCAATATTAACACGCTGGAGCCATCTGAGATGTTTCCTTCGATTACAGTATTCATAATGTACCCCGCTGTCATTTCCAGTGTGTGCGTGTGTGTGCTGATTCAGCTGAGAATGAGGGAAATTAAATCGATTAGACGTCTGTACAGTCCTCTGAATTTGTCGACTTTCTATTGTGTGTGTGTATGTGTGTGTTTGATTGTCCAATTTTCCATCCTGTAATTTTCTGGTGTGTTTCAAATGCATGCAACATCCACCCTCCACGACTCCCCCTGAACACATTATCAATTGTTCTGGTTTATTCTTCCTCTGCTGGCTTTCTTCCTGTCTCATGTTTCTCACTGTATGCTTCCACATTTCTCTTTCTCCCTCTCCATGTTTCTGGAGGATCAGTGTTTTATGAAGTTGGAGGTTTGCTGCTCGGCAGATGGCCAAAGTTAGTTGGTAAAAATAACTCCAATTGCAGGTTGTCTGACTTCTGCTATTACCCAATCCATAATTTCTTAAAGTATTACTATTAAGGGATTGGATTTTGCTCATTTTATGCATGAATACAAATGATCTGATCAGTAATCTTTGTTAAACTAAATTTAAATGAAAAAATGTCTCGGAAAGGAGTAACATACGAGTGAGCAAAAGAATCAGGCAACACCACTCAGATTATATCAGATCTCACATTTCAGCTATATCAAAGAAATAGATATACCAATATAATTAATATCACTAACAGTCATGAATGAACAAGTACAACTACAACAAAATGGGATGTTCTGTCTTTGAAAATAAAGAGCAGCAAAATAAAATAAATAAAATACTTTTTATTTAAGACAATATCATTTACATGGAACTTCTAAGCAAAAAAATATGACTTACTAGCCTACAGCTTATTAAATAAAACTTTCATGAAAGAAGCGAGAGGTTAAGGCAGGTTCTTTACGAGCATACTGAGAGTCTGTCCGTCAAACTGAAGAGGAAGATTCTGTCTGTGGAAGTTCATGAATTACAAGATTAATCTCACTGTCATGGGTGAGGGCCGAGAAGCTATTGTTTCATTAACAATCAATTCCTCCATATGACCTCTAGCTTCATCCAATAAAGACAGAAGTTGGAGATAAAAAGGAAATACAAAAAATGGTCAAACTACATGGTGACAACATCTTAAATAACATCCTGGATAACTGGTAATGGGGCAATATCACATGTAGAGTATAAATGCACGTATGTAAAACGTACACAAATGCAGCCATGCAGGGTTGTGTTCACACACACACATTCATACACTTCACTTTCTTTGACATCTGACTACTTCCATTATACCTTTTGCCAGGGCTCCAGATAGTGACAGGGTCGCATTTGGAGTTTAAATATCTTTCTGCTCATTAAGCTTGGACAGGGTTTACATTCCACCCAATTGACTTTCCCTCCTCCGCCACCTCTCTCTTCACCTCTTTCCCCTGTCGTTCTTCTCCTCCCTATTTGTTGAGGCACTCACCCGGATGAGACAAGAGCCTTTTAACATGTCTGGTGATGCTTCATGGGGCCTCTCCTCTGCATCGGGGATCGACTTATCTGGACAATTTGTCCCACAAGTTGCCGAGACACTAATGAGATCATCCGCAGCAAAGTTTTGGAGGTTGAAGTTACAACCAGAGAAAAAGGTCTTCTCTGACCATTTGGCTGCCTTGAGTCGCAACTCAAACCAACAGGCGAACATGCACAATATCCATTATTAATAATATAAATTAAGAATTAATTTAAAATAAATAGAAGTCCCAATTCAATGTATTAATACTGTACTTTCAATATTTCTTTCTTAGTTTGCTCCTTTCCTCAGTTTTCTTCATTGCAAATTTTCATAGCGAATTACTGAATCAACAATATTTCAGATTAAACTCAGCATAACATCAGAGAATGTACTCAGTCACTGCTGAACTGAACTTGACCTTATCTGTGCAGGTGCTGCCAGTTGCTTTCACTCTCAAACTGCGAGTGCCACAGGTCAGCTGGTATTTGCAGGTCAGCAGCAATTTTATGTGAAGTGAGAGGGCATCGGGAGCCTGTGTAGATGGGGCGTCTCATAAATTAAGTTAACTCCTTATCTACCTGCCTAAACACACCTCAGGCCTTTTATCTTTCCTACCTCCACAGATAAAACAACAGCTCTAGGTTTCATCAGTGGGTGGTAATGTAACGGTGTCCTCACATATTGAAGCCTACTTTTGTTTAACCTTTTCATTTTGTTTATGTGTGCGAAGAAAGAGATGCAGCCCAAACAAACCAATTATAAAAGAGTACTTTGGCATTAAAACAGAATACAAAATGATGAATTAGAACCAAAGATAAAATCTTTTTTTATTCCACACATTCTTGTTCTTGTAAAAACCTGGCTAGCCTCCAGTTGTGATGAGAAGCGGATGTCCGGTAAACTCACTTCTTCCTAACTCTGCTACCCAGGAGTTGGAAACCACATCGTTACGTTACCGACTACTTCTTCACCTGACCAACCACCACCTGTTTAATGTTCACATTCAGACACATACTCCTTACCATAACTCTCAAGTTGTGGGACAATGGTTGAAATGGTCCTTCATTTTCCCTTTTGTCCCTATCGTTTCATCATTCACCAAGTCTCAAAAATAAAAAACTTGATGTTGAAATTCTACTTTATAGGTAATACTCTCCTCCAATCACAAGCGCGCATGAGCGTAGCAGGCAGATTAGGACTTAAATACCCGAATACGTGTGGACATAAAGTATCACACCCCACTGCTCATCAATCTATTTTCTCTTTAGCACATGCTGATTCGCCCACTTACTGCTTACCTCCACGGATGGAGTCACCGCTTCAAGAATCTTGTCAGTTCCGGTCAAGCCCTGGCCTTATCGCACAGTAACGGCATTAACCATCATGCAGGCGCTGGGGATTTCGAAAACTGCCCATCAGCTGGCTCTCCAGCCTATGCGGTGCCTGCAGAGGAATTTTGTCAGCCTTCATTTGGATGCTGGCAACTACAAATAACGCTTGGTTACCTTTCCCTGTCCCTGACAGGGGGAGGAGGGACCGACCTGGGTAGAGTGATGGCCCCGTTTGAGGACTGACACATCTACCTCCTTGATATTCAGGCATTGTCCTTGGTCCTTTAACACTTTAGGCCCCTCCTACAAGGAAGACAAATGTTGGTGACCATGGTGGCCTACATCAACAGGAATGGCCGGGTTTGGTCCGCTGCCATGTTGAGGATTAGATATGTACTTTATTCATCCCCAGGGGGACATTTCTTTATAGCAGCAGCAAACATGTTTACAATATATACACAATAAAATAAAATAGCAGGGCATATTACATTTCCGGGAGGCTCTGTGGATGCAACGGGGTCGACGAAGGAGTCTGAGCGCCCCGATGGCCGAGACGAACGGAGGAGCAGAGAAGCCATTGAGCCCAAGGAGCTGCGAGGTGGAACACTGCAGAACCATGCCAGCCGGGGAGGATACAATCGCCAACCACGGACCGGACCACCGGAGCACCAGGACCGCTGAGAGGCGACCAAGCCTCAGAGCAACAGCATGGAGCAGGGAGTCAGCCGACTCACCGGCAGCCGCCGGCCAGCAAGAGACTGTCGACTAGCCAGCCAACACCAGTTGACCAGATCGCAGTGGTGAAGAGCAGGAGCCAACGGCAATCACAAAATAAAAAATAATCCAAGATTTGCAGAATAATTAAGTCAGAAGAATGGCTACACTGTTAAATAAACTAAAAAAATAATTTAAATTAATTTTAAATTGTAAAAAAGGTAGAAAAAAACAAATAAAAACAGTCCTAGACGGAGCGGCGTTAAGTTTCGCCAGCGTCCCCGTTGCCAGGACTGATTAAAGGAAATGAAAATCTAAAGATAAAAATGAGAGTATATCCAGTGTATCTAAGTGGATATAAAGTATCAAGTGAAAGCAGTGCAAGGCTTATTGATGTTCAATTTGAGGAGGATCTGGCCAGAGGTGATTTATTGTAAAGTCTTATTGCAAAGGGCAGGAATGTTCTCCTGTATCAGAAATGTTCTCCTGTATCTGTCTTTGTGACAGCGGAGCTGAAGCAGTCTGTTGGAGAACGTGCTCCGCTGTCCCTGCAGTAGGTGGTGGAGAGGGTATTCCAGGTTATCCAATATGGACAATAACTTTTTCAGTGCCCTCCTCTCTACCACCTGTTCTGGATAGTTCTGTTTGCAGCCAATGATGGAGCCGGCCTTCTTCACCAGTTTAGTGAGTCTGTTGGTGTCTCCGGCTCCAATGCTGCTCCCCCAGCAGACTACGGAGAAGTAAAGAGCACTGGCCACAACAGACTGGTAGAACATCTCCAACATCTTGCTGCGCACATTGAAGGATCGAAGTTTCCTTAAGAAAAAGAGTCGACTCATCTGCTTCTTGTACAGAACGTTGATGTTGGCCTTCCAGTTCAGTCTGTTGTCGATGGAACAGTTCCCTGTGGGGCTCCAGTATCACTGACCACCGTCCCAGACAGCACACAGCCCAGTCTGACATACTGTGGTCTGCCTGTGAGGTAGTCAGTGATCCAGGAGACAGTGACCTCACCACCCGCAGCTTCTCACTCAGCAGCAATGGTTGGATGGTGTTGAATGCATTGGAGAAGTCAAAGAAAGTGATTCTCACAGAGCCACCGGTTCCATCCAGGTGCGACTGAGCTCGTTGCAGCAGGTAGATGATGGCGTCATCCACTCCCACACGAGGCTGGTAAGCAAATCGCAGTGAGGGTCCAGTGATGATTTCACCTGTGGTCGAAGGTGAGCAAAGACCAGCCTCTCCAGCACCTTCATCACATGGATGTGAGGGCAACTGGTCGGAAATCCTTGAGGTCAGAAAGTTGACTTCTTTGGAACAGGAACCAGGCACGACGTCTTCCACAGCACCGGAACTTCCTCCTGTCTCAAGGCTCAGGGCATCAACGCACTGTGATCCGGAAAGTCTGCGTGCAGCCATGTCTCCATGAAACACACAAGGCTACACGTATGTAAGTCCCTCTCAGTCTTAACCAGCATGCCAAGCTCGTCGGTCTTATTCGCCAACGACCACGTTCCCTGCTACAATCGCCGGTACCGAGGGTTTATATTTCCTCGCCTTAGCTCTCCGCTTAGCACCCGACCTGCAGCCCCCGAGCCCTTCTCCACAGCTCCTCCGGGATCACAGGCTTGGCGGTGGGCAAAAGCCGCGGTTTGCTCAACGCAATTAGCTGATCGCGGGAATAGAGAATGGTCCCGGTCATTGTGTGTGGCTCTCTGAAAAGTAACAGAAAAGCCACGAAAAAGTTGAGATAAAAGTTAGTCAATTTTCCGTATTTAAACCAAAAGTGAAAAAAAGACAATAAATTAAAACACACACGGGGAGCTGGCACGGCGCCATCTTGCCATCTTCCCATCTTCCAATAGCAGAGAGTCTGTGTGCCTTATTCGGTTTCTGAAGGCTCTCCACATTACCGGGTCAAGTGGGTCTGTTTGTCAACCCCGATGCCTGATCAAACTACCAATGCCTGCTTCGGTTCTCTCTGGCACAGTTGGACAATCCATCCTGTCCGCCTTTGCAAAAGTGCCATGTCCAAGATAGCTGCATTGTGTCTTTCCTCCGGGAGTCGGGATCAATTGTCATTCTGGTAGCCTCAGCTTGACAACCCTCTCTTGAAGAGGTTATAAATTAATTTTAATTTAGAAAGAACTGAAAGTATAGAACAAAAACACATTGTTTAACTATCTAGCTGCATACATTGTGGCAACCCGGGGGACTTGGAGACAAGACTCAGAACAAAACAAGTAGATTCAGAGACAGTGGTAGAGTAACAAAAACTGTCCTTTTATTAATAGGATAGGGTAAAAGGGGGTTGGGGTCACACGTCAACTAAAGATTCCTCCCGGTCTGAGTCTTCCTGTCGAATGCAGCTCCTCTCTAGCGGTTCAGGAGATCCTTGTCGTCTCCTGTTCAGTCTGTCTGCCTGTGTTGCTTCCCAGCTCCAAGAAGATATGCTCCCTCTAATTACCTGATGGGCTGGCGGTGTGACCACTGCCATGTGCCGATTGGCTGCAGTACCTGCACTGGTAAGTACAATCCCTCGATCACCTCCCCCAACCTGAGCTTGGGGATCTGCCCCCTGTGCTCTGTCTGCTCGGCTTTCCCTCTGTTTTACCACAACTTCCATAGCTTTACCCCTACTTGTCAACATTTTCACAATATTGTGAAATTTGGGATTATTTGTCGGAAGGCGCTTAAATACAGTTGAAAAATGCAGGTTTATAACATTGAGGTAGCTGATTTTATTTATTATTTTTAAGTATGTCCTAAACAAAAAATCTATATTAAGAAGGATCAAAAAAATCTACAAAGAACCTTATTAACATATTGTTGAAAGGCTGAACTATTCTCAAGGCTTGGGACTCATCTCATTTGAGGAATTGCTTCTCCCTTGTGTAGTTCCAATTTGTTATTTAAACCCAAGCAAAGTCTTTATTTGCACATATCTAAACAAATTAACTAGCTGATTAATTAATTAATTTGTGCCTTCATGTTGAGACCAACGATTTTTACCAGGTTTCACATGAGATACAAGGTGTTGGAGAAGAGGAGACTATCGACAACCTGGATGACGTGTTATCGATGTGATCGCTCTCACTTAGCGAGGGGAGCCAGTGAAGTGTGACTAAATAATCAGCGTCGGCATACATCACCACCACATTTTCTACCAGCAGGGCTTCTATACGCCCTCTGGGATGTTTGTAAACCAAACCGGAAACGGTGATGTTTTTTCAGCTGGAGACAGTGGCTGGTTGACTCAAGAGGTCAAGCTTAATATCATGGCAGAGTAATAGGTTTACATTTAGATCACTTGTAATCATATAAAATACTGCAAGTATTTGAATCACAGACGAGAAGTAGCATGCATCCTGGGGGTGTCAATACATTAAAGCCCTGCAAGTAAGGCAAATTCATTATGATTTAATATTTTGAGACAATATTGGGAAATGACCAGTGTGGAAGAGATGCTCAGATCTTTCACTCCAGTGATGTAGCAATACAGCAGTGTCAACTTACTATGTTAAAGTGCAGTACTGCATTTCAAATCTAACTTGTAAATATATAATTTTAGCATACCAAAAAGTACCAAAAGTAAAAGTACTAATCATACAGAATAGCCCATTTCAGAAGTATTTAATTAAATAATCTCAATGCATTTTAATTGACAAATTAATGTTTTAATGAAAGAAAGAAAACACTTACATCTGCAAAATAACAAGTAACTAATGTCAAATAAGTGTAATAGAGTTAAACGTACAATATTAGCTTCCCGAATGGATTAGAAAAATAAATTAGTATACAATGTTTAATTCCGCTACAGGTAAGTCCATAATATACAACATATTAATCATCACATTGAATATTATTTCTAAGCCAGGTCAGATGGTCGTAAGCATTTTCATGTGATGCATTGTTGTGTGTGTGTGTGTGTGTGTCAGGTTTTCATGTGGAAAGGATTTTTCTTCTTTATCACAATCGAGTCATATTTTTAGGGGCTGCATGGTGGTGTCGTGGCTCGCACTGTGGCCTTGTAGTAAGATGGGCTTGAGTTTGGTCCCGGGATGTTGTGCTACTGATGAGGTGGTGTTGAGAAGTAATTACATGCAACCAGTGATGTACGGATCCTCGCACCTTTGTGCACGTCAGAGGTACTGGCGAGATGTCGGCTCACTGTGACAAAATGTCAAAAGCTTTCTGGGCTGGCATTATGAACTTCTTATAATTGCGTGGAACAAATTTGATGTTGATCTGATTTACTTACGAAGAGAAGCAAGCCAAAGTATACAGACTTTAACTTCCTGTTACAAGTAGGTGGCGCTATGACAATGATATACAATTGGCCTGTAGATGCCTTCAGGCCTGGGGTTTCATCAAACATGATATTTGGAAAAGATCTGATCATGTGAAGTCGAGTTATATCAGTTTATTTGTTCACGGCGAAGGATAAAAAATCCTCGATGCTCCACGCCGCCGCCCTTTAACGAATTCTTCACAATGAAGCATTATTAATTGTTTAAGGCTTTTCTGACAACATTTGAAAGGGAATATATATGTGTGTGTGTGTGTCAGGATGACATATGAGAAATATGGAGCAGATTAGACAATGTACGGCCGAGTTACAACAACTTCCTGTTTCTGAATGTTTTTTTCTTCCTTTTTCGTCAGCCCACAGTTACATAGTGCAATACATGTTTTGATCTTTTCACTGCAAAGGTCTCAAGATCATACTGAGAAAATTTGAAATCAATTGGGTTTAATATCTAGGAGGAGTTTGTTAAAGTATGGTGCCATGAAATGGTCCAAAAAAGTAATAGAATACAAAATGTCCGACTTCTAGTTGGGTTTAGGGCATACCTCCAATTTGCCATTTGTCAGCTCAAGACCCCAATCAGAATGCGTCAGATTTCAAGAGTAGTTCAGTATCCCAAGCACATCTTTTTTCTGCTGAAAGACATACGATAATAAAAAAAAACATGAGAAGAACAATAGGTCCTTCGCTCCGACTACGTCGGTGCTTGGGCCCTAATAATAAACATGATAGTTTCAATAGGGCCTTTGCTGGCCCGACGTTGTTGCTGCTGGGGCCCTAATAAAATACAAAATGATATATATATGGTTTCAGAAATCTTGGTTTCATGCATATCCCAATAAATGTGTTTCTGCTTTCAGTCTCATTTTTTCATTATATCTTATTGTTGCTGTTATTTGTCACTGTTTTATCATTGTCCGTTATGTTGTAAAAACAAATATACAACTTTTCAAGACTAAAAAAAACTATTAAATCTCTTGTAATTAGCTGTTGGTTAAATAAAGAAAATGCCATTGGAGTCAGGTCAATTCCAAGTGTCTCTCCTGTTGTGAAGTGAGAGCTGTAATTTAGTGGAAAAGCGAGAGCTCGATCAGCTCGTACTTGTGATACAGAGTTGTAATTCTCTTCTCAGTGGGGATTGCATGGATGTAGACATTATTATTTAATCTTTCGCCCCGCTTGACATTCACTCAGTCCTCTACTGTTTTGAGTGTTAAGTGCGGTTTAAGAGTCAATCGTTGGGCTTCAAATGTCAAATTAGACATACATTGGTCATCAATTTGCTGAAAGGACACTGAAAGTTAAAAGGCACAACTTCAGTATTCTCACATGTTCACAATGCCAACATTATAATGTTATGCAGGTATGATGTTTACTTTGTTCATTCTATGTTAGCATATATACAATTTGCAAATAAGTCGAAAACGTGAACTGAAGTTGATGGAAATGTAGTTGGGCTCTTAAACTAAAGTATTGGTAAAGTTGACCTGATAATTGTACGAGTATTATTCATCTGAATGGGTGACATGAATACCTGGACCAAAATGCATGGCAATCAATCTACTGTAGTTCTCAAGACATTTCTTGGAAGACTGCCAATATGGTTTTATGACGGCGCATGATCCCTACTTTCATCTGGTCACCATGTCTCCACAGACTTTGGTGCCAAGCAATCAGATGTTGACATATCTCATATCTCTAAGTTAAACAATTTGACCTGCTCGTGGTGCATAAACATGCAAGGTGTGACCAAAGTTGCTACGTTTTGTCATGTGTATAAAATGTTCCAACTCACACAGGCTCCGCTCTCTACTGTAATGTATGGGTAAAATACTCTCTTCCAATCACAAGCCTGCATTTGCCCACTGAACATTTGTTGCTCGCTGTAACGACACAGGAGTGGTGAAAGGGGTGGATGTGTGTAGGTTGTGTTGCACCTAACCCCCTGTGGGTTAGATATTATAACCCTTGTTTGCTAAGCACAGGCGGAGCCCTCTACCAGATGTTGTGCAGCAATATGAGCTGCCTTTTATACGATGGAATTTGCATGTATTCAGCTAGGCATGTCCGGATTGATATGCTTATGCACATTCTCAGTTAAGCACCATAAGTTACTTGACAACATAAAGTAAAGAGGCTACGACAGTAGCAATTCAATTCAATGTGAGATAAAAGTTTTTAAAAAAAGCAAAAAACAAACAATGTTGCCACAGTATCAAAATTAACTTAACAATAGTTGGATGATAATTAATATACAGTATTACAATTACATGTATCATGCTAGTTTATCGGGCTGCACGGTGGTGTAGTGGCTAGCACTGTCGCCTCACAGCAAGAGGGCCGCGGGTTCGATTCCCAGTCGGAGCGGTCCTTCTGTGTGGAGTTTGCATGTTCTCCCCGTGGCAGCGTGGGTTCTCTCCGGGCTCTCCGGCTTCCTCCCACAGTCCAAAGACATGCTGCAGGTTAATTGATCTCTAAATTGCCCATAGGTGTGAATGTGAGAGTGAATGGTTGTATGTCCCTACATGTGCCCTCGATGGACTGGCGGCCTGTCCAGGGTGTCCCCTGCCTTCGCCCTATGTCAGCTGGGATAGGCTCCAGCGCCCCCGCGACCCTAATGAGGATAAGCGGTATTGAAAATGGATGGATGGATGGATGGATGCTAGTTTATCCATATTTGGGATCTATATTATTCCTGCTCTATTCCTGTGCCTCTACTCAACTACCTTCAACTACCAAGCCACAGTCATATCTAATGTGGGTATAATGGGAAATGTTGTTGGTGGTTCTTTTGGTTGTAGATAAAATGATAAGTGCAACCTCACGTGACTCAAGCATCGGCTTAAAAGGCATCAGCTGTGGCGGACACAAATTACACCTGCTATAAAGCTCAGTCACTCTACATGTGCAATGAAACAGAGGCCAGCAATCTGGAAGTTAGAGGAATAGAGATCAGACATAAACTTCTCATAGGACAGTTTTCTCCTTTTTTCCTCCATTTGTCTATCCATCACTGCTCAGAGAAATAGCCAGTCAGCAAAAAGTGAGTCAAGGGATTGCTTTGTGGCAGTGTAAGGTGACTAGAAAAAAGGGGGGCATCTTGTCAGCTGTCAGCTTCTTGTCCATTAATTCTGGTGATAGATAGAAGCAATGGAGCCTTTATCTCAAGTCTATTCGCCAGCACGTAATGCACAGACACAGGCTCCCACATGCCAGCAGGTGTATTTACACAGCCTCACTGAGTGGACTGATTTTACCCTGTCGTCATTTCAAAAGGATTTCTGGAGTAGGATCACTAGTCATTTCCTTCTCAAATCAGAAGAAAATGGGCGGTGGGTGGGGAGGGGTGTGCAATCAAAGCTGATTTTGATGGATGCCATTATTATTCAGAGCTCAGTCGTCGGCCCTGAGAATGCTGTCTATGTTTTACTGACAAGCTCCTCTTTCAGGCTTTCCAGGGCATTCATTTGCTTTGAAGAATGTTCTTGGAAGTCTAGACATCAACAGCTGACCAGTTGCTACCTGGCACATTACAAAACACTGACCAGAAAAATGAATAAAACAGACAACATTTTTTTCAATTCTTGCAAAGGACCTCATGTTCCTGTGGAGGAACATGACCTCATGTTCCTCCACAGGAACATGAGGTCATGACCACAGTAACTATGGTCATTGATAGTGAGTGCAAAGTTACTTAGTAACACCAACTTTTTGCAATGAAATTTAAAAATGCAACACAAAGATCTGGTTTTATAACAGTTTATTAAACGTAGGAACGTTCTAAATCAAGCTGTTTTTTTTATTCATAGCACAGATGCTGCTTAATTCTTACCAGGTGTAGAATATATATCAAGATATAGGACAGAAATATCAAAATAAAAGCAGGTATGGTCTGTCATTAAGTTGAATTACATCCAGAAACCTTTTCCCCAACACACACACACACACACACACACACACACACACACACACACACACACACACACACACACACACACACACACACACACACACGCACTGCACCTCCTTATAGCATTTATTTTGTGCTAAATGTGTATGACTAACATTACCCTTTCTTGTAAAATGTATAAAAGCAGTAGCTGTGAAAGCAATTTTCTCCACTGATGTGGTTTTGTTTTTGAGCCTAGTCTTTGAAATTGATTTCCCAACTGTCTATGTTTCTGGTTTAGTGGGTCGACTGTTTTGCCACCTCAGCAAATGTAAGACATTTATTTTTCAGAGGCATAACAACACATGAAGTCCTACAATTGGGCACATATTTTGGATTATGTTACAGCACCGCGTTAGTTAGTGAGTTCTTATTCCAAAATGTTGATAAGCCAGAGCCAAAAACATCTGTTTGGATGTTTTGTCATTCATTTTTCTCAGAACTTGGCCGGGCAATGTCCAGTAGCCCCTGAGCAGTGTATGAAATACCTGGTGTCAATCACGGGGTCCACTTCAGTATTATTATTATGCCGTATTAGTCCTACACAGACTCCATACATAACATACAAGATTTCCTGGATGCAGGCCAGGTACACACTTTGCAGCCACTTCACAAAGGCTTATATTGTTAACAATAAGGCCAATCTGCACTGCAACGACTGCACTGCAACTAAATATTCACAGAACTCTCGTCTCTCACTAACTGGACACACATGCACACACTCAAACCCGACCTTGCCTCGGTTTCTTTTCAGAACTATCCTGGTATCCAAGATGAGGAGACACAATGTCCTTCTTTATTCCAGGTTCTCACTGGATCAGATTTGTCCAAAGGGGATGTGTTTTACGGCGGAAGATCGTCTCACGCACTCACTATTCATATTTGTGAATACATGTTTTGCAACTCAAAAGATATTGTAGTGAGAGTTTTAACTGACAACAAATTGTCCAACGACTTTAGAGAACCACCTGAGACCCCCTGTATTTCACACACTGCACCTATGGCCTGCTGCCCATGAGCTCGCAAGGAGCTTAACTAGGAGTGCATAATTAGTGTGGTGGACATGGGCAGATGGATACCAACTTGATACTAGGTACTAAGTTTTAAGTATCATAACTTGTTTCATAATTTTTCAAAAGCTCAGTTAGACTAACTATCAAAATATCTATGCAAATGGTCAATGACACCTCCACATTCCCTTTTACGAGCCTTTATAAATAGTGGATATTTGCCTGACATACAGATCTGTTACATCAGTCTGACATGCAGCCAAGGCCCTAGGAAAAGAAATGCCTCAGTAGTGAGACAATATATTACACAACTGAGTTTCATGCTGCATGATGGAGGAAATATTAATCTTCACAAATAATGTAATCTTGTGATCTTTTTCAGTGGAATTGATCAATGTGTCAGGGTAAATCAAATCATTTAACGTTTGTTTTCATTTTTAAATATGGTAGAATACTTCAGTCGGATTAATCTTATGTTAATTAATTCATAAAGAGTATATCATTCTGAAAATATCACATCTAGTTTAAAGATAAAAAAAATGATCATCCTGGGTTTCTCTCTTGTTCTGGCTGGCATGCCTGAGCTGGATGGGAATAATTACCTCCTGAAAGGATATCTGATGTGTCTATTTCAATGACTTTATGACATAAACTGCACACCATAATGTAAATGTAATGACGTAAGTGTGCGCCTTTTTAAAATCGGACCAACATAAATAATTATTTCTAAATGGTGTTAAATAAATGTTTTTGTCTAAATAATAAAATAAGTAAAAACATCTGCCAACATTTTGGGCCAAGCCAACATGCTGTGTATTATTGCATTATAACACATTGAATTAAGCCATAAAGCGACAATATGAAATAAATTTTTAAGTAAATATCTATTTTGCATGTCTTTTTTCATGATGGATTGCATAAATGATAACTGTCTTCAAAATTTGCAACGCCTTTGGTGTGAATGCAGCATAATGGTTACGAACTGTTCATTTTCATTCCAAGAACAATTAGTGCACATGAAGTGATATATTTCACGACTGTTTTATTAAATAATTTTATAATATATGTTTGAAAAAACAGCCTCCTCTGTGACTGACCAGTAAATATCCATCAAAGTAACTCCAACACTGTTGTAATGAAATAGGATTTCTGGGATGTGCATATAATGATAACAAACACAAAGTACATCTGAGGCCAAAAGGAAACTCATAAAACATAAAAAGATATTACGATTTCTACCTGCAAGAAGAAGAACAGTTAAGATTACCAAAGTTATAAAGTTGCGTTCAAAGTAAGTCTCTCTCTCTCTCTCTCTCTCTCTCTAGAAATTAGTGTTCACAAGTGGCACCACAGTGTGCTGTAAAATAAACAACAGAACATGCATCTAGTATATTTCTATATATATTAGTGGTGTGGACCAGGATTGCTTATTCCTATTAGTTCCATTCATTACCCGCTGGAGGGAGGCCTAATGTATCTTCTCCCCTGCCGCCGTCATAAGCCTCAGATTGGTTCTAGGTGGTCAGTGGACTGCAGCCCCCTGCAGAGGAAACATATTGAGCTCCTCCACAACTTTACTTGGGGTCATTTCATCCAAGGAGGGGCCTTCTGATTAACTTTCTCTCAGCCTCATTGCTTTGAGTACCCAACAGCTTTTTTTTTTTTTTGGGGGGGGGGGGGGGGGACTCTACTGTCCACTGATTCTGTACATTAACATACTCTGCTTGATGAGTCGTTCAGAGAAAAGTCATGATGGATATATTTTCTAAAATTAGCATTACAACAGAAAGTCTGAAAGTTGGTACAGGTACTATGACTTGCTTGCAAAGTGCAATACATGGGTTTACATTTGGTTTGGTTTTAGCTGTGCAGAGGGGCAGGATCCCTGGCCCCTGGAAGTGATGCTTGCAGCGTTGTGGCGAACCGCTCAATGCTTGTTAATTTCAGAGAAGTGAAGAAGAATTCTGGTTGTAACGTTAGTATATCAAGCATCCAATAGCAACAGTGAACTGCAGTAAATAAGCCGTGGCCTGTAAATGTCCGCTGGGAGAAACATGCTGCTGCACAGAGAGCTGGTCGTTTGGTATTGAAAGGAACTGACTGACAGGCACACATGATGACAGATTATTTGATTTAGATATGGTGATGCTGCTACAGCTCCACCAAAGCACCAACTTAGTGCTGAAGGCATCATATCTCCACATCTCCATAAAGTGTGGTTACGATGGCAGACAGTGTTTAGGAGGTGGGGCATTTTGTAATATAAGCCCTGTCCATACTCTTTAATCAAACTTTGAGGGCCCACAATAGCAACATCGTATGGAACTTAAAAAATGCAATTTGGTTTGGATATGGAATCTACCAATTTTTGTGAATTTTGCTTAAACTTATCAAGGGACAGCAAAAAAAAAAAACAGATTAAGACACAAATTAAAATGCCGGAAATTGATAAAAAAGAAGCATCTGGACCCATAATCCAAGAGCTCATGTGCTCTTTGGGCACGTTTGGCCTCACAGATCTTTTTGTGTACACTTGAATGGATTGTGGCCAATATACAATAGAACGTTTTTCAATTAGAAACTATTTGTTTAAAGTTTTTTTTAAAGAAAAAAGTATTTTTTAAATAATGCAAACCCATAAAATAGGCTACTCAAAGATATAAGGATAATTTTGAATAGTCATTAATAGTCATTATGCAACACAGGGTTTCACAAGAAAATGCATTAACCCATTTTTTACAAGAACAACATGAATAGTGCATTGCTGTAGTTTAAACATTTTTTTATATCAGGAGGACTGTTAAAAAAAAACATTTATGTAAACAAATAGTCTGCTTCCTCTGGTCCCACTAGTATACACACATACATTAATTATGTAATTTTTATTCAGTAAAGTATTGTGGTCACATCAGGAACTCACTCAATGCATGTGCCATGTACTGTATGTGCCATGAGTTTTGCAATTCATTTCAGCTCGCTTTAAAATAATGTTTTTTTCATTTTGGCCTTAAACTTAAGTTTCTATGAGACAGGGTCGTCATAAATGAAGTATTAAACTACAACTAAACTGCACGTTACACAGGACATAAACAGCAGTCTCCTGGTCTCCACGCCGGACCTCCTATGACAGAGTTTTGAATGTATTTGTGAAATGTCAAAAGCAAATGTAATCGATGACTAAATGTGTGCCCCTTCGAAACATAATTCACTATGCAGTTTTGTTGTATTGGCTCGTAACTTTAGGGAAAAGCATTGAGAGCTTTGGAGCTTGAACTTAGAGATCGCTATCTGACAGTATAGATCTTTTTGTAACAACATAATATACATCCAGAAACACTTAAACCCCCAGGGCAGCGGGTGTAGCAGGGGTGGGTTACCTTTCTGCAGGGTATCACCATGCTCTTGACAGCAAATGGTGTCAGCTTTAATTGGAACAAGCACAATGTAATGGAGCGTGTCAGATGGCTTCCACTGCGCCTGAGAGGAGGAGGTATGGCTTCTAGGTTTCTGTGTGGTTGGAAGGTCAGAGAGGGAGGGAGAGGTGCAAAAGAAATACATTGAAAGAATGAAAATTAAAGGAATAAAACCAAAAGATTGTATTTCACTCTTATCATTGCAAATCAAAGATGACAGGAAACCTGTACATTGCTCTGCAGGGAAAGTATTATGATATATTGCATCAAATCCAACAAACAGCTGCACTGTCAGGCTATTATTCTTTTACTCTATGATTTGATATGGATCAGCTGAAATACATTTATTTTGTGTAAAGGTACTGTACTACATGAGAGGAAGGGCAAGATATAAAATCATAAAGAGAAAAGCATATAGAGAACAGACAGAATGAAAACGCAGAATTTTTTTTCAAGGAAAAGTAAAGGGGGACAGACCACCTAATAAAGAGAGTAACATTCAAAGCCAAATATTTACTTAAATGTATTGACATGTATTGAATGCAAATAGACATTAGAACACCAAACCATGCTCCAGTGTAAGACTGAATATTGTATGTTTTTTTTTTACATAATCTTAAATGAATGAATATCTTTTAAAATATTGGTAGGTTAATTGATTCATGTACAAACAGGAAAAACAAATAGTTACCAGATTGTCTCCCATTTGGAGAGTGATTAGGTGGTTTTATTGGACAACAGAAATGTCAACCAAATTGTTTTCACCATACTTTTGTTTTAAAAGATTCACAATGTTCGAAGCAAAATTGGAGAAGTCCCATCTTGTATTTGGTGGAGACAACAAAACCAAGATGCAGCTCCTAAATTTTGGAAAAATCTGTAACATCGCCTCCATGAGTTATAAAAAGGAGCAGACCTCAAATCGAGGGGGCAATTCAAACCTTCACAAAGGAAAAAGGAACTTTGGTCAGTGTGATGATGACTCACACAAGTTTTGCCGTACATGAATCCGTTTAGAAGTTATGCACCTTTTTTCCCTTGCAGTCCACTCTCACTGCCACCCCCCCATTTTTGCCAAATGGCACAAACACAGACACACACACATTCGCAACCAAACACTGTTCAGCCTCCTAGGGCGAAAACTGTGGCCGCCAAAGATGGAGGAATTTTATTTTTGACCCACCGACCAATTGAGTCAGCTATAGAGCTGCAGGTCACAGGTTACAGAGAGTTTCTCTGCAAAGAGAAACAGCTGACCGGCCGTGTTGTGCTTGTAATGCCTGTCAGCATGCAACACTGGCTAGCCCATGGCTGCCGCTCTGCACTGCTCTCATATGCCGGTTCCAGCTAACAGCATTGCTGTGCCCCTTTAGGTAAACACATGGTAGCTCTGTCAAAACTATTGTCATTGTTTGCACCATTAGCTGCGACCTTCATACTTACTGTAGACCTTCATACTTACTGTAGACCTTCATACTTACTGTAGAGTAGACCTTTATGCTACTGTAGACCTTCATGCTTACTGTATACTTCATACTTACTGTAGACTTTCATAGTTACTGTAGAGTAGACCTTTATGCTACTGTAGACCTTCATGCTTACTGTAGACCTTCATACTTACTGTAGACCTTCATGCTGTACTGTATACCTTCATGCTTACTGTAGACCTTCATACTTACTGTAGACCTTCATGCAGACATTATTTAGCTCAGAAGCTGTCTTGTAGCTGATTTCTCCCTTTATTGAAAAAACTAAAATCTGCCACATACTAGACATACTGATTGTTCTTGTTTTGAGCCTAGCAACACCATTGTGTAATTTACTGTTTATCATGCACCTTTATTATATTCTTAGTCTCTCTTAAAAACATAAAACACTGAGCAGGGTTTGTTTCCCTTCTGCTTGAACAGCAGTGAAACTTTTTGAAGGTGATTTGAAGGTCCTATACATTTAGAGATACAAAAATTCTGGCAGCCTGAGCTTTTACATACCACTTGTACTTTAAGCCAAATAAGTTATGATTCTCCTCACATGCAACATGCATAAATGATCTTAAATAAGCTTGAGCTTTTGAGCTTGACTTAAGGTTAGAAATAATAGATCAAAGCAAGAAATTGGACTGCATCAATTTGATTCATCTGTTACTTCTGATGGTAATAACTGAGGTGGTGGATGCTGAGCTGTTGCGTCAGAGGGGTACTGATGAAAATATCTGGCAAACGGAGGAACTAGCTAAAAAAATCCAGCAGATGACTAAATCATGAACACATGAGGACACAGGCGGTTTGCAAGGATTGGCGCTGGGATGATCAGATTTTAAACAAATCTCTAAATTTCTGCAACTTGTAACTATTATTCTGTCTTGACAGATGTGATTGTACACTGTGATTGAGCTGTCAGGTACACAGTTGTAAAAATGTACAGCTCCCTGTGAAGCTTTGGTGGGGCAGAGAGTTTTACAGGTCGCCACCGGGTGTCGCTCTTTAGTTTTGTCTTTGAGATTCAAAGCACCAAGACCCCTCCCAAACAGAGGATTACACATAACTGTAAATACAGCAGAGCTGTTACTTACAGTGACAATTATGTGGCATTTTTCAACCCAACTAATAATTTGCACTGTTTCTGGTACGGCAAGATCTGTCTGCACACCGTTGTGACATACTGTATTGGAAATACTGTGTGGCTACAATTACACATGCTTATGCTATGGGGGGCCACAGTAATTATTTTACCAGCTGAAATTATTTTGTACTAGAGCAAAGAAAACCCAGATACAATAATTTAAATAATCTTTCTTCTCTGAATTCATGGGGACACTGATGCAGTAATACTGTACACCAGCTAAGAGAGACAACACTTCTCTTTCACTATTTAGTTCACAAATGTATCTACTCCATTAATGCCGGTTGTTAAAGGAATAGTGTGCACAATTTAGAGAGATTAAGTGGCACAAAGGCAATAATGGAATATACTATGCAAAGCTATGTTTTCATTAGTGTATAATGACTTGAAACTAAGAATTGTTATGTTTTATTACGCTTAATCAATTCAAATCTACATAGGGAGCGGGTTGTCTTCGATGGAGTACGCCATGTTGCATCGCCATGTTTCTTCAGCAGCCAAGAAAGGACAAACACTCACGAACACTGGCTCACCATCAGATGGCATCACATCTTACACACTTTTTCTTAAAAAGATAAATGCAATGAAGATGCAGCTTTGCAACCGTTTTTACAGTATTAAGACAAACAGATAACAGATACTATAGAGTAACTACAATTTCAGCAATTCTTAAAGCAGAGGGTTGTTGTGTTTCTCCTATGCTTTCAAGTTCCCTTCCAGGAATAGTCGTTTAGCCTCTGTGCCGCCTGTTTGCTGAGCCTTTGACAGCTCGCTATGCAGCACTGCTGTGGGAGTAACTCCTGCTTTGACCTTAGCACCCTGAAGACCTTCCACTGTGGAGCACACAGACGGATAATAGGAAGATGCTGTACATACAGTAGATATACTGTATATTATGTGGCTCTTGCAGAACAATCTTACAGACGGACTGATAAATGTTTCTTCTTGCAAACAGCTTGTTGCTTGCAGGTGTGGGTGTTGAAGTGTGAGTTAGGACTAGGAAAGGGGGAGAGCAGGAAAAAAATAGAGGGGAGTGGGAGTGTTGCATCATGCTGTGATGAGCTTTGATGAGTGTCTCAGATTCGACATTCAGCTCAGATACAGGGTGAAAACTACAGAAGAGGAGGCTGCAAATCAACAAGATCTCGATCATAACAAACCTTCGCTGCTGGTGTGTGATGTGAAACATTGTTAGTCTGTTGTGAGATCGTCTCCAAAATATGCTTGGCACCTTAAGGTGCTCCCATTAACCATGCAAGCGTTACAGAGAAAGACTGAAGAGTAGGTTCTCAAATGAGTCAGTGAGTGTGTGTTTGTGCTTTCTGTGGATTTTTTCCAAGGGTTGCACAACATCCACATAGAAGCATATCCTTTTTCAGACAAACCTGAAATGCAATTGACTTAGTCAGGTAATTTTGGTGGGCTGCACGGTGGTGTAGTGGCTAGCACTGTTGCCTCACAGCAAGAGGGCTGCGGGTTCAATTCCCGGTCGGAGCGGTCCTTCTGTGTGGAGTTTGCATGTTCTCCCCGTGGCAGCGTGGGTTCTCTCCGGGCTCTCTGGCTTCCTCCCACAGTCCAAAGACATGCTGCAGGTTAATTGATCTCTAAATTGCCCATAGGTGTGAATGTGAGAGTGAATGGTTGTATGTCCCTAGATGTGCCCTCGATGGACTGGCGGCCTGTCCAGGGTGTCCCCTGCCTTTGCCCTATGTCAGCTGGGATAGGCTCCAGCGCCCCCGCGACCCTAATTAGGATAAGTGGTATTGAAAATGGATGGATGGATGGAGGTAATTTTGGTCAAAATATTTTGGGCAAACCAATTGTGGTGTTAATAGTATTGTTTAAAGAGTAACTGCACACTTTAACATGTTTTCAAGCTGCAAAATAAGTAATATGGCAGTGATTTGATGATATTTACATTTCTTACCAAATTTATAAAAATCTTAATTTCATCTTAATTTTGGAACTAATCTCTGTCATAAAAATAAACATTGCCATCTAATCACCCTCCTTGCCTCTCCCAACAGCCTGTCGGTGTTACTTTTACTTGACCTCTGACTAGCATTACAATCACAGCAGCAAAGCACAAGCCTTTTGTCTCCTTTCTGTTTACTTGAAATTAAGCTATCAGCACAAAATCTTTTGGAAACATGTTTAAATGACTGATTATCTGGAGAGTGTTGTGCTTTCATATGCTATTACAAGAGTGTGTAAATGAAGCATTACGTTTTAATTTCACTCATTTAGCGACTGGCTAATTAGATAGCTAACGTTAGCTTGCTAATTCCACCACCACTGGGGACAGTAAATGAGAGGAACAGTAGGTTGGGTCCCGGCTCGCTGCCGCTAGGAGACTAAAGCCAGGAGGAGAGCAGACAGCCGGCTGAATTGTAGTTGCTACAGCCACGTTGGTCTGTCTCTGAAGCCGGCGCCAGTTCTCCTCCCGGCACAGTAGTCTCCCAGCGGCAGGGTTTAAGTATTGTCTCATTTGTGGTTTGATAAACAGTGAATCCATCCGTGCTCCATATATGTTGCTATTTTTCAAGCTACTGTAGCTGTCATATTTGTTGATGCTGCCTTTGTCACTACTGAAGTGGGAGTGGTTTTATCTCTCCCATGCCCACACATGATTGTTTGTTAAGGTTTCAAGTATTAGTAAGGGAAGAAAGGGCTCCTTAGTGTAATCCATGCTCCATGGTATAGTAATTACAGGAGACTTAAAGTGTTGTTTCTCCTGTGTCTCCTACCATATTAGTTATGTAATTCACTATTTTTGCTGATTGACAGACAAAGACAGAGTTTTACAACTGTATTGGGTTATTTTTGAGTTGTTTGTATGCTTAATTATCTCATTGATTCTTTTGTTTTGTTTAATATTAAACAGTTTAGATCCCCAGAGAAGGCAATCCAAATAATTATTTTTAAAAAATCCAAAGAATGTTGGAGTACCTTACTCTGGAACTCATCATCCTACAGCATCTGGACTCCTCAGGAACCTATGCAAGGATCCTGTATGTCGACTTTAGCTCTGCCTTCAATAATATTATCATCCCAGGTCTGCTGCTAACAAGCTCTCCCAGCTGCATGAGCCTGAAGGCAGATCACAGATTTCCTATCTGACAGGAAGCAGCACGAGAAGCAACACCTCCCCCCCACGCCCCATTCCTCTATGGACCCTACACCTTACATTTACAATCTTCACATCCCTTTGTATGTGATACATTATACACATCCAATACTACCAAAAGAAAATGGACCAGGAATTGCAAAGTACATATTCTATGGAATTAGGATCCTATTGTCTAGTGTTTTAGGATTGCATTTATATTTGAATTGTGTTGGCGCATTACAAACACATTACAGCAGTTTCCGCTCAAGCTGTTGGAAATGAAGAGCCTTCCAAAGCCACTGTGCTGCAGGTGGGCACATTGCACACTGTTCTAATGCTGTGAGATCTTATCACTTTCGGTTTCCACTATTCTTCTCATTTTGCCTGCTTTAAAAAAATAAATGCTCTCTCTTTCTGCTTATTCGTTCCCAGTTAATAATAATAATAATAATAATAATCCATTTAATTTATATAGCGCTTTTTAAGGTACTCAAAGACACTTTACATGTTACATTATACACTGTAGATACAGCAATGGGGAGCAATGCAGAGTTAAGTGTCTTGCTCAAGGACACATCGACTAGGCCGGGGATTGAACTGCCAACGCCTTGATTGAAAGACGGACATGCTAACCACTAACTCACTCTTCCTTGCATCTTGTGTATCTCTTATTCAGTGTTGGGCCAGTTTCTTGACACATTGGATCAGTTCTGTTGCCTTACTTCTAACAACTCAAGTGAACAGAATGTGAATATAGGCTCACAACTGGCTAACTAGCCATCTAAAAAGACACAACATGTAAGTAAGACAACTTTGATATTATGGGAAGGTGTATTCCTTCACTTTTGGTAGTGGCAAATAGTCTTCCCTACCTCCACCCCCTGCACCAAACTAGAGAGATAGGCCCTGGACCGGATGAGTATTTCAAATCAACCCTCACAAATACAGTACCTCCTGGCAAGACAGCAAACACATTGGGCTTTGTAAAACTGGAAATATCAAAGCAAAGCAAAGTAAGTGTGATAATTTATCTTCATATACACTACTCAATACCAAAATAAATCGTTAGATCATCACAACACGTTACTCTTCTCTCCCCTTTATACTTCTGTCTCTAATGCTTAATGTTCCCATCGCTGCTTCTCATTCTCATTCTCACTCTCACCCCTTCACACCATCTGCCACCCCATCCCCTCTTTTTTCAGTCTGGATTGCCTATCTATTTCTCCCCTCCTATCGCGCCATCTTCAACTCTTCTCGGGTCTTCCTTTCTCTACTTTCTTCTCACAAACAGTCCTCATTAGCAGCAACAGCTTCTTTTTTCTCTCTGTATGCAGCCAATGGGCCATTAGTCTGTTGTGTGCAGGGCAATAAATCGCATCAGGCAGGAACCCAAGCGCTCTGACTTCCTCTCTATGTTGGCCAATCAGGACAATTTGCTATGGTTTTGTGAGCAGTGTGGATTCGGGAAGAGTAGGCATGATGTTCAGTCCAGTGGAGTTGTGCTATAGCCTCGGCAATGCATTAATTAAGGACCAGTGTGAAGAAGATGGTCATACTGTACACAGGGGTTAAAAGCAGCCCTGGTCCAATTTAACCCCTGACTTTACATGTATTTTATTTCAATAGAAATGTGAGTATAAGTAGTTATTTTCCGTGTACAAAATAAATCGCTACATCATCGACTCAAAAAGCTTACCAACCATTCTTCCTAAATTGCAATTCAGGTATTGACATTTCTCTGCACACAGAAAGTAAAAAAAGAGTGGAACAACAATATAATTTGTTGTCTTACTTGCAGTTAGGAAATTAAAAACTTTGTATCCTTCAGTACAATGCCACACAGACAAACTGGTGCTGGACAAAAATGATCAACCAAATCATACATATAGATTCCGTGTCTGCATGCAGGTTTTTATAGTGCATCCATTAAATCGTCCTCTTATTTTGTTTGACAACAGCTGGCTCTGCATAGCCATAAACCACCATGCAAACTAGACCCTGCCATGAGTCAGTCTACACTGTCTAAGTTACTGTGACAAACTGTAGCTTACTTTTAGCAGTGTGTGGAGTGCTTTGGGACTTATACCATAGCCATGAAACTGCAATGCTCATGAAGTTCAACACTACTGGCAAACCTGTATACTGGACACTGCTCGACTTGAATGCTCGGTCACATAAAGATTAATTTATTGCCACTAGCTGGTTTGCATGACAGTGCTGTGTGCAGTTCCTCATACAATATATTTAAATACTGAAGTAAAAACTTTTCCTTTTCCCTTTCACTATTTGGGACCGGCAGTGTGTGAAGTTATGCAACGCTAACGATCCCTGCGGGGAAACTGCTGAACAAGTAGTTCTAAGAAAGGAGTAGAGCAAAGAAGAGTTGAGCATGAGCTAAGACGAGAGGAAATGGATGTTATGAAGAAAGCGTTTTTGAAATCCGACATTCAGACATGGAATGCTACACCCACAAAATGACCAGTTATATATCAATAACTTAGTCTGTGTTACCGTGAATTATATTTCCCTCAAGATAAAAAAAAAACAGAGAAGTCAGAAAAACACCCTTTCACAAGTACAATATAATCCACGTCTCGTTTATCCAGTAGGATGCGCAGTACTTCCAAAACACATGCAAGTGTTGTTGGCTAACTACAGACCAATCTCTAACCTTCCCTTCCTCTCTAAGATCCTTGAGAAAGTAGTCGCAAATCAGTTGTGCGACTTCCTACATCAGAATAGTTTGTTTGAGGAGTTTCAGTCAGGATTTAGAAAACACCACAGCACAGAGACAGCACTGGTGAAAATTACAAATGACCTCCTAATTGCATCAGATAAAGGACTCATCTCCGTACTGGTATTATTAGACCTTAGTGCTGCGTTCGACACCATTGATCATGACATCCTATTACAGAGACTGGATCAGTCGATTGGCATTTCAGGTACCGCACTAAGTTGGTTTAAATCCTATTTATCAGATCGATCTCAATTTGTATTTGTAAACGATGAAGCCTCAATGACCACCAACGTTAATCACGGAGTTCCACAAGGTTCTGTGCTTGGACCAATTTTATTTACCTTTATATATGCTTCCTTTGGGCAATATTATCAGGAAACACTGCATAAACTTTCATTGCTATGCAGACGATACTCAATTACATCTATCGATCAAACCAGAGGAGACCAACCAGCTCGCTAAAATTCAAGAATGTCTTAAAGACATAAAAACATGGATGACCTGCAACTTCCTGATGTTAAACTCAGACAAAACTGAAGTTATTTTACTGGGCCCTGAACACCTCAGAGATCAATTATCTGGTGATGTGGTTTCTGTAGATGGCATTTCCCTGGCATCCAACACCACTGTAAAGAATCTAGGCGTTATCTTTGACCGAGACTTGTCCTTTAACTCCCACGTTAAGCAAATCTCAAGGATTGCATTTTTTCATCTACGTAACATTTCAAAAATCAGGCACATCTTGTCTCAAAAAGATGCAGAAAAGCTGGTTCACGCGTTTGTTACTTCCAGACTAGATTACTGCAACTCCTTATTATCAGGCTGCTCTAATAAGTCTCTTAAATCCCTCCAGTTGATCCAGAATGCTGCAGCTCGTGTACTCACAAAAACTAAGAAAAGAGATCACATGACTCCTGTATTAGCTGCTCTGCACTGGCTCCCTGTAAAATCAAGAATCACATTTAAAATTCTTCTCCTCACCTACAAAGCCTTGATTGGTGATGCACCATCATATCTTAAGGAGCTTGTAGTACCATATTGCCCCACTAGAGAGCTGCGCTCACTAAATGCGGGGCTACTTGTGGTTCCTAGAGTCCTAAAAAGTAGGATGGGAGCAAGAGCCTTCAGTTATCAAGCTCCTCTTTTATGGAACCAGCTTCCACTTTCAGTCCGGGAGGCAGACACAGTCACCTCATTCAAGAATAGACTTAAGACTTTCCTGTTTGATAGTGCTTATAGTTAGGGCTGAATCAGGTTTGCCCTGGTCGAGCCCCTTGATATGCTGCTATAGGCTTATAGGCTGCTGGGGGATGTTTTAGGATACACTTAGCACCTATCTCCTCTTCTCTCTCTCCTTATGGATGAATTTACATCTCTCCATTGCACCTTATTAACTCCCCGGAGTCGTTGTGACTTCACATCTTAAAGGGTCCATTGGACCTGGAGGTCTCTGATGCCTGGTGAGCCGGCCTCCCGCATTGGCCCTGCTGATGTGCCCCGCCCCCCCTCCTCTCTACCTCCTTCTGTTTCATGGATTGGAGTTCCATTCATACATTGTCATATTCATGTAATGTGTTTATGTAACTTTGTAAATGCTGTTCATTCTGTACACATGACATCTATTGCTTCTGTCCATCCGGGGAGAGGTATCCTCCTCTGTTGCTCTCCTGAAGATTTCTTCCCTTTTTTCCCTGTCAAAGGTTATTTTTGGGGAGTTTTTCCTGATTCGATGTGAGGTCCTGGGACAGGGATGTCGTATGTGTACAGATTGTAAAGCCCTCTGAGGCAAATTTGTAATTTGTGATATTGGGCTATACAAAATAAACTGAATTGAATTGAATTGAATAGTAAGGTTTTATCAAATTTGCATGGAGGCTTGCGAGAAAAACAAAGTGTTCTTCAAGAACACGGGTGAGTAATTTATATACATTACCCACACTACTCCGCTCCTCCGCGACCTTCACTGGTTACCGGTGGCCGCCCGCATCCGCTTCAAAACATTGGTACTTGCGTACCGTGCTGCGAACGGATCGGGTCCGGTCTACATCCAGGACATGGTCAAACCGTACACCCCAGCCCGTTCACTTCGCTCGGCTTCTGCCAGTCTGCTTGTGGCTCCTTCACTTCGAGCTGGACACTCGGCAAGGTCACGGCTGTTTGCTGTGCTGGCTCCTCATTGGTGGAACAAGCTTCCCATTGACATCAGGACAGCGGAAAGTCTCTACATCTTCCGGCGCAAACTAAAAACACATCTTTTTCGACTATACCTTGAATAGGTAGCACTTAAATGCCATAGTAGCACTTAAATGTCCCTTACCGATAGCACTTTAGTAGCACTTAAATGGCACTTACGGATAGTACTTTGTAGTTTAACTTTATTGAAGAAATTGTACTTGCTTGATTCTTGTTGTTCTGAGTTTGGACTCACGGTTTAATGCACTTATTGTAAGTCGCTTTGGATAAAAGCGTCAGCTAAATGACATGTAATGTAATGTAATATACATGGTCATTTTGTGGGTGAAGTACACCTTCAAGTATATTTTATATTAATTCAAATAGAAATCGGCAAAATTCGGTAAGAGTGTTTACACGAATGGCAAAAAAGCATATATTGCCAGCATGCAGAACTTGCCTGCTTGTATTCACGTTAATGTCCAATGTCAGAGTAACTAACTAACAATATTGAATATATATTGTTTTATTTTGACACTTAACAGCTACACGAGTTACAATGTTATCAAAATGCATTGCCTATAATGCCCACTAAATATAAAGAAATATATTGATTCATGTATTGAAAATTCTGATGGATACAGTGCTCCCTTTAACCTTTTCCGGTTCGGACAATTAGCACATTATCATATTATCATAATAAAAGGTACAAAATCCTATTTGAATGTTGCAGAGACACTGGCGCAGCAATGGCTTAATTTCCATTCAGACTCAGTAACTGCAATGTTTTATGATATCTTAATTATGACTGCAGTGTTACAGATAATGTACATTTATTAATGGCCAATGATTAAATGTACAGTATGTATACAATATACATAGATATGTACATACACTGCATCTGCTTATGTATGCTGGGAAATAAATGTGAGGTTTGTTTTTGGGTTGGTGCATGGATTAGATTAGATTAGATTTTACTTTATTCATCCACAGGGGGAAATTTGTTGAAGCAGCAGCAAAACATTTTTTTTTCTCCAATGCTGCTCCCCCAGCAGACTACGGAGAAGTAAAGAGCACTGGCCACAACAGACTGCTAGAACATCTCCAACATCTTGCTGCACACATCGAAGGATCGAAGCTTCCTCAAGAAAAAGAGTCGACTCATCTCCTTCTTGTACAGAACGTTGATGTTGGCCTTCCAGTTCAGTCTGTTGTCGATGGAGACACCCAGGACATTGTACTCCTCCACCATGCAAGTGAGAGGTAGATATGAAGCAGTAGTCACACTTTAGCAATAAAATACACTCACCGCTGCTGAAAAATATAAATTATAAAAAGGATGCAGCACACATTTAGAAGACTGGTCTGTTTCCATTGTAGATTAATAGCAGTATATTGTACCGTTTCTCAATGGCATTATATCAAACTGAGATAATGAAAACTTGTAGCAGCTCAGAATCTAAATGGTGACTAATATCCCAATAAACTAGCATTTTACAGCCTTAATTTGATTTATATCCTGTTGAAATAGGATGTCAGAGAATGGCATAACCTTGGAAGAATAAAGCACTTGAAAATGGTTATTAAAAGGACAGTTGTATTTAAAGACCAGGACAGAGGGGGCAGTATGATTCAAAATACTGTGGTTTTTACTATTTCATTCTTTTTTAGATTTAAAAATGTCAGTTTTGTTATGAGATTATGTATATCATGTACAATTTACATGAAATATACCATAATGTTTAGCAATGTCCTACACAACTCGCCACAGCAGCTTTATAATGTGTGCACACATGTTTTTCGAATTTCCAACAACACACACACACACATACGTTGCTACATCTAATATTTCAGTTTCAATGTTAAAGGTGGGAGGAAGCCGGGAATGAGATCTAAAGTACGAGAGATTTGAGGTGCACCCTATGCCTTGTAAAAGGTTATTTGCGTCCCAGTAGCTCATTGTTAAAAAAAATCCAAGCTTTTGTGTAAAGCCATCATACTGTTTACAAGCAGGTGTATGTACAAAGAACAGAGAGGGGAGAACGGAAATGTCAGAGAAAATGTCAAATGCCTGCTGGCTCTGTCCGCTGTATTTCTCCAGCTGAAATGGTCTCTCCAGGGAAGAGGGTCCTGGGCAAGATGACTGTGGTGGTCCAAGGTCAGCATTTGTTGGGGACTTTTAACAAAACCAGCTGTAATGTGGCATGAATGGATTAACTGAGAAACAAATGGATGGGTAAATAACAGGGTTATAGGAGGTATTCATAAGTTATTGATTGACAAATGGACATAGCAATACTGTACGGTTCAAAACAGTGAGTGAATTGATATACTGAATGAATGGGCACATGATTGATGGATAGATAGACACAAGAGCAGATGTAAGGGTGGTGGATAGAACAGGGAAATAATTAATCAGTGGATCGAATGGCTGACAGACGGATACAGTAAAGAAAAATCTTTTTTTAATGTACTTGAGGCATAGTATAAGACACCAAGGGTTTAGTGGATGAACAGTTGCATTGATGGATTAATTAAGAGTGTCCTGAAAGAGAAAACAGATAACTTGTTCCGCCATTTTAACCTGGAGGAAGATTCACGGAATCTCTTTATTCTTCAGAAAAAGAGAGGAAAAACTTCTACGCCCGGTCTCTTTCTATTCAAGTCAACATTTGTTGTAGAAGGGAGAAGTTCCGAGAGGAGAAGAATAATTAATCCACGCTGTCATACAGAGGATTTGTTGCCGCGTAGCTCCCCGAACCAGTAAAGCTCCAGTCCCCAAATAGAGAAATAAATTTGAAGAAACACATTAACTGCTTTGAAGCGATCTCAAGTAAGAGGCTTTTGTCCGAGCAGAGATTGGTCATAGTGTGTTTGTAACCTTGTTTTGTTTTGTTTAAGTTAACAGTACTGTTACCGCACTATTGTGTATTGGGCTGAGTAACAACTGTTTTTTCAATCTGCTGTGCTTGGTTGTGTTTAAATCTGCCACCGCAAGAGCATTTTCTGTGATTATTTTGTGCATGTGTGTTGTCATGATAGCTGATGGCCTGTGCTTGACTTCAACTTTCACTGTTCACTCTAATTGTGGAATTTTGAGTGAAAACCGATTTTGAGACTATCTACATTCTGGGTATTGGTCCCTGATTCCAGGGTGGTGCCTCGTTATTGTTATTGTTAATGATGTTGTTATCAATTATTTAGTGCTAGTAACTAAACTCTGACCTGTCAGATCCCAGCAGATATGAACAGAAGTCAAGGGATAAATGGATTTAAAAGTTCATGGAAAGTTACATGAATCAAAACAATTATAAAGCCTTAAACTATCGAAGGGGAATGCAATAGTTTGAGGGCAGTTTGCGGTTTAAAAAGGCACATAGTACTTTGTGTCAACTACATTATGAAATAAAGTTCTGGACAGATTATGGAAAGATGGAGATCAACGAGTGAATACAGCTGTGTGTTAGACAATGGAAATTATTTTCCTACATGCACACACTATCACAAATCAAATACCTCTACATAAACCCCTCTTATTGCCGACTCCCATTCTACTTCGACATCCGGCTCCAGTGAGATATGGCCCGTCTTCACTCTTTTGATTTGCTTGTTTGTGGAAGGCTTATTTATGGCTTAATCAATTATCCATTAAAGCCTCTTTCACATTAAGACTATTGATGGTAGTTGCCAGCAATACTGTTGTGCCTAATATGCATTAGTGTGCCTATCATCCCCCACTTCCCCCTTTATCGTTAATAGGGTTGAGGCACTGTTCCAGCTATTATTATGTGTCATGCATCTGTGCATTTTTCTCCCCTTCCTTTTGCGTAATGGCTTGACTGAAGTGCAGTACTACACTAAATTTGTTGCATCAGAGACTGTCATTACTTTAATTTTACACACAGGCCACTGGTCTAGAGCATGAATATTCGAAGATTTAGCAGTTTGCCGCATATTTGGAAAAGTTTATGAATTGTCTTATCTTATTTTTAAAATGAGGCAAACCTGTTGCATTGCAAGGCAAGGTAAGGTTTCATTCTACAAGGTGTCTGATCTATCTATATTATGTCTGTTGCTCTCGTATATTCTAGAAATATAAGGGCTTTTTAAAAATGAAAATAAATGTAACTGGATGGCTGGCCAGCGACAGCCCAAACTTGCTTCATATTTCTTCAATGAAGACAAGTCATTCATGAGAGCAACAACCAGACCCAACCAATGGGTAGTCTGGCATTCTTTTCCCCTGTCAGACTTGAACTCAATTGAAATTTGAAATACAAAGATTAACATTAACATCAGCCATTTATGTCAAGGCCACTCTCACAAAGCCCTGCTGATTTCCATTCTAACCATCTAATCAGGCAATTAATTACTTCTGGAAAGCCAGGTGAACGCAATCAGCTACCTGGTAGGATAGAAACCAAGAAGCACTCTCAGTCGTAAAGGGCCTAGGTTGACAACCACTGTTGTATGACACGCTGTCTGCTTGTATTCATAAAACATGCCAATTGTAATACGCTCGGTATTGTTCTGTATGCTTTGTAATGTCCCATATGCTCTCATTACAATGATGCTTATGTAAATTTGTGTTTAAAAAAAAATTCACAGCACTAAGTAGACCAAGATTTATTTTCAGATTATGGAATATATCTAATAAACACCGGCACACTGGGTAATTTCGTACAAAGGAAGCATTTCATTGAGTAAGACTATTGAAAAAGGATGTACACAAGTCTGAATTTATGCTTCTGTATGTGCACAGCAGCAGTCAACAACAGGCATATTTCAGCACGAAGATGTCACCGGTGTTTAGGCTCTTACGGGGATGGACTAAAACATGCCCATTGTTGACTGCTGCCGTGCATATAAAGAAGCATTGAATCACGCTTTTGCTAGTGCAGATATAGTCTCTAATATCCATGAGTCTGCACCTTTTTCATATTCATTAGGTTCAGTCTTTTGTGGAACATGTAAATGAGAGAATATCTCACTTCTGGCTCACACAGCAGGGCTGTTGCTCTGTCAGTTTGCGTTTGACTATCTGAGTTGAGGAGCTGTTTGGGTTCAGTTAAAATATTTTCAGTGGTTAAACACACAGTTTTATGATTACTCCAGGAACAAATGTATTAACAGAGCTAAACTGCATTTAATTGTTCTCTGCATACAGTTTATATAGTTAAACAGAAGGAAATCATTTGAAAACTGGCAAATTAAAATCCATAACATTTCGCACAAACAGTCATGGAGGAGAAATGCGAAGGACTTTAACTTGTTACAGTACATTAAGCATAATTCACAACTGTCAGTTTTATAGTGACTTACTTTAGTAGAGGGTAACTTTCATCAGACGTTAATCATAAATACACATGAAGCAGATAGTAAAAGTCTTAAACACATTATACATTACAGTCTTAACAGGTCTATGAATAGGTCAAAACAGACCCATGGCAAACCTATAAACAGTCAGAACGGGTCTGAAATAGACCTGTCTAACTTGTGCTATTTAGTACAATATGTATTAAAGTAGCTAATCAGTTGTATTAATGTCTGTATGTAGTCAAACACTGACTGTCAAATTAAATAAATAAAGCTCAATTGTATCATATCTTAACAGTTTATTGTCAGATTTCAAATGAATTCAAAATAAAACACTATTTGTAAATACATGTTGTTCTCTCATTTCAAGTAAAATAAGGAAACGATTTACATAATGGAAAGCTTTTGAAAAAACACGACTCTTAAAAGGAAGTACCTCTTTTTAAACACATTTAGCTGAATAGCTCTAAATTCAATTAATTCAGGTGTGAAGTCATGCCAATTAAAAAAAGATATCCAAAATGATTCTCATCCTCTAAAAAGCGAAAATTGTGTGCAAGGACTATATCTGTGGTTATGGAAACCACTTGTTTCAGCGCTATTCTGTTAACATAATTTTTTGGCAGCAAATTAATGTCTTAGGATTCTGATCAGATTGGACTCTTAGGTTTAATATTCTATGCCTTCTTTTTGTATTTCTTACATTTGCTCTAGGTTTTAAGTCGCTTTGGATAAAAGCGTCAGCTAAATGACATGTAATGTAATGTAATGCTCTAAAGATTTTTGCTTTGTCTCTGAAGACTTCTGACTCACATACTTCTCCGACTGTTTGGTCTCTCTCCCATTTCTCCCGTGTGTGGGAATATCGCACTCAAGTTGAGGGGGACACTTATCGGAATACACATATTTATTGGCCGAGTAGCATCACGTGAGTTTGTTTACAACACATGTAATTGGTTGGTTTAATTCCTGCACTGCTGAACAGGGGCCGCAAAGGCTTGAACGGTTGAAATAGAATAGATTTAAATAACATTTTAATAATTCTCAATCATCTATTGTTTTAGGTCCGGAGACAACAGTGTCTGGGTCCAGACTCGGACCGCGGACCGCCTATTAGTAGACACTTCAAGTCACCAAGATTAAGAAAGACGAAGGATCAATGATTAACAGAGCTGTGTCAAGGTGTTAGAAAACACAGTTTAACTCAAACAAAGCACAACAGCAGCAACAGACAGCTCAAGGGCCAAAAGGGGGAGGAAGACTGGTTCTGGGTGTAGGTATACAGCTCCACTGGTTGTTGACATGAGATTTAGGTGTGGGTGATTAGGCATTGAGAGACGGGGGAAGCAGATCTGAACATCACAGAGAGGAAGCTTTCTTCCGGCCAGAGGCAAAACCCTGTCCCATAAGAACAAACGTAGTGTTTTAATTTACTCAACTGTAGAATCTTTACACTCCAGCACAAATTTATTTAGTAGGTTGCAATCTGTAACACACCACTAGATGCCACTAAATCTTACACACAGGGCCATTAAAGAACGATGAGCACCAAGAAAGTATCTGCTGTTCTTAAGATACCAATGCAGGGCTATAAAGATGTGATGAAATACACAACTCAGGCAAGGAAAATTGTCCATACATTTGTTCACTGCCCATACGCATTCCTCTAAACCCGCCTCTAAAAACACACTCTACACAAACATTCAAGCATCACCACTCCACACAATATAATATACTAGCATATTCCATCTATCATCTGAGGTGAGACAGAGAGGCTGCTGTCTCCTCCCCAGTTCCAGTGATTTCACCAGTTATTACGATCCAACGGCAAGTCTGGGGGGACAGGGTGAGATAGGGTGAGAGGGTTTTAAAAGCAGGTGTGGTTGATGGATGGATGGGTTGCTACTACAGGGAGGGGCCCAGATCCCCACATCTTCAGCATTTTTCATGGATGATAAGGCTCAGGTGATAAATAAAAGAAAGGTTGGCCATGCCTCTGCCCATTAAATATTGCTGATGTGGTGCTGGATGATGGAGGCTGGTGAATGACCTGTGTAACCTTACATATCAGCTGGTGGGGGATGACACGATTGGAAACATGAACTGTTTCTTATTCAGGTGCAGCAGGATGCCAGTGAGTCCCTAACTATGTCAATCAAATATTGAAGGCAGGCGCACATAACCGGTGAAATCAGCTCTTGAAGTGTCGAATTGATACACATGATACATGGAGGCGTGTATCATGGCTTTGGAAAAACATGTCAACACAAAAGCCGATACTGAATATAGAGGTATCAAAGGCGTACTGTACAGAACTTAAATTGTTGTTTCCAAGTCTACAGACCAGGCAGTGGACATGCATTGTTATATTTCAAATAACTGTTATTGGAAGGTTTTGTGTCCTTGTATATCTGCAAGTGTGCTTGCAGCTTACATGCGTTAAACAATGGGGGTGAATGCTACCAAGGCCCTCACACAACAGGAACAAATTACTCCTATTATCCTCACTGTGACTGCTCCACAAGTGTGTGTGTATCACCGCTGGATGCCTTTCGCCAAGAAATCCTCCTCATGTTGGAGACAAAGAACCCACCAAGCCACAGCAAGGTACAGCAATCACATTGAATGATACAGGAGCTTATCTTCACCTTGTTTCAGAGCCAGGCACCAGAATAACACTGCCATTTCCTTTATTTGGTTCATTTCTCATGCCTTTAACTCCCATAGGAACCACATAATTACATGCACATTGAAAAGCCATTATGCCAAAGAGGCTTGATTGTACTGGAGCCCTTTCTCCTGTACCTCCCTTTACTTTGAGCTTGGTTTCATATAATTGTTGCTAATGATGATGTAAGGGGAAAACAGAGGAGACACAGCAAGTTAGTTGCTTGTGTGTATGTGTGTGTGGTCTCAAATATTCATTCTCAGAACCTGGTCACACACACTCGTAGCTACGGAGGTAAAACCGCTTTGGCATAAAGCAGATAATGTTAAAAATGCAGTTTCAATAACAAATGTGGTACTTTAAAAACATGAATAAGTTTGTATAATAGTGTACATTTCATGGACAGTATTAAAGACTAATTATATATAATGGTTTTCTGATGGTACATTGATAGAGTTGTTGAGTTATTTATCTAACATCTCTATGACCCTGAAAGTTAAGTTATGAATTGTGTGTGTATACACCAATGACTTTAGTTAGTCTTTCGTCAAGTACCATGTTTGAATTCCTTTAAAAAATATATTATTTATAAGCCTTTATAAATCACCACTTAGAGACCTAATTATATATATTATATTTTCCTTATAAACATTTCATGAACAAATTGTATCAGTCAGAAACTATTTCAATACGATAGTTATACACATTTAATCAAAATCCAGTAATCAATAACACTTTTTAATATTGTGTATCTATTCTCAACACACTGGACTACATTGATTTGCCACCACACACGTTTCAGCCAGACAACCTCAACAAACTATTCTCACTAGATAAATTCAAATAATTCCACCTGTATGAAGATGACAGTTTACTATACACTTAAAAACTATTTAATTATTCTATTATTCTAACCAATCAAAACACAAAATTCAGCCTTTAACAGGCGTAACACATTTTATGGAGGTCCTCACAAGAGTTAATTCCATGGATTGTGTAAGTGTCACCTGACGTTTCAGTCAACTATGTCTTGGTCACAGGTTGTAATTTAGAATTTTTATTTATTCACTTTGAGAAAGTGGATAGTTTGCAATATGAGGGGGGAAGACACTTGGAAAGAGAATGCGAGAGTAGACCTATGGACGCATGAGTGGTGTATTGCAGATTAGACATACGTATAGAGCAACTTTATATTAACAACTTTTTCTTTTCAGACGTTACATTTATAACAGATGTTTCAATTTCAACAGATTTATTAATACAAAAATATTAACAAGTAGTAGTTGATAACTTGTATGTGTCACCTTTATCAAATGTTAGTTGGATTTAGCTTAATTAGAAGTACTTGAAATATTTGGGTTTTAATAATAATAGTCATCATTTTAATCTTGGCCTACCATGGTACATGCAATACCTCAATTAATAGTGTGGAATTTAAAGCGTGTGTCATAATTTATGGCCCAGGAAACATCTCCATGCTTTACAGTCATCTGTGCAAATATAGAGAGTCTGCGTACAGACGGAGGGAGATTTGCTCCAACTCTATTTAAACAACTGACAACAGAAAGTTGAGCAGCAATGAAGAAGCAGAGGAACAAGGAGAGTGAGATAGAATGAAAGACAGACTGTCAGGCACAGTTAAATGCAGTTTGTGGCCACTGAGAACTACTCAGTAAGGTCAGATGCAATCTTTTAATTCCTCTCCCTTCAGTGCCCCACAGGTGGACCTCCACACACAAACACACATACATTCATGCACAAGAAGGACTAGAAAGGCTACAGGTACATGCAACAGTTCCCCCTTCTACAGGCCACAGTGGAGCCAAACACCATAGACACACATAAGGCACGTTGGTTTTTCCGACACAAAACACACATACTGGTCACTACGAACTCCTATCTCAGAAAAGGTTGTTGAAATTCCATGTAAAATTACTCCTCTCATTTTTATTATTATCTCCACCAAGGCATAATGAGATCAGTCGTACAAAAGTCAATAGACTTTGTTGTGTCCAATCACTCACATTATTGAGTCATATGATTTGATCTGTATTTGATTGATTGGACTTGTATTCAATGTTAGTTGGGGATAATGGAGGGCTTACTTTGAAATCATCAGCATCAATGACATGGCAATTAGTTGATGTTTGACTGCACTCTTTGTGAGTTGTGATAGCCTATCTATCATTTTAGCTTTGGTTATTTGATGCTGATATTAAGTTGTTTGCTTATGTTTCCTGTTTCACATGTAACGGTGAGGTATTATTTACACAAGTTTGTGGTTGATGATTTAGCCTATTTGTCTATTGAATTGGGTGGGTTTTAAGTTTGTGATGAGGCTGGAAACTTTCAAACCAATTTGGCAATACTCGCTACGCCTGTGTGCATCTCATCATCTTAGCCAATTATGAGCAGGTCTGAACAGGCAGCAATGGGTGAATTTATTGGGGCTTGGCCAGCTGGTTGGCCCTGGAGTGTCAGGCCAGTGTTAAAAGTAAAACATGTAATGGGTAAATCAAACCAGAAATGAGAAAAGGCATATACAGTCACTAAGAACTGTAGACGCTAGCCCCTAACCTTGACTGATGGTATAATCACTGCTTATCATCACTAATTGGTCACGAATGATAGTGTACATCAATACAATGTTCATTCAGTGTGTGGAGTCGAGAAGGAGCAGGAGGAGAAGCGGTTTTATGTCATGAAAACTAAAAGATACGTTACTGGTATTAACAGTAAACAGAAAAATACCATTGTGGTCGTTTGTCAAAGTGTGGAGATTGGCCCGGGCTGACGTTAGATTTCCAGTCCGGCCCAAAAGCAGTGGTCATTACAGACACGCCTGGTAGAGATCTGCACTCTACTGAGTGCAGCTTCATGGTTTATTCATGTTTTTAAATGTCCAGGTCCACTGATTGGTATAAAAGTTGATGCTTGTGCTCTACTTCTTTCTTTACTTTCCTCTGTCTTGCTTCGTATCAGGCAACACCCCAGTCAAAGACATCCGCTTATTTATATATTTATGTGTTGCCATGGAAACTGTGTGGGTTTTCTCTATCAAACAAGATAACATGAGCAAAAATAAGAATGTGAAAGAGAGAGGTGTTTGTGTCAGAGAGAAAGCTGTGTGTGAGAGGGGGGAGGGAGCGAAAGTCAAGCAGGAGGAAGAAATCAACCGTCTGTGGCTGTGCGACTCTGAAAGACCTTTCAAATTGTTCGTTAAATGTTTTCAAGAAAAATAAATTGGGTCTGTATGTGGTGATTTATAAAGACTTAGAAACAACAGATTTTTAAAAGCAATTAAAACATGGTTCTTGATGAAAGACTAACTAAAGTGATTGGTGTATAAACACTATTCATAACTTAACTTTCAGGGTCATAGAGACATTCGATAAATCAACTATATCAATGTACCCTCAGAATATCATTAGATTTAATTAGTCGTTATTACTGTCAATTTAATTGACAGTAATAAAGCCACACTGCTGACTTTTAGTATACTGGATCAGTTAAAGAAAGAACCGTTATACGGGCAAATAAATACAATTAAATATACTGGGAAATGTCGGTTCATTCTTGTCAGCCCCATTACATAGACAAATGTAGCGATACACATGCATTTTATGCTAGTGCTTTATATATTACAGTTTTCAAATATACTTAAGTAAGAAGGAGATCAAGATTGTCCTACCCCCAAAACAACTCCATAGGTTGTCTGTACAAGCAGCGTATTAAACCCATATTGGGAAATTCTTGTGAGGCGGCGGCTCTAGTGGCCATTGTAATTATGCGAAAAGTATAAAGAGAAGAAATGTTGATGTAGGTCAATGTTCGTGTCTCAAGTGAAAGGAAAAATCCACAATTACTTATTTGTGTGCTTGCTCATACTAGAAGCCAACGTTGTTTGGTTCAGTGTTAGGCAGTAGTGTGTTATCAGTGATGCATCACAGTAATATTATTTCCTTCCCCAGTTAAGAGTTGTGAAAGGGATTCCAAATTCCAAAACAGTAATTCAATTACAGTTATTAATCCACGTTATGCTGTGCTATCAGTTGAGCTCATGATAGTAAGACATAAACTCGTGGCACTACAGAAGGCATTTGGGTGAACTTTCAGTTATTCTGTTGCAGATTACAGTCGTTTTTAGGTAAATTTAATGATGGTAAAAAAAAAGTGAATGGCCGTATGTCATGGCTCTGCACTTTAACGCATCACTTCTCAGAAGCTGCGGATTTCTCAACCTGTGTCATCCTACCTTCAGATTCCGCAGGGACTTCATGAACTACGGTTGAAGCTTTTTTATACGGTATAAAGCAGATGTTGACAGCAGCTACTGTAAGAATCAACCACATTCATTCATAAATCAATGCAGACTGATTTAATGGCTTTTCTTCTTTTCTGTAGCAAAAGTAATTTTGTAATACAATGAGTAACATAACTAATTACTTTTGATACCAAGTAATAAAGTAAAGTAATTGTAATGACTATTTATCTGCAGAGAGCTGCAATACTTTACAGCCAAACCCTCATTTACACCTTAAATCTTAGCAAACTCCATTGGTCAATGGTCATTATTTCTCTTGAGGGGTTTGTGAGGGGACACTTTATCTCAGTATGTTGTACTCACGGTAAACATAAGGTGGACAGAGCAGCTGTTATTTCATTACAGAGGGGAAAACAGCGTTTGTCCCTCTGGCCACATGATGCCACCACACAAGTCTACAGTGCAGCGGGAGTGGAGCCTCAACAGGGTATTCGGGCACACTCTACAATAGCTTTATCCTCAACCACAACGTTAGCTCTTACGAGGGCAAAGCCTATACAATATAGAATGTTACGTTTTGTAACTCCATGTTCTATGAGTATAGGTGTATATTTCTAAGCTGTGGGCCCCTCTGGCTCCACCTACACCAGCTGAATAACTACTGGATTACATTTAGAGCAGAACTATGGTTGCAATTGTGGTAAGTGGTAAGAGGGCCTGAGTGCATGCACACAGAGATGAACCCATTTTATACACCATACTAGAAGCCAACGTTGTTTGTTTCAGTGTGAAAAGCAAAGCCGGTGTATCTTCTTTACAACAATATTACCGAATGATTGTGTTAAAGGGCCTCATGTGGTCATATTAGTTGTAGGACTTCATAGCCTGTTTCACAACTACCTTCTAAAACATTGGTAAACATGGTGAATGAACACTGTTGGGATCAGGCAAGAGCGTGTTTGGTTATTAGCAAGTATGACAACTAAATCATTGGTATCAATACAAGTATTAATAGTAATAGGATTATTAACATATATTAACAATAATGGAGCACCACCCTGGGATCAGGGACCAATAACCCATCTGTAGATAAAGTCTCATAACTAAAGTATGTAACCTTCTCTAGGACTTGTATCTGTATACCTGTATATCTGACTGACAGCTAAAGGTGCATTAGTTTCATGTGAAGTATCATCATTTTAAATGAACAAACTAAACTATTTTTACATCTAAACAGAAAAATACTACCTTACAGAATCGACTCGCTGTCATGCATTCATGCCCATAGATTTGGAAGGGCCCAAACACAGCGCACACAGGACCTAGATTAGACCCGTGAGAATATTCAGGACATGATTGCTGCCAGATTCATAATCCAAAAGTGTTAACGTACTAAATACTTGAATGCATACTCTTGGGTCTTGATGAGCTTAAGCAAAGAGCAATAATATATAAACGTTTATATTAACAGTCCCCTTGTGGTTTGAGCGGCCTGAAGGAAAGTTTCATTTCAGCCTGTATGATTTCCCTCATGGTAACCCAGCTTCTAACTCAGTGACAGCAGTCAATACCTAGTAGGTGCCCAGTCACACCACATCGTTCTGGTGGCTAATGAATTGCAAAGGAATAAGTGCTTTGCTCATGCTCACTCTAACATTAGTTGATGATTAGTTTTACCTTGGAAAAACATAAAACCTACAACATTCGCTTACCACTGGGCTGTAATCAGTGCCTGCCAAATATTTTATGGATAAGAATTATCAACAGCTATATGTTTTGAGTTCATTTCAACATTGGTGGGGACACACGTTAAAGCCAAACAGATCAGGCATAAATCTCATCTCTGTAAGCTAACTCAAATCTCAATATTTTATGAGGAGGGCTATCTGTTGCTGACGGTCATGATCGGCTGGGGAGCACAGTGCAGTTGATGGAATTATGGTCACCGGTTATCCAAATCCAAGTTTAACTTGAAATGAATTAAAGAAGGCACAACCGGGTATTTTCAATAACATTTTCAAATACTATATACATATATCTCACCGAGTATGTTTTTTTCATATACAATAGTGTGTGCGTGTGTTACGTGTCATATTGTGTGTTTTCCTCTCCCTCCATGTTTTCCTTTCAGGTGCCCATCAGTGGCCACCTGTACAGGCCAATCCGGCTGCACCTGGGTTCCAGAAGGCCAGCTAGACAATCAGCTGAGTGGGCCGTTATAAAAGGGAGAAGGCCTGAAGAGTTCGGGGGGGTCTTTTGTTTCAATGTACCATGGTGGGAGGTTGAGGACAGTAGGTAAGTTTGGGGTACCCTGTACATTTGTGCACTCACGTAGGTACTTTGTGTCTAAAACATTAGACTATTGGTTGGTGCTGCCTCTGTATTGTTTTGATGGACTTTTATTAGAAAAGCAGGTGAAGCCATTTTGTTTGTTTCTTTCTTAGAGGTAGTTAGCTAGGCCTAGTTTTGTTATCTTGATTTCTTTTGTTTGGCACAACCACAACTGTCCCAACCTCTCCCACTTAGTAGAACTTGTGGGTTGTTTGTTAACCCCAGTCAAAATAAATGTTATTTTGAAACCGTTACTCCTCCTTTTGACTTCTTTTTCACTTATTCTTTGACTGCCATGTGTTCGTCCCCCCCATGTATCCCCTAGACCGAGAAGGGGACGTAACAGTGTGTGTGTGTAAAAATGCTGCAACGAACAGAACTGTGCTGTCACCTCACCACCACAGATAGTTGTCTTATTGATATCTCTCGCTCTCTCTCTCTCTCTTCAGAATAATGCAAACTATTTCAAAATGTTGTCCTCCCAGAAAATTGGTAAGGACATGTTCCTAACATCCATCCATCCATTTTCAATACCGCTTATCCTCATTAGGGGCGCTGGAGCCTATCCCAGCTGACATAGGGCGAAGGCAGGGGACACCCTGGACAGGCCGCCAGTCCATCGAGGGCACATGTAGGGACATACAACCATTCACTCTCACATTCACACCTATGGGCAATTTAGAGATCAATTAACCTGCAGCATGTCTTTGGACTGTGGGAGGAAGCCGGAGAGCCCGGAGAGAACCCACGCTGCCACGGGGAGAACATGCAAACTCCACACAGAAGGACCGCTCCGACCGGGAATTGAACCCGTGGCCCTCTTGCTGTGAGGCGACAGTGCTAGCCACTACACCACCGTGCAGCCCTGTTCCTAACACCCATATGCAAACCTACACCCTTCCATTGGAAGTCATCAGATCAGAGATGATAAGTGCCAAAGGTTCCTGACTCCCGCTTGGGACCATGGCTTTGAAGTCACTTCAGACGATAGTGAAAGAGTGAAGGGAGAAGTCATACATAAGGGATTAAAGCACAGGCATCGCACTCTCCACAAGCTCCTTGTGACAAGCATCTCAGAGGTTTGATGTACTACAATCATCACACATGACTACAATTAGGGTAATTAATCAATTGGTCATAACCAATTATGCAATTTCAACACTGTTCACTTTGAAATTATTCAAATACATAATTTTAAGAAGAGGCAAACACAACACATTCATACTTTATGCAAAGAAACAGTATGATTTTTGCCCCAACTGCAACTGTAAAGGGAGGACTCTAAGACACATATATATATATAACTCATTTTATATCATGACATAGTTGGCACCAATGGATGTCTTTGGTCACCTTTTGTCATATGACACCAATATCTTCCCTTTAACTGTCAAACAAAGCTCAGACAGTTGTCCACCGATTCTGTGAGTATCAGATGGTTCAATTAATGTAAATGTGTTTGGCTTATTGCCATATGTGTGGAAAACTAAGGCTAAATCTGAAATGGAATCTCATAATTATACTTCAGGTATCAAACATATCTGTTATAAACTAATGACCTTAACTACAGTCCCTGTTATACAACAAAATAACAATTTCTTCACAGTTTCCTTTAACAAAAATTAAGCTCAGTTAGGCTACTTAAACCCATTCCTTCACATATACATTACCAAATATATATTCTCTAACCTACTGTATTTTCACTGGATCCATGAAAAATTATAAATGCATTTGTTTGTACTGTCTCAACATGAACTGGCCATACATTATTATTCTTAACAAAACAAATAGCATGACTTTGGTTTTCCAAGCAACATAGCAACTATTGTTCTAGTTTCAATCTTTTAACATGAACACACATTTGACCTTTCCTATAAAAATATTTTTCACACATTGATTTCAAGTACAATACATACTTTCCCACTCATTTAATGACTGTCATTTTGTAATGCTTTACCCACAATGTGCATTCCCTTTTTTCCATTCCATTACCCAAACCGCTTTTCCTATGGAAGGACCGCATAACCCGGGATCGGGGAGGGCGAGCTCCTAATTGTTACGTCCCAGATTGAGGTCCAGGATGAGGGGAGTAACAGTAATAAATAAATCCAGGGAAAAAGCGTCACGGGTAACGACTGAAAAAATAAAATAGTAATTTTTTTTTACAATAAACTGAAAACCACTTACTTAAAAGAAAAGTGACAAATTAACAGCAGTAATAAGTTAACTCAAAAGATCCCAATACCAAACAAATTAACTGGTAACGCTACCAACAACAGCACACGCGGCTTGAACAGAGGATTTTGGGCTAAACAAAATGAACTGAATTTAATTTAATTTAATTTAATCAACACATTAACCCACACAGCTTGTACATTGCCACTTGGACCACCAAGTCTGTCTGTCTGTAGCTCCCGGCCATGGCACAAATCGGCGATTGAAGCCAGCCATGTTTGCTCACATGCTGCAGCTGATAGGTGGGAAGGGTGGCACCTGAATGGACACTGGGGCAGAGAGAGAGAGCAGAGAGAAAACACAACACAGCATGTAACACAGTGTCTGTTTTTCTCTCCCATTAATTCGACCCATTTTACTTTTCCTACTCTTAACTTATTTCTGAAGTTAATTGCTTTCAACCCACTAAACAAACAACACAAGTGTGCACTAAGAATGCATTATGGTCCCATACTGCTCTCATACTTAATGTATGCTTACAATTTTACTTGCTGCCTATTATAAAATAAATGGTGTTCAGATGTCGGAGATTTGTCATTGAGTGCTCTAAGGAAAGTTAAAGTAAACTATATGGCTGACCCTCAGTGACTATGCTGCTTTGGCAGTTTCAGTGAATCATTTACTGTAAATAGAGAACCTTTGGTTGACACATTAGCCATACAATTCATTGGAATGATTGTATCTGGCACATTTGTCATGAATCTCCATGTTTAACCTAAATACAAACCTTGAAAAAGACTTGACCTTCTTAAACGTTGTACCTAAACATGACCATTTTTAACCTTATGTCCAAAACCAGCACTGTTTCAGTGGCCAGATTACAACCCTTCCACCCATAACCCTGTTTGTGATGCACATTCCACTTGTTTCCAGCATGTATAGCAAGGTAAGAACAATACACAATGAAGAAATATCCCAACTGTCAGCATGTAAAATCATCAGACTGAGTGTGAGAGAAAAGAAGAGAAAGAGTTTGAGAAAGAGACCTCATTAGAGTTAGGTGCTGTAACCACATAAACTGTCCAGAAAACAGAACAGTTTGTCCCAGATTTAGAGAGAACAACAGAGCCTTCCTCTAACAAAAAATTGTGACAAAACATATTTTGTTTTCTGATTTTTTATTTTGCTTCATCTTTCCTACATTTGCTCTGTTTTTGTGTTGATGTGTACAAACATTTTTCAGAAACATTTTTAAAAGGCTGATAATTATTTTTGTGCAAACACTTAATTGTTGCTCTCAACTGCACCCAACTCCATAGTCACATTTTTGTGATATTACAATTTATAAAGTAGGTCCAATATTTGTATTTATTTAATTTTTTATTTAATTATTAATTGGCGATTGGTGATCATAACAATTAGTAATTGTTAATGGCAGTGATCCTTCCCTTATGTCTGCTAAGTTGCTTCACTTACATGAACAAAAACTGTACTTGCAGGGATGAAAGTAGGGCAATTACCCTTGTTCACCACCAAAACAAAGGGAAATTGGCAAATAGGCAATAAAAGTCAAAATAACCATTTTTTAAAGAATTCTTGTTGTAAGGTCTTTTCTTGTACCTCCTCTTGAAATACAATTATTATCAACAAATCTAATCATACCTTGCATCTCGTCTTATGGTATCCAAATGTCCTGACATTATTTTTTAAACCTTAATAAAGTTCTCACATTTTGAGGTTAGGTAGAGCATGCATTCACACACTGGCAATTGCGTCGCTGGCCAATCGGGACATGCCTTCCAGAAATACGCGCTAACCCCACCGTATGTTTCACCAGTTCTGGTGTGTCCCTGAAACTCGTGCATACATTAGAGAGATCACCGGATCCTCTACCAGGGCAGTTGAATGGTTTGCAATAACTTAGACGACCTAAGATGCAACACCTCTAGCTGCGAATTTCTCCATACCTGCTCCTTCTGTAAAGGGGCCCACGGCAGACCAACCTGTATCCACAATCCAACCAAGCCTGTGTAAGTATCTCAATACCCAAATTACCATTAACGCTCTAGCTTTCGCCTTAAAGAACCACCCCAGTTCGTTAGCTTTTTTATACAAGAGTATACAACAGTCGATAAACTAATGGCCCAGCAAATCGAAGAGGCATTCATGAACGGTCAGCCAACCTTTCCCCATATTCTTAATCAGTCCATTCGGCGTAGCTATGAGGAAATATTCAGGGAAAAATAGATCTCTGATCATAGATCTCTCATCACCCCTGGGCTCCACCGTCCCAAGCATCAATAGCTTAATTCCTAAACCGTACTACTCCATGCAGTACATAACAATTGATCACGCTACATCCCTCATCTGATTGAAAGGTCAAGGAGCCTGGTCGCCTAACCATCATCCTTTCATCCCATGACCCTCATCCCTTCATCCCACGCACCTTATCCCTTACCCTATATCCCTATATGCCTTCATCCCACGAGCCTCAACCCACGACCCTCATTCCTTCATCCTAAAAATGTAATTTCTTCCTCCATCAACAACCTTTCGCTTTTCAAAGTCCATCCCTCTCACTTCAACTTGTAATACACCATTTGAAACCCATATGGTTAATAGTGTGGTCTTTGTTAGTGAATTGGTTATTTGCTCTTTAACTTGAAATTAAACTCTGAAGCTCTAAGGAGAGTTCACTACAGATTTTTGATATGTGCTTTCTAATAAGAAAATAATTCCATAAGAATTGCCTGTCATTATGGATTAAGTTTATAGTCCCATTTAAGGCAATGGGATGCTGATTAATATGACTCAAGTGAAATACTAAAGGGAAATATTTAAGAAATGATTCTCACGGGTGTCCTCAGTTGGCCTTTCCTCTCAGAGAAGACAAACAACTGTCATGGCTGTGCCTGCTCTTTCTCCCACTTACACTTACTGTTTTCTTGTGTTTCCACCCTTTATTCTGATTATTGGCGCTATAGTAATAAAACACAATGCTTTATCATTTTGTCTGCCTGTTTCAGACCATTACTTGACCTTTGAATAATACCCTTTTAACTATACTTGACCTGCCTTTAGTTTGCTTTTGGGTCATGTTTAACCTGGACATGCAAGTATGCAGTCCTCTAGCAGTCGTTTAGCTCTGCAAAATAGGGTTAAGAGAGTAAATAGAGATGGTCCTCTGTGACAGATTGAAGAGCTTGTATGGGCAGATAATGAACCAGAAGTCCTTTTATAAAGCTTGTATCACTAATAGCTTTTAGTTAATATTACAATATAACTATTTTTGATAGATAAAACTGAAATATTGACCATAACAGAGACACTCACTATACTTTCCGATTCAGAAATATTAAAATTGACTGAACAAGTTACATTTCAATTCTAGCTGACAATTGCAGATGTTTTTGTCTGTGGTTGCATTTTAATACATGCAGCAAACCCATTATATCACACTTTACTAGTGGGAATATTAAAGTGTTAAATTAACAGCAGATTTTCATCTAACTGGAATTTGAATTATTTCTCACCACAACACAGAGCAGCATAAGTAAATGTGTGAATAAATGTTATTTTCATTTATGTGAGTTACATCTGGTCCCACATCAACTTGCAAAGTTGGCTCATGACCCCACCACCATCATCTAGCACTGAAAAAGGAGTCTACACAATCTACCAGTTTTACTAATCAATGATATCGTTTCCCATATTTCAACATGTTTGTTTACCTTGGTGCTCTTTCTTGGAGACAACAAATTAAATTGTATCTTTAGTCTCAAACCAATAACAAGGCTGATGGAACAACTAACCCACCATAATTTTTTTTAGCACATTTGTGTCTGTAATTAAGTCCTTAAAAATATTCTTTTAAAAAAGAGAAACAATCACTTAATGGTGCCGATATGTCAACCAGTCAAGTATTACTTTTTTTAAATTTCTAATTGGACCAATTATGTTATGATGACATTAATCAAGAGGAGCAGGTATGGTGCAGAGTGATATCTAAACCGTGAAATAATGGAGGCAGTTTAAAATATTGGTAAATGATGAGAGCCGTTTCAAGAATGCTGTGGCTGAGCCTGCTTCCCATTGCAGCCTTAGGTGTTATATTTCACCAGCTTGCTTGTTGTCACATCTCTCATTTAGACTTGAACCAATATCATGATTTCTTTTTAGTGGCTTATTACAAGCAATAAATTGAACTGAAACATGTCGTGTTTAAAGGCCTCCACCATGTCGGTCTAGTTCTGTTCTTTATCTAAACAGCAGATAGCGGGCTGGGAGTCATCCTGACTCATTACCTTCCCCCCACCCCACTTTGCCGCTTTGACAAATGTGTCTGTCTTCCGTTTCAAGGGAGCCCCTGAGTTATCTAACTCATCGGCCAATAAACACACAAGTCAGTTGTGAAGCTGTGTTGTAGATGAATTGTCACTGTATTGCTGATGAATTGGCAAGTCTTCTCTTTCTTTGAGTTATCATTATGGACTCATGATAAGGACAGAATATACAAAAGATTACAGTTACAATATACATTTATTTTTATTTTTTACAACATTTAATGGTAACCACATCTTTGCAGTTTTGGGCATTCCAGCAAAATATATATTTGCAAATATCATAATGCCTTGATATCTGCTTTGTGCCACACTTACGCCCTTGTCAGGCATCTCATTTCCATTAAAAGGGCCTGAATAAGAAGATCACACTGAGTATATTTGTTTTCTCTTTATCTGAATTCACTTGTCATCCAGCTGCATGTAATAAACGACTCATATTGTAATCTGCGATATTCTGAATATAGCCACATTTTACTGGGGGACAGTCCCAAGCAGGGATCCATGTATTGCCATCCATTTACCTTTTTATATTTTTACATATGAGATTAGTCAAATTAAATCAAATTTCATTCAGGTGCTTTAATTAGAATCACATATTACTACCTCTGATCTGTGTCTGAAAATTATGGATATATCACTCTCTACTTACTGCTGGGGAAAAACAAAATAAAGAAATGTCTCTCACAACCTAAAATTGGGTTACACGAACAGAACGTCAGACAGAAAGCATTATATGAAATGAATGGTGTTTAATTGTGATTATCACACTACTCAAGAAAAAGTGTTTGCACACACATTTTTCACAGATGGCTCAGGTGTCACAGTTGTAGTCTCCCAGTCGTGTAAAATATATTTTTCATCATAGAAGAGGCAGTTTTTTTTTCTTGCAAAAACCAAACGGCAACTGTATCCTGGTGGAAGAGCCTCACTTTACCGCTTCACACAAAAACTTCATTTCCTGCAAACTCAGTTTTACTGCTTTTTTTCCAAGTATAATCCGATCGAATGAGCTCTTCCCTTCCTTTCTCTGAGTCTCCCCTTTTTTTCTACTTTCTTCTAAAGTGAAGGTTGGTAGTTACTATCTATTTTTAGCTTGAAACTCTTTCGCTTAGATGCATTTTTTCTTTTGCTCATGTACAATGATCCTTTAGCTCTTTCTTCCACGCATTCCCAGGGGATGAGGCTATGGCAGTTGGAGGAGTTTGGCAAAAAACTTTTACTTAACTACAACTAAGGCATGTGTTCAGAAAGTTTGAGCAAAGAATAAGAACTTTATTCGGGAATATCATCTCGAGAGGGTGGCTGTCACGTATGCAGGGATTGGTGTTACATACTTGCTGAAACGCTCAATGTGTCTGAGTGCCATGTGCTGTGTGTTATGCTTGAGACGCTTTTGAGAACATGCCCAGCTGGTGCTGTTTTCCCTTTCTTTCTGCAAGCAACTGGTGGCTCAGGGTGGTTTTGAGTGATTCTGCACTGATCACATTTTATTCTAACATGAACCTGAGAGTGGCCAAGAGGTTATAGAGATGATATCACATCAAGAAGGTCACTTTGGAAATTCCAAATGTAGAAGAAATCAATTAGATCTAGAACAAAGTGGAGCACAAATACATTTTATTTTTTTGTGTGACATCTATGTGACATGCAATGTTTTGTTGTGCATGAGAACAGGTTCTGGACCTCCAGTGAGGTCCTGTTTTAGGTATACCTTCTACATTTGTTCATCAAACTTGCCCTTCAATGCTGTACTTCCTTGTCTCCTTTTTGACCGTCTCCGTGGAGAATCCACTGTTTTCTTGACTGCCCTTATGAGCTTGGTTCCAACATCCTGTTACTCATGCAAACTCTTTGCAAATCAGTTATACTTTTTTTCACCTGACTTACAACAACCCATAAGTGTATATCTATTTTGTATTGGTAATTGGTTAAATATAATTATTGATACAAATGCATGAGGTTTATATGTATGTATTCATACACTATGTCCAGACTTGTGTCACATGTCATCCACCACCAGAACCTGCAATTTATGTATTAAAATTAAAAGTGATCATTGAGGGACAGGATTGGAGGAAGACATTAATCATGCCCCCGATCAATGGCTGCACACAGGGGCTGCCGAGTGCTCCCCACAAAAAAACAACAACTGATGTTTCCTTCTGCTATCTCTCACTTGTATCTTTGACCCAGTCGGTCTCTTTTCTGAACTAAAAAGTCAAATTATTGCAGTTCTTGAGATTTTGGGTAGATGTTTTGTATTAGGGCATCAAGCAAATGCTTAAAATGCAGAAATGCACATATAGTGAAGGACAGGATATTACAAAATATCTCAACTGAACTTTTGGAAGCATGGAAAACAAATTCAATTAAATACAGTGCCATTGTTTCATAGACTCAGTTCCATAGCTCTTATGATAGTGCCATTATATCATAACACTGATAACAGCGCTTCTTTTCTGCTGATTATATCTTATCCTTTTCTGGTGTTGTGGATTGTGACAGTTCCCTTCAACTCAGATAAATGTTATGGGTTCCAGAGCTGGCCAATGAGCCATGAAGCGCACCTGATTAATTGAAAAATCTAAAGAGATAAAGACCATATTGTTGCTAAACCGAGGAGCAAAAAAGGTAATAAAGAGATACAGGCAGTAAGTAGTGCAGCAAAGCTTTGAGGTATCAAACAAAGCAGTAATACAATTGAGGGTAGAAGTTTTATGTTTTGTATAATCTTTCAAGATTCATCCAGACATTACAGAAACATCATCTAAAAGTAATACATTTAACATACCAATAGTACAGAGGTGACATACATTAACGTTTTAACTAAGAATCATTACATTTGTCTTTACATTACATTACATTACATGTCATTTAGCTGACGCTTTTATCCAAAGCGACTTACAATAAGTGCATTAAACCATGAGTCCAAACTCAGAACAACAAGAATCAAGCAAGTACAATTTCTTCAATAACGTTAATCTACAGAGTACTATCCGTAAGTGCCATTTAAGTGCTACTAAAGTGCTAAACTACAAAGTGCTATCGGTAAGGGACATTTAAGTGCTACTAGAGTGCTACTACGGCGCTACCTTCCCTATTCAAGGTATAGTCGAAAAAGATGTGTTTTTAGTTTGCGACGGAAGATGTAGAGACTTTCTGCTGTCCTGATGTCAATGGGGAGCTCGTTCCACCAATGAGGAGCCAGCACAGCAAACAGTCGTGATTTTGTTGAGTGTTTAGCTCGAAGTGAAGTCTTGTCCTGCTTCTACAGCAACCTTCCTGTACCCTACACACCACATTGTCCAATCACTTCAATTCCCTTTTTGATGAAACATTTAGAGATTTAAGCCAAAGATATTATAGGTACCCTACCTTGTAGCAGTTTGTCTCCGACATGAATTTAAAGGCAAATAACGTGGACGCCCTGATTATTTTACCTTGCCGTCACACCCACTTCCCTTTCCTCATCTCCTTGTATTTTATCACCTCATTAACGCACATTCCTGGAAGATTCTTCAAGAAATTGTAGGCGTTACGCATGCAGATGTATATTTCTAGGCACAGCCACTTTATTTGCTCCCTGCTATTTAAAGACAATCCCAACACACAGTATAACTTACATCTTGCTACAGTAATTCTGAACATTTTGAACACGGGTTACGTGGGAAGAAAAGCCAAAAGGTTTCAAACAAAAAACATCTCCCATGCCCAAGCGTGACTCTTGAACCCCCTCTTAGGAGAATGTGGCCCTTGTATTCATGTTCAAACACAACAAAACACCAGGGGACCAGAGTTAAGAAGCTGTGTACAGAGCAGTGGTTTGACAGCAGGAACTGTCAGATGGCATCTTTATTATGTTCCATGAGGAGTCCTGGAGGAACGCACAAGCATCTGTTTCCCCTCTTTGCTGCCACTACAGTCAAATAGAAATCAACCAACTTCACCCATCTGACAGAGGAGAACATGCTTTAGAGGAACAATGCAGTCCAGACAAATGTATTCCAGAGAAGGAAATGGAGTGAATGAAGTGCACCGATTCATGTATTTAGCAAGAAAACCACATTCCACGCTACAAGTACAATAACAGCCAGTCAAGTGCTGTACAATTTAAGGTACTGCACTTGACTACTGCTTTTTACATTTACTTAAATATTGTACTTTTTAGGGCTGCACGGTGGTGTAGTGGCTAGCACTGTCGCCTCACAGCAAGAGGGCTGCGGGTTCAATTCCCGGTCGGAGCGGTCCTTCTGTGTGGAGTTTGCATGTTCTCCCCGTGGCAGCGTGGGTTCTCTCCGGGCTCTCCGGCTTCCTCCCACAGTCCAAAGACATGCTGCAGGTTAATTGATCTCTAAATTGCCCATAGGTGTGAATGTGAGAGTGAATGGTTGTATGTCCCTACATGTGCCCTCGATGGACTGGCGGCCTGTCCAGGGTGTCCCCTGCCTTCGCCCTATGTCAGCTGGGATAGGCTCCAGCGCCCCTAATGAGGATAAGCGGTATTGAAAATGGATGGATTGTACTTTTTACATTATTACGTTTATTTGACAAGTATAGTTACTGGTTAATATTGTATGTAAAATGAAAGTAACTTATAGCAGTTAAGTTATGTGGCTGAATAGACTTACAGTATTGAGGTTGAAGTTGTGCAAAGCTATGCTGGGATATATATATATGTATACAGTATATATATATTTTGCATCCGACACCAGGTGCAACAAAACCAACAAATCACACAAATCACTCTACCGAGAGCAGACCCTGAAAAGGAGCCTGATGTGTCCAACAGATAGAACCGTGTGAACGGACAGGGCGCTTACGCTCCATGTAGAGTGCGCACAGACCACAATAGGAGGGTCTCATCCAGCCTGCCTATAGGCTTGGGTGATGCAATCAATCACAAAACCATCTCCCCAGGTGTTTCTTGGATAGGGCTTTACCGGCGCCACACCATCCCCTAAACACACAAATAGCTTTACAGTGTGTCTGATGGGGGTCACGCGTTCAACATGCCAACATACAAACTGGGTAAACACATGCCTGCCCTGAAGTGGAACCAAGAACACTGCCTTTAGCGCGAGGAGGTTGATGTGCCTGTCCCACATGTCATCGACTACCCTACCCAGGCAGGTCCCTCCCCACTCCCTCAGTGAGTCAGTGTGCTTCTAGCATCCAAACAAGCCCCAGCAGTCCCATCGGATAAACAGCTGCCACAAACCCAGCGCCTGCATGACGGTCACATCACGTCCCACAGCAGTTGCAGACTGTCTGCAGTAGTGTCGTCCTTCCGTGGTGACGGGGCGGCCTGCAGTCTGCATGTGTCAAGCATAGTCCCCAGATACTCCACTGGGTTGATAGTTGTATATTCTTGTAAATCTACCAGGCTTTATCTGGACCATGATGAGGTCTTTACAATAAAAGAGAAGGGTCTGAAGAAGACTATAAAATAAAAGAGAAGGGACTGAAGAAGACTGTGTACTCCCTGGAAGGTAAAATGCAAGACCATCCTGTGTTTCGAAGCCACCTCAACCTTAAAGTATATACCTTTAAGTCAATGTGGGTGAAACAATTGCCTGAAATGAACCAATTCCAGTAACCCAGTATATAATATCTAAATATATATCTTAATATATATATATAATGTTGAGACCACATTGTCATTATTTTTTTAGCTCACAAATACACACGTGTGTCATGTCGTCCTGTTCGTTAAGTTAGGTTTTCCCTTATTTTGTAATTTCAGTATTTCCTGTTTTATTTAGTGTCACTCGCCTCTGTTCTCGTTTCAGAGTCTTCACTTCCTGCCTCTGTGTGTTTTGTCTGTGTTATTGTCTGTCCCGCCCCCTGATTGGATCCACCTGTGTCTAATCACCCACACCTCCTCCAGTATATTGAGTCCGTGTCTTCCCCTGTCTTTGTGCAATATATATATATATATATATATATATATATATATATATATATATATATATATATATATATATATATATATATATATATATATATATACACATACGTATATATACACACTTCAATAAAGTAATGATGTAAACCTTTAACGTTTACATCATTAATGTCTTTCCTTTGAGGCCCTCAGAAGAATACAGATTCAGTGTAGGAGGAGATGTGAGCTTGCAGGGCTTCAAATTGAACAAAGTAATATCAATACATGTGACTCATGAAGGACACCTGCTCTTGGGTTCCTGCTGGGATGTGTTTTCCCAGTAGTTGGTTGAAGATCAGGCCTAAAAAAGGAGCAGTGGCCCACTGGGGGTCCACATCTGGAGTTTGCAGAACATGAAGGCAAAGAAATAAGGTTTCAGGGCCTAATTTAGCAGCTCTAGGGGAGAAAAAGCAGTGGACAAGACCGAATCATCACCAGCTGTGGATCTAAGAAATTAAGATTATTACTTAATGTATCTAATAAAAAACTCGATACATGTTTGCGTTGTGATATCAGCTGTCATGGCGTAACACCTTGGTGACTTAACCTTTGATACTGGAAGCCTTGCAGGAATACCAAACCAAACCTTTGCTGCAATATCAGCAACACCAGTGAAATTACTGCTACTTCACATATATCAATTGTTTTCATAGTATAATTTAGTTATAGATTTTTTTTATTTTGCTTATACAGACAAAAAGTGACAATATAAAAAAACTACTTGGTGTCACTACTGCCTGACAATTACTATTTGTAAGGCAGTTTTACAGTTGCATAGCAACAGATAAGCAGATAATGCATGAATAGATGTCCACTGGTGGAACCACAGGACTCAAACAACCCAGAGAGCAGGATATGGTTTACTTATCAAAACAGGTGAGGTACCCATGAGATCAGTCAGAATATCAGACAAACATTCCAGGCAGGGATTAGGTAAAAACAGGGAGAAATCACAAAAAAATAAACAGGAACATGAACACAAGGAAATTGCTGGACCGCTTGACACAGAGGACTAAGACGAACTTGCACAAAGAGAGGGGAAGACACAGACTCAATATACTGGAGGAGGTGTGGGTGATTAGACACAGGTGGATCCAATCAGGGGGCGGGGCAGATAATCACACAGAGGCAGGAAGTGAAGACTTTGAAACGAGAGCAGAGGTGAGTGATACTAAATAAAACAGGAAATACTGAAATTACAAAATAAGGGAAAACCTAACTTAAGGAACAGGACGACATGACACACATGTGTATTTGTGAGCTAAAAGATTAATGACAATGTGATCTCAACATGACTTCTTTATGCAGTGTTGTTTACAACTGTTTTAATATCTTCAACTAAATAAAAAAAAAATGTTTGTAGCATTTAGGTAATTGACACCCACAATTCTCACATTAAGGATTATTCCGGAAAAAGAGACAAAATGGACTCTTTACCTTATCCTGTCACTTTTTTAGTCCAGCGCTTCAGACCTGGTCCATTTTCTTGCAATACACACCAACCTGCTGTACCATCCCCCAGCCTTATTGGGATTCTCTACAATAAGTATCTATCCAAACTGGTCTCATGTGCAATCTCAGTTCAGACCTCCGTGAATTCATGTTTTTGACTCTTACCAGTCCCAAAGTTTAGCTCATCAGGAGCTCATCTTCAACCTATTTATGACAATGCTGGTATATAATGTATACCATGGACATCATCTTAGTTCTGCTTTTACTATTATGACTGCTACGTCTACTATTGCGGGATGCCACGGCTGTCATTATAACTTTTCACTGTTCCTCATCATGTTACTGCATTGTGTTGTCATCAAACAATTTAAATCTTTCCTGCTGATTTAAAGCTGTACCTTGTGGATACTGTTACTAATCCAAGTTGGTTCGTCCCTCATGAGAACTGTATCAGATACCTTGATTATAAAGCCTTAGCAACTAAAATGTTGCCTGCAGAGCATGTTGCTATGCTTCTTCCTGACGCCTTGATATTGCTTTCTCTATAAATAGGTACAGCTCTGCTGAGGTCAAACTGCTTCATCCAGCCTAATGAATGCAAAGTATGATCACCATTATCAACTGCAGAACAGTACAATTAAAAGATTTATATTCCCGGCATTCTTATGTAACTTACCACTCACCACATGCTTTAAGCATTTGTCTTGTTTTCCTTCAGAAAACCTGTCATTGGCTACATTTAGATATGTTTGGTCTACTAATCCTTATTGTACTCGTACCTGGAGCAAATAAAAACAAAAGCTCAAGTCTCACAAATTCTAAAACCATACTACAATCCTGAACCTGCATTGTCCTATTGCCATTAGCAATCCTAAACATGCTCTCTTAGCCATATGCCATACTATTTTTTAACTAGTATTCTTGAAAGAATACAAAAACCTTTTATTAATTTCTCCATGAATAGATATTCTAAAAGGTTTAATATGCTAAAGGATAGTTTGAATCTTCTTTTTCATCAATGATGAAGTGTTGTTGTGGGAGACTTGTTTATTTCCACAAGTCAATTACATTACCAGACTTCTCCTTCACCTTGACTTGTGAGTTCTCCATCTATAAATAGGCTGATCTCCACTGGGGTCAAGCTGCTATGTTCCTTTTTGGTCATGTAAGCAGCAGTTTATTTTATAATTGGAAGTATCTTTGTTTGTTTTTCTTCTCACATGAAAATGGCTTTATATCACACAGTGTGGACACTTGCGGAATCACACCAGTGGACCTTACAGCAGTTCTGATTGGCTCTTTCTTTTAATCAAACAACCATCTGGAGGCTTCCTAATGGGCCTAATGATTATTGCCTTGCAGTGCTCCTGCATTTAGGCACTGATGAGTGAATCTATATGCAGGTGGACATACACAGATACAAACATGCACACATAGAGGTATACACATAGTTCTTTGTGCCAAACTGTTGTACAGATTGTGAAATAAAACATAGTTTTAGTTACTGTAACACTCTAGATGAATTTCCTAACAGGGTTCAATGCTAACCATCACATTTTTTATACATCATGACATACATATTGTATAACTGGAGCTTAATGTGCTTCACTTTGTACATTTTGAAAACCAGTATCGCTCTGTGATTGACTTGCAGCATTATTTAATCATTATGACTTGACTAGGACATCACAAGGCCTGCATACAGACTGCTGTCGTTCAGAGGCTGTATGCACTGAAGAGGATATTCCCTTTTTACCATCCAAAGTCCAAGTGTATGAGGTGGAGCCTAGACATAATCGTCTCAGTGGCCTTTTGTACACTCTGAAAGGCAAGATAAGGAGTTCATTTGCCGTAAAAATACATATCTGCCTTTTCCTTGGCTTCTGGTGTTCTCCCTTCCCTACCGCACACATACAGCAGTAGAGGTATTCTTTCTGTAGGCAACAGCCCCCATCTCTGACACGCCGATTGTTTTATTGCCCACTAAAGCTTAATGCTCCACTCCTTTTTGATATTGCATTATTTGTTTATTTTCCTGTGCTGCCTGTGAGCCCCTATGAACGATTGAGTGCCTTGGGCCTGCTGCGACATGATCTCGGGGGGTATTAAATATATTGCCAGTATTTGTTTCCTACCTCTAAGTGGATCGGACGACACTGCAGACAAATACTCATCCTCCAAAGTAGAAAAGCCTTGACAACAAAACAAGTGTGTCCTCTGCTCCATACTCCTTATTGCATTCTGGTGTGGCTTGAATGGGGGAATATAAAACTGTTATTATCTAACTCATTGTTGTTTTTGCCCCGTTTGGATTTTGTGCATAAAATGTAGCTTCGCACAACTGTATCGATAGTACTGCGTGTGGTATCATTTACATCACACACCTATCTAAAGCAACATGCAGAAAACATTCCAAAATTCATTTTTCCTTCAATGACACAATACAATATACACTATAAAAATCAGATAACCAAATGTAAAAAAGCCAGCATATAGTAACCATGAAGTAAATAAAGTTTACAAAAAAAAGCAGCCAATTTTGTGAACGTGCTTAAAAGACCTAAAAGTGTGTTATTTTGCTATTGTATAGTGCCTCATTTTACGCTATTGTTATAACAGCTTTTTAGAAAGACCAATGAATTAAACTGAGAAAATATATTATCTGGCTGGTAGTAAAACACAGGTATAGCTTAAAAACCAGAGAGGCACCACCAAACCTATCACCTCCTTCACAACATTTGAGAAGTGGGTGTCAGAGCATTGGAACCAAGCTTGTTAATTCGGTTAATAGTTGTTATTAAAGGACTTAGGGCAGAGAAGGTGGCTTGGTGTATAGAAATAGAGAAGATGACAGTTCTGTCACTTTCCAGATCACAATACACTTGATGTTATTAAATGCTAACAGCAATATTTTAGAAAAACATAGTAAGCTTATTGCAATGAATGTGGTAAGGACCCAGAAGCAGCACGACGGACACACTGGATAGTTGAACAAAAATTATATCAGGCAGAAGACACAACAGGCAAAAGGTCCCAGATAAGCTCACGTGGAGAAACCCACTCAGAGGAACGCCAAGCCGTCAGCGGCGAAGGTAGACAGAAACCAGAGGAAGCAGAGGCTATTCTCGTGGTCGGGGACAGATGGCTGACTCGTTTACCGGGGCAGAGGCAAGGTGGAGATGTCCAAACGGACAGGGTCGGCAACGGAAAAACAGTCTGAGGGTAAATGCGGGGAAAGTCTGTCATAAAACGATCTGGCAGTGAGTGTGTGTGAGACTTGGGAGTCGGAGATAAGGTGGCAGGTGAGAAGGGGCAGAGCTGTGAAGGGATGGTGAGGTGAGTGTGATGCAGAGTGACAGGGGAGTATGGATTACTGATGAGAAGTGTCAGGACAACAATACATGACAACTTAGCATTCAGCACAACTAAATCTCCTGATAAAGATTGAGACGCAGTTGAAAACTCCAAAAGCCTGTAAGGGGACCTTATGAGTGGATTATTCATTTATTATATAAGTATAACGACACATTTTAAGGTCAAGAATGAAGTGTCACACACATAAATTCCAGTTGAAATTAGTATGATTCCGAATGTTACAGAGCAACATAAATGAGTATACAAGTATGAGGAAGTTCCCAGGTCATGGAATAGTTGACACCGAAATACACAGAACCAGTGACTTTTCAAACAGCACCCACTGGGTGCATTTAGTATAGGAAATCATATTTTATCCACGATTCAAGGACTCCGTGTCCTCACAGATATCTGATGAATTTATTGGAAATCATGACACAATTCCGTACCCAGTATTGATGTAGAACAGAAGTGCTGGACGACTGCAGTATCTCTCTCATACTAACGTCATCTCCATATCTTGTCCTTTCTTATTGCTAACCATCCCATCTTTCTCTATCATTCACTCTTTGAAGCTATAACAAAAGAGAAAAATTGAGAGAGTTATCAAAGTTTTTGCATAACCATGTTTATTCATTTTGCCCTCAGGGGAGAGGGAGTAAAAAGGAGATGATTAAATTCTAATTTGACCTCTATCATAATTTAGCTGAGCCTATTATGATGTCAATCATTTGAACTCAATACAGCAGTAAGGAGAGAGTAGAAAAGGGCAAGGGGATTATATACAGTTTGGGTACCACACAGTCACTATTAAATTGTTTTTATTCAGCAACTAATTTTTCCCCGGAAGAGAACAGAGCTTGTTCAAATGTTCAATGTTTGAAGTGAACATAGGACATAAAAAAAATGACGACTTGACTAAAGCTCGGGAAGAATGCTTTTCAGTGTGAAAAAACTCTGCTGTGTGTGGAGATGATTTTCTTCTTATGGTGAGTTATAGAAATGATGAGCTGTGTATGATTGACATCTGAGAAATGAAAATAATTGTATCAGTGTTTTCTGGCTCACTCTGTTGTGGTCTGTTATTTGTATTGGCTTTGTGCATTTGTTTGTTAAGGTGTGTATAAATAAGGTGCAGTTTTTTCAACTTGTGGATTTTGTCAACAGCTAAATGTATTACTGTAGGAGTAACTGAAATTACAGGCCTCTGTCTTTTTCAGTTCATTATGAGACAGACTTTTATCCAAACAAGATGCTCGGTTGCAAAGCAAAAACCTGCACACTACTAATGCTGTTTTTCCAAAAGAGCACTGCAATTGAGAATCGTTTAAGTTGAGGGACTGATGAAACAATGAAAAAAGAATATGATCTGCATGTGTAACATGAGCAGTATTGATCCCATGTAGTCTCCATCTACTACGCCTCTGCAGAGCTGTACAGAATGGTCTTTTGATGCTGCTCATTGATGGCTGAGGATACTAAGTGCTATAAACACGATTATGTCTTTCTGCGGGGTAAATCACTCTCTGTGTTTTCTGTTGTAGGTCTGTGTAGTTGGTGGTATAATGATAATGTTATTGACTCCATGTGTGTAGGTGTTTGTGTGTGTGTGTGTGTGTGTGTGTGTGTGTGTGGGGGGGGGGGTCATCAGAGGCTCAAAGGCTAGTCCACAGGGATCCACTCAGCGGGCTAAATCTCTCTCTCGAAATATATTCTTTCCAATATATATAATATTATATAATAATGATAACATGTCATACATAAACTAATAAACATAATAAACCCATAATAATAAACCCTTAAGAACGTACATTTATTTGTTTCCAATTATTGTGAGTATAAAATGTTCAAGCAAAGCAACTGCTTATGTGCAATATGTGAAAGGTCTTTTTAAAATTGTATTTGTATTATCATTAAGTGTTGGTAATGTGGGGCTGTGGGTTTCTTGTTTATATATACTACTTATTAACTTATCAAAGTTCATTATTTTATTTATTTGTTGTATTAAGAATCTTAATCCAAGTAGCTAGTAAATAATATTGTCCAACATTCCCCCTCTTAAGTGTACTAAAGTAGAAATATAAATTAACATCACATTGAAATACTCAAGTAAATAAGAGTCAAAATGGTACTTAAGTATGGCCTAAATGTACAACACAGAGCGCAAAGTTCTTCATAGATCTAACCTCTTGATTTTGCTCTCAAACTGCGTTTAAGGCATTTAACTATTAGTCTCTTGCCGAAAACACTAAATTTACTAATATTAATTATTAAACCCAAGACCACACTTAATTCTTTAATAAATACCACAGCTTTTTTAAATCTCATTTTAGTCTTTTAAGAAAAATGCTTTTCCATTAGCATTTCCTAATACTAAAGTGCAGAATTTCAATAGCTACATAGCTCCTAAGGCTGTCAAGGATTATTCTAATCTATATTCAAGTGGATCACAGACTTCCTGTCTGACAGGAAGCGACATGTGAAACAGGGAAAACCCGCCTCAGTCTCTCAAACCATCAGCATCGGTTCCCCTTAAGGCTGCGTTCTCTCCCCTCTGCTCTTCTCCCTGTACACCAGCAGCTGCACCTCCAGTCACCAGTCCGTCAAGGTCCTGAACTTTGCGGATGACACCACCCTCATTGGACTCATCTCTGATGGGGATTAGTCCGCCTACAGGTGGGAGATCGACCATCAGGTGACCTGCTGCTGTCAAAATAACCTGGAGTTCAACGCTCTAAAGACAGTGGAGATGGTTGTTTCCAGAAGAATGCAGCCCCACCGCCCCCATCACCCTGTGTGACTCCCCCTTCAACGCTGTGGAGTCCTTCTGCTTCCTGGACTCCACCCTAACCCAGGACCTCAAATGGGAGCTGAACATCAGCTCAATCACCAAGAAGGTTCAGCAGAGGATGTTCTTCCTGAGGCAGCTGCCAAAGACCATGATGGTGCACTTCTACACTGCCATCATTGAGTCCATCCTCTGCTCCTCCATCACATCAGCGTATCATTCACTCTGCTGTGAGTGTGATTGGCTGCAATATGCCGTACCTCCATGACTTGTTCGCCTTTAGCACCCTGAGGTGGACAAGAAAGACAACGTTCTCCCCTGGACACAATCTCTTTGATTCCATTCCCTCTGCAGGAGGATGTGGTCCATCAGGACCAAGACCTCAAGCAATAAAAACATTTGGACTCATCATCAAAGCCCAAGACCCCCACCGACTCTGAATCCTTCATTTACAGATATTTACATCATCTCTATCATGTTGTTTCATACAGGAAAACAGAAGCATGAAATCAATTATATACGTTGCTTATAGTAGTCAGCTTGGAGAACAGCAATGTGAGTTGCATCACCTTCCTCTCTCTGCTGCAACACGTTCCAACCATTATTCCTGCTTAGCATATTACTTTACAATTACATTGTAACAATTACCCACATATTTTGCCCCTGTCATCCATCTCCTGTTAAATGTTATTTCTGAACCAACCATCAGGGATGCATGCATGTCACAGACTAAATTACATATGCCTATTTTAACAAGAGGGTCACTACTAAGTAGAAAGTATTTAATCAATAATTATTGGCGGGGGTCACAGTTGTATATATTTTGGCCTGGCTGCTGAGGGCTAGATCTGGGCTTGTTGTGTAAAGACAGGGTGCGGCAAAGCAACTCAGTCTCCCTGGGTGGGTGGAGGCCCACCATCTCTGCCAGCGGCTGTCAAAAAAGACACTGGTGTCACCTTAAACAAGATTAACAAATGGGGTAAATGTTTTATAAAAATGAATACAAACACATGCAGATATGGATGCAAAAGCACACAAAACTCTTCTTACATATCTGACTGCTTGTTGCTTCACTCAACAGCAGGAACCGGTGATGGTGCCAAGTGTGAGCTGTGTACTTGTCCCTAAAATGATCACAGGCATTGAGAAACTCCGTGAAGAAACAACTTGGTAGGCGAACAAGTTCACTCATCACTGCCAATTCCCTATCCACAACTATGTGTATTCTTCTGAGGAGCGCAGCTTGTTTGATGTTTATTTTTTTATTTCTAACATACAATTATGTTTGGGCATGCCCAGGGGCCTCCCTTACTTCTCCTCCTACCTACTGATTGATTTTCAGCAATTTCTCCTTGTAAATCTTTCTCAATCATGCCTGCCTTACTGCGTTGATGTCTGCCCTTGCTGTCGATGCTGTCTCGGCTATGAAACGGATGAATGAAGGGGGGGTTGAAGGGAAAGGGAAAGAAAACATTTCAAACACTCTGATTAGGTAAGGGAGGGAAACCAGTACTGTAAGAGGCTTAAGAGCCTCCTGGAAGCTGTCGTTTGGCTTGGGACGAGTGCGGTTGTGGAATGAGTTGCTCCTTTATCTACTTTTGGTTTTGAGATTCCAGGCAGAAGTCTGACCACTGCTCTGCTTGGTTGGCTGTGGCACATACACACAAAGTACACGTCCACACACAGCAACTGGCTTAAGACCCTCTCACACATGGCTGACTCCATCTTTAATTTCTCAGTTTGAACTTTTTACTTGCCGTTTTGAGTTGGGGAGGATGTTTGTACATGGAAGACCAGTTTTCTACGAGTTTCTCAAACCAGCGTTCGCCCTCATGGAATAGATTACTGTTGTATTCAGTGATGTGGCAGGTGCAATGCTTCACACCTTCTTTTAGAGCAGCAGAGGTTTGATTTGTACAAAAGCCAACGTATTTCAGTGAAATAAAACTCGCCAGCATTTGAATTAAGTTTTCCTTTGCCAGATATAAAAAAATCAGGGGGGCAAAATACTGGTAGACAGGTATGCTTATCGTCAAATGTTTTGGAACGCACATTTGTGTATAAGGCAGCAACTGTCAATGGTCATCATTACACATTTTTGTTTGATACATGCTACTGAAGTATACTTTTAAAACAATTATTGCTTGGCCCAGTATACAAAATGGCAGACAAACACTTCATATCCAGCAATTCACATTTCAGACGGCACTAAATATTTAGCAAACCATTTAGCACGTTGACCATACACGGTCCATCCATGTTCTAGATTTCCACCTAGTGTTGTTTAGTTTGATCCTTTAACTTGAACTCAGGGACTGTAAGACAACCACCTTTTGACAACAGGGGATGGACCCAAATGTTGACAGACACAGGGAAAAGTGGATTTTAAACTATGATTTAACGAAACGTCTAAAACAAAACTTACAAGACAAGCGAGTCCAAAAGTGAGTAACAAAAAATCCAAGGAAAAACCTGAACAGGCAAAATGACATGAAACAGAATCGGGTCAATCAGACAACTGCACAAGAGATTCAAACAAGAAAATAGCAGACCGACCAACTAATGAACAAAAGAGAGACTATAAATACACAAGAAACTAATCAGTGAACAGGTGGGCAGTCATGAGGGCACGCTGATAGCTGATAGGTTGAAGAAACAAGGCTGACAAGACTTAGTCAACACAGGTGGTCTTCAGAAAAAAACAAACAGGAAACAAAGTAAACCAAAACCAAGATTATTACAGCTTTCGGCAACCCAACGAGCACACCAATTGTTTTTTATATTAGGCAGAGATTAGATTCAGAAAAACGTTCCGCAACATCCACTGTGCCCCAGCAATAATTTAACAATCTGGATAATCGTCAGACAGTAGAGGGTCTTTTGAATGATATGTGAATAGTGTGAACCAGTGCACGGACTCAAAGAAACTTTTCAAATCCTATCAAATGTTCAAAGTGGTTATAAGCCTACTTCTCTAAAGTCTTGACGAACACATGGTAAAGCATTATCCTCCATGTGCTCCCTAAGCATGGCAGAAGTCCCAGTGGAAGGTTACATGGTTGGTTTGGCTCTCGTTGTCGCCACCTGTTTAGGCAGCGGAGGGTTCAGTCAAATGAGGCTATGAGTGAGCAGAGCGTTGGGAATGAGCAGCGTTTGACCAAAAGTACCCTTCACGCTAAAATCACATCACAGGTGATAGGTACTCAGACACACTCACTTGGGTAGACACTTGTGGACAAATGTGGTTATACAGTAAAGCATGGTTGCCTCTTTAGCAGTGAGTCTTTTATAATTGATGGAAATAAGCCCTGAATGTTTGTTAATCACTTGTTTTTCTAAGCATTTTAAATTGCTGATGTCCTCCAGAGCAGTGCACACTTAAGGGTTGGTGCTCTGCTTAAAGCATGTCTTTAAAAAACCCTTTTATTTCTGAACTTGGAGCAATATTGCAAAAACACTTTGAAAAATGTAAACAACTTTGTTTACATTCAAGAGCAAGCTGGAATGATCTGGGTTTCTGAGAAACAAAACTTATATATGCTGTGTTCAATTCATTATGCTGAGCTCAATTAGGTGTTGATTATACTTTGTCACACCCACATATCATATCAATGCACATCAGAGAAGCATTTCACATACACCACAATACAAAGGCAAATACAAAGTATGTTAAAGTATTTATTTGATAATTAACACTCGTCCAAATTTTCTATTTATCTCGACAAATTAACCTTGAAATTTGAAAATGTTAGTGAGGTTGCCGCACAGAGGATATAGACAGTGCATTTTACACCCAATCTCATACCTGTTGCTGTACTCCTAAGCCTCACTAACAATTTGTCACCTTTTCTTAATGTATTGCAATTTGCATGCTAAGGATATTTGTTTGATTTTTAGCTCCTCTTCCAGAAATTCCCCAAAGGGTCAAAGGGTTGCTTTGGGACAGTTGCAGAACACGGCAATGTGATTTACTGTCTTGATTTGGGGGTTATGATAGTCTGGTTTGATATACTGTTGATGTGAAGTTTGCTACAATATCCTGACACTCTTTAACACATTCATCCCACAAGGTTGTTCCACAATAGTACAATGTTGTCTGAGGAGAACATTCCGAATATTTTTTAATGACAGAGTAAATTTTTTATGTTTTGGATTTTAAACTAGAGAGACGAAAGCATATTTGGTTGTTGCTTTAAGGTATTGCACAATAACGCATACCTCCCCACACAATTCAGTTTACTTGGTTTACTTGTAAGAACTGGCATCATAATGCGTACCACAGAGGGAAGATTAATGCTGGCTCCGTTCTATTCAACCATCCCACTAAGATGAGACTGTGACAGTGGACCAATACTAAAGCCGCTCAATGTTGTTGAGTCATCAATAATTTCATTACTTACAACAGTGCTTTTCCTACTGTGACGTATAAAAAAGCCCCCCCACCCCCGTTCAAACATCTTCAATTCTATTATTCCTTAGATATATATTTAGTATTATATTACAGTATTATAGTTTAGTGTTATACAAAGAGTTGCGCTTCAATCCTCTTCTATTCTCTTTACTTGACTGTTTCCCATTGTAATCCAAGGACTGGTCACCGCTTATTTTTGGAGATGCCATTTTTGTATATGCCATTAATTAATAGTGCCATTATGTAATCACCAGATAAGAGGAGTCTAAGCTTTGTGAGCACTGTTATAAAGCTGGCTTGTCTGGTCAAACATCTGTTTTTTTGTGTTTGAAATGCACAAACAAATGTTAATGTGATCAAAGTAGGAGAGTACAACTCACTTTGTTTAAACAAACCTTTCGAGTCTACAGCTTTAAACTCTTAACAAACAAAATAAACTGTGCTGTAGCTGATCCTGCAACTCACACCATCTTCCTATAGGGTCTCAAGGTTGTTGCTTAGACAAGAGATTGAAATACAACGTATTGGTCCTCATCTGAAACTGTTCCTACATGACCTTCTCATTGACTGTGGCTGATCTCCTCACCTTGTCTACAGAGGACAATCAGAATTACAGCCCCTTGGCCCCGCCTCTGGCTCGGAGTGACCCCATTAATTCGAGAAGGTCAAGAGGTTATCAAATGTCCTGCTGCTACTATGGCATGCTGATACCAATTGAGAGGGACTCCCCAGACACCGATAGCTGATTAAAAATGACAACATATCTTTTCATCATCTTCTAGATGAGAGGGATTTTATTACAATGATTTAGGCCTGTTTAATATTGTTTAGTTAATATCATGTGAAAGGGAAAATCAGTTAGAAGAGGAGAAATGAAAAGCCTTCAATCTCAAATGAGTTAAATACCATTTGAAAAATGTGGCATATGCTGTTTAAACGACCAAAATGAGAGCAGAACTTGAGTGAAGCTTATTTGTTTTCTCAAGGCCTATCTCTCTTGAATAAAATGATGCAGTATGTATGGTGTAACACAATAAAGAGTTTCACATGTAATGGAATAGAGTTTCATAAAATATTGTGTTATTAACATTATGATATTAGATTATCTGCTATTTGAGAGGCGTTGGCCTGGTATGATGTATTGTGGGTTGACCTTAAAGCTACAGGAGGAAACCATCTTGTTTATGAATATCAATATTTTATAAACATATATAAAAGTAAATTTTACCACAATCTCTGACACAAAATGACAAAGTTTTTCAACCAAAAATGTGCACATTCCTTGGACAATTTTGCCCACATCTACACTTTCTAAAACTGCAAAGCTCTTTGACTTTATTTCTAATATATTTTATTTTTTGAAAATATTTACATTGTCATTCTATTCGATACATCTTTCATTTTAATTCAGATATTGTACATATTCTTCATGTATATTCTTATTGTAATTTTCTTTGATATGTGTAATTTTCTCTCTCTATGTTTATGTGCTACTGTGCAGTTCAATCACCACAGCAACACAGAACATTAAAAAAAGAACACTTAAAAATAAACTTTAGGCTTATAATTTTACATTTGTGAAACAAAAACTACTGACTGATACAATTCAAGCTGAATTTTATTCCTCAATGGTGTTGCATATGTTAGCATTATTTTGTGACATTCAAAATGTTGAATATAATGGGGAAAATAAACACTAAATAAAATAAACACTTGATAAAAGAAGTTGTGGGTGCAGAGATGATTCTGGGTGATTTTCCTGTCAGACATCAGTAGAGGGCAGTGTGAGCTTTTCGGTCTCCCCCCAGCCCCCCCCCCCCCCCCCCCCCCCCCCCCCCCCCCCCCCCCCCCCCCCCCCCCCCCCCCCCCCCTCCACACACACACACACACACACACACACACTGTCTGGTGTGCTGTTTGTTGGTGAGATTTAAGCAAAGATGGTTAATATCAATCAGTTTGTGTGTTAACACACTCAAAACTCACTTGAGTAATGAAGCGGCAGTGAGTCAGTCTTTTTGCCTGTATGGGGATATTGTTTTTGTGTACGTGTGTGTGTGTGTGTGTGTGTGTGTGTGTGTGTGTGTGAAGGGGGAGGATTGTTAGCGACGAGGGTAGCCTACGATAAGAGTGTAGCGTGCTGTACAACTAAAGAAAGAAAGAAAGAGGAGATTGGCAAATGGCCTTGCACAGATTTGTAAGCAGAGTTGCTGGATCTGAGTTCTGTTCAGTACTTACACAATCGCTCTATAAATAAATATACAGTGTATGAAGCTTTAATAGAAAAAGCTGTGATACTTTGCAGTGAAATTGTCTCCTTCTTTGGAAGTTGAAGGAAAAAAGCTTGCACTTAAATCAGAGTACAGCTCAAACGTTTGGTTTGGGAGATAGTATCTCAGAGGTAGTGTGAAAGACTATTAAATAAATATTGGGAAAAAACATTCAGCATAGACATTATACATAATACTGTAAACATATATAAATGTTTACCCCTCAGCAGGTGTAGTTTATTTGAATAATCTGATGAGGTACATGGAAAGTGGAGATTTAAAAAAAAAAGAAGTCTGTCTTTCTAATTAAATGTGGAACAAATGATCTGTTTTTAAGAGAGAACTTTAGAGTGTTTTGAGTTTTAACGACGGATACACAAGCTTTAGTTTTTAAATGAATTCCATAAATACTCTTCCAAACAAATCACTGGCTTCTGCAAAAGCCTTTTTTTGGACAAGAAAGTGATGAAGAAAATCATTAAAAATGGTTAATTAATGTATAAGAAGACTAGTTTATTATTTCCAGTATTTATAATGTAATTATTCTACCAGGGATTAAGGGACGGAGGGACACATTTCTGCTCTACTGGAGACTCATGGGAGTTTGAATTCATCTCCTGAAAGACGTGATCCATCGGGGGAGTCAATTTTCTACTGGAACAAATAATTTACAATGTGGCGTATATACATATGCAATCCACCATTGCTTGTCTCACCAGCAAGATCATCCCACTGAACATTAGTCCCACTTTAATACATTAGTTAAATGGCATAAACATGTTTGTCTACAATCTAACCATATCATATAAAGGAAGCAAATTCCTAGCAGCACTAAGACAGCATTTTATATGAAAAAAAAATCTTAAAGTGGGTTAAAGAAAAAGATGGCTATCAGATTAACAACTGAAGAAGTGCACTTAGATGCATGCCTCCAGCACACATGCCACCATCATATCTGACACTTGGCTTGTGGAAGAAGGTGGATCTGGTGAGGGTTCAATTCAGGTCACTGTACATTCAATTACAGATGAACATAAATGACATCAAGAATACGAGCCAGCATGAGTCGCCTGCCCCCTCTGCATGCAAACGCACTCCTCTTTCTCCCCATGCTTCCATCGCCCTTCCCTTCCCTTCCACTTCTGTCTCTTCTTTGATGTTTCCACCCTCAAATGCTGGACTGCTAAGCTTTCTGATAGCAAACGAGGTGGCTCTCAACGTGTGTCCATCTTTCTTGCTTTTTCCGTCTCTCTCCAGGATACTCATAATAGCGCCTGATGTAGCCTGCAATTTGAGGCATATGAAAAATACAGATGGTATCCTGCAAAGGAGGTTTCAAGAGTGGAGGCATAGTGGTTGTGAAGGGGATGAGGAAGAGTGGGGTAGGGGTAGCTTGATGTATGGCTCTAGTGTCATTCAACTGATGACTTTGCAGTGCTTTAAACACAAGTTGTTTTTTTAATATTCGATCTATTAGCCCAGGTGGAGCCCTCTACCAAGGGGGCACTGCTGCTTCTACACCTCTAGGTGAAGTGGGTGTAGGCCATGTGCAAAACACTGGGGGTCTGGGGTGGTGCTGATGCTGCTTCACTTCTGACAGGGCACTTTTTCTCTATTTCTTACGTCAAGAAGCCTCTTTTTTCTCTCTGACAACAGTTTTCGAAAACTTGTTTTTAAAACCAACATATTAATTTATTTTTGCCTTATTGTTCTATTATTTGGTAAAATATAAATATATTTGCACAAAGACTATTCCCACTTTAAAATAATAGAATTGTGGAATAAAATGTTTCTGTGGGGGAATTATTTAAATGTATTTTTTACGTAATTCTAATATAATATTTAGGATTCCGTTAACTTTACTTAATTTCATTGTTACCTTTTTATAATATGAATTGTGTTTACTTTTAAAATTCTAACTAAAAGATTATGGGCACAGTATTTGTTCTACCTTCTACACCACAAACCTCAGCCCTCTGTTGAGGCCGATCCAGTCAGAGGAAACATGTTGCAGCACACTCTTCATTATAATCTACTACAGAGCCATTCCATTATTTACAATCAATCCTAAAGGCGGGGTGAATGTATTGTATATGTGAATATATTGCTTATGTCCTATAATATTTTTCTGTAATGGTTACGGTTGACCTGTGGCTGGGCTGCGAAAAGTTGAGGGCGAAAGGGAATGTCAAGGGTTGATAGACATCCCACAGCTGGCTTTGTGGCACCACAATGGGGACAGGAAGTAGTAGACTTTAAGGGCAAAGTTTAAAGACAGTAGAGTTTTAAAAGTAGGAGTTGTGATTGGTACTTAGTGTATATTATTTTAAACACCAGGCAATAATGGTCCCAGGACCAAAGTAGAAAACAAATGACCACAGATGTAGGTCTATTTTGTCTTGTGAAGAGACAAGCAAGGAGTTTATTTGTACAGAACTCACATAAAAAGAAAACAACTAAAATCAAGAACTTACAACTGGACAAATATTGAAAGAGGATAAATAGTCCGTAAACAGAAAATAATTAATATTCATTGTTTGCGTTATTTTTACATTAAACACAGCAGCTTTGGAATGCTCTCTGAGAAAGCACACCCGATAAATCCATATGACAAACATGTCCTTACCCAGGGAGCAACAAGGTCACCCTCATGGTTACGGGGGGGTTCTGTTAGATAGTTACATTTCAAGTCTAAGTGGATCAGGGTTTCCCTTTCACTCTGGTTAGTGCAGTGGTAAGCTATCAAATTTTCCCCCGAGGCTCCATCTTTTCCAGTGGTGGCATCCAGTGAGGGAGAAAAATGATTTTGGTTCTTCAACCCCCACACTTCTTTCTTCTCTGATTGGCTCTCAGTCTAAAAAAAAGTCCTCTCCTATTGCTTTATCGATTGGGATACTCTGAGGAGGGCCGACGGTAACATCCGATACCAGGGATGATACCAGCTTGTGTCTGCCTGTCAACACTTTAAATTGCCACTGGTGCCCAACTAGCAACATTCGAGGCATTCAATATGTCACATGCAGTTAAAGGCGGTGGGTGGGATTATCAACGAGAGGGTGAGTAACCAAAGAGGCTTCCCATTTTGGGGGGACACAAACAGGAAGTGGAGCAATTTGATTACCATATTGATAGTTCCTGAAATGAGAAACCGGGGATGGAAATTGATGCTATGCACCATGTCGAGCTCAGGCTTTTCTTCCACTTTTAGAGAAGGCAGAATCTGAGAGGTAAAAAAAAAAACCCACAGGTTTTTAAAAAAACATTGGACTTTATTTTTATGCCATATCACACAAGTAGTCTTCTAACTAGCCTCAGGCATTCACAATGTCCCACATCTCCTCTGTGGAGAACAGACTGGAAAAAAGCTGTTCCCCAATCATGTCATTTGACACTTCAACAATGACACGTTGTTATAAGCGTAGTGACATTACCATTTCTCTGCTGTTAAGTGACTAAGTCTGTGGTCCGAGACAAAGTGAGGGCAGAGTAATAAGAATGTAACAAGGAACCAATATGACAGGGGGATGACAGGGGGGAAAGTATGAAACTAGATTACATTATTCTAATGTGGGCAGACAAAAGGGTAAGGGACAAGAATAAATGGAAATTCCGCTGAGTCAGAGTAAAGCAGATAAATGCCAATGAGCCTCTGGAAAGACTTTTATTTTAATGAGATATGGCAGGAAGTGATAGGATGAAATGAGAGATCAATGTGACCAGGGAATGAATGATGACACGCAAAGTTTAACTGTAGTTTTCACTTTTCAGATGTTAAATGGGTGCTCATTGTACTCTATTCATTCCTACAAAAGTTTAAGATAATGCCAGAAAGGGCAACAGACCAAACAATTTTGAAAAGTTTAACCAGATTAGAGAAAAGCAGTTTGAAAATGATTAAAGTTATTCAACGTCTAAAAGAAGTAATGGCTTACAAAAATGCAACAAAGGAATTAGATTTTTTTATACGAAGCCCTTTGAATCTATATAGTTAGTAATTTATGAATTCATCTGTAGAGAAATAGAGAGTTTTAATTACATGCCTGCCCTGCACATCTTCAAACAGAGCAGTATGTTTCATGTCTATGTCACTCATCCTAAAGAAAGCAAACTCATTTATTACTGCTACACATATTTGCTGATACAGTGTACATTAGATGCTACTGACGCAATGTAATATGTAAATGTACATGTTTTACACTAATGTTTGAAGCAAAAAATAAATAAATGTATACTGATCCTGAATACTCATAGTTTGTAAAACCTCATTATCAGTTTGTGTTTGTTTATTAGGAGTTTAACAATGCACAGGAATCATGGATACTCGGGTTTAGGAGTAACAGTTTGCATTTGGTTGAGTGGAATATGCATAAGGATTATTTTGTCTCTGACACTTTTGCTTTTTGGTTGTGGTTCAGACAAACTCCTGTTGCTGGGGACAGAAGTAAAATAACTATTTGTATTATAAAAACAATTAATATTTCATACCCTTCTATATTACACTTTCCCAAAAGGCAACAGATCACAACTATAAAGCTAAAAAGCATCTCTTATGCTAAGAGAATTCGAAAAATACTAAATATGGGTTGGTTTTTCTTTTCCATTATCTTGCCAATGGTGTACAGCAACACGTTTGCGGGCAGAACTTGCTCTTATGAAGTTTTGTTACGCATTACATGCGTCAATCTACTTGTATCTTGTATTCTTTATATTATTATTCATGAGAACCACAGTACCAATACATGTAATGGAATGGAATTATTTTAATAGTTTACCACCATAATTGAATTATCCCACCTGTGCACGTGAGATTTGAAGCTAAATACGTTCATTATATTTTGTCTATCTTGTTAAGTTAGACAGGGCACACAAATAATTTTGGTTCAGATATTAAATTAACACATAAATGGAGGGGGAAAAAACAATAGGAAAAGGAGTGTCCTTTAGCATTTCCCCAGTTAAACAGTCTTCATTCAGTGATTAGGGTGGCACTTCCTCTTGCTGCTTGAACACACACTTGTATGGGGTGGAGGTCTCAATGGAATGACCACATGCTGTTTGATAAATGTGAGCCTCAGAAAAGAGAACGTGGATCCTTGTGCTGCGAGCTGTAGAGAAGCACAGGGGGGATTTATGTCTGTGGCCGTCTGCCCTGGACTAAAGCTGAGTCTGAATTCCTCTGTCTCTGACCTCACAAGTCAGTGTACGTCCTCTCATCTGAAATTATTCATGTCTCCACAACCAGGGCTGAAGCTTTAATCAAATGTCAGCTACCCTTCATGCTGCCGACCTCTCTCACATGGAGCCATCACAGCAGGGTAGATAGGTCAATCACTTCTGCCACAACTGTTTCCTCTCAAGAGCATTTCCACAGCATGGGATGGACATTAAGGCGATTTGAATCAGTGCTGGCAAAGTGGATGTTCCTTGCTGCTCGCATTGATAACACACAGTGTAATGATTAATGTGTGAGGGTACGGGTTATCTTAAGTTTGGGTCAAAACTCAAGCGAGTGCCAGTGGTACAATTAGTTGGAAAAACTGGACAGGAAACAAATAAATAACAGTCACCCCACTTTCAGAAGATGCTCTAAAGCAGTGCTCGGAGACTTTCCCTGTCGCTCTCCAAAATGAAATAAAATAAATTCAGAAACACATTGGGCCTCATTCTCGAACATTTTCTGAAGTGTCTTCTTAAATGTTTTCTTAAGGACTTCTGAAGACCAACGTCAGAAAAGATCTCTGCCTGATTCATGAACGCCTGCAAATGTGTTCTTACACAGCCAAAGTGTTCTTAGCTGTCCTCCCCGAATGAGGATACTTAAATTGAACTTGTGTTCTTGTGCACCTGGATTTGCATACAGAAACGCCCCGCCAGCTCCTTATAAGGGCATGCAACTGAAGAGACGTGTGCACAATCGACAGGCTCCACAGGCAACGCGAAAGCAACTTCAGACTGATTTAAGCATGTCAAAGTGGAACGCGAGCACCGGTCGAGTAAACTGAGACCGTGTAACAATTCTCCGTCCTAATAAAATCTAAGGGGAAAAGTACAATGCTATTTTAAGGGAGTCTGAGTATTTTGAGTCTGAGAAAAGACGATAATATCGTCTATGTAGATCCAGGGAGCTAAAGTACTGGGCCCCCTGCAAGGATTCCACGATTTCATGCACCAGCGGCACTGGATAGGCATCTTGGTGGGTTTTTGCGTTAACTCCCCTGTAGTCCACACAGAAATGGGGTGTCCCATCTTTCCGCGGGGTTAAAACCACGGGAGAGGCCCATGCAGAAGAGAATGGCTCAATGACGGCGTTGCTTAGCATTTTTTTAAGTTGTTCATCAATAACAGCCTGCTTCTGCGGTGACACTCGGTAGGCTCTCTTTCGTACTGGCAGCTCATCTGCAGTCCAGATCTTATGTTTGATAACTTCGGTGGCCCCAGTGGTCCACACTGCAACAGCGACCTGACCACCACCGGTTGAGCCTCCCACAGCTGAATTGCAGATTGTTCGGCACTGGCGTTTTCCATTACCGCCATGTAAAAGTTGACTGCAGGCTCTGCCTGACCCCATTTTAGTGCATCACAGGTCTTTGCTAAGAACTTATACTCTTTTCCCCCGGGCATGCCGTATCTCCTCAGGTGTGGCTTTAAGACAATTTGGCCTGCGCACATAAAGTCCAGGCCCAGCAGTAAAGGCATGCATAGTTGGTCGTCCCCGAGTACATGTATGCTAACGGTTATTGGGGCATCGTGGAGAATAAGGAGCAGGACAGTTCTACCTATTGCCTTGCTCTCTTGACCATTGGCCATAATAAACTTAGGGATCTAACTTGCACATAATGTCTCACCTGCCTTCCTTATGCTATTCCACAGTGTTCTACTCATCAAAGAGTAAGTGCACCCCGAGTCAAGGACTGTGTCACCTTGTAAGCATCGGATCCCAATTGGCACCACAAGGAAAGTTTGAACATCCAGCACCTTGACCATGTTCAGGCTTCTTGCTGGACTTCTTGGACGAGCGCTCTGGAGGGGTGGTCTGCTGTATTCGGCTCCAATAATCTTTGGAGTTACTCCAGTCCTTTTTCGATCAGGGAGCCCACTTTGACCACTTGGTCCACAGTAGCGACGATGCCGCGTAGGCCACTTGCCAACCTCGGATTACAGGCCCTGAGGATCCGCCGCACCATCTCTTCCTCCAACGTCTCCATTTCAGGCAGAGCGCACGTTTGTCACAACCGTCACTAGACGGTAGTGCTTTTATTCTTGTTGTCTTGTCACTTCCTGTTTTACTTTGAAATCATCCTCCTGTGTCATGTCTGCTGTCTTTACTTCCTCATATGTGATTACCTCTCCCTGCCCTGATGTGTTTCACCTGTGTCTCGTTAACTCCCCTCCCAGTGTGTATATATACTCTGTGCTTCACTTGTCTCGTTGCCAGTTCGTTTTTCTTCACCTGTGAGTCAACTTACCAGCGTTTTTCCTGCCTGATATCCTGTTCTGATTCCGACGTCCCTTCGTTTCCGAGTAAGCCCGATCCCTGCCTGTACCTCTGCTGAGTTTGACTCCCCTCCTGTGAATGACCCTGGACTGTTTACGTTGACGATTCTACTCTCCCCTGAGTGAGACAGCTGCTCTCACCACAGCGGGTCAGAGCCTTGCCGACCGGCCTCAGTCCCTCCCCAGTTACATCGGGAGAACCTTCGGCGGTCCTTCTCCAGAGACTCTATCCTGTTACAATATTACCTTTATCAATAAAGGATTCCTTGTGAACTTTACTCTCTGCCTCGGGTCGTGCATTTGGGTTCTCTCATTAGTGCCCCGGCGTGACAACGTTGGTCATATGCGAAGTCCCTCAGGCACTGGATGGGTGCTTGCACATGTGCAAGAAGTTGCTCCTTAATCTCAGACTGATAGTTGGTGTGCAGGAAAGCTTCAAGGAAAGCACTTTTGAACTTTCCCCAATTGGATATCTTGCTGGCCCCTTCAGGACAGCGCTGAGCGTGCCTAAGAGTTCAATGTCACTCAAGGGTCTGAGGGTGAGAAGATTCTCGCACTGCTCAATGAAATCAGTGACATCCGCTGAACTTCTTGAGTCACCAAACTGGGGAAACTCCATTCTAATGGGTACTTTGGTTATTGATGCAGTCAGGGATGAAACAACAGTATCCCCCTCAGCCTTATGCCGCCTGTCTGGCGTTGGCCCTGCAGGAGTGGAACAACTGTCTGGCTTCCAAGAGAGCCGATGTTTGTTGAGGGGCTTTTTCAGCTCTTGTCCCCACCGGGTGTCCCTTCGCTCCAGACAAGCCACTATGGCCCGATCCAAGCCTTGCGGCCTTGCATCAACATAACCTTTAGCCGCTTATGCATGGTTTCAAGGGCAGCCCTGAGTTCCTCTTCCCGATTTGGGTGTGCTATCAACTGCTTCTTTAAGTCGGTTTTCTAAGGTGTCAACCCTTGAATGGAGGTCCTGAAGCTGTTCTCCGAGTGCCAACGCCTCATCATCCTTCTCAGGTCGTTGACGGTTCTGCTCCGATTGCTCAAGATACATGGATTTCAACAAGCTGGTTAACTCTGAGACGCCACTTTGATCGTGTCTAGTGGTGGTAAGGGTCAGCATCTGCGTCAGCAGGCGGGGTTGCACCTTGGACTGCCTCTAAGATGGTGGATATATGTTTTTCAAGAGCCCCATTATCCATGGCTGCCCCCTGGTGGCTCAAGGTGGACATTTGTGTCTGTCAGTATAGTTATGCTATCAGTGAAAATATATGTATATAAGTTTGAGGGTGCTTCTTATGTTACTGTATTGTGTTGGCTGCGAAGCCAGTACTGCTGTCTACACATTAAACATCTAAATACATTCATTCAACAAGAAAACCCTCTGAGTAAAACATAAATGCAATTTACTTAGCCAAGGCTGAATTAATATTATTAATAAAGCCACAAGTACTCTAACTATAACTGTCTTGGTGTAGAAAATCATTCAAAAGAAATATCTGCCTCCAGGTTAAGCAATAATCACCACGAACGACGAATGTAAAATAGTCGTAAAAGAAACCAAACAGTCAATTGCAGACACTAAATATTATTATTAAATCAAAATCAATGCGGCATACGCTGCAACACACAAAACGAACATGGATCACAAACAATTAACCGCTCCCAAAGCATAATTCCATCCCCGGATCCCGACAGTCCCGAAGTCTCTTAATGTCCCCAAAAGAAAATCAATGACAAATTAACACCCCCCCCCCAAGCTGGCAAACAAAGTTAAAGACAAGCGGAAACGTGGCGAGACGTGTTGCAAATCAAACAGCCGCACGTGTAATTTACTTTGATGAGCGCTTTTAAGCAAAAGTCGCTTGCTTTGTAGTTGGGCTGATAAGCACAGACAGCCAGTCTGCCTCAGACAGTGTTCAGTCACAGCCATCACACTGACTTGAGTCACATGACTTCTGATGACATTGTGATGATTGTGTTGTAACTCCAGTTGATGAATACAACATTAATATTGGTAATTCACCACCACCAAACTGAGCATGTGTTTTCATTCATACATTAGTAAAACTGGATACACTGTTACAAGTCTTTATTAAAACAGCTGAACTCATGCTGTACAGTATAGCTTTGATTTAACAGCTTTGAAAAACAATTATACAAAATTGAATTAAAAAGTGCCTGGAGCTCTAATAAATGTGTGATTGTTGACCTTGGAGGTACATACACCATTATAGCAAAGCAGTGATTTACAAAAATCATATTAATAACCATTTATAGCTGGCCTACAAACGGCATGCATGGTTAAAGTACACTTTTTTTCCCCCCATGTGATATTAATGTAATCTAAGAACTGGTATTGTGTAGTAATAGTTAAATTGCTTCATAACTAGAATCTATGAGTATAGGTATATCCCTTACTGGGTTTATTTACACAGGCATGCATCCTTTTTTCACAAATTAATTTTTTGACGCACTTGCAGGGGCCCTGCCTTTAGAGGGCTACGCCTATACTCAAATCGGGATTTCAATATGTAACTAACATTCTATTTCATATCAACTTTACCCTCTAAAAGCTGCTGCTGGGTTCAGTGCAAAGCTGACGTAGTCAACGCCCCACTGTGACATCAAGGTCCAATAGCAGACACCACTGCCCAGCGTGATAAGGCAGGCAGGCCCCAACTGTGTCATAGTTAACGTGTCAGAAAAGGAGAAAAGCTATATTACACTCTCTACACACAGCAATGCCTCTACAGAAGAGTTCCCATGCTACCCACTAATTTGTGATGAACGGATGAGAGGTGCACCGTTAAACATGTGTTTAAAAGAGCCAGTTAATTTGTCGTCTAGTACATTGAACACTGAATGAGTCAGGAATTATGAGAAGGGCACGGATAGGAACAGGATGCTGCTACGCAGATGTGTGCCTCTGTTATCCTTCTGAGGAGAGCCATAGATGAGGATAAAGCTTTTTCGGAGTAAGGCGGGGCACTCTGCCAAGACTTGTTTCATACACATCGTGCCGTGCTGCGCCCAAAGTTCCAACTTTGGAACAGCACTTGGCGAGCGATGCGCTGCCCATGCTTTGTCCATCTCAGTGAGAAAAATGTTTTCTTATAGAGCAATGCTACCATCTTTGTTATGTGTGAGGAGTGCTGTCTTCAGAGACAGCATCTTGAGAGAAATTTGGGCTATCGGCTGAAAAGGAGGACCCTCAAGAGCGTGTTGGTATATCCCACTGTGGTGCTAAAGAATGCACAACAGGTTTCTGTTGTCTGGCTCCTTCCAAATGGAAATCCTCTGAGAGAAGGGCAAAACACTATTTGTCTCCTTAACCTTCGTGGCAGAACAAAATGACTGTGGCATACACTTTTAACTGCTGCTTGACATTTTTTCACACACCAGCGTTGAAAAGCGGACCACCTATCCACATAACATGCTGCAGTAGGAGGGGCTCCAGCACCTTGGAGAGTGCACACACTGCAGGTGGCAGCCATAACCTTTCCAAGCACTACTATTCAGCGACCAGAGCCTCAGTTGCTGGTCTATATCTATATATCTATATATATATATATCGAAGAAATTGTACTTTCTTGATTCTTGTTGTTCGGAGTTGTACTCATGGTTTAATGCACTTATTGTAAGTCGCTTTGGATAAAAGCGTCAGCTAAATGACATGTAATGTAATGTAATGTATATCTGGGAAGTGGAGGCTCGCAACATCTGGCTCAGGGTGCCGCGAGGGTACTGGGGGTGAAGAGTGTAGAGGTAGTTCCACAGGTAGGGGCGGCCAACTGGAGGAAGTAGCCGATCTGGCAATAGGTCTACCGACAAACTCCACTGGACGTCTTCATCTTCTTAACCTGTTCACTTGTTGACTGCTTAACGCTGAAGAAAAAACAGGAAAAGATCTATTGAAGCTTGTCATATATTGCAAGAGCAGACATAAGAGAGGCCCGTGCAGGGCACAAAGACACAACAAGCTCACTCTTTACACTTGTGTTCATTCATAAGCAGTCTATTAGTCTTGCAGCGATTACTCTATCAGCTGATTAAGAGCGTGTACAATGAATGAACCAATCGGAGGCGGAGCAGTTCTGTAAGCCAATCACAGCGTTGTTGGCAAACTTTTAAAATAGGTTCTCCTCTCTGCTGCTGTCAGTTGTCATTTCAGCTCAAACCGATGCGACCCTCCTCCTGTTCTGTTTGGAGAAATTTGCTATCAAAATGGCTTGTTTTCAGGATATCGGGTTGTAGGATTTACATAGAATATATTAGCATCCTTTTTGGATGCTGAACATGCTTGACTGTGATACAGTCAAGCATGTCCGTAGTACATGCAGATAGAGAGATTGTCTGGGCAGCTTCAGTGTATAAAGTTTGCCTTGCAAGTTTGCCGGGATAATAATAAAACACTTATTCTATGTCGTTGTCTGTAGTAATAGTACTTTAAGTAAGTAATACTTAGCGCAACTTGAAACTCAATGTGGATTTAATGTTTTCTGGTCCATTCAAGAGGAAAACTGAGGATGAAAAATGCAGCTACCTACTTTTTTGGGTTGGAGATAACGGCGGGGACATTTATGTCATATGAACTCTTAAAACGCGTTGAAGCTTAAATCATGCCAAAGACAAATGTCATATTCAAACTTTTAAAATGACACAAAGAAAATACAGAGTTAGTGAGCCCTTTGAACAGTTTGTGACAGATTTGAGGCTGCTTGAAAAAGGACTGTAATCATGCTAACGTTAACGTTTTTTGGGGATTCACTAACCGAGAGTGAGAGAGAAGCTATATTGAACGTTGCTACCATCTTTGCGTTGGATACAACAATAGACGTTGTAAAATTTCACGACATAGCGCAATCATCACTGAAAACAATGCTGGCGGCATCAGCATTCATATACATTTTATTTTGTACTTTTTCACTTTGGTGCTTTGGCAACATCACTTGACAACTTTCATACCAATAAAGCCACATTGAATTGATTTTGAATTTAATTATCCATCCTCCATATCTTTCCTATGGCCTCAACAAGAGTATTTCAATGAAAGTTGAAAACAAAGAATGTTTCATCAGTCAGTCTCATAGAGTAGACCTTCATACAATGAGTCTGTGGGTGTGGCATTGCTCAGCTCCTAGCAATCTGTATAGGACACCAGTTTAATTTCATGACTGCTGAACAGATGCTGTCTCTATAGCTGGCACATTATAGCAGTGTAGATCTAGAGAAGACTTCGCCATGTGATGGGTGCAGTATTATACCACACAGATGCTTGCTAATCCCACCTGTCACAGTTGAGGTTCCATTTATTATCATACCTTCCAGCTGCTCTTTTCTCCCCTACTGAAGTGAAGGATCGGACTCTTATTCATGTCTTTTCACACCCAATTAACTCATGGAGGCAGAATTTGCCCTGTTGACCATATGATGCTACCCTGAGATATTTCCTTTCTCACTGTTGCATGATAATAATAGAACTGTTGCCAACTGCAGTTACCTTAGCGATCCTTACCAACAAACTGAAAACAATGGCACTACTTCCTGTATCAAAAAGATCACTAACAATGCAATCATTTAATTTATATACATTTGGTCTTGTTCAAAGCAGATAACTGCAAATACGCACTTACTATCACATGATTAACAAAATACACCAAGCATTCACTGCACACTAAACATTATCTAACATTATAGCACAGGAACAGCATCTGTGCAGTCAGTTCTGTCAATGTTATTAAATGTAACTTGTACCTACCCTATCATTATAAATAACTACTTTGTTATAGAAAACTGATCATTAACTTATTTAATTACTTTTCCATACCACGTGTTTGAAAACAGGCAGTAAGCCATTTGTTTAATTTGTCTATGATCCTTTCTCTTCATAGCACATAACTGCAAACACAATGCACACTCATAAACAGACCGTACATCTCTCTATAATCAATCCCTGGCAATGCAAGCACACCTTGTATAAATCATCCATCCAATACATGTTTATCTTAGAGCACACTGTTGAATATCATTTAAGCAAATGTTTGAATTAATCGTCACTATGGGCAAAAACAGTATCTGTATCTTGTAAACCATGTTGATCAGTTTGATCTGCTTTTCTTCTTCTTCTTCTTATATGAGAAAACTAGGACTTGAATTGTGAAAACAAGAGATTGTGAGTCAAATAAAAATAATAAAATAAATAAATGTGTATTCATATTTAAATTATTTTGTACATGTATTGCTTCATTTATTTAAGTATTTAATTAATTGCCATATATATTTATTTCAATGGCATATTTATTTAGTTGTTTTGTTACAATTGTCAAATCAGTAAGTTATGTTTATTTTGAAACAGGACGTTTTATTTTGAAACAGGAAATGTCTTGTAACTTGTTAGGGGACTTGTAATCAGGAAGTGAAGGAAGAGCATGGCTCAGTTTACAATCCAGTTGAGTCTGCTTGCATCTTATGCCTTTTGATGGCATCGTTGGTATGTATTGATTTGTTTTATTGTTACTTATGATTGCAGATGATTATTTTTGTGACAATGTTTAGTTTGGGAAGTTTTATGCACAAAGTCCATCGAGTCATAGTTAATGACTACTCCGCTATGAATGTTGTTCATATGACAGAATAAATATGAATAAATAGTTGTTATGTTAAAATACAGTGGTTTATAGGAACATATGTGTAAATCAGTAGTAAATACATAAAAGTAGCGGTTAAAAATAAAGCAAGTTATTTCATTGAAGAATCTGTATATTTACATTGTGTGTATGTGTAAGGTTAAAAAGAAAGCATTTTGTTTGTATTCATTATGCCCTTTGTGTGTTTTAGTTTTACTCTTTCTTACGTCAATAAACCTGTGGACAACGGACAACTGTCTTCAGAGTCGTGATGTCAGGAAAGAGTTTGTCTAACTGCCAAGGTGTATCACGGCACATATACTGAGGGCAGCATAGTAAAACAACGGCTTTCTAGCGGGCAAGATAACGCAGCCAGCTGGCAGACGCTACTAACAACGTCATCTCACGCAGCCAGTGGATGACCATCACAGCAGTGTCTAAACAGAGGTACGTCACCAGACAACACCATGTCCGAGAAAGCAACTTCATTAAAGACGCGGTCCCGCGCTACATGTTCTGCTACATACTCAAGTGTATCATCAACGGGGTCTGCTGCAGCAAAGGCAAGAGCGAGAGCAGAAGCAGCAAAGGCACGCATGTCCTACGCCGAAGAGGAAATGAGCCTAAAGCTATAAAAAGCTAAGCTGGAAGCCTCAATAGAAATGCTCAATTACAAGAAAGAAACTGCTGCAGCCGTAGCTGAGGCCGAAGCCCTTGAAGCTGTGGTAGATAAAAATAGTGAAAGACATAGTTCCATGTTAAATTTGGACTCCAGTCCTTTGGAAGCTGCACAACGCACAGAACAATATGTGATTGATCAAGCCGAATCACAAAACACAGACGCTCAGCTGCATGATGATGGTGTTGGAGCAATAAGAGGGTCAAGCCCTAACTACGAAACTCCAGCTTCATCTATCAAATCTGAAGTCAACTCATTCCATCCGGCCCAAGCCAATATAGCTTCCCATCATACACATGGCCACAATGCAGCTTCTCAACCAACTCGCCTCATCTCACAGCAGCCTTACATCTATGAAGATGAAAAGCTCGATGGGACACGCAATGTTCGGTTTGACAACCACAATGCCACTCCTGAGCAAGGTCTTGGACCTCAAAACGACAAAGGCGATCCTGCTCTTAAATCCTATCTCACATCTTCAAACACCAATAATAACAACTCCAACATTAGCGACTTTGTGAGATACTTTGCTCGTCGTGAGCTTGTGGCAACAGGCCTACTTCAATTCAACGACAGACCTCAGAACTACAGAGCCTGGAAACGGTCTTTTCAGAATGCAACCAGAGGTTTGGACCTGACACCAAGCGAGGAAATGGATCTCCTGTTTAAGTGGCTCGGCAAAGCGTCAGCAGAACAGGTCGAGCACATAAGAGCAATACACATCAATCATCCAGCAGCAGGTTTGGCTATGATATGGGACAGACTTGAACAATCTTATGGCTCCGCAGAAGTAATAGAAGATGCTCTGTTCAAACGTATCGACGCCTTTCCAAAAATAACAAATCGAGATTATTCTAAACTAACAAAGTTGAGTGATCTTTTAATGGAACTAGAGTCAGCCAAAGCTGAAGGAGACCTACCCGGCCTCTCTTTCCTCGATACAACGAGAGGCGTCAACCCAATTGTACAGAAGCTCCCCTTCGGTCTGCAGGAGAAGTGGGCGTCAGTTGGGTCATCCTACAAGCGGCAACATCACGTTTCATATCCCCCCTTTGCCTGCTTCGTAAACTTTGTTAGCCAAGAAGCTAGTGTCAAAAATGACCCAAGTTTCAACTTTGTCTCTCACTCAGACATTTCTCCCAGGCCAGAAAAAACAGCTTGGAAGCCAAACAGACCGCGAGAAGTCTCTGTTCACAAAACAGAGATATTTCCAAAAGCCATCTCTGATCCTAGGGAGCCCTCAACGAAATTCAATGACTGTGACAAACTGTGTCCAATCCATAAAAAACCTCACCCTATACGCAAATGCCGTGCATTCAGAGAAATGCCCATCGAAGACCGTAAGACATTCTTAAAAGAGAATAACGTCTGTTTCAGATGCTGTGCTTCATCATCACACATTGCAAGGTACTGCACATTTAATGTTCGTTGTTATGAATGTAAAAGTGAAAAACACCACACAGCGCTTCACCCTGGACCTGCTCCCTGGGTTGGAGGAAAAGACTCTGCTCCAGAGCATGGCGGGGAGGAGGATAGCTCTCCACAACCCCATGTCACCACCAAATGTACAGATGTCTGTGGCGGAGACGTAACGGACCGATCCTGCTCTAAAATATCCCTTGTGAATGTGTATCCAGCCGGCCACGCTCACAAAGCAGTGAAGATGTACGTGATTCTGGACGAACAGAGCAACAGATCACTACTTCGTTCACAGTTCTTCGAAGTCTTCAATGACCAAAGTCCAAGTGCTCCTTACTCACTGAAAACATGTGCTGGAGTAAAGAAAGCGACAGGAAGAAGGGCCTGTGGCTACATCGTGGAATCTTTGGATAGGACCGTCAGCATCCCACTACCCAGTCTCATAGAATGTGATGACATCCCAAATAACAGAAGTGAGATTCCAACTCTCAATGCAGCTTTTCATCACGCACACCTAAAGTCAGTCGCACACCTCATCCCAGATATCGACCCACAAGCCCCAATTATGCTTCTCTTAGGTCGGGATATTATCAGAGTCCATAAGGTCCGCAAACAGGTCAATGGCCCACACAACCTACCTTATGCTCAGAAGTTGGATCTGGGATGGATCATCGTGGGTAATGTATGTTTAGGCCGCGTTCACAAACCATCGACAGTCAACGCCTTCTACACGAACACCACGGAACGGGGACGCCCTACTCTCTTTGACCCGTGTCCTAACATGTTCCGTGTAAAGGAAAAATACAGTGACACCCAAGCCACAAACCACCTCCAAACACACCCTGAAGAGATATCAAACTGTGATGTTGACAGCCTAGGACATAACATATTCAAGCAGACCAAGGACGACAACAACATGGCTCCGTCTATCCAGGACATCTCCTTCATGAAAATAATGAAAGGACTAACAAAAGATGCAAACAACAGTTGGGTAGCTCCATTACCCTTTAAATGCTCACGTCAACGGCTCCCCAATAACAGGCCACAGGCATTGAACCGTCTCAAGTCGCTCAGACGCAACTTTGAAAGGAAGCCTGAAATGAGAGACCATTTTCTCAGTTTCATGGACAAGATGTTCAAGAATGGTCATGCTGAGTTAGCCCCCTCCTCCCAGTGAGGATGAAGAACAGTGGTACTTGCCAATATTTCAGTGAGCTTCGCATTGACCCTGACGTCCAAAGTTTTGTGATGCGTGACTTCTATGTAGACGATGGGTTGAAGTCCTTGCCCACAGTCGAAGCTGCAGTCAACCTGCTGAAAAAGACACAAGATGTTTTCTCCAAATCAAACCTAAGGCTGCACAAGATCGCAGCAAACAACAAGGAGGTCATGGAGGCCTTTCCGGCCGAAGATCGTGCAAAAGACCTTAAAGACCTGGACCTCAGTGCAGATACGCTGCCAATGCAGCGTAGTCTTGGAATCAATTGGGACCTCCAGACCGACTGCTTCCACTTCAGCGTCTCCGACGAGATAATATCCTACACTCGACGGGGTGTCTTGTCTACAATCAACAGCCTCTACGATCCTCTAGGGTTTGTAGCGCCAGTCACAATACAAGGCAAGGCTATTCTGAGAGAACTCACAACTGACAAAGGTGACTGGGACTCGCCTTTGCCCCAAGAAATGGAAGACGCATGGACATCTTGGAGAGCATCTTTGAAAGAACTGTCCCAGCTTTCTATTCCCAGAGCCTACACTACAACTTCTGTCGCTGCAGGCCGTTTGAACGACACAAACTGGCTGAGTGGACCCAAATCTCTGTACACACCGGAGACAAGTGCCTCAGAGAGCAACTACAAGCTTGTAGACCCGGGTTCAGACCCAGACATTCGCCCTCTGGTGTCCACTTTGAGTACTACAACAACATCCAAGCAGCTTGGTTCTCAACGATTCTCAAAGTTCTCATCTTGGAAGTCTCTAACACGGGCCATTGTTCGCCTCATACACATAGCCCGTCTTTTCAACATGACCTTGAAGAACAGCCCTTGTAAGGGCTGGCATCACTGTAAAACAGGATACACTGTTGAGGAGTCTGATCAAGCGTTTGTTAGGTTGTAGTGGATTTGATATACACTTGCACATGTAGATAAGAGAGGTTATGTTTTAAATTAATACATAAAGAAAGATATGATCATTAATTTGAGGAATATTCTGAGGAATGTATTATGAAGCATAAGAGAGGATCACTGTTTTATTATTCTGTTTGTTAATGACAAATGTAATGATTAATTATATGATGCATGGGAATGAATGGATGTTTTGTTGTTTAGACAATAGTTAAAGGGATGCCGATTGAAACCTGAGATGTTGCTTTTATTCTGTAGGCAGGATAATAGGGTTTTATTCTGAAGGGGAACTTCCTGTCCTTGACCGGAAGTGTGATCTTTGACCCCGCTAGTTTATCGATTTGAGGCATTCTTTGAAGTGGCCAATGGAACTAACCCTCAGGTGTGAACCTCAGGTCTTATTCGCTGTTCAGCGTAGCATGCTGTGTCTGACAAGACAAGAAGTTAAGATATATATATAGATGGAACACATTCACATAGAGCAGTCTATCACCTAGTCAAGAGAGCTAGTTAAACAATGAATTTTAAAATGGCTAAATATCCTCCAAAAGGAGGGAGAACATTTCTCTCCCCATGAGAGTTGACAAGGAGACCCATGTGGACTCTACAGAGAGCTAGGAGAAAGTCCTAGCTTCACGAAAGAAGGTGGACAGGGCTGTTTGAAGTCGTTGATAAAACGTCACACGTCCTCCAGGTAAGAGGCCTCATGAAAACAAAATGGCACCATTATAACATATTGTGTATTTGCAGATCCGACGGCCAAAGAATCACAACGAGCTGCTGAAGAGTTGCAGAATCAGGAGGGTAATTCTGAGTAGAATGGAAGACCCAGAGAGATGTAGAACTAGGAGAAGATGTGAGGTTACTTCCACATTTCTGCCTAGGCGCAATAGTTTTGGAAATTATATTGGTATTACTTTTTATTTTTGTGGTAGGTGCAGCAGTGAAACATTGGCACAAGAGTTAGGACACAGAAAGATGTTCACAAACTACACTGAATCGCACTGCTCACTACACTAGATTTGCCATTAACTGCACCCCCAGGGGCAAGAGTTTTGTTTCCCCCCAGAAATAGATCTAGGTGTTCGAGCAAGAGAGGAGAGCCGAACGAATACCAGCTCGCAATCAGATCCTAGCAGGATTTGAAATAGTTAAAAGAACATAGAGTTGATCAATTACATATAATATAATCCGCAGAGATGAATAAATTAAGAGAGAAATAAATTTAAGAGAGATGGGATTGGACGAGTAATTAAGACTCCGTTGGACAACAGAAGCGCATTTAATAGTTGATTCCTCCCACGGGTGAGAAGCTGATCCTTGATCATATAGTTTGAGATTGCTAGTCTGAACCTGGATAATTTAGTTCCTTAAGAAATATTTTTTGAGATTTTGAGAAGATTAAAAGAAAACATAGAATAACTACTTCTCAGACATGTTGGAGAATTGGTTCGGGAAATATGAAAATTATTTCCAAATATATTTCAGATATCCAACTTTAGTTAGAGCCGGCGCAGAAAGCCGCTCTGTGTGTTTTTAATTCTCTTCCACAGCTACACTTGTCTCCATCGTTGACCTTCATCGTGTACCTGACTGCCTGCTGTGATGGACCTCACCAACAGATGAGCTGCCCACAGAGGAGTATCGTGCACCTTTGACACATTGATTCAAATAACAAAACACAGAAGTCTGTTTGATGATCATCATAATAAAATAAATATAGTGTTTGAACTTGCTGTTTTTCCTTTTACCCGAGGAAATCGAGGAATGGAGGATTGCAGAGAAAGGAGACCATCAAGGAGATGAGCATGCAGAGAAAGAAGATGCACATAGACATATGCACAGATAGACACATATCTGATCACAACACTCCTAGACTTTAGTTACTTTGCAGAGCAGGGTCAAAAGGAGGGAGTGATATTGTTTTTTCTTCCACAGGTATTGATGATAGAGATTGTATTACAGTGATGTTTACAGTGCGGTGAAATAAAATCCAATACAAGTTGTTTATACTATGAAATAGTATAAAAGGAGGGACTGTTAGGTTGTAGTGGATTTTATATACACTTGCACATGTAGATAAGAGAGGTTATGTTTTAAATTAATACATAAAGAAAGATATGATCATTAATTTGAGGAATATTCTGAGGAATGTATTATGAAGCATAAGAGAGGATCACTGTTTTATTATTCTGTTTGTTAATGACAAATGTAATGATTAATTGTATGATGCATGGGAATGAATGGATGTTTTGTTGTTTAGACAATAGTTAAAGGGATGCCGATTGAAACCTGAGATGTTGCTTTTATTCTGTAGGCAGGATAATAGGGTTTTATTCTGAAGGGGAACTTCCTGTCCTTGACCGGAAGTGTGATCTTTGACCCCGCTAGTTTATCGATTTGAGGCATTCTTTGAAGTGGCCAATGGAACTAACCCTCAGGTGTGAACCTCAGGTCTTATTCGCTGTTCAGCGTAGCATGCTGTGTCTCTGAAAGGTATTTGCATGAATACCTCCACTAACCAATGGGAGCTTAGCTCAGCGAATGGACTGCGAATAAAACTAATTGTGAGACGTGAATTTGGTCTCTTACGTGGTGACGCCAGACAGAAACTGTTGGCTACGTCAGGAGACTGTGGAAGCGAAGCCATGTGAGCGCGTCCGGGCCTGGACCATGTATGTATACAGATGACTCTTGTTTGTTATGATTAAATAATGATTATTATATATCTCTGGCTTCGGAGCTTCTTCTTCCAAGCACAAGGTAGCTCGAGACTCTCTGAACTCTTACACGTTGCACATCATCATTCAAGCAGTACAGGAAGAAGTCTACAGTCAAGAGATCAGATGTATCCAAAAACATGAGCAGATCCCTAAATGTAGCCCTCTCAAAAATCTGGATCCTTTCATTGATGCACACTGCCTTCTGAGAGTCGGGGGCCGCCTCCACAATGCAAACCTTGATCAGAGTGAAAAGACTCCAGTGATTATTCCTGGCAAACATCAAGTTGCAACCTTACTCATCAAGCATCACCACGAACGAATCTATCACCAAGGCCGTCTGTTTACAGAAGGGGCTGTCCGTACAGCTGGCTTTTGGATTGTTGGTGGCAAAAGAAAAGTGAGCAGCATCATCCACCAGTGTATAACCTGCAGAAGGCTTAGAGCCCCACTTACAATTCAAAAGATGGCCAGTCTTCCAGCGGATCGTCTCTCGACAGAGCCTCCCTTTACGAATGTCGGCCTTGATGTGTTCGGCCCTTGGAGTGTCTCTTCACGAAGAACAAGAGGAGGTTATTCACACAGTAAACGCTGGGCTGTAATATTCACGTGTATGAGTGTACGAGCGGTTCATATTGAAGTCATAGAATCCCTTGACACATCCAGCTTCATCAACGCGCTAAGGCGCTTTCTTGCTGTGCGCGGTCCTGTCAATCACATCCGCTCAGACCGTGGCACCAACTTTGTTGGCGCCTGCAAGGAGTTGAAGATACCCTCAAACATTGACAACACAACTGTGAAGGCTTACCTGTCAGGCCAAGGTTGCTCTTGGACCTTTAACCCTCCGCACGCCTCCCATTTTGGCGGTACATGGGAAAGAATGATTGGTCTTGCAAGGAGAATCTTGGACTCCATGTTCCTTCAGCTGAAGGACAAACTTACCCATGAGGTGCTGGTGACTTTCATGGCAGAAGTGACAGCCATTATAAATGGCAGGCCTCTTGGTCCTGTGACAACTGACTCTGATGACTCATTTATACTCACTCCAGCTGCTTTTCTCACTCAAAAGGTGAATGTCCTTTCTGCTCCTACTGGAGAGTTTGGAGTTTCAGATCTCTACAAGCGCCAGTGGCGGCAGGTCCAGCACCTGTCCAACACCTTCTGGGACAGATGGCGAAAGCAATTCCTCCCAACACTACAGGCACGCAAGAAGTGGCAGTCCACTCATCCAAACATCAACCCAGGAAGTGTTGTTCTCCTCAAGGATAGCCAAGTACCAAGAAATGAATGGCCTCTTGGACTGGTAACACAGACCTTCCCCAGCGAAGACGGGAAGGTGCGAAAGGTCGAGATCAAGGTCACACGAACAGGAGTGACTAAAATCTTTCTTAGGTCTGTTTCTGAGATAGTGCTTCTTCTCCCCCCAGAGGCTCAGTGAAGTGAACTGTCTAGGATTTATTGAGTGGCGTGTATTCACGCCAGGCGGGGAGTGTTTTGTTACAATTGTCAAATCAGTAAGTTATGTTTATTTTGAAACAGGACGTTTTATTTTGAAACAGGAAATGTCTTGTAACTTGTTAGGGGACTTGTAATCAGGAAGTGAAGGAAGAGCATGGCTCAGTTTACAATCCAGTTGAGTCTGCTTGCATCTTATGCCTTTTGATGGCATCGTTGGTATGTATTGATTTGTTTTATTGTTACTTATGATTGCAGATGATTATTTTTGTGACAATGTTTAGTTTGGGAAGTTTTATGCACAAAGTCCATCGAGTCATAGTTAATGACTACTCCGCTATGAATGTTGTTCATATGACAGAATAAATATGAATAAATAGTTGTTATGTTAAAATACAGTGGTTTATAGGAACATATGTGTAAATCAGTAGTAAATACATAAAAGTAGCGGTTAAAAATAAAGCAAGTTATTTCATTGAAGAATCTGTATATTTACATTGTGTGTATGTGTAAGGTTAAAAAGAAAGCATTTTGTTTGTATTCATTATGCCCTTTGTGTGTTTTAGTTTTACTCTTTCTTACGTCAATAAACCTGTGGACAACGGACAACTGTCTTCAGAGTCGTGATGTCAGGAAAGAGTTTGTCTAACTGCCAAGGTGTATCACGGCACATATACTGAGGGCAGCATATTAGTTATTTAAGTATTTATTTAATCTTAGGCTAAATAGCATTCCTCACAGCAAAGGCATGTTTCTTGTCCAATCAATTTATCAGGAAAAACACACAAACACACAGCTAACGCATGCCTGCTCCTGTCATTTCATATTATTAGATCACTTACAGTGGGATACTTTAGACAGATGGGGTTGACGCCTAGATCTGGGTTGCTAATCACTTCTTGATTTATCTCAATATAGTTGACCATCTGTATTGTACCTACAGTATTTGGCATGTGAGGGTAGTGACGTCCTCCTGGACCACTGGTGCCAGGTAAATATGATTTACTAGAGATAATACACAGAAGACAGAGCCATCTGTATTCCCAATGTGCCTCCCATACAGTACGAGAGAGCTATGCACAGAGCAGGTACGCAATGCCTTTTCCACGCCTAATGCCTCGTTCAGCTGTTTTCACGAGTGAACAATCGAGGAAGATAAATAGAGGCTTGTTTTTATTTTTGTGTTGCTTGTGTGCGTGTGCTTGTGTGTGTGTGTGTGGGAGGGTTGAAGTGCACGGCCATTTCCTCAGTGAAGACGATTCAGTTGCTGCCCCATACATTTGTATATAATATGTTACCAATATGGAGTAGCCCACAGCATGCTGATATTGTTTGCCTGCTGTTTGTTGGTGATTTGATTTGCACATACTTAATTTAAAATGACTAGAAAATTCTACAAATTACAGCAAATAACAAGACAGCTGTGAACATAAACAATTAGTGTGGCGTGTGTATCACATAATTTTTTTCCGTTTGTTTCAATTTCAATTTGTTCCAGTGTTTTAATCACAGTATAGATGCCACACCATTTTGTATTTGTACAGTTGAATATTTAGTACATATGTTGCATTATATATTGCTAGTACAAAGCTGCAGTTTTTTTTCAATTATGAAAATATTTTAGTCACATATGTGTGCAGTTGTGTAGATTACTTACTCTCAATTGGATATCAATATCAAATCTCACCCTAAATGTTTTATATTGCAAGGATATTAGTATAAACAATCAACTAGTAAAGTGGGTTGAGATCCAGTTCATAATGCCACTTTTATGCCAACAGCAGCTCTGTCTTTTCCTTCCTTTTCTGTTACAGCTTATGTGCAAACTTCACTTACACACTCTGCTGCTGGTGATGCTAAAATTAAATTTCAGTTTCCAGAAAACCCTATTTATTAGATATGCATAGAAGCCGTATCAAAAGCTGTTATGATGGTAACATTCATCCCTGAACCGTAAGTCAGTTTTCAATACCATTGTTACTACATTCATTGTAGGCTACTTGTTAAATAAGATGATTCAGAATTTGAGTGGTGTATGCACTTGCCACGAAGGTAACATATTACCAGTCGGCCTGGGCACAGCTCTTATCTGTTTATATTAGGCATAATTAGAGATGAAGAAGATTTGTTGTTGAATGATCTTCTGAATGTATGCTCGGATACATAATTGTGTTTACTGGCTGAGGGAAAACAAGTCTTTCATCTCCTGGAGATAAGAGGGTGATTTGTGGTCCACTTGGTGGCCTCTTCTGTGTATTCTCAGGTCTGATCTCTTTGTTGCTTTCCGCTCCCCCACCCTGCCTCGCTCTCCCTGATTAATGCTGATGCTTGCCTAAGCATCATAGTTAAGTTGAAGAAAGGCTGGTGATAATGACTGTTCACCGTGCTTGGTGGGTCTCTCATACTGGGGAGGAGATGAATGAGGAGGAAGAGGTGAAGGGAGGTAGGATATCTTTTTAACTGTACTGTTTGTTCACCTATATAAACACATCTGGAAAGTGTATCCCAGTGATCAGTATGTCACTTAATCAAGGTTAATATGAGGTTATCCAGCTCATTATCCTGTCAATTCTCTAACATAAAAAAATCCATAGAACAAGAGTGAAAGTAATAATCAACACTTACTATGTCTATTCTCTGCTGCAGTACCATGACGGAAATATCAGGCACTTTTTATAGAATTGTAGAAAGTGTTTCATCTAAATTATATCTTAACTTTGAAATGAAACCGACCAACACAATGAATGAGACTCCAACACAATTAGATTAAGAGACTAAAGATTAATAAAATGGGTCAGCAGGCTAATTACAATTACATCTGGAGCCTAAATTGCATTGCAAATTCAATCTCAAAGGTGTTCAACCACAGATATATTTTAAAGTGCCATGTACCATATACCTTTGAATAATTAAAACCATGACTTATATTGCCCAAGTAGTCTTATAAATTGATTGGTTCTCATTCTTGTAGTTTACTACATAGGTCATTACCTCATCTTGCCTCCTCTTGCCACTAATGGCAGAAACAGCCTCCTCATGTATTAACAAGGAATTTTATCAATACACACTCAGCATATTTATTCCACTTATTTGCCAGCATGTTCATGTGACATGTGTATCACAGGCTGTGTGCAACTTGGTCGTGTGAGCTCTAAGACAAATGTGTGCCATACAGCACACTGCAACAATATAATGAACAACAAAAGGCCTGCCTAATCTATCACATGATTATTTTATACTTTTAACATTTTACTTTTAATTCATAATTTACTTCAGGTCTTCACAGTTGAAATCTAACTATTTTCAAGCAAATATCTACATTCATTGGTAATAGCAAAGATGTAACATATTTCAAGCCTTATCGTGCGCCATTGAATGGAACTAAACGTTTGCATTAGGTTGAAGGTACCCAACTAATGCTGTATTCATTTCCCTTTGACACTCACAGACAGTTGGTCTTTACGGGTATTTACATCTCAATGTTGTCAACTGAAATACCTCTTCAGCATGTACAGTTTAATTTAAGGAAATGAGCATTTTAATGGTCAGTGTAATTATGGAGTTACCTCCTGAAAGAATGGGTACATACAGATCCTTTGGAAGGCCCCTCTTAGATATCACTCTCGGCAATTTATAAAAATTCAAATTAATAGTATTATTCTGGGAAAAGATCTTAAAAGTACTTTTTTTCAAAATGACCAGAAACAGTCAACTCCTGGTAACGATGTATGTGTGTATTTTGTTCTCCTTGCGTAGTCCAGTTAGCTCGGCACTAGCTCGCTTGATGCTCTACTTGTTTACCGGCAACAGGCAGACTATGGCATACCTCTGTATAGCAGAGCATCTTTTGAGGCGGGCTGTCACGTTGCTGCGGTTCGATCCCCGCTCATGGCCCTAGTCAATGTGTCCTTGAGCAAGACATTTAACCCTGAATTGCTCCCTGTAGCTCTGTCTACGGTGTATGATGGTAAGTCGCTTTGGATAAAAGCGCCAGCTAAATGAAATGTAATGTAAGATGTATGTGTTATCACACCTATTTCAGGATGTTTTCCAGGATTTGGTTTAATCTTGCAGCTTTGCAGCTTATTTTTATTATCAATATTTATTATTATTATCTCATAGTAGTCTACCTTTGAGGGAAAGGCCTCATCTGCTCTTTGAATGGCTTGTTATAAATCAATGACCACAAGTTTTAGTTACATAGCATTATCTACATTATTATTATAATATAAAATTGTTATGTATGGTGATGCAGGGATTTGGGGAAGGAGCCATCCGCAGACATGATAGGAAGACTTGTTCATTTCAATGATTTAATGCAATACTGCGCTTCGAGTCAAAAAAAGCAGGGAGGTGACAGACAAAGCAGATAACAAAACTCCATCCAGCAATGAAAGACAAAATGACAACTAACAAAAAAAGACAGGACCATAAATACACAAGAAACTAATCAGACAACAAAACACAGGTGGAAAGACGTGAGGGCAGGCTTAAAGCAGATTGGTGGTTGAAACAATGCTAACAGAGCAAGGCTGACAAGATTAATTAAACACAAGGGATACACAAAAAAGGAAGGAAAACCACAAAGACAGGAAATCAAACAAAAACAGGACCCATGAAGCAAGGATAACACAATGAAACAGGAAGTGAGAAATAAAGTCAAGAGAAACCATGACAATAATGTTGATTTTAATATTATTTCTAATAAAGGTCAACCGTGTGTTTTATTGCTAATACTAATACACAGTGTTAGAAATGACATCACGTTGTTATGATTCATGTTATTTATCCTGTCACTTCATGCTTGTCTGCTTACATCAAAATACGCCTCTAAATGGATTTTATGTCGGGATTGCCGAACACCTTGCAGTTGTTTCTGCATAACAAAGACCATGAATTGAACAGCTTTACAGAACATGTTTTTTATTCTTTATACAAAAACATCATGGCTAATTGTATTTTTATATCACCATTATGCTATACTGTATACTATGCCAGATATAATTTAGCTGATAATTTTTTTGTTAATTTAGAAAAAGGTCCTATTTATTTGTCATTATTAATGTTAGGTTTTAGTCAGTTTTAGTTTTATTAGTAGAATATTAATCAAATAAATTAAGTTACACCATTAACATCTTACTGGCCCTCACTAAAAATCCCTTTGCTGGTTTGATCCAATAGACCTCAATAGAAAAACACCAGAACCTAATTTTTTGAGTAGAAGTGTGGAGACATTATCATATTTAGTAATTTATTTTTCAGGACAAACTCTTTTGCACCTGCTCGACTATTAAGGTCCAACGTAGCAACCCCACCCACAATTGAGAGCTGGGAAAGTCAACTCCATGATAGTTTTTGAAGAAGTCCACAGAGCATCAGCTATTAACCATTGGTGATTACATATGTCCTTCCTTTAACAGTCAACATCTAGGAGGTCCATTTGTAATAATAAGTTTATATTCCACTCCTAAAGTAGAAGCAAGTTAGCCTAGCCTGCTAATGTGACTTTTTATTTCAACATCTCATGAGTGCAGCTGGCAAAGTATTGTTGTGTCTAACCTGTGCAGAGAGGAGGGGTTACTACATCAAATCTGATCGAGTCTTAGATTGGGATAGTGCAGCTATTTGTATTTGTTATCAGTAGGCCTACATTTTGAAGCATCACATTCTGCTGCAGATGTACTTTAGATCATCAGGTTTTGAACAATGTTAATTATTGCCACAGTAACATCTTTATTCATGCAGTGAAGCATGATATACAGTGTTATGATTGTCATTCTTGTTTGATCTCATGAGCAGAGGAGCAGACAGTTGATAGTAGAGAAAGGAAGAAAATATGAATTGAAAGATGAAAGTCAAAAACAAGTCTCTTTGGAAAAGCTGTGTGCGGAGGAAATACTGTAGTGTTGTGGCTTTGATCATTCTGCACTGAAGTCTGAGTTTCGAGTTTGAAGGTGGTCAATTTGCACAGTAATTTCTCAACATTTTCTGAATTGTTTGTTGAGCATTTTTATGGGTTCATCTCATTAATAAGGTGCCTTCCAATTAAATGGGTCAATTCATAACAAATGCAAAATATTTTGGTATCGTGTAGGTAATGTGTGTGTGTGTGCATGTGTGTGTGTCTATCATATGTCTTGTTTGTTTTTCATGCGACCTGTTCAAATCCCATTCTTTGTGCACATTGAAAATAAATTGTATATCCAGCAACCAGTCAGGATTCACAGTTTTATTATGGGCTTATAACATTTTCAAATTCTTTCTTTTAATAATGTACTTAATGTTCCCTAATATGGAGACACAGGAGTCTGGTTAATGTAACAACACTGTTATGGCCACCAGTTTAAATCATTTCAACTTTGTTTTGTATAAAACATGTTTTGCTTGGAACATTGATACCTGATTGAGACCTGCTGGCCATGGATATGCTTAATAATAATAATAATACATTTATTTATATAGCACCTTTAAAAACAGGGTTTACAAAGTGCTCTACATAGAAGCAAGGAAAAAACACAACATAAATACAAGTAAACATTTCAGAAAATACATGAGGCAAAGGAGACAATTCCATATAGGCAATGAACACAATACAGGAATAGAAAATTACAAATAAAGAAAAATAGGGGAACCAAAGAACTGCATAAAAGGACGACATCTTGGAGTGTACCAGTCCGGTTTTGGGGAGTGGAGTCAGCAGGAAGAGTAGAGGGTGCTGGGGGAGCTGTAACAGTTCCTAATTTCGTTGCCACTATCTCGCTCTTGGGGACTGTTGTTGTGATGACGAGCTGCAGCGATGTGCTCGGCCGACCAGAGGGAGGGGATGGAAAGCGTGGAGTGATCAGGCCAGGAGCAAACAAACCCTCCGCGGGAGGCTCTGTGGATGCAACGGGGCCGACGAAGGAGTCCGAGCGCCCGATGGCCGAGACAAACGGAGGAGCAGAGAAGCTGTTGAGCCCAAGGAGCTGCGAGGTGGAACACTGCAGAACCATGCTAGCCGGGGAGGATACAATCGCCAACCACGGACCGGACCACCGGAGAACCAGGACCGCTGAGAGGCGACCAGCCTCAGAGCAACAGCATGGAGCAGGGAGTCGGCCGGCCAGCAAGAGACCGTTCGCCAGCCAGCAAGAGACTGTCGGCTAGCCAGCCAATGCCAGTTGTCCAGGATTGTCCAGGCGGCAGCGGTGGAGAGCATCCAGCAGGGAGTCGGCTGGCTCGTTGGTAGCCGCTGGCCAGCAAGAGACTGTCGGCTAGCCAGCCAACGCCAGATCGCAGTGGTGGAGAGAAGGAGCCAACGGCAATCACAAAATAAAAAATAATCCAAGATTTGCAGAATAATTAAGTCAGAAGAATGGCTACACTGTTAAATACATTTTTTTATAATTTAAATAAATGTTAAATTGTAAAAAAAGGTAGAAAAACCCCCAAATAAAAACAGTCCTAGACGAAGCGGCGTTAAGTTTCGCCAGCGTCCCCGTTGCCAGGACTACTAATAAGGACTAATAAGCCAATAGGGTGCCAAATTCATCCAAAATTGTCAGAAGGTGACTACAAAAATGTATCGTTAGCTTTGCCGGTCTCTATATTATTTTAAACTATATTAAAAATATAATACCTTGGGAGTCAACTTAATTTTTCCTGAGGAAAACGCCACTTCTCTGCTGTAAAGATCTGCGTAGTGCACACAAGTAGAGTCTTTTATCTTCAGCTGTCTGGGTTTCCAGGGCCAATAGATAGAAATTACACCTAAAAAAATCATTGACCGAGGTTCTTCTGTATGTGGATAGTTATCTGTGGTTTGCCATGCTGGAGGTGACCAGGCAACGCCGTCTAAAAGGCTGAATGTTCACTGTCATCAGAAGCATTGCTCTGAAAGGCAACTCTAATTCATGCTTTTTTAATTCTGATGATATTCAGTGTTTTTGTAGCAGTGTATGTTCTCAGGCAGAATAATTTGACTTGGGGTGTCATCAACTTGGTGCCTTGATGTACACTTTGTAATCGCTTAGTAATCATGTGAAGTGTAATCAATTATATTTCTTTTATTAGTGGAATTACAAACATAAATTCAATTAATCTGAGTTTTTTTTAATTGTTCACTTCAGTGAAAATCCATTTGCGTGTGTTTGTCATTTCAAGAGTAGCCGTTGTGCGATTTCAAGGAATGGGTTGCTTGAGCTTGGGATTCAAAAGAGTGACAAGCGGAAAGATTGAGGCTATTACTATGCTACCTCAGCTGGAAAGAAACTGGTGAAAGGAATTGTTATTTACACATAACTGTATCTCTATTTCTCTGCTCATACCATAGTTGTTGGTGATATTTGTTGTTTAACCTTTAAAAATCATCTGCCTCCAAGTGTACCTCTATTTGTGCTCAAATCCCACATTGATTATACCTTTTTTAATTCATGCTTCATAATCCCTTGCTCATTCTTCAGGTCAATGGCTACCAGCTGACTATTTACTTCCATGCGTAATCCCACAGGTGTACAGCATGTGCACTTCTTACTATTACACTGATAATGCCATATTCTGCTCCAGTTTCTACCCCTTACTATGTTAAGGGAGGAATCAGGTTACCTGTTGCTGCTTGGATTCTTAAAAAAAGAAAGAAAGAAAGGAACTAACTTGCATTCAATTTTCTTAGGGCTCGGCGAGATAGCCACATTTTCTTTCCTGATACAGGTGATTTCATATCTCAATAACGATGTATAAGGTTGTCGGGTAATTCAACAAATAAATAGTCAGATATAAACAGGACAACCTTTGTTCCTGAAAAATGAAGCCAAAACTGAAGTTCCTCAAATGTCCACTTGAGTCTCTTTCCAAAAGAGAATCAATCACTGTGAACACCCTTGTTAAAAGGCTCAGCTTAAACTATGATGTATAAAGTAGTATATTGCCTAACTATTAAGTTTATAAATGAGCAATGAGCTCCACCTTAACAGCTGCAACAATCAAGTGATCAACACATTAATGCATCAATAGTTAGATCCAAATATATAGGTCGACCATAACTGTATCTTTTGAAAAGGGCCATTCTGCATAATGAGTATTACTTTTGGTACTATAAGTATATTTAGATGCTAATACTTTTGCAAGCACAACAGTTCATTGCCCAGAGAACCGGCGAACTCATTGAGAGGGGATCTCATCTTCATTTGCTGCTGACATTGATATGATATTGTTGTCATCATTACCATCATTCGCAGTTTGGGATGACCGGAGGCATCGTCGAAATATCAGAAGCTGGGGCAGGGACCTTGATATCACAATCCATCTCAGCAGGCTGGTGGCTGCTGAACATCGCTCTCTGCATGGTTGGTGCTGAAGCAAGCGTTGTGAAGATTAGTCCCAGCAAAGAGGTTGGGACATGGCGGGTTCTTGAGGCGGCTACTCCATCTGTGGAAGAAAAGAAATCTTGCCTCACAGCATACAGTTTGAAAGGTGTGTAGGCCCCCCATGTACTGCACTAATTTGCTTGCAGGCCTGCTCCAGGTAACTACAACAGTTGGTAAAGCCACATCATTCTGGGTATCCAGCAAAAGTCACCACAATGAAGAAAACACAAATGATGTTCAGTGCACTCCTGCAAAAACGCAAGACACTCAGCAACGCAAAAAGTAATAACATAAAGCCACCACAGGCTGCTACAATATGCTATGTCTGATCAGAGCCTCAGGGTGGATAGATTATTAAAAATGGTGCTGCTGGTGCAAGTCTAATCTTAAGCACTGATGAATGATACACAACTTAAAACAATATCTTGATTAATTCTAACAGCAAGATCTCATATTTGCCCTTGAACAAAGATTTGTCAGAACATTAATGGTTTTGATGATAATTTGTATGTATACATCTAAGAACATGGGTATAAAAGCATTTGGTAAGGTGGTGGGAAGGTGACTCATTTGGTGTAAGGCAGAAATATGGTATTCATGAACGGGAGTAGAATGATTGAAAGGTGCCCAGTGTCTCATAATTACATTGGATTACACTTACACAGAAATGTGAATACCTCTAAATGATACATTGCCCATAATCTGTACCCGTGCCCTTACATTTTATGCACTGGTGCCTCGTAATGTTCCATTTGATAAATGGGTTATTCACATGCTGGCTTTATTGCCTCCCTTGGGGTTAGCCTTCAGCTGCAGTGCATGAACTTCCGGGGGAATGCAGACTGTTTCGAAGTTTCACTTCTTCGTGGCTTCATATAATGTACAGTAACATGTTTTTTCCATACCTTCCATGTCTTTCCCTTTTCACAGCAGTGCCCAGTTTAATGAGGTCTGCTGCTTGAGGCAGCTGGACTAAGGCTTCTATCCTGTTAACTTAGTCCACAATTCAGTTTTTCGATGGAATAGGTCACTGCTTGAAATCAAAGGGTAAGACTTACTATTAAACATTGTGATATAATATGTTCCATACGTTTATTGATCTCTCTTTTCTCTTTCACACATGCACAATCCCTTGTATCCTTACATCTACATACATGCAAAAAAGTGGGGACCCCTTTTGGACCCCTTTATTGGCCCAGTTGTGTTTTCTCAAATTGCGAATGGTTTGCATGCCCATTCTAAAACCAGATTATCTCCTCAACCACAAGGGCTATTTGAATAATTTTAACAGTATAATATACAGAAACACGTTTGTGATATTAGTTAAGATGTATATTTGTTGCTGGTTTATTGGTTGATGATAGAACACAGAAACAAAGAACAACTATATATATATATATTGTATATAAATTACAATATTGAAAGCTTTAAAATACTATATCATAGCACAATATTGAATATGTCTCTGTGCAAGAGTGAAGTAAGTGAAAGTACTGTGTAAGTAAGTACTGTGATTAAGTGAAGTAAACATTTTTTTCATATTTATTTAGTTCAGAAGTTTAGACGAATCTCCAAATGGAGTGATACACACTATTTATTTATTTAATTTCACTTTTATATCACTAATGGTGTTCAATACATCCATATACAGCTGTAACATACAGTAAATAAACCAAAATATTGCTCTGTGCCCTCAAATCGTCATAAAATATTGGCAGATGAATATTTTGTTTTACACTCCTTTGTCCCTTTCTCCGCCGTTGACAGGGCGATTTTTGTCTACGACCCCTCCTTTTGAACTATGGGAGCCGTCTAAAGCCATGCAAATGAGACTGACAGCCCTTAGTATTAGATCTGCTGAGACTCAAAATGACCTCACGTCCTTGCTGTAACTTGAAACACTTCTGGAAGAGTTCACAGAGCTCACCCAGAAGCAGCCAGTCATTTAGAGACCAAACAATTCAATTCAGTTTATTTTGTATAGCCCAAAATCACAAATTACAAATTTGCCTCAGAGGGCTTTACAATCTGTACATATACGACATCCCCGTCCCAGGACCTCACATCGGATAAGGAAAAACTCCCCAAAAATAACCTTTCAGAGGTAAAAAAGGGAAGAAACTTTCAGGAGGATCCCTCTCCCCGTATGGACAGAAGCAATAGATGTCATGTGTACAGATGAACAGTGTTACAGAGTTACATAAAAGCCCAATGATTTGAATAATGAACAATCCCGTGTGGAAGATCGTTTTCATCGAAAGGTAAGTCATATCTCAGTTTTTTTGCAGTGAACATATGTTTGGAATGAGGCAGAGTGGTTGATATTTTGCAGAAGGCTTTGTCTGAGAAGACTTGATGGTTTTATTAGAATCCGTAGGTTGTAGCATTATGCTACCGTGATGAAACATAATCATTTTCATAATTTGGGATGAGTCTCCAAGTTGTTTTTCCAAGTAATTTTGAGTCATTCTTGTGGCTAAGTGTATCTTGGCTGGTTGAATTGTGTTTGATGCATGTGAAATTGGCATATATGCTCTTGTAGCCCAGGCTTTGCTGTTTAGTTTGGTATTTGGCATCATTCATTTTGTTATTGATTCATGAACACATGAAAGTGAACCCATGCACAAGAAATGAGGACCAATATTGCACCATGTGGGGATCAAAAGGGTCTCATTCTATTTGTAACAGATGTTTTCCTTCGCTTCAATGTAAATATGTTCAAATCACTAGAAGCAAACATAAAAAAAGACCTGTTGAATTAAATGTATTACCCCAGTGCTGACAGTTTCCAGTTGTGAGGCATACAAATAGAGTTTATGGAGCTGACAGTGTACATGGGGCAAAGGACACAGGGAACATTTGGTCCCCTGTGGGATTCTTTCCTCTCCATCATCACTCATTGTGTCACCCATTGCCTCGTACTTTGACATTCCAACGTGTGCTTCAGTTTTTTTTTACAATAGACCTGATGGGACACCCATGATCAGATCAGCAATTCAAAGCACTATGCGGTGCCATTAATGAATGCACTTTAGTCATCATAATCTAACCAATGGAAGTGTAAGTGTGCCTCTTTAGTCTGTAGCGGAGGGTGGCGATGAAAGGGAACCAACAACGCCACCTGGGGACTTACACCCCAGGAAATATAAGCTTTAATGACCGTAAGATGTGTCTTAGAATAGTTAAGGGCACACTGATTCGTTCCCGATATTTGAGAGGTGTTTTGTAAAACATTATCCAAAACATGCAGAACAGAAGCAAAATAAAGGCAAACCAAGCAGACAAAATGGAGACAACAAAACAGCAGAAGGTGAACCTACAAATGATAAACAGAGATTAAAAGTGCACACCATGCTGCAAAATAATACAAATTAAGATTGTGACTACTGTCTGAAACTCACCATGAGCCACCACAGGGGCCACAAAGGATTGAGACCATGGCAACAGGTGTTGTATGCCGTCACTGATTGGGGGAGTTTTCTGGGGAGCATTTCTGAATACATCAGCAACGGATGTTGGGCACAGCAGTTGCTGATGTATTCAGTTCATTAAAGTGGAAATGATCCATATACAAACTGTAGAACAGATGGCTTCACATGATGGAACTGTGTAGAACATATTGTGGCACATATTAAGATACAATGTGGTTATTTACTGTACATTTGAAAGACACTGCTGGTCAACATTAATAGTTTTAAACTTACATGAAAGACAGAAGGTTGCAATGTTATCTCTGTCCTGTTATAAATAAAAGTTATTCCTCACAGCAAGTTGTATGTGTGTGTATACTTGTGGGATGGGGCGGTCTTTGATGATGCAAGTTGGTGTTAGCGTTTCAGACCCCTTTTCATGGGAGCTGGAGACAGAAGACTCCCTCAGCCCCTCTCTTTCCATTAATCCCCCACTCTCCTGAAGGAGTGGAACAGGTGAATATTTCACACTGGCTGCACAGAAAGAGGGATGAGGCCTACGGTTGACGCTAGACTCCATTTATAATGGATGGGTGGAGATGGCTGAGCTTGTCTCATAGAGAGTGAAGAATATTCCCAAGGGAATTCCTCTTCATACTTACAATCGTCCGGCCCCATCTTTGCTTTGACGCTCTCTCTGGATGCTTGTTATTTGTGGAACAGACATGGTGCCACCCCATAGATTTGCCAGAGGAAACAGGTTGTTTTTAGGTCAAGCCCACTCTGCTGTAAATCATTATATGAAACAGCTATTGCCGGATTGGGAAATTAACACCAACATCCAGCTGGTTGTTGTTGGTTAGTATTTTTCTGTTGTTTGACTGTTAGACACTTTGTCAACCAGCCTATTATAATTAGGAGGACCTGTTTATTTTTTATTTATTTTCTGGGGGCGGGGGGTGTCACAAGTCTAGTAAACTGATATTCCCGGTTTATTGTTGTTATTTCCTTCCCTTTCTTAAGATTACACAGTTGTAAACCATACAGTTGTAAACCAACACACATATTTTCAATCAAATAATTTGAATCACTAATTGCTATATTGTATGGATGATGGGTGCTGTACAATGTCTTCTTGTTATAAATAAGATTTAACCACAAGAGGATTGTCTTTAGTACGCTCATAAATTATTGAAGTCTAATGGAAAGTGCAGGACTAAAGAGGTTCTGGTTTCACATTGGGCCCATTTTGTGTTTTGTGTCTCTGTGTGTCTTTTAATCTCATGAATGTTTCTGTGAGTGTGTGCTGTTGCAACTGGATGTGCGAGTAAGGGTAAAAGCAGAACGGGGTTTCTTTCGTTGGTGGAAGTTTAAATATATTCAGGCTTTGGTCTGAGAGCCAACATGCCAGTGCACAATGTCACAAAGGAGTTTTTGATGGAAAGGAAATGAAAAGAAAAAAAGAAGAAGAAAAAGAAACAAGTGGTTTTGGGTCAAGGCATTGGATATCCTTTCAAGCCTGAACACTCCACTGGGTGTTTCAGCAAATGTCAAAGTCACTTCTGGCTGTAGACAGACAGCCTAATGGACCACAGCACAGTGAGTGTGGGAGGGCAACGTAGAAGGAGGCAAACCAAAGGAAAACATACAAGAAAAATGGAAGAACCCAGCCGATGAAACGTCCAAAACAAAATGAGGAGGACACTTCTCACTACCTTTCACTATGTGCTTTAGTTTCTCTTTTTTATGCTCTGCTTTGTTTTTGAGACACAGGAGAAACAGCTTAAAATAGGAGTACAACCCAGCCTTCTCTGCTCCCACTAATAAACATTGGAGGCATTCGGAAATGTACAAAAGCTTGAAGGATGATGAGTTGAAGGCCTCCTTTTGGCTCATGTTTCCAGCAACGCAATGTTTTGACATGTGAAAAACAAGCCAGAAATTAAAGCATGATCAGGATCCAAGCCATGAAAGGGCTTGAGAGGAAATTGTTGATGAATACTTTTCTTTACAGATATCTGACAGTTGCACTGTAGCACTGTTTTCTCACTCAAATTGAATCCCCATATAATGCTGCTTCATGTGTATGGAAGCTATCTTTGTTTACACATTAAATTCTATACCACAATTGTCCAAGATGTATGCATACGGACTGCAGGAAAAGAATACAAATTAATATCTCTCTATTGTTTTAAATTGAGAAATAATACAATAACAACTCGGGAAATACAGGTGGATACCCTACATACGTCTGGCTTTACCATCTTCAATAACATGTGCTGTGTTTATAGTATCTGTAAATCCTGGCCTGTAGCAAGGAGTTAAATGCAAATAATTCCTTCTTCCACCGATCAGCTTAAGTGGAGAACTTGCCAAAATAAAACGGTCTGTTTGCAGAACTTCCAATTTCCTCAGCCTGTCTAACCTGTAATTATATTTTCACTCAACAAAGAAGTGTAACAGCCATAAACAGCGCCCATCTGTTTACGAAAAGCATTCACTTGAAGAGCACTGTTCCACCTGGCCGCTATTTACAGCGCTGTCAACAACACCCCGCGCACATTATCTCAATTTACACTGACGTCACTGCTGTTGCCCTCCGCACGCACTCAGCTCTCGTTAATTGCGATATACTACTGTATGCTCTGTTAGGCATTGTGCTGACTCTGTATATCTGCACAATAATATCTACCTTTTTCTGTCTGTGAGTCGGTGGCAACTAGGAAAATAACTCAAGGATAGCATGCACTCAAGGTAATATAATGATGAACAATAATGCAATATATTTTTTAATTTAAACTCCAGATCCCAAGGGTGAAGATCCCAACATTTCTAAAGATGTCGGTCTAAATTATAGGAATATGTGTATACAATGATTTACAGAACATGCAGAATATTACCATTTGATGAATTGAAGCGGGTTTGCATATTCTCTTTGTAATTATTTAAGACAATGCAACCTATAGCTACATAGAGGGAAAATGAACCCATCCCAAATTTGTTGCCTGGGTATGTATATTTGAGGACAGAATCCCACATTATTTGTTTATTAACTTGATCCCCATTAGTTGCAGCCATGGCAGCCGCTAATCTTCCTGGGTCCACAGAAAGGACAAAACATAATACATATAAAACATTACCTAAAACAGTACAGTCAGAATAGTTAAAATAGTACAGTCAGATGCAATGTACATTCAGAGACTAGGATGTATAGTATCTGAACCGAACATATATATTTTGCATCCCTAGCATCTTCAAAGGATCAGGATGTTGATGACATGTTGGTAGTGAGTTCCAACCTATTATTGAACGGTAGATAACTGCGTTTGAGGAGATTTGTTCTTGGGGTTGGAAGTATCTGTATCTGAGTTAGCATTCCTTGTGTAATGGTTATGTCCGTTACATGTGGGTTGTACTTGGTTGAAGAAATATTCAGGTGTCTAATTAAATACTATACATTTCTGAAATAAATGAGAAGGCAAAAGTGGATTTTAATTTAAACTGAGAACCATGATAGGCAAAAGTGCATATATGCTATATTTATTCCTGTTGAGCACTGGAGGGCCAATCTGGTAGCTCGGTTTTGAACTCAGCAGCAGTTTATTCATGTTTTTCTTTCCTGCCGCTGACTGGACAGTATTGCAGGTGACAAAAGACCAAGGACTGTAATATCTGACAAATAAGAGAGGATGTTAAATAAGTGAATCACTTTCTAGCCATTGCTATGTCCGTTCCCATTTTAGTCACGATACCGTTGATGTGCTTAGACCACGACAACTTTTCATCCAACACTATATCCAGTAATATGGTCTTCTTGACATGTTCTATTGCCATACCAGACATTGACAGAAGACAGCTGTGGGTCATCAATAAGCCAAAGACAATACTTTTAGTTTTGTAAATGTTCAGGGCTAGGTTGTTCAATTTCACCCAATTAGATTCTCTCCAGGTCCTGATTCATGATGGTTACTAGTTCATCTTTGTTTGAAGCAGTGCTATACAGTGTCATGCCATTTGCATACATTACCATGTTGGCATTCTCGATTGCCAAAGGCAGATCATTTGTGAAAATAGAGAAGAGTAAGGGGCCGAAGCAACTTCCTTGTTGCTACCATTATAAAAGACTCTGCGATCTTTCAGAAAGAGAACTAACCATCCAAGAGAGTGCCGTAGTCCTGAATCCATATTTATTTAGTTTAGTAATCATAATATCATGGTCTATTACATCAAATGCTGAAGTCAAGCAAGTCTGTGCCTGCCATTTTCTTGTTCCATCTGTTTCAGCCAGTCATCAGTTAGCTGGGCATTGGCAGTGGCATTGTGTAACTGTTTGCCATCTAGATGTTTTTCATTTGGCAGAAAGAGCAACATTCTCTCACGAATCATGGAGCAACGACGAGAGGACAAAAGGAAATCTCATGTTATGTGATATAGTAAAATAGCAGATTTGTATGAGATAAAAAAATTGTTTCTCTTTTTATTTTTTAAACACAAACACACGGCTGACCTTTTCGTGTGACTTTATACAGTCTCACAAACTTACATTAAGCTTGATATCCACCACATTTTTGTGCAGTTCATTGCTGGATGACTAAAGGTGTGAGCCATCACACCTTTAGTGAGCTGAGCCACAGTCAGGCCAGTTTGTAGATAAGACATCTATCCTTCAGATACACGGCGATGACTTTGTCTGCCCTTCTGATTGTTGTGCAGAGACCCCTGCTCTGATGGCTTTAGCTGGAGGGATAAGAAAAGACCAAAGTGACGGAAATCTAGATTCTGTTTTCGACAACACTTTCTCTCTGTATTGATTTTGTCTGCAAATCTTCAAAGAGGATGCATTTATGCCTGAAGCACGAGACAGTAGAGGTGCGGAGAAGCTATTGAGACAGTTAGAGTGCAACTAATGTAGATTTGGCTCAGTCAGAGGGTTTGTCATTGAAAGGAGTGGGTTGCCAGTTCAGGAAACACTATTATGGACGAGGGAGGTGATGGGTTGATTTATTGATCCGGCACACTTACATAAACCCAAGGCACACACTTGGTTTCACAGATAATTTAATATGAGTTTGCCTTAAAGATAAATTAGTAATTGATGTATAATTATGAAACATTTCATCACTTCACTAAAGATCACAAGGACTTCTTTTGATTTCAACATCTAAAAATACATTTTAAACAACTTATTACAGAAATGTTGTATTTTTGTTTTCTGTATTGCTACCTGTGAGCAAATGACCATATACTGAAATCTGTGTGAACCCAATTCTATAAGTCATCTTCGACTGTAACTTTTAATCCAATGCAGGAATCTACTTAATTTATTCATATATTTATTACCACAGCGTAATGCACTGTACATCACACTCACATTTGTTATTGTCCACAGCAAAAGTATGATACTGTGTTAGTGGCAGATGGGTTGGTTTACAGGCAACGCACACATTGCCACAAAACCAGTGTGGGAAGGTTCACATGGTCGCAGGAAGAGTATCTGAGAATACGTTTTTACTGCCAAACTGCCCAACATGATCTGAATTCTTCTGACATTATAAAACCCTCCCATCTGGTACCCAAAACTGGATACAAAAAAATACTAAGAATTAATTGCATGCGCTGTTGCTTATGCCAGCACAATCGGTGACAATATCCTTTCAAAATGATGCTGGCAGCAATGACACCTCCACAAAAACAGGATCATGCTTTAAGATTTCATACAGATTCAGTGAGAAAAGATGAACGTCAGGGCCATTTATCATGTCTTTGAGTGGTTCTGTCTTTGCGGGCAACAGGAAATGTGTCCTGTGACATTTGGCCACATCATCTTGAATTATTAGCGCCTTCTAAGAGGACACAGGATTTATCACCACTTTTGTCCCAACACCCTCTGATGCCGCACCAAGCAGGACTCGTGAGTCTCCTCCAGGCGAGCTGTGACAGGCAGCCTGTGCAAAATATCCTAATTAACATTTGACGATAAATTGGATTATATTTTTAAAAAACATAATCAAACACTAAATATTACAGATTCACCCAACATATAATCAACATTTAAATGTCATTAATTTTCCTCGCCACATATGGCAGCATCAAACAATTAACAACAGTATCTCGGTCAAACCAAATACGTTGACCTACCTGGTGCCATGGTACCAAATATGAATAGATTACAGGAATTTAAGGATAGTTATAGGATAATCAGATTTCCTTGGGACATACAAAAGATTGTGTTGATACAATGTTGAAAAAAATCTTTTTTTTTTTTTTTCCCAAAAGTGGCAATGGTAGAAGCTGAAATATGTAGTATAAAAGTAATTTACCTGTTTGAATAAGTGTCTTTAAGATGATTACCAAATGCACTTTTGCCAAGAAGAACTGCATGAAGATTGTGGAGAAAAAAGCAAGTGGTCCTGAGGTACAGTATGTGTACATATTACACACCTTTATCAGCCTATGTGGCTTACATGTGTAATTATCTGACTCTACTGCTCTCTCTAGGGGGGCATTACTGGCCAAGGTGATAAACTGGCAGCAGCAGCACAGGTGTTTTGGTGTCATTAAGTTTAACCCCCCCCACGTCCGTAAGGCTTTCTACAAATCAGCTTCATTGTGAAGTTATTTTACGATCCTTTTTATCTGTTCATTGTGAAAACACCATTAAGTTGTCACACCTATACCTCGATAATTTTGTTTTCTCAGGTTGTTTATGCGTATATGTACAGATCTTTTAACCACATAGCTTCATTAATCAAAGCCTCGGCCTCAGCTAAATCAAGTCTTTCTAACGGGGACTTCACTTCCCTGGATGTAATCTGCTCAGATAAACCTGTAGAGGCCATTTTACAGTTGCAGTCTGGGGAGAGATAATCCTACCTGATGTCACATCAGAGGAGGGGAAGGCTGCCGAGGTTATCTGTGCCATAATGATCGCTCTTGGGACTCCCGGCACCTGAGACACAGCAGCCGGATTGCTTGGTCAACTGTACCATGTCACTGTGTAGTCTAACACTAACCTCTGTTTTTATTTCCTTTCTGTCATTCTAGCTTGTTTGTTTTATGTTTACCCTGCATACATGTCTATGTGTAAATGTTAATTTGGTGCATAATGATGGACCAGCAGCAAAAGGTCACAGATGACAGGTAAAAAACTACCCTCAGGAGGTGGTAATGGTATTGTTAGGATCCCTCTCTGCTGTTAGTGTGGGCTCCCCTGTTTGTTCCCGTCCTGTCTGGTTTGTTGTTGTGTGCCATGTACTTAATGTTTTGCTTTTGTCAGCCTACAGTCTCCACCTCCGGTTTCCGCCCACTACCACGCCCCTCTCCTTTGGCTCAGCTGGGGCTCGTTGCTCTAAGTGCTGCCAGCTGATTTCATCTACCTATCACGTGAAGACCACAGATACAATTTCACTTTTGTTCCACACCCTTTTAGGTAACCTGCATTATTGAAAATAACTCAACATTGGCTCCATGGCGCCGACATATACATTTAACACATTCTGTGCCACCACCATGTAATGCGTTATTAATTAAGGTTGTGGTTATTTCATGTATTTCTGTAAGATCAGGCAAAAAGGAGCCGTAGGCCGTGCCAATGGAACCCCGGGAACAGAAGCCGGAAGCGGCCAGGGTGGCGACCGAACACAGGGAGCCTGAGTCGGCCGGGGCGGCAACGGGACAGGAGGAAACGGAAACAGGAAACATGACAGATCCACTACATAGGCCCCCATAGGCTAAGCGGGTCCCTTCGAAAGGGTTTGGTGCCGAGACCCTATGGGTGTTGTAGTTCCCCTTCTGGAGGCTACGAGGGCCCCCATAGGCCAAGCGGGTCCCTTCGAAGGGGTTTGGTGCCGAGACCTTATGGGGGTTGTAGTTCCCCTTCTGGAGGCTACGAGGGCCCCCATAGGCCAAGCGGGTCCCTTCGAAGGGGTTGTAGGCTGGGTCCATCCTTGGTCGGTTCGTTCTGTTATGTGCAGTTGCAGGTAACTGGACCCAAACGCCGTCAACACTGGAAAAGGCAACTTTATTGCTCAACAGGATTCAAAACAAACAAAACAGGCTCACACACATGATCTTCAATGATATAGACAAGATGAACCGACATAGGGGAATGACATGAACAGGACTTAAATACAGAGGGCTGGTGCAGGTGATTGGACACAGGAGGAAACAATCAGGGACAGGGCAGACAATCACAGGGATAGGAAGTGCAGAGAAACAGAGGACACGAGAGACAAGGACTTCAAAATAAAACAGGAAACACGACACAACACTACAGATCCACTACAGATCCTGACAAAGGCATTGGCATTCAACTCAGATGGTTCATCCACTTCATTTATTTTACCATGATTGAAACCATACTAACATTTACTATGACACATGCTGTTTTGGGGTGACATTTAACATTGTTAATAACCCCAAGATTGTATTGTATTTATAAATTTGAATGACACTCTGCATAGCCTCTCCAGCCTTTAGGCCACTGCTGTACCCCCTATGTACTGGCCTTCTTCACATATACTAGTGATTCACAATTGCAATACAAAGATGCATTTTAGCATCCATGCACAAACAAGTTCTCCAGAATGCTTTTTTTTTGTTTCTTAGTGTTAACATTTTTGAGATGTGCAGATGTTCTCCTCTTGGAGCTTGGCTACACAAGAACAAGTCATACTTGTTCACCTTTTGATGTGGGAGTGCTGACTCATGTTCCACCTTCTCCTCCGCTGGCTTGTATGTGTAACATCAAGTTTTCATGTTTACTTTGGCTGCAAGGTTTCATCGTCTCATGCCCCTCCTCGGACAAGAAGCTGTCTCTGTTGCTCTTCAATTCATTAGCATTAGAAGCCATCATATTTTCCTTAACACAAACAGCAAGCTGATGAAGAGGAAGATCAAACTTAATTGGGCCACTGGCAGTGACAGGAGAGAGTGCCTTGCATATGGAGTAAAAAGACGAGACATCTCTCTGTCAACTTTGCTTAAGGATAACAACATTTAAATCCTATCCTACTTCCACGTTGCTCTGTTATGGCATGCAGCACGTAGAGGGAAGAGAGGATTATTACAAACAGCAAGGTAAACTACTAACTAATTAGGATGGATGCGCTCCACCCTCCTTTTCCCCCCCACACTCCCTATCTCTTTTTATCTCATTTCCTAGAATGATGCAGGGGAGAATCTAATGGCTGTGCTTGTTTTTCATGTGTTTGCAGGAAGGAATGTGGAGGTATGTTTTCTCCCCTCTGGCTGAGGAGCAGATAGTTTGACAGCAGCGGGTGAATTTCGGTACCTACCACCACCCAGTAGCTTTATTTCAACGAATTTTGTGTCAAGCTAAAATTAACACACAGTCTCTGACAAGCCCCTCACGGCAGTCACATTATCCATGATGTGCTCAGGCAAGGGATGAACCACCAAAGTGTTGTACTTTCAGGTTTCATCGACTCCTCTCCTCAATCCACCACTGTACCGCCTCATAGTGTTGTTTACATTGACATACTCCTGCTCTCCCACCTCTGCCCCAAAAATAGAAAACTAAAGTTATTAGTGGTCTTCACCTTTAACCTTGTTATTTCTCACCCTCTCCTTCATCTCTCTCACACACACAGGCACATTATGTTTTACGAACAGGCTGTTAGGGGAAATAGAAATGTTCTTCTGTATTGAGCTGTGGCTTTGTTGGATGTCTAAGGATGGGAATGTATGATAAGAGGAGGAAAGAGGCTCTGCTGTGGAGCTCTGGGGAGCAGAAGCCGCTCTCACTTTCACAGGAAATGGCAGTTTCAGATCTCCTCCGAGCTGCATTGCAGAACTTTTGCAGTGACCCTGTTGTAACTGTACTCAATGTTACATCAAGATGGGCTGTTATGTCACCATGAAGTCACAATCAAGCCAATGAAAAACGTACCACGCAGTCAGGCCACAGGGGCAAGCAAATCATAAATCACTACTTAGAAGTTTTGCAGAATATCTTAGCAACTACAGCAACTCGATCACCGTTACTATAGCAGTAGAAAATCAGAGGTTGGATTCACTTCGGAAAGCTGATTAACATCGGTGTCTAACAGCCTCAGCAGCAAATCTTTGCTGCTTAAAGAGAGAGTGACCATATATGTTGCGTCATTATGAAAAGAAAATCAATAATGAACATCATAAAACCAAAGCAGAAAAAAAGGAAACACAATCCTTTTAGGTCCCTATTGAAAATACAGAACTCAGAATAGTGTGCCTAATGGGGTGAACATGTTGTGTATAATATTCAAATGTGTTTCTACAGAGAAAGTGTTGCTTTTGATCATGGGCACCGTGACTCATGAAGGCAGAGGCGCCATTAGAGAGGAGACGGGAATGACTCTAGGGGTTGTAGGCTGCTTTATTACAGGGGAACTAATTATACACAATCAATTCAAAATTACATTCAATATTATGATTTACTTTGATAGCCTCCATATGTTATTTCATACAAATATGTATAGAGAAAAAATCTATATATATATAATGTTTGGTTCCTTTCAATAAATAAATTATCCATTCATGAAAAAGGTTCAACTGCTCCATTCAGTTGGGTTTATTCTGTGTCCTGAATCAACATCCATCACTTGGTTTGGTTTCATTCTCATTTATGTCTGTTTCCTCCGATTAGAGAGTAGTCAACCAATCAGAGCAAACAATGTGGGGTTAAGAATGGCAACGTCATTTTCCAATATCTAGCTACCTAGTTATATCATAAATACAGTGACAAGCGTGAATGTGATTGATGCAGATAAAATGACTTCTTCGTAATCGTAATTCTTTGATCTGGATAATCAACTAGTACTAGCAACCACAATTGCAGCTTCTCAGGTACCTTCAAATTAGTTGAATTCCCTTGTTTGTTTTGTTTTGCCATGTGCTCTGTTTTTCTCAGGCCGCCTCCAGACACCTCTGATGGCCACATCCCTGATTGGTGCACAGCTGCGGACAATCTGGCTCATTACCACCGGCAGTATAACAACCCTGGTCCTGCAGGCCTGGGTTGTTAGTCCGTATTGTCTTCTGCCTTGGTAGTTGTCGCCACCATTCCGTAAGTTCTCCTTTGACTATTCGTGGACTAAATCTCTCTCTCCTCTCCGGGTGTAGAGTACCTGTTTGATCTGCCAGCCTTTGGTGTCGAGCCACGGGACGTCACACCATCGATCTGCCAGCCCCCTGTGTCGGACCACATTCCTGTCCTCTCATTTTGGTTTTCACTAAAATCTCTACCGTATACTGTGGTCTTGCTATTGGGTCCGAATCTTGGACTCCCGTGACATAACCACCCTCTCTCAACCAGAAATCCGAACATGGACACAATTCCAGGCTGCAGTGAAATTAAGCAATTCGGTGTGACTATAGGGCATTACAAAGTCTTAGGTCTAATTTTTGCCGACAGAACATGGGTTGATATAGTGACAGCCTAGGGGGCTAAGTTCAGTGTAAACAGAAGTTACATACATATTTTAATTTTTTTGCCAATGTGTTATTGATACTTAAATCACAATACAGTGCAGGTAGCCAGGTTAGTATTGCTAGACACTTTCCATTTAAAACACCAGCCCTAAAATGTTGGTGTGGACTGATAAATCAACGGGTATTTAAATGTTTCCTGGCTTTTGATCTAACCCGGGCCAATATGGTTATAGGACATGAATGCACCTCTCACTTTATGAATTTAGAGTGCCTTGAAGCCTCCAAGATATTTGAGCTACTGTGGCCTTGCCCCAACAAGGGGCTCACAGTATAGATTCAAATTGTGGTTTACATTCTAACACGTCTCTTTGCCACTTCCCACTTGGAAAATTATATTTATATTGTTTTCATTGCATCTTTGAGCCAATACCCTCTTGCTGCAATGAAGGACAATAAAACAAAGAAAGCAATTTCATGTCGGTCAAGCTCCACCTTCAAAGTACCATTACTGTCACCGCAGCATGGTAACACACACACATTTTGCGCTTGAGAGGAGTGTTTACCTCGCGAGGAAGGATTGTTTTGCCTTGTGCAACCTGTATCCTAAAATCTGAAAACCTATTGCTTCTATATTGTGAGACAAGTGAAAGTTTAAAAGCAGCTTCACCAAAAAATGCTTTTCAAGAGAACAAAGCACATGCATATAGAGACAAATAGGAGATAAAAAAGAACAAAATCATAACAAAGTACGTTTGTGTGAATGGATTCAAGACCAAAGGGCTACAGGAGTGCAGTTTGTAAGAGTAGCAACGGAGACCAAGGGAGAAGTATTCCTTTGGAGGTTGATAGCTGCACTATGCACAATTATTATTATGTTTATTTTGCCAGATGCCTGAGCACACTTTAAAAAACTCACCCTTTTGTTGTTTAAAAAAAGGTCATTTCAGATGCAATATAAAACAAGGGTCATTCCAGATGCAGCATAACAGACTGGCATTTAGAAATTTCAATCCCAATTCCCCACTGAGCATTGTCTGATATCTACTGATATTACAACATCTAACACTTTTGTGTTAAGTGATGCATGCATCTCCTTGTTGCTGCCAATGCAGGTGTAGCTTGACATATGACAGGAATGTTTTTTATCTTAGCTAGAAGTGTTGTGTTGCCCATGCTGTTTGTAGCTTGTGATTGATAACTCCCTTAAATCAAAGCTCTTCTCCCCCAGATCCCGATTGAGCATTTAATTCTCACTTTCGTCTCTCCTCCGTTCATGCCCCACTTTCTCCCTACTTGCCTTCCATCAGTTTGCTTCCGGCCTTACCTCGTCACTTATTCTGTCTTCCCTGCATCTCTTCCAGTCGATCTGCCTTGTCTTCACACCCTCCTGTGTTTTCTTTTCCCTTCCACAGTGCCTGCAGTACTAATTTCAGGGGGGCATCACCCAGTCCACTGGAGATCCAGCACTTGGTGTGGAGAATCGTAAATCAAGGAACGCAGAAGACTGATTCCCCCTAAAATGTGCCACTTGTAAAACAGCTGATTGAAAGCTATGCAGTGTACAAACAGGCTGCAAGTAACAGAAAAAACAAGTTAGAAGGAGGAGCACGTGGATATGACCTGTGTAAATACACTGGGGTGTAATTGGGATATTAAGAACAGGTGGATGTAGGAGTCAGGTGACTGGGAAAAGTCTAGGCCGAGGGCATGTGGTGGTTGGATATAAAATGTCAAGTCTGGAGAGTTCTCAAGTAATGGAGGGGCCTAATAATCTGATCTAATATTACACATATGATAGTTTGCATTAAATAATGAATATATGGCTAGTAAAAGAAATCCCCCTGTGGTGTGTGACAGAGAAAATCAGAAATCCTCTCTCTTACTAATCATATTTTTTTCTAATTTGAAAATGTTAACACTATAAAAATGATTGCCCTTTTAGTAGGGAGGGACCAGGTGCTAATATGTCTTTGTTGTCACTAATGTGTGTTTTTTTCCCCCTGATAAACATCAATAACCACTTTCTAAACATTTTCTGACAGGCTTCCGTTGGCGCTCAGTCAGATAAGGGGGCTGCTGTCAGCTCACTTAGTCAGAAGTAGGTCCTCAGCAGATGTGACGTGGGCCTGGGTCGGAAGCAGCAGCTCGCTTTCCGTGAAAGTATTTAGAATTGCAGGTCCTGATCAGGTGCCAGAATCTCCCGCCAGTCGATCACCAAGCTTCTCTCACTCACAGGCCTGAAATGTGCCTGTCATGTTTTGGGTGGGAGGGGAGGAGACTGGGTGTTCGGGCTCGAACATGCTGTTATTTTCTTCACTCTGTATTAGGATGGAGAGTGTTCTCTAATAATGATTCAGACAAAATTGACTTTCCCTTTTATATTATTCCCACTAATTTTAAAGTACTAAATATGCAAGTTGTATGGGCATCAAGGGACTACAGGTTTGGAGAAATGAAGTTACTCTGTACTAATGCTTATTATTAAGCTGTTTCAACAGTTTAAAGTGTCTTTACAGGCATTCAAGCCTGCATTATGTAATGTACACATAACCAAACATAATCCACATATCTTCTTCACGAAATGATCATTTTCCAAATTGCTGCCAACATACAGATTAGGAGAAGTGGAAGTAGCAATTCAGGCAAAAAGGGGCAGAATGCATTTGCCAAATTCCAATCGCAGAACTACCCAGCTATTGTCTGATAATGATTTGGCTTTTTAAACTAAATTGTCGGCTTGCTACTTGAAAAAATGTGGTTGTACCCGCCATCTCTTCACTGCAGTCTGGCATCTCACAGAAAAGAGGTATCTGCTGGCTAAACCGGAAGCCTTAGAAATATAGATCCTTGCCCCCGGAGGCTTCTCTGTCATCAGACCGATAACGATCTGAGTTTGGACATATAAATACCTGAAAACCCACTAGGGTGTGGCTCGGCCAGCATATTTCTGTAACCCGACAGACATTCAGTTTTGTATGTCTTTACGCAGTTATTGGGGTGCATAAGTAAATAGCCACTCCCAGCTCGAGCGTACTATTGCACAAACTGGACCGTTTGTAAATTCAGAGAGCTGTTAGATGTACCATTCAGAGCACCACACTCAGTGTTCCAACATACACTAGGTCCATCATTGTAATCTATTTTAACACAATATTTGCTGCATGGATCCATGAATGTTTTTTTTTGTTTCTCTACTCAACACTCTTTCTTTGAGTCCAATAGTGACGGAGCCATGTCTGTGTTGGTAAGAGAGAGGCGGTTGTGATTTCTATGTAATGATTAACGTTGCATTCAAGAGCGTATTGAGCCGGTCTTATCTATACCAGAGCTCAATTGCTTTCCTTTTTTCCAGCCCTGCGAATGCCTCAGTGCAGCCGTATTATACGAGATGTCCAACTGTACATTTTATGATTTGGTATTGTAGGGTTATTGCAAGGAAATTTTTTTCTTTTGTCAGTTTGCTCATTTAACTATTCACGAGTGTGATGTTGTGCAAAAATAAGTTTGGTTATTTTGGTGTACAATGTTCTGTGGCCCATCCAGAGATGTTGAAACATGCACCCGTTATCTATTCTACAGTCCTTACTGATCATTGCAGCTTGCTCTTGTTCTGTTGTGGTCACAGTAATAGTGGCTGCTGGCATTATAGTGTGGAGCTCATAGTTGATGGACATTTGAGTAGTTTTGTTTGTTTACAGTTTTCTCCTATTAAATGTTCCTTGGTTCAGTCTCTATTTCTCTTTTCAAACTCTTTTTTTCAGTGATAATTATTTATTGAGAGGGTGCACCCTTCACTAGAAATACAGATTGCTAATGAAATTACAGTTAAACGCCCAACCATACTAAAACCCCTAGCATTAAGCAACAACCATCATTCTGAGCACAGTTGTTGACAAATGGTAATTAAAAGATGTGTTAATGTAGAGTGATTAAAAACACTGCAGGCATTTCACAGGAAATTTCCGCATATAAATTGCTTTCTCTGCAACTGCTGGTGCTGCTTTGTTAGTTGAATAAAGAGCCTTTTTTCTACTGTTATCATAATATGAAAGAGCTGTCACTTCTCCTCTAATGGAATGCACAATGTGAAGAATTAGCATTTTTCAACAGCTATCTTGTTTGTGCCAGGATGAGCAATTATTGCTAAGATCCTCTATTTTTCTCAGAATGGTAAGATATTTCTCTTTCCGCCAAGGAAGATGCGGTCAGTCACAGTCTGAGAGTAGTTTCTTATTGTATGTGTGTGTATGCACATGTTATTTCTGTCTGTTTGTTAGATGTGCGTGTGATAATGGTAGGCACGGTGATTCTTGTAACAGGCTTGAATCATTGATTCTCCCCATCCCTCCATCACAGACAGCAGCTGACTGTTCACCAAAGACGAGGCATGAAGTATAACCATGAAGATGGTAACTTTTGTCCTGGGTTAAAGCATCTGTGTGATGGAGTACTACACACCTAAACCTTCATTGATGTTGTCCTCCCTAAGCATTTCAGGATTAATTCACTGCTTAAGACAGGTTCATTCTTTGCGTTTGCTGCATAATCAAATCTTGGTCTTCCATAAAGATATGTCCTTAATAACTATATATTACAAGCTCTCTGACTTTAATGGATTAACATAAAACTGTGTTGAAGACATTTTTCAACACATAATGTTGCTTCTATGTATGAGGCGACTAATACAGTAATGGCTGCCACAAAAGGAGATAATGTCATTGTGTGTAAAGGGCTTACTATTGGAAATATGTCTTGTGTCCTATCTCTCTCTCACTCTCAAAACACACACAACTAAGTCTAACCTTAAAACAAGTCTTTACCCATAATGTAAGGATTCCCATAATGGGGATGTGCCTTTTGTCCACAAAAGGAAGGCAAGTCCCCACAACGTGACAGATTTAGTCCCCACAAGTCCTGAAAACAGGTCTACACAGGTCATTCATTCGCTTCTCCTTATTCAATAGGCTCTCAGTAATTTAATCTAAACAATACATTGTGATTTCAGACATCTGACATTTTTTTGTCAGTGGTACACTTGCTTGGATTGTTAGCTGAAAAAAATGCATAAGATGCCAAAAATACAATTTTATCTGCTATTGTGGGACATTTAAAGGGGACTATAAAATGTAAACTGAACTCAAATAAAATGATGTACAGTAAATGAAGTGCACAATAGAGTTAATAACCTCCTTTTCTGTAGGTGGGGCGGAGATGTCCAATGAGAGCGTGTATGCTTTGACACTGGGCAGCCATGAGGCATCATATGAAATGGTTAGAGCAAATTTAACAAGATATTCTGGAGAGATGGGAAGGAGAAAGGAATGTGGTCCTTGAGAAATGCAATTTATTTGAATCAACATTGTTAACTACATTCCAACATCAACTTTATAAACAGCCCCAACAGGAATGAGGGAAGGAGAAAAGTCTTCTGCTTGGTCTGATTCTTAAAGTGGCAACTTATCTGTGGAGATGAGCAGTCTGAGGACCCTATATACTGTAGGGTCCTCAGAGTCCAGTAGAAGTGAGTCTTTGTGAGTAAAAACACCATTGTTCAATGTTTTTTTGTAGACATAAGAACATACAGTTGGCTACAGGTTCAAATGCATGGTGTAACAGAGACTTAATTTTTAAGATTAACTCTTAAAATAAAAAACGATGTGAAGGCTAGGGTAATGGGTGGTGCATTTCAGATTGCCATAAATCAGTGGTCATAAAGCAAATGGTAGGTAAATACATTATGAAATGTAATATACAGACACCATACTATTATTTGAATGTGTGTTTTGGTGCTCCTGGAGTCCAGGAAATAATCATTGTATCCTCTTTGATGCACACTAAGGTGTCCTATAAAAAAATGTAGTTGGGTGCGGCAGTGTTAATGTAGCAACCCTATAATACGAGCTGATAGGATGAAATTGCATAATGATAATACTATATTAAAATGTTATATGATGTAAATAGGATGAGATAACTTTAATTGAAAGGGTTGGTTCGCCTTGCAGATGGTGAAACTGCCCAGGGATGGAGAGATCATAAGATCAAATCCCCCGATAGCTAATCCAGCCACTGTTATGTTTCTTTTTCATGCGTCATTGATGACAATGCTCCACTTACTCAATACAATTATCTAAATCAGAGCTTAACGCCCAATAGCAACATAAATATCCTGGAATGTCTTGTTAAAAACATGAAGACTTTTAAAATGTAAGTAAATCATTAATTTATACTTCAGTAAAGAGCATCAATCCAAATGTTTCACTCTCATATTTACCTTTTTATCATATTTAATTTTCAGTTCCAGGTCTAACAGCTGAGTCACTGACAATGAATGATACCCTATATTACTTCTCTGCAGATGCATTTAGCTGATTGCAGGACCTCCTGAACAGTGCAGTAATTTAGCCTTCATAACAAAAATCTTGCTCCATTATTGAATTTGTATCTCTTTCGTCTTCTGCGTTACTGTAAGTGGAAACATGGTGAGAGGAGCAGTGATGTCTCCTTTATCCCTCATGTTTGCTGCTTTTTAAAAAAAAATTTAAAAGGTCTGTCTGCTGAACCAAGATGCCCAGAATGAGCCCCATATGGTGCCTAATGTTCAAAGGACACTGATCGCAGGAAATAGAAAGAGCCAGCTTGTCTGCAGAGCTGTTCTGTCATATGCAGACTATGGTGTTTGCAGGCTTTCCGACAGACAGATGCCATCTTGATGTGTTTAAGTGGGTTGACATCCACTGAAGTTATGTTCATCTTGCCTCATTTATGGTGCATGAAGCAGAAGTAGGCTGAGAGTGAGTGGGAAAACCATGTTTAGGTTTAGGCAAAAGAAAGGTATATTTTCTTCAACTTTCTTGTTCAATTAAACAATATTTTTAAGTTACAAAACTTAATTACAGTTATTTAAAAACAGTTATTTTCCTCATAACAAAATGTAGCTATGAAACGTACAAAGAGATAACAATGCAAGATATACCCAGCATATTTTCAGATCTGGAAATGATCAGCAAGTATAAACACAAGCCAAATATTATTTTGGTGCATTCATATCAGTGAGAAAATGGTGTCCCGTTCTTATTCTTGACAATAAACAGATTGAGTGAGTAAATTTCTTATCACTTTAACACACAGTTCCACAGTTTTCCAAGGACAATTGTAAAAAGAAATAAGGTGTTTCAATAGCAAGAAAAACTGATTTTACTTTCAAAATAGGAAAACAATATATGACTCTTGTTAAATCTTGAAAACAACAAAAGCCCTAAATATCAATGTGGGCATATTGTCTGTTGAAATTGAAAGACATGTCAGTCCTAGTTTCAATGAGGCATTGAGGGGGAAATGAAATGGAGCAAAAACCTCCATATGACAGGACAGCTGTCAGGGAAGATGCTCTCTTCTCTTGCTCTTTGTTCCCTTTTTAAGTATAGCAGGAGGCCTGTTGGAGTTTGACAACATAGAGCAAAGCGAAGAAGTTTGTATTTTGCCTGAAAAGTCAATTAAAATCATTCACGTGTAAATAAGTATGAGACAAACTGTTGGTTAAACAAAATAGCCAAGCTGCCTCACTATGTTGCTATTGGCACTTTCCTTGTCAAAACTGACTTTAGAATGATGAAGAAGTAGTTGGTTGATCCGGCAATTGAAAAACAGTCTGTCCATTATTGAAGAATATGCCTGCAAAAAGTAATATACACATCAAAGTTTGTAATTAAAATCTGAGTGGGGAAATTGTTTTCCTTTTTTTAGAGTTAAAACATTTGCCATTTCTCTGCTGTTTAGCTCTGCTTTCAAAGCCACAACCTCTCACCAAAGAGGGTTTACTTTATTATGAGGCTAGTCAGAAAAGAAAAGAGTATTATACAGCCGCAGATGTCTGGGTCAGAATACACCAAAGAAAAAAATTAATTTATTATTTATATATATATATATATATATATAGCCCCTGCAAGAAAATCCAATGTAGATCCATTTCTCTAAGAAAGTTTGCTAGCTGGAGTGACCAATCTATATTTCTCTCAGTAATACAGAGATTCATATTTACATTTGCATTTCAGTAAGGTTACGCTGGATAAATAAAGTGGGAGCATTTTTAATAAGCTGAACTGAACAGACAAAGCGTCAAAAATAATGTTAAGCTTCTTAGGTTTATTTAAAAAAAATAAAAGATCTCAATATAGGAAATATCATCAACAGATTAATATATAAAGTGAAATGAAAGAGCAAATAAATCAGAAAACAGTCCTGCCCCTCCTCAGCTTTTTAATTGTTGCTTTTGGTCATTTTCGAGCCAGCTGAAAACAATTAATGGTGATTGGATTGGTTCAGAAAAGTCTGAAGTGGCACTCTGGGGCCATGTTCGGCAGGGCAATCTCTGATTAAGAGATAGAACAGTCTCATTACTTCCTGGGCTGTGGCAGCAAGGAACGTAGGAGAGATGAACTAGTTGACAGTTGAAATGAATGTGATAGGATTGTTGCTGATCCAGTTGGGATCAACACCGCACTCTTTTGTAACTTGTATCTGCTTTCAGCTCTTTGCTTACAAAATGCTGCTTAGTTTTTGGTTTCTAGGTTGAATATCTGTTATGATTTAGGCCAAAGGACAAGAAGGCTCTCCCTACTACCTCACAAAGACTATCAAGCTATTGTTTTCTATTTTCATTTCTACATCAGGCATTTCCACAAAAACAAAAAACATAGGGATGACAACTGTGATGGAAATATTTTCTGTGATCCATTTGGTTTAACATTCACACCATTCAATTACAAGGAAAACCAAGACTTATAGTCCGATTTTCTGTGATTTATCCTTTGAAGTCACACAGTATACTATAAAAGAAAAGAGTATTATTTTAACACTGTCCATATATGGACAGTGTTAAAATAAATGATGTCCTTCAAGGTAAGATAACATCTCCTGTTATTTGCCAAATCATCCAATATTATGAACATCTATTTGCATACCAAATTGGAGGTTACAGTGACTTCAGGCATCACTGGAACAATAGTCTTGCAAGCAGCAGACTTTGAAGACTGTAATTGTCCTTCAGTCTTTATTCATATCTGTAGTATCCATCCATCCATTTTCAGCCGTTTATCTGGGGTCGAGTTGCGGTGGCAGCAGGTCTAGCAGGCTGACCTAGACTTCCCTCTCCCAAGCAACATTTTCCAGGTCATTCTGGGGGATGTCGACGTTCCCAGGCCAGCTGGGAGATATAATCCCTCCTGCGTGTTCTGGGTTTTCCTAACAGTTGGGTGGGAACGCCAAGTTCCCTCCTGATGTCGGAGCTACTTACCCTATCTCTAATATTCGCAATGCGTTTGGTGTGAACGCAGCATAAGGCTGAGCCCGGCCCCCCTACGGAGGAAACTCATTTTGTCCTTGTTCTTCCTTCACCACCCACAGCTCGTGACCATAAGTGAGGGTTGAAACGTAGACCGACCAGTAAAATGACCTTCACCAAGACGGTCCGGTGCAGCGCCTGTTTTACAGCTGCAGCCGCACCAATCTGCCTTTCGATCTCTTGATCCACAGCCGCACCTATCCGCGAGATAATTGAACTCCTTCGCTTGCGGTAGGCATTCCATCCCCACCTGGAGGGAGCGGAGTAGTGTGACACCACAATAATTTGAGCACACTCTCTGGTCCCCCTTTTTGAAAATGGGAACCACCACCCCGGTCTGCCAGTCCATGGGCACTGTTCTCGGCCCCCACGCACCATTGAAGAGGCGTGTGAGCCAAGACGGTGTAGTATCCCAAATTTGTTTCTCCTTGTACTGCTGGAGAATCAGGACATCATATTGCTGTCACATCTTATTGTATGACAGAAACATAGATGTGTGCCTCATCAACTTGCTGACCATCACAGAACTGAAGAAAATTAATCCTCATTTTGTTTGCAGTTGGAGAATCCGACAGAAACTTTCCATGCCACAACTCGCAACACTTATGTTGTCCAAGATGATTGAGTATAGCCTAGTTTAATGTTCACACTTTACGAGAGCTATAGCTCAAGATTAAAATGAACGAGTTCACATTCACGGTTCACAATTTAGAATACACAGTTTAAAGCAATGAACTTGATCATATTAGTATCTTCCTTTGCTTTGTTTTGTAATGGTCAGATGCTATGCCATTTCAATCAGGGAGAGACCAGTTAGATAAAGAAAGGATGCATGTTCATTGTTAACAAATGATATGAAATGATGAAGTCTCAGAGTCTTTGGCACTTGGACTCTGCGGGGAGATCTGCAATTGAGGGCCGACTGCCCCGATCAGCAACGAGATAGACCCCCCCGTGGAGTCCAGACCTGGTGGTGGCTGATGAGCTGATGGAATGATGAGTTGATGAAGCTGATGGATCCGTGGAGACTGGGAAGAGATGGGGAGGTGGAGGGGTGCGTAACAGCAGCATGAAAGAACTGAAGGTAGAGAGACAGTCATATTTAAATGAGACAGCAGCAAGATGATTGGCTAGCCGTGTCATTGTTTCTGTGTGCTTATTGGATAGAGGGGACCAGCTGATCTGCGCAGCTGGTGTCATGATTGACGGCGCGGAACAATGATGGCAAGTAAACAATGAGTGAGCATGCGTGAGGAATGATTGGCAGGAATGTGAGGAATAGATGGCGGGCTGAGGGGTATGGTCTTCCTGTCTGAACTTGTTTACTTATTTACCAGATATGACTATGTAACACCACTTGCCCGATCTTTAGCACAGCATGCTCATTCTTTTTCTATCTCTAAGAGTCAAGCACACTGCTATGCATATTTCCATAATACTCATGTCAATTAACAGAATTGTAAGTAGTTTCTGCTGGAGTCCAATTAGATTTGATGTTTGAGGGGAATATAAAGGGCACTGAGGACTTTGTATGATGTATTACTGAATGGAAATTAATGGCAGCTTGTTTTGTCAGCTGTTACTGGCTATCTCTTCCACCATCTGTTGTCTTTTACAGAAAGAGGAAGGACCTCTATTTTTCTCTTTCTCTTTGTATTTCTCTCAGTCTGTCAAAAGAACAGATTGGGACTTTGAACAGGACTCATGGATTCACTATTTTTAAAAGGCTGTATGTGATGGACTATACTGTATCTTGAAATGCCATCAGAAGTGTCACAATGGGGCATTTTAACATGTAACCCACAACCTTTTCTTTCCAAGTAAAGGGCTGTCTTTCTATTCTCTAACAACAATTATTTGACTGATGAACAGTTTAAGAAAGCATCCATGATGTTAAGGAAAACTCCTTTGTGGCACAGACAGACACATGCTGTATGGTTATATGTGTTTGATTAGAATAATTGTGATCTTTATCTGACTTTAAAGAAACGTCACAGACTAAAAACATTATTTATTAATAACCACAGCTATTTCAAGAGTTACATTCATATGCCACTCCGGTATTCTTCACTATCAACATTGTTTTACTGGGCATACAATGCCATCCAGATAATTACACTTTTTTGTGTGTTTTACACTGAGCCAAACAATGGCGGCATAATGTCACTCCAGTGTGTGATTTTGGTCCTAAGGTTTTCCGGAGGCAATAGAGTCATGAGCGTTTCCTCTAGTTTGTGCTTAGTGCTGCCATGTAGTCTGTCCCTTTTTACAAGGACAGCGATTCAGCTTTGTTACCCTGTTGCCAGCTTAACAACTTTATTCCCCCATTCAGTATTTATACTTTTATACAGATTGACGAGGTGTGACAGTTACTAGTCACGTGATTTGAATCGGTGCCAGTATCTCTAACTTATTCAGTGATTCAAAAAGTTCCAGGATTTCCAAATTGATGGCTGCTCCAAAATCAAACAGAGCTTTTTAGTCAGGAGTGAAGGGCAATGTTATCTTGTTATATAGCTAGGTAGCTACCTAGCTGAATCCATAAAAAGTAACAACAGAAAAATGGCAAAAAGAAATACCACCAAGCAATAGAGCTGTACAGGTTGTTGCAATTGGACTGACATGAATGAAATTATTATTTATTCTATCGCCGTGAAATATATGAATTGCTAAAGCAGCTTCTATGTCAATTGAAAATGAAGTTGGCAGAACTGATAAGTCTCTCTGATTATCATAGTATTATGACCCATCCTTTCCAGAACAGTCCAAACACGAAGCTGCCTGAGCTTCAAAACAGGTGACCTTGATATTTCTTTCTTGATCTCAAATCCTCAGCTACCTGCTTTGACCAAAACATTATTCACAGTGGTTAACCTGTAAATATCCACCACAGCAAGTTATCAAAGCTATCCATAGACCAGCATAGACCAGCAAATCCATAGACCATGGTGGAGGGAATCATTTTTTTATTAGTCTCTAACCCCAGCAGTCATGGCATTGTTCGACAAAAAAGGAGCAAAGACTACAGAGAAAATACCATGGATTTTGAAGACTTGATAATCAAATTAAGTTTCCCAGAGTGCCATGGAACACCTGCACTGTGCTGATAAGACAAAGAACAAAGGGGGAATAGGGGAAAGAATAATTGCAAGAGAAAGGAAACCCATAAAAGCCCAAACAAGGTGGGGGGGAAAGCAATGAATAATGTAATTAATTTGTAACAACTCAAATGTTTTAGTCTTGTTTCCCCAGTCTCCCTTTCTTCTCTTTCTCTTTGTCTATTTGTCTTTCCTTGCTCTCAATACGACTTTAAAAAAACCACTATCGGATCACTGAGATGGAATGAAACCTGTGATGGAAAATTTAACTTCGCTTTTAAATATTTCCTGACAAACCACTGTTCATAATTACAATTCACAAGACATTGTCCTTGTCTGCAGTTTAACACCAAACTGTTTCTCCCATCTCTCCACCAATGGGGTGACTGTACCTTAACGATTAGAAAGCAATTTCCTTGATCCTATCAAGCTTCCTTAAAATGAAAATTGTGAGATGAAAGTGACAACTGGTTATGCTCTTCCACGCCTCTGACATCTTTATCAGGGCATGGGAAGGCTAACTGTTGAAAAGGTAAGCTTGTGACGGTACAGCTGCTGATACACACGCCATGTGCAGAAATTAATTTTGGCGAGAAACTGGCGCTGAGGTGCTCTTGAGCAAAAACCCTTATGGTCAGTTGGTTTGCAATAATTTAATTACAGGATTGCTGAGTGGAAACCCAATCCCAAAACAATTATGGAAATATTGGATGATTCTGTAAAATGACTGTTTGTGTAAATAATAGTTTTCTAACAAGGTGTAGTCCAATCTGATACAGAATTTCCAGAAAATCTGCTAAAGGAAATGTGAATAATTCCCTTTCACCACTGTTATGTGTCTGTCCATCCGGGGAGAGGGGATCCTCCTCCATTGCTCACCTGAAGGTTTCTTCCCTTTTTTCCCCGTGAAAGGTTATTTTTGGGGAGTTTTTGGTTAACTTTATGATTAAACATTGAGGTTGTGGTAAATATCCTTGGGCATGACATCTTTTTATTGTCACAATGTTTAAATTCATTTCAATCCTAATACCGCTGTAGTTTAGCAACAGCAGCAATTCAGAATTGAGATGTGAAAGTGTTCTTGGATGGAATGTTGAACCCCTATCTGCTCACTCATATACTACATCGGAGTATAACCTGAATACACTACATTCTTTGCTTCCCCCTTATACACTCTCCTGTGGTATTAAGCCACAACACTGCAGGCACTACAGCTCCAGCCATCTGGTCAGCCTGTCTGCTCCTCTCCTCTGCTGTCACTCACTCCTGCCCCCTCAAGTGTCACTCAGCAGCCTGGTGGGCGCTGTGGTTGCGAAGCAGCAAGAGAACATTAGCATCATAAACTCTAATTACTTGAGGTTAATAGTTGACCGTTGCAGTTCAAATACTTCAAGAGTTCCTAATGAATCCTTTATTCAGCAAGGCAGTCTCACTGAGTGTGTAACACTACACCATGAAACTGGGCACACAGGCAGTGTGGTATATAGGGAGAAGCTTTTGAGAATGTTGTGAACATTTTGTACATTTCAATTAATGTAATACTTTTCAGGGATTACACAGGCATTCGTAAGAAAAAACAAGCATTTCCATGAGCACTGCAGTTGTGTTCCTGCATATAATAATATATCCTGAAGTATATCCTTGACCTGAAGAACAGCTGCTCACATTTGTGGACCTTCTGGCAAAATCAAGAGGGTGACAGCAATGTTTTTTAGAGAAGAGATGAGATGTACCTGAGGCACCCTGATGAGAAGCAGAGTATGTATTAGTATTTTGGAGTGTATTTATTGCACCTATAATATATTAAAGAAAGAAAAAGCTATTTCATCATCTTTGTTATACGCAATCGTCTTATATGGTTAAACTGAGTACATAAAAAGTGATGTACTCAGTTTAACTATATACAGTAACCATCATACTTGAGATGGAGTTTCACGCATACATTCTAGATTTTTGCCATGTCAACTTAGAAACTGTTTGAAGTTTCTCAGTGTACTATTTTAACAGACCCGTAGCAGCCAATTAGAGATACATTTTTAATGTGGCCATTGTAAAACTAGTAAAATTAGTTTTTGGTATGGCTATGTGCTTTGGCTATATTACACTTGGACACGACTGGGACATCAACAGCTTGGCTATTTAATTGGCCAACATCTCTGCCAAACCTTTCAGGATGTTAATGTGTGAACAGTTCCTTGGCGCCCTTTTGAATGTCAAGGCATTCCCAATTCTCTTTTTCTCCACCCAGTTACACATGCACAGTTTGATTAAGATGATGCAGCAGATAAGGCAGGTATATTCTTTTTTTAGAACCAAATACAATTTATAAGAAATTCTAAGGCAAATCATTAAATATTTTATACATTTTGTATAAAAAATTGTATATATATATGTTTTCAATTACAGCCCATTCTTTTAATGTCACTGCATTAGTTCAATAGGGAAGTAGTGGCATGGGAGTACAACAAAACAGATCTTTAAAATTCTACATAGTTATTTAAAGCTGTATATTTTTTTTCATGATTACTCTTGATAATTATTTAATGATAACTTGCTGGCCAATCTAATATAATCTCTACTCTTAATCAATGCACTAATGTTTGCTATGAAAATGTAATAATTTTAAAGACAGCAGTTCTAGATACAACACTGATTTTAAAGTCAGCAATTCTAGTTTTTGGAAGAGGGAGCAAGGACTCCAGGTCACATGTTGACATGAGTCTTAAATATGACTGTTACCTCCCTAAGGCGGCTATTCAGAGCTCCCTGCAGAGTTTGAAATGAGAATAAAATCCATCCACTAACATCACAAGTGTGACTGTTAAGTCTCTCCTATTTCACACCATCTTGTTCTCTTGCGTACATACACTTAATGTAACAAAGTGTGGAACACATGCAAACACACGTCTGTACGTGCAATCACAAGTTTCCTTGCACATGCCCCAACGCTGAGGGGCTGGAAACTATTATTGTAAATGCATACCCTCATGAAGACATGAGACACAATGTTATTCATCAGTTCTTTTTATATGCTGTTTTTGTACTACTCAATTGTTCTACCCGATTTCATCTCTTGACCTTCTCCATATTCTTTTTCAATGCTTTCAGATCCTAGCCCACCTATCTATGTTGTCTTCCATGAGTAACTTAATACAACAAGCAAGACTGTGAGACATACATTTAGAGCTCTGTACCCTCTAATATTGTTTCTTTCTATAGGTACACTTTAGCTGAAGCCCCGAAAAAAGAGATATGTGTGTGAAAGCGTGTGTGTGTCCATCTGCGTGCAGTAATCTGTGTGTGTCCTGCTTCTACTTCTCCCATCTGTCCCTCCTGCCTCAACATCCAAAGACTCTTCTAATGTGCCGTCCAGTAAGCCAAAGATTATCGGATCGGTGCAATATTACCTTCTATCACCGCCTGGCTGAGGATCAGTAATTGCTGTCCGTGCGGAGGAAATGGGAAAGGAAATTACGTCTGCCTATACGAAGAGATCGTTTCCTTGTTAGTCCTAAGAGACTGTGATGACCACATGTGAGTGTGTGTGTGCATGCATGTAGTTGTGTGAATTTGAAAGTTTGTGTCTACAATGTCTCTGTTTTTGTATATATTGTAATAGACTTTCTCAATATGGAGATTAATCTGGCACTAATATCAGAGTGCCAACTGGGGAGACAATTTGGATAAGGGCAACGCTGGATGATGTCTTCTGTCTGTGAGTGAGGTCTTTTACTTCAACACATGCCAGTACACTGGCATGTGTTGCGCAGATATTGTATTATTCACTGAAAACAAGTTCATCCAACTCAGGCCTCTGAAACTGGATTTTTAACAAAGCTTTGGCATACCAAGCATCCATATTGTACATGGAACCTGTTATGATTTGAGAGTGACACTTCATGTTTTTAAACTTGAGCTCGAGGTGAACGTAAGGGGATTTCTCACCTTTTAGGTGACTTATTTAATGAAGCTTTGCGTTAGTTCATGCAGGACACGGAAGTTGTACGGCCCCAGCTGACAGCCAGCTGATTAAAACATAATTTCTAATTGGTCACAGCCCACTCTCACCACAAGGCGGCTATTTAAATATGACCCCCCCCCTCACTGAACCTTTTACATTAAATGCTGTTACAGACCGTGCTGCTGGCAAAGCTTCGAAAACAAGGCAATGAAAGCTATAGGCATCTGGTTATTCAAGTTACTTACCATATCTGCTCTTTTCATGTCTCATCTCGAGCCGGACGATGGGTACCATATTGAAGAGGACTGCATCTTCAAAACCCAGATGAAAGGGCTGAAGAGAGCAATAATATCTGCTGTAGCTCTCGCCTGGCAAGTAAAATCCCTCTATCAATAAAAGCTCTCTATGGCCGCAATATCTCTGCTTCCCTCAAGTTAAATTGTTTTTTGTTGCAAACGTTAATGATCAGACCGCAGTTCCTCCTGTCGCAGAAGAACAACTGTCTTCCCTCGCTGCCATCGCTAATGCCTCTGTCTCTGCTAAAAGCTAGCACCTCTGCCAAAAGAGCAAGATTCCATCGGCACGTCGATCATCAGGACGAAGACTTGGTCATCGTAGCTCCCTCAGCGAGATGGATGTCCGCCTCCAGGTTTTGAAAATCCGCTCAGACTTCCCCAAACTTTGAGTCCAGGGCCATCAACTGCTACAGCTGCAACTCTACATGCTGCGGCCATGGCAGCTGGCATGTTTCCAATTGACATCATGTTGCATAGATCGCTGGGAACTGCAGTCCCCGCAGCTTCAACTGGAGTGCTTTTTTTCCACCTGATGCTGCAGTTTCACCTCAGCTAAGGAATCACATCCTAACGGGTAAGGACGTCAATTTGATCAAAATTATGCTTTGTCCAACTGAAATATCCAACAGACCGTCTGTTGACTGTAGAGAGGTCTCGGTTGTCCTGAAAAGACAGTGAAAGTTATCCGAGACTATCGAATAATTTGATTATGGCCAAATTCAACATTGCATTTGAAGTCTGCAGATATTTCATATCAAGATTGTAGGTTTGAATATTAGACCTGGCAATGTATTATGGGGGGGCACCCTCTTTTACGAGAACCACAAATCTTTCGCGTCAAACATTCAAAGATTAAATCAAAGACTGGATTGCTTGTCAATCTGTCTCTCATTAGCAGACATTTCACAGGGCATCAGGACCTTTCCTATGTTGTGTGTGGGTCTTTTGCACACAGTGAGCCTTTGCCTACAAACACGGACTCAGACGCAATCTCAGCCTGGACACTCTTCTGACCCCTCTTTCAGTGAGGAAGAGAACAGTGGAAAGGTGAATTTAGAAAACCAAACTCTCCAGACTCCTCTCTGCATTAATTTCAAGGAGAATGTATCTAGATTCTCAAACTGTAGATTTATCCACGCTTGCAGCTATTGCGCAGACGGACACCCTAGGTCTGTGTGTCCCCGCTGCACTCGTCTTGTGAGAAGTGATTAAACCATCTGCACTAGTCATCGTCTTAGAGTTTGAAAAAAACTCTGAGGAAGCATCCAAATCGTTGTTTTGTTAATTATTTAATTACTTGTTTAGGCATTAGTGTTTTTAGTGTTCTTCCAAAAGTATCCCATGTCTTTAATAACCTCCAATCTGCTTTGAAAAAAACCCAGAAATGGTGGACAAGATATTGGCTAAAGAAGTTAAGAAACCGCTACATGAGAATTGCTTCCCTACATTCAACATAAATCCTAAAGATATAGCAACTTGAAAATATTGCGGTATAAAGAATCTGATAATAGACTCGTCAGCCACTCATGATAGTATTAAGTATTAATAGCCTCATACCTCTTTTCCTATACCGTTTTTCCTATTCTATGCAACTGTTGATAATGCAATTCAGTTCATCAAGTTAGCCGGTAAAGGCGCATGGCCAAGGAAGGCTGTTACAACAGACGCCATCAAGGCCATGCCACTCCATCCATCACAGTGGTACCTTCTTGGCAAAATACTATTTATTTTTCGGTCCGGTACTGGTACTACGACTTAGTTGTCGTTGTAGCCCCTGTATATTCAATACCCTTTCAGAAGCCCTTTGTCCGATACTGTTAATAACTGAAAATTGACATTTGTTCTTTACCTATTAGATGACTTGCTAGTCTCGACCAAACCGATGCATTAGTGCGATCAAGTACACTTTTAAGCATTTGGGTGGTCCTCTTTCCCAAGGCCCACAGAAAGCAACTGCCTTTCAAAAAGTTGGTTCGTATTAGAGAAGTCATGAAAAGCATGTTGGATTCAGTTACTATTACCAAATCGGACTTGCTATCGTTATTAGGCTACCTTGACTTGAGAATTATTCCCCAAGGCAGATCATTCATATCTAGATTACTTGACCTCACAAAAAACAACAACACACTCCTCGATCATGTTGCCTTAGATGAAGGATATAGATCTGATCTAGGATTTTGGTCATTGCATTGCAATATTTGGAGCATATATTTTTTCTCCAACAATAATGTGGAAACATTTTTCACCTTCAAATATTTTACTGAAGCTGTTCCTTCTATGGGTTTCTTGGGAATCTTTAACAATCAATCATTTGGAAACACCAGGCTAAAAATAATGTTCTCTCTTCCTTCAGATCTACAGTCTACCCCACTCTTCAGAGGTACGTATATCTCATTGTTGTTGGATGCATTCTCTTAGGCAATCTATGATCTAGGAAACAAATAGTAGTTACATGTGAGGCAACTGTTAACATCCTAAATAAAGGTCACTCTTCTATTCCCGTTATTAGATTTGTCAGACGAGTAACATGTGCAGTGCCATGAGAAATGTCACCTTCCTGGCCTGGATAATAAAATTGCTGAATCTTTGTCTTGATTGAAATTTCAAGAGTGCTCCCACGCTGCACCTCAAAGTCTGCGTTACCCAACCTTCTCCCAAACTGTCCTAGATTTTCAGTCCTATATGAACTCTGCTGAGGATCAGGATTCGGGAGGCAACACCGCAGTCTAACAGGATTACATGCGTCTTGGACTGGGAAAATCTACAATAAAAATGTACGACTCCGCATGGTTCCTATTTCACTGCAGTCTGTGCAGCTTTCTCTGCTTCTGTCATGCCTGTAAACATCCCAATGATTTTTTTTATTGCACTGTTTTAAATCCCAGAAAATCCAACCTTCTTCCATCAGAGCATTTGTAGCAGGTATTCAGTTTAATTTAAGATGTGCAGAACCCTTAGTATGTTGCCTGCTTGGAAACCTTTCCATTCAGCCCAAAAAAAGAGCATCCAGGAAGCAATGAAAAGTGTCTTTCCTTCTCTTTACCTGTTAGTGGACAAACTGATGTCTCACTTAAGGATAGTGTGTTTTGGCTCATATGTATATTTACCACTGGAGGCTGGATTTTTCACAGTTTTTCATGGGTGCAGTGTTGTGTAGTGAATTCACAACTACCTCAGACTCTTTTGATCCTTTGCATGAACTTACATTTTCTGATATCGCCACCATCCACCTTAAACATTGTAAAACTGACAGGGAAGGTAAAGTTTCGACAGAACAGACCAACACTGCTTTCTAGTCTCTATCTTCTATGACTCGGTACCTGCAACTGTCTCCTGGTGCGAGGCAAGGCAATCCCTTGTTTCTGACGACAAAGGAAAAGCCATGTTAATGTCTTGTATCACAACTGGACTTTGATCCAATGCAAGCGTGTTTGGGTTTGGTTTCCTAAGGGTAAGCTACCATAGAGGTTTATGACAACTTTTTTGGGATGAAGAAAAATAACAGTTTTCGGACTGAAACAAAACACAAATAACACAAATTAGACCCCTTGAATATAAGAAACAAAAAAATAATGAAACAAAATTCCCTTTACCAAAATGATCAAGTCAATGAATTGCTTTGAAAAATATACAAAATTGAATTGGCGTATATCAAAATATTATAAAACACAACTTAAATCTCCTCCTTTCTTTGGCAAAATCTCTTTCTTTGTGCCACTTTTTCACAACAGCATTCTCAGATTAATACTTAACTAGACTCTAAACACCATTTGAGTCCACACACACACACACACAAATAAGAAATGTAGCAGGTCGCTCGGGTGCGGTGTTGCTTCCCAAATCCTGATCCTCAGCAGAGCAAAGACATGGCGAACAAACCTGTTTTAATACCTAACCTTTACACCAGAGCTACACTTAGCATGGGCATTATACCAGACTTTTCGTTGTTTTGGGGGTTTATGCATGGTGTACCCTCTTTTGGTTTGGTAAAATGCTTGGCTAATCCAGGGATTATTTTAAAAGCAGAGCCACCAGCGCCAAGTATAACTGTATAAATAGATAAAAACCTATGACAAGAGGGTCTTTAAATATTTGTTTTAGGCATTTACACAGCATTCAATCCCGATTAATATTAGCAACACCACACCACTTGTACCATGTGTACCACATCTGTGAGTGTTACAATCTTTGTTATTCATTGTCTTGTCCACCAGTATAGTATGAAGTACACCCTCAGTCAAATCTATACAATTATAAATTATAAAACACATTCACAGATATCAGGATTTATTGTCATTATGCAACACAGGGTTGTAAAAATCTATGCAGTTTTCACCCATTTTCTACACATAAGAATCATAAACAGTAGTGAATTCCTGTGCATTTCTTATACTTGCATCAGGAAGATTGCAAACAGCAGCCATAAAACAATTATCTTGAATTTTGACATCAGGGAAACCCTGTCCATCAGCTTTGACTATTTGAGCACTAAAAATCATTGATGTAAACAGAGTCCGCCTCGTCTTGTCCCCCCGGAGTCCTGCTCTCTGTCCTGCGGTCTGCCTGTCAATTGCAGCTTTATCCAGGATGCCATGAGGAAGCCAGCCAAAGTAAAGATAATAATTGTTAGGATCCCTGTTTGCTCTTAGTGTGTGCTCCCCTGTTTCCCCCCTCCTGTCTGTTTTGTTATTGTGGACCACAGTGGCGGGCCGTGGATTTCGGACCCAGGCCTTCTGTGCCATCTCTAGCTGAACACCCTACTCATTATGACACCACCGCTACAGGTTATTTTGTTTCATGAAAACACGTGTAAAGCTGCAGTAGGGGGAGCTGTCGTGGGAAACTATGCTTTGGGGCGGCAGCGTAGAAGAAAAGGAGGGGCTGTGTGTGTGAAACAGTCAGGGAAGAAGACGAGAATATCGGGGTCGGGGAAGTTTAGTGCTCTGCCCATAGAAATTATCTCCACAACACTACTTGTTGTTAATCATGAGCCTCCCCCCTGCTCTTCCCAAGGTTTTGTCCAGTCCTGGCAATGATGATGATATATATAAAATTGGTTAAAAAGACAATGGTAGTGACCATGATTTGGCAAGTCAAAGTTCACCTTACTGTGGATATACTTCTTATTCAGGATAGCAACAATTCCTATGAATTTCACCTATCCTCCCTTCACTTCTCAGTGAGGAGATCCAGCAGCAAGGTGCCAGCTCGTATCACATGAGGGAGCAGAAATGAGGCATGGAAAGGAGCAAAGAACCAGAGGGGCAAGAGATTGAGCCAGAGCACTTCCGCTGGCAGGTAAACATACAGTGTATCCACAACATCACCCTCTGTCTTCCTTTTGGATCTCCACTTTCAATTTTGTTTTCTCTTTTGTCTATTGCCTTAGTTCCCTCTACCCTGCTGCTTGCATCATGCACAGCCAATATTTGGGTCACTGCAGATATCACATTGTGTCACGGCACCAAAACACTCACATCAAATTGTTCTCACCCTCTGGGGAAACAGAAACATACAGGTTTATGTGCACACACACACGCACTGTCCTGGGACATAGGCCTTCAACTTGTTTCTCTCCCTTCTGGCATTGCTAGCGACAGATGGGTTGTGCATCTAGTGTGGAACTGTGTGTGATTGGTGAAGGACAGAGGGAAGGAGGAACAGTGAAAAGTGAACGACAAAACCCTGTTTGTGTGTTTTGCAACCCGTTTCCAACTTGTCACACAATGAGGCTTGGTCAGGACCTCTTGGCATCACTTCCCAACCATGATGCTCCACTACTGTCACAGTAAACATGTGGTTAACATTGTAGATTCAACCCTTTGTTTGGTTTACGGCTTTTATTAGGGTTTAGTAAAAAAATACTTTGTCTGCACTAATTTGTGGTGCAATTTATTTAGACAAGCAAGAAAAAAATGGGAAAAAAAGCTCAGCCTGTGACCACAGTGTGGTTCTAGGACTGTCAACATTAACTAGCTCAGACTGAAAAGGGCCTTCTTCATCCGGATCTGATCAGTCTGGTCAAATCAAAACTATAATGAGTTCAACAAATGTACCCTTTATATGGTAGGTGCTTCTTCTTTATTTGTTTATACTCTGAAATACTTAAGGGCTCCAAAAATCGAGTGAATGTCTAATATATATTGTGAAAAAACTAAAAACATTTTAAAGACAGTAAATGTTTACATTATATAATTCATTTTTGCAATGGAAGTGTGGCATAACCTGTGTGACTTTTCATGTCCTATGTACCTTGAGGACCTTTTTTCGTAGTTCTACCCACCACACACACACACACACACACACACACACACTGACATCTCTTACTCTTGCCCTACAAATATCACTCACTGTCACTCCCTTAGAGAGCTCCATCGAACCACTATTGACCGCCACTGGGGCTAATCGAAGGCCCCAGCGGCCTTTTGTCCGGTATATTGTGACCAACTATCCTGCTCTCCTAGTCGACACTGCTGCCGCCCTCCCTGTTCTATCTCTCCATCTCACCCCTCCCTTTCTCTCATGCTCTGGGTTGATTCAATGGCATTGATCCCCCCCACCTCTTGACCTTCTTTTAGAAGATTTACTGATGTAGCCATCCTACTTTAAACACATGTTGTCTCTTTTTAGCTTCAGTTTTACTGCATTGCCACAAATAATTGTTCACAAGTCTGCTTTGTAAAATTGTGTTTGCAGTGACACTTTAAAAACGTATACACTTTTAGTTATTGGTGATTTGTACACTAAATCTCTCAATATCAAAAAATTACATCTAATTTTATTTAATCATTGATCAATTATATTTTATTTCTTTTCTGTAAATTGTTGCCAATATTCATACATTATCAATTGGGACCAAGTAATAATTTTGATGGAGAAAATAATCTGTTAAATTGAACCTTTTCTGTAAAAATAAAATAGACATATATCATAATCACTCTAAAAACCAAAGGTTTTTATATTTAAATACAATCATAGAATGATGGTGTCTTCCCACCCGAGGCCTTGGTGTCCTTAATGTAATCTACACACAAATAAAATACATTTGTCTGGAACCTTTTTCTTTAATATTGGTCATCCTTTCCCAATCAATGTATCCTCGTAACACAGGTTTTCTTGCATTGCAGAACCTGTTTAGGATACACAACTAATTTGTCAGGTTGAGGAAAAATGGTTTGGGTTAATTAAAGACCCTTTCTGGCAGAAAGCCCTGAACATCAACTTCTCCTATGTGCAACAAATATATTGTGACCAGGAGCGTCTGGTGACATCATTCTGCATAAAAATTGTTCAGACAATTTTTTGTTTTCAGAATTATGGGTCCTCGAAACAACGTGATGGTACTGTACATCTTTGTACAGTATCTGGGAACAAACCAACAGAGGAAACTGTAAAAGACCCTTTTTTAAAATTAATTCCTAGTACATTTCATATTTTGAATCCTATTTGTCATTTCTTGGATGGAACTGACATGTTTTATTCTTTCCAAGCCTTGGAACAATCCATGAGATGGGAGCCAACCAATCAGTTGGTGTTCTTCAGTTATGGATGGATGAATAACGACACTCCTGCAACCGCAACAACTTTTTAATCAAGTAAGCGTCAACGCCAAATCATCTTTTTATTTTTCGAAGCTGTTTTTTCCCCTATGTTCTCCTCTTTCTTCAGTCTTATCCTCCATTGTTGCCACACACACTGGTGCATACACACGCACCTGCTTTCATCTTCTTTTTATGGTATATTACCCAATGTTGCCAGAATGGCTCAATTGTTTTAGCTGAAGACAGAGCCCATAAAGTGCCATTAAAGATGTATCACCACAGCGGTTAATGTTTTCTTATCCATTGTCGAAGCACCTGCAGAACTAGAAAACTAACACATTCCTTTTCAGGCCATTTGCACTCCTCCCTCTACCCCAATGCCCTGCTGCACACCACTGCCTCCTTCATCCTGCTGCCTCTTCTGCCTCATAGGCCTCTTAGTCCTGCATTTATTTAATTAAATTTTTTTACAGCTCATCAGCTCTCTGTATTGCTGACAATGTGTGAGACTCCACAAAACCACGAGGAATCATCCAATAATTAGCAGCCACATTTTGTAATTATTGAATATATTTTTCTTTTTTTGTGATCTGTTGCTGTGCTGGATATGATGTCGCTAGACAAAATATGTATTTAGGTTGTAGAGACAGAAGGATATACAGCCAAAAAGGAATAAATGAAGAGGACTCTTCTATGGGTTTGAGAAAATGGGAGATACTAACAAATGTACAGTACTTTGTCTATAGGACCCCCAATGGCTGATGCACTGACTTATTTCTCACTCTATCTTGTTTGCTTCAAGAAGATCTGCAGTGTGTGGGGTGCACACTTAATCCCCAATTGTATTTACAGCTTGAAATGAAATTAGGGTTTGAAGATAGAGTGCAACAGGCAAAGTTTACTGCTCTCCATAGTATGGAAGACTCCTTCTACCAGCATAGTTAATGGCTTTTAATAACCTAACATAGTGATATACTTTAAATCAAAATGTGCAATTTTAGAAACATATATATATATATATATATATATATATATATATATATATATATATATATATATATATATATATATACACACGTATATTTATACATGTATATATATATATATATATATATATATATATATACACACACACACACATGTATATATAAATACATATATACACGTATATGTTTTCTAATTGTGCCTATTAACAGGACTGCAATGGATTTTAAATAAAGAAGTCAATATGTGGTTGAAGTGTAAGCTTTCAGCTTTATTTTAATGTATTTAACAAATGTTTTTGAGGAATTACAGCCATTTTTACACAGTCCCCCACATTTTTGGACAAACTAACATATTAGTTAATATTATGATAATGTTTAATACTTGGAGAAAAATTCTGCAAATGCTGCATTTATCTCCAGGTCATGTTGTGGAAGGCTGCAAATCCGAAAGAGCCACCTGCAGAGCCTAGATAAATCTCTAAATTTGGGTGGCAGGTTGCGAAAGTAGTGGCTGTCATGCCCACTGTTTCCAGTCAGGCTTTGGGTCCAGTTAGTTTGCTTGATGTCACTTGATCGAAGGCCTGCCGCTCAAATAATTTAGCTACCATGCTGCAAGCCTCAGTTGCAGACTGTTGTAAGTGTGAAGAGAGGGAGGTTTGACGTTGTGGTTGTTTTGACTTTAAGTGAACATATTGCTGTTTCCTGTATTCAGTGATTCATTGGCTAAATATATATGTACATTGCTGGAATTTGTTTCAATCAACATGTTTTTACCATTTAAAATAGTTAACTTTTCACTTTTTTTGTTTAATATAGTGTTATTATTCATTATAATGCTAATGAGGCATCACAATGAGGCTAGTAATGTTTTCTCATATAGTATATGCATTATGCAGTACATTAACATAAAAATAAATGGACTCTGGGATTTCTGTGACAATTTTAGATGTTCTACTTTACTTTACCTAATGAGCAAATTAGTTCATTAGTTAGTCCGAAGCACATTGCATACTGTTCACAAAATGCTTGGTTTTTATTGTGGCTTAAAATGTCAGGGCTTCATACATTGGTTACATGAAATAAAAAGGTACACAAATAAAAAATACACAAGGAACAAATACAGATCCACATTATTTTCTGAAACTTTGTTCAGTCAGCGGAGAAGCAGCTGATTAAATATCAGGAACAAACTTACTGAAGGTCAATAGAAGAATATCAGCTCGAATAAAGAAAAGACTTGTGAGTTTCAGTCACTACAAACACAAGACATGAATATCCTATACTTTGGCTAAAGTTTTCAGCAAAGTTAGCGTAAGTCTGCTTCTGCAGTTGCTTCTCTTCCCGTGGAGTCAATCAGGGAAAATACAGATGGCACCACTCTTCCATGCAGACCACGTTGTGCTCAAAAGGTGGTAGTATATAGTTTCTTATCGCAAAAAAAGTCTGACTTTCACATATAAAATTCAGATGCAAATACCCGGATCTTCCCTATTATGGGGCCTATAGACAATGCCCGCAAGCGTTTTCTTATACCCTGCCTCACAGCCTCGGTTGTCAGGCTCATTAACATGAAGTGAGGAAGGTAAATCATTCTGTTTTCAGCAATTAGTGCATTTTACAACTTTTGGGACTTAATGATTTTAAATGTATTCTTCATGTGTATATACTGGGAAGTCTCTTTCCCAATGTAAGTCTATCACGTAAACACATACGGTAATTCTAATTTCATTATTTGTTTGTCCACTTTGTAAAATGTTCTTCAAAGCTCCGGGTTCCTGGGTGCTTGCTTAAGGCATTACAACCGTCGCAGTATCAACAGACATTTTTTCACCTCATGTGAACTAGCCAACAAGTTAGTAATTTCTATTTTTTGTTTACAAACCAGTCACTCTAATAGTCTAACAGTCTAACATTCAACTTTTTAATTCTTAGACATTTGATCTTGAGACAGTATCCCAAAAATACATCTTAATGAAATACATTGAGAATTTCAAATGTGGTGCTTTTTTGTAAGAAAAAATACAAACAATCTGAGCATGTGCAGGAGTGAGTGTAATCAGTCTATGTGTCTCATTGGAGGATTTCAAGAAGCTACAACCGTCCAATGTTATAACTGTCCCTGGTCTCCCCAAATCACTCAATAATCAAGGCTGCAGTTCAGAAAGGGGTCATGTGATGGGTATGTGACAAATCAGTGGACCCAATCAAGGAGCAAACGCAGGTGTCTACGCCGTTGTTACAAAAACTGCGGTTCTTTCCACACTACGAGGCAACTCCAGAGTTTTCAAACTTTGGGAATGGAAATGTAGTAGTTTGGATGTAGCCTGGGCCGGCTGCTTTGAGGGGTTCTGACTTTTAAACAGCCTGTTAACTGTTCTCTCTCATGAATAGAGAGAGTTTTCATTGTAGTGGGGGATGGGGGGCTCTGTGGTGGATGGTTATGAGGCACGGGCCCCTGCAAAGCTGGTGGGGATGGGTTTATTGGGGATGGGGTCAGGATTGTCCCATTGTCTTTTGACTGACAGAAAAACATGTTCAGATCGTTTGCCCAAGACATTCATGGAGTGGGCTAATTTGGGCTTGTAGTTGGTGATCCGTCTGAGACTTTTCCAGACAACCAGTCCCTAGCTGAAAGCTGGGGTTGCAGTTTCTCAGATTAGACGTTTAGCATCTCTAACTGCCTTGTTACACCTGTATCTTGACTCTTTAAACATGTCCTTGTCCCCACTCCAAAAGGCTTTTTCCTTTTGCAACATTAGCTGTCTGAGTTTAGCTGTGACACTGGGTTTGTTGTTATGAATCACCCTGGTGCATGATGGTACACAGCTGTCTTCACAGAAGCTGATGTATGACATCACAGCCTCTGTGTAACGCCATAGCATCACTGGTACACAGCTTTGATTTCCTCACAACAGGCTTAAAGAGTTTTCATTTATTTCTGTATGCAGGAATCAGATGGACCACGATGTGGTTAGTGTCAAAGTGCAGAAGAGGGACGGCATGATAGGCCCCGCTTATTGTGCTATTACCGTACAGTGATCTCAAGTGTTCTCTCTGTTTGAGCATTTAATAAATGAGTTTATGAAAAAAATCTAACGGCAATAACTATGGAGTCTGCTCTACACACAGTATCTGGTAGGCTGTGCTGCCTGGTAGATGCAAACTGGAACCCAAAAACAGGACAAATAGACAGATATCCAAGGATAATTCAATTTATTCAGTATTCACACAGGGTAAAAACCAGGAGATCAGTCACTCAGGCAAACAAATCCTGAAAGGGGCAGTCAGAGAATCCAAAGTCAAAATGGGCAGGCAGGGTCGGAACAGGCAGATCAGATACAGAAACTAGAATAACGCTATATGTATAGCCAAGCTTATAGCTATACATATAGCTTGGCAGTAACACACAAGACACGGATCAAGTGCAAGTGGACAGATATAAACAGTGAGGGACGCAGGTGAGATGGGTGTGGAAGACCAGGTTTTATACCAGGTATAAAAACAGATTGCTCCACTCATTGATTTGCTGGAGAGCTCCCTGTCACAATACGTTCTGGAGAGCTGGGAGCCTGCCAGCTGGAGCACACAGTCCAGTTTCATTCCAAAGAGCCCAGTATCGGTGAAGCACAAAACGGAGGATGAAGAAAAGTCTCTGTTTTTCCCCACCAGTAGCTGAAGTTCATCTAGTTTGTTGCACGGAAAGAAATGTCCCCAGTAACGGTGTGCAATATCCGCGGAAATGCACAAGCGCACCGTCTCGTTTCTCTCTCCCACAGCGTTTCACTGCATGAGTGTCAACGGTGAGCCCCCTTTTGACTAGAATGTCCAGTAATTCCATGGATGGTTGGAGAAAAGTGGAAAGTAAATCCACTGGAGTTGTTGTCCTGATGTTTATGAGCTCATCTCTGAGCTCTGGGTTTAATAGCCAAAAACAGAATGAACAATTAAAACAAGACAAAACAATGCGCACCAACACACCGAGGCAGCCATCCGCGGCGCCATCTTGATAAAATTAGATTATACTCTGGCTCATCGCCCATCCGTTAACATGAAGCAGACGGGAATTATGACTTACTGCAATCAGTTACCACAGGAAAATCAAGATGTTCTGGTTTCATTTTTGGCGAGCTGTCATGTTGTCCATCTTTATGTACAGTGTATGGTTGAGACCCTGCCTTCAGTGGAAAGCAACCCAAATACCGGGCTCTGAAAACTGCTGCCTTGAACCTTCGAGGTGGTCACAGTAAATCAAACAGGACTCAAACCAGCAAGAAACACGGTCAACAGTGATTTGATTATTTACAGACCTGACTCATATCAAATAAGTCGAGTATATTATGATTTATGGCCACAGCAGCTAAGGATCAGCAAAGGTTAGTCTCACATAAAAAAAAGCATTGAGCCACAAACACTAAACGCAAAACCAGTTGTATTGGAATAAAATAAGAACAGACAATATAGCTCTGAGTGTCTACCTGCTCCCCTGCTCTACTTCATAGTAAGTACGGCATAAGTAAAAAAAATAGTGGTGGTCGCCATTAATGTGTGTTTAAATGTAAATCCTACATTGAGACTTTTGTATTTGTCCTAACAGGATTTCTCTTAAGCCCACTGTAATGGCTTTATTCTCCACCAAATTGGTGCTGCATTAGAAAGGCTTGGCAAACAAAACCCTGACAGGATGCAGAGATCTAGTCCAATCAACACCCCAATTGAGCCACCTCGAGCGGCATCGAATGTGTGAGCTCTGTGAGCCCTCTGAGAATGTTGTCTTCCAAGGATAGAAGTGTAGTTTGTGCATGGAGGAGCAACTGAGGTCTCTCAGGATGCTCTGCTCATGTGCCAGATAAGTGCAACACCTTTCTATCTGATAAAGTTAATCCCTACAGTAAATATGCCAGGTTTCACTTTTTACTGTCCCTTCTTATATCTTATTGTGATTCTTTTCCACTCCTCCTTTATCTCATGGCTTCTTATTCTGCTGTCTGACACAGTGCCATAAATGCATTTCTTTCTTACCATATACACTTAATTTTTTTATTGAATACCATTTTTTTGTGTACAGTCCATTATTAAGAATCACAAATTTGTCTCAGAGGGGAAACATACGACATCCTCTGTCCTTGGACAGGAAAACTCGGGGAAAAATGAACAGGAGAAAATACACAAAGTAAGAGTAAGGAGAGCAACTGGGGAAAATCTCTCTACCGGGATGGACGGAAGTGCAATATATATCATGTGTAGAATAAAAGACATTAAAATACAACATACTCAATCCATAGGAGAAATGATACATATGACACTATAACACTATAGTAGCAACACAAATGATAGAGAAATGATAAGAGCTGATAATACAATGATCATAAAAGTAATAGAAATATAATTAATAATAATGATACTACTAATAATAATGATATTCACATTGGGGGATAAGCAGGGCCGAAGGCGATGGGAAACAACCCTGGTCCATGATTTACCCACAATCCATGGAAACCTGCGAAGCGAGAAAGCACGAAGAATCAGGGGAGTAGGCCAAGTTAGTAACATGCATTAATGGCACATGCATGAATGCTTACAGAAGGAAACATTCATGTGCTTCCTTCTGAGAGGAGACCGAAGTATATCATAGGAAGCCACCCGGCAGTTTAGGCCTAGAGCAGCATATCTAGGGTCTGTTAAAAAGGCTGTGCCAGCCCAAACAATTAGCATTTTCAAAGAGGAGAGCCTTAAGCCTACTTTTAAATGTGGTGAGGGTGTCTGCCCCTTGGACTGAAACTGGAAGCTGGTTCCACAGGACAGGAGCTTTGTACCTGAAGGCTCCGATTCCCTTTCGAGAACCATAAGTAACCCTGTATTCTGGGAGCACAGTGTTCTAGTGTGGTAATAGGGTACTATGTGCTCTTTAAGATATGATGGTGCCTGAACATTAAGGACTGTGTGGGTGGGGAGAAGGATTTTCAATTATAGTCTGGATTTTACAAGGAGCCAGAGCAGAGAAAATAGTACATACGTGATATATTCTCTTTTCAAGTTTTTACAGGTACATGTTCTGCAGCATTCTGGATCAATTGGAGAGTCTCAAGAGATTATGAGAGCAGCCTGATAATAAGGAGTTGCAATAACCTACATGGACCAACTGTGTTTTTATCTTCCAACACATCTTAAATAACTGAAAGATAGAGAAACAGTTTTAAAATGCATGAGGTATAGCAAAATAGATGGCAAATAGATCAGTTCTGCTATTTCAACGACTTCTAACTTCTACCTTTTTCTCACTTATGTGTCCTGAAAAATATAGCACTAAAATCAGTGCCTGCTGAATTCTTATAACTTTTTCAATCCCAAGATGGCAAGCCACAGTACAGAATATTACATTTCTATATATCCAGATGAGAGAGACGCTGGAGCCCTAATGGCTGCCGCTTCCCTGTGAGAATTTGAGCTTTTCCATGGCAATTGAGCAGCTTGTTTTGCGATTTGATCAATTATCCTGTGTCTTGGCTACACTTTGCATGGATCACAAACAAGTTCCAAACATTTGATTGAATGCTTTTCATCTCAAAAACATTTCTCACCTTCACACATCCCTCTTATTTTGTTGCTGCTGAAACCCTACTGCAATAGCCATATTTTTGTTGTTCATTCTTGACCTACCTTACCTACTCTTAAAAACGTTCAAAACTCAACTGCCCGGATGCTTACATACACTTGTTTCAGAGAACGCAACACCCCTGTCCTCCAAAACTTCCACTGGCTCCATTGAGAAAAGCTCATTTCAAACATCTACAAAGCTCTCCCTAACATGGCCCCCTCCTACCTACCCACACTCCTTCAATGGCACACTCTTACACGTACCCTCAGATTGGCAACTGCTAACCTTATTAGGACCAAGCACCAAAAAGGGCCTCTCTTCCCACTCACATTTGGACTTTATATTCCCTCTTACTTAAAAAACCTTTTTCAAGTATGCTTTTAATGTCCAACTATTTTACATGCATGTCATTGCTGCGCAATTGTCCACATCTATGATGTATGTTTTTTAAATATTTCTCTTTTTCCCCCCTTTGTAAAGGGTGAGTTTTTTTAAAGGCACTTATTAAATAAAATATCTTAATATTTTGGATGATATACTGACAGAAAAGCAAATCAAATATAAAATCCGCCCACAGACATCTGAGCCATGTTCTCTAATCTTGACAAAGACAGAGACAAGGCGCTGTTTGGTGCAGTTAATGGGTCAGTGGCTATCTGTACAAACAAGCCAATAGATAAACAAGCCATGAGGACAGGATGAAAAAGGGGAGAGATGAAAGCCGGGGGGAGTCAAGAGAGAGGGGTCGAGGGTGGGGAGGCCGCGAGACAGGGAGATGATGAACCACTACAAAGGCAAGAGAAATCAAAATGGAAATGAGGCGCCACCAAAGAGCACTTGATGAGTTTGAAAAGGCAAGAGTGTAGGCAGGAAAGAGAGAGAACGAGCCTAAGTTTAGGGATGATGTTTTCAACTATTAACTGAAGATCATTATGAGTATTTATGGGAATGTACATTTAGAAATATCTAAATCAATAAATCATCACTTAAGATACTTTTAGTTTTTTTCCTCTTCACTTTTCTGAACATTTCAGAGAAGAACCTGGATTATCTAAAGGAAAAAAAACAGCAACAACAAATCTTGTTTTCGTATACTTTATTACACCAACTAGAAATCAGTTTAGTGACAATAAACCAGTTGTTAGTTAACTTGTTTGTTTCAAGATTTATTCAAGGGTTTCTTCTTACGTTATGTTTTTTGCTAATGTGATGAAGATTTATTTTCTCTGGTGAGGAAACTTTTCAGCATCTGTTCTTTTGAGAGTAAACTGAGATGCTAGGGGGCACATCTCCAACAAACATGACATGTCCTCATTGAGTATGTTAGATACACATTGTCTGGAGTTTGCAGTAAAAGGTTTGACTGCTGGTAAACTGAATGAAGGAGTACAAAGCATCAGCAAGTGAGAGGGCATGTGAAAAAATGTGAAGTTAATTTCTAAAACTGAGATTTGATGCATTCCTCTGTCAACTTTAATCGGCTTGATTCTTAAAGGCTCTGCATACTGACACTGGTGTTTCCAGTGTTGCTGATTGGACTTCTTTTCAGTTTAGTTACACTTTGTAAAGTGTTTCTCAAGATCGCCACGCTGTTGGCTGTTTGACAACAAAACTAACACTACAACTAACACAAGTTACCTATACGTTTTTGAAAAACTGATACATGTCGAATACAATAATTAATCATAGACTGGTCTGACATATTCCAGGCCTGTATTGTTATCACAGTATGGCTGCAATTTGTGGTATGCAAGTGTGCATATTTAAAGTGGTATTTCAAATAGAAGCATAGGAAATCTAAACTTGCAAACCCAGATGTCTCAAGAATGACTTGACCTTTTTTGATGCTCTTTAGCTGGCGTTTAATATCTGTTTTTTTTACCACTGCTGATCATACTTGACGTCAACATTTTATAGTTTGGGTAATCATTATTGTCCAAACTAATGAAGTGATGCTGTTGTTCCTTGTTGTATTCCAACGATGCAAACAGTGCCATTTGTTTAAAATGTATGTGCCATCATCATATCGCATAAGAAGTTGTCACAATAAAGATTTGAAATGGGAAAAATTTAGAGACTGTGGAAAAGTCAGACATATTCAGAAATCAATTGGAAGTGAGACAGCCCATGATGAAATATGATTTTGCAGAGCGGAAAGACAGGACATGTGATACAGAAGATAAAGAGGAGAGAGTGGAAGCAGAGACAAGAATATATTTAGTAGTAATCAACACGTTTAGGGCAGGAGGAGAAGGTGAGGGGGATATTTGGTGATATGTAGAGAAATAGGATGGAGATGTTATTAGCAAGAAAGTGAATGAGAGAGACTGATGGAGACAGACAAGAGGGAGGGTTGTTGGGAGATGCAAAGGCAGGATGCCAATATGATGTCTTGAACTTTCTCTTAACGTCATGTCAAGCGTATAGCAGCAGATCACCAGGACGGGCAGGTGGCAGGTGAGAAACCTCACAGAAAGAGGTTTCTCACCTCTGAAGAAGAAAAAAACACATGTGCAATGAGCAGGCTGGATTAATTACCAATATTAACTGTTCATCAACTGAAGTTACAACACAACACTGACAACATTCTCAGTCAGTGCAGTTCAGCTCTGTCTCATCACAATGCCATCAGGAGTCATGTGACTCAAGTTAGTGTGATGGCTGTGACTGAACACTGTCTGTGAGCTTGTAGTTGGGCTGATAAGCACAGACAGACAGTTTGAGGCAGTCTGTGAGCTGTCTGTCAGTAAGCCGGCTCCTGGAATTTGATTTGGTGATTTTCTTAACTCCACTTTCGCGGTTTTCGGGACAAATTTGGCATTCATGAAAGTTTTTCTCATCTGGGATTTGTTCCAAACTTAGACCGTTGGAGTTCACATCAACTCTACAGACATCCTCAGATTTAAATAATTATAATAATAAATACGAGAATATGTGTATCATTAACAATTACGTTTCACATTTATAGTTATGATTCTACGAGGTGTCGTGATATCATAAATTAAACAAAAGCACTACACGAACACTGCAAATTTAAGTGAATAAATAAAAAAGCACTATATAGTTACAGTGGAATAGAATGGACACATCTACATTCTGCAACAGTATCTGCACCTCTGAAGTTAGGTCACAGTTTACTTGCTTTGATTTGAATCAGTCTAAAGTTGCTTTTGTGTTGCCTGTGGAGTCTGCCGATTGTGCACACGTCTCTTCAATTGCATGCCCTTATAACAGTGGTTCTCAAACTTTTTCTGGCACGCCCCACTTCGGAGGAAGAAAAATGTTCATGCCCCACCGCCCCAACAAAAATTATTTTATTGAAATCATTATTTGTAACTCCTGCATCTGTGCTTTTTCAAATAATATAATAAATAGAATTGCAATCACTTTCAAGTAAACCAGATTGCTCCATCAGACAAGAAAAAAAAGAATTTGCAATCACTTTGTTAGAACAATGCAAACTATCTGTGCAAAAAATAATATTTGGCAAAAAATAGCTCATTGTGGCTGCAATTAACCTGTTTTGCACTGAATATCCTTTTAAGACAATATCAAAGTGCAACCTGTGGAAAACTAAACAAAACAAGTTCAAATATTTGGCAATAAAGAGTTTTACACTGAATCTAAAAACAACAATATAGTCAACCTGTGCAATGAAAATTAGTACAGATATCTGTGAGCCATCATGTTTTATCAGCATTAGTGGCAATGAGCTGCTTTCCACTACAAATCTTTTCAAAACGGGGTTGGAGGCTTGATATGGCCACTCTCAATTCATGCTCAATGTTGACCTTTTGTTTTGAAGGGCAACAGCAGAAAAGCCAATCTCACAGGAGGTAGGACCTGGCGAGTCGCCAAGAATAATTGTGTCTTGGCCATCACGCATGCGCATGCGTAACCTGTTAACGCCGTAAGGTAAACATTTATGCGAAGGTACAGGCATTTCGCCATGTATTTATTAATGACTTAGTTTTATGTCTGTGTGCTTTGTAATTTTGTAATATGTGAAGTTCTCAATAAAGGTCTTTCTGCATGTCCCCCCTGCACCCCACCTGTAGCACCACGGCTACTACGTTCCCCTCATTGGGGAGCGCAGCTGAGAACACTTCGGCTTAAGAACCCATTTTCAGGCGTTCATGAATCAGACGATCAGAGATCTTTTCTGACGTTGATCTTCTGAAGTCCGTAAGAAAACTTTTCAGAAGACACTTCAGAAAATGTTCGAGAATTTATTTTCATTTGATTTTGCAGAGCGACTGGAAAGTCTCCGAGATCGACGGGTTGGCGACCAATGCTTTAAACCATTCTCTAAAATGTTGTGTCTTGTGATTCCCCCCCCATTTTGTAAAGTTGTAATACTAAATCGTTGTAGTACTTTACCTCCAAAGGGCCATTATGCACTACACAAACTCGAGGCACCGTTTTGTGGCTGCACCTTTACAACAAAGGTGGGTGCTTGTGTCACACTGTACTTAGTCACAAGCAACACATGTGTTTTGATGATCATCATCATTTTACACATGATTATACTTGTTATTTATCTGAAAAGAATAGTTCATAGTTCATATGTTGAATATCAATATGAACAACTTTACCAAAAAGTAGTACGTAGCTTTGATCTAGAAATTGCATGATATAGTACTTCATGATAAAGTACAAATACATTAATCTAGACAGCATTTATAAGTGTACTGTATGCTATAATAATGCATTATTTATGTCATAGTAGAAGGCAGCTTAGTGACAAGAAATTCAGGGTTTACACAAGGTCAAACTGAAATGTTGTTCATATACCACTGACCTGATAGAATCATATAGTTTACTCTTTTCCATTGACCCAATGGACCTATATTGCTCAATCGTTGATATAGAACTGTCTGTTGCACTTTATTTATTTGACTTTGGTAGAGCATTTTTGCTCAATCAGTAATTTTGGTATTACAATAAATCATAAATGATCAGCTCTGAAACTCAAATACTCCAGGGAGCTGGCATTCTTCTATTCACTGAAAGCCCACTGTAGAATTTGTTTTACCTGTACACTCCTACAAACAGAATACTTTGGATCCAAATATATATTGTTATACATGCCAAGGGACCTGTGGATGAATTTGCCTGCTTGAAGTTGCTGATATGGAGAGAAGAGGGGGAAAAGCTTTAACTTCAGTGGTGACAGCAGATCCCTAGGGCTGTGAATGATAGAGACTGCCCCTGAACTTAAATCGAGGTGTGTGTTCTCAAGACTGCCAATGTGTAAAGCGTCATAGTATACACCCATAAAACCTGTAGTTGTTTGTGCGTGATGAGCACACCATGAACTCATTTTTTAACGACAACATCTGAGGGTGACCAAGGATAGAGGAACAGAGGGAAGGGCCTGTATTTAACCAAATACTATAATAGGGCAGTTTCATTTGTGGACATTTGTGCCACTTATCTCTCAACTCATTAGACACTGGTGCATGAAGATCCCAAAGAAAAGGCTGGGTTCTTCTGATATTGCTCTGACAGAATAAAATCAAAGTACAAAGCATGTATGAATTGTGAGGATTTAGAGAGCATATAAAATAGGCAGGGGTATTACTTTAAATTAATGTGCTGAGAATTTGTTGAGAATTGACAACTAGTCGTTAGTACATTCTCGCAAACATTGTAGCAAGCGAGTCACATAGTCTCTTTCCCAAGTATAATATTGCATGTTTGGTTTCTACAAACAGGCTGCTGTGTGTTCTGCAACTGTGTTCTGTTGAAAGGTGACACTTTGTTCTGGTTTGGGAAGCATCGTTATCCATAACTATTATGGATTTGGAACAGTTATACTTATTAAAAGAAAGTAATGTTGGTCGGAAATTTGAAAAATTAACAGCAGTCTACTATATTAAAGACAGATGTTTTGGTAATCCATCTACCTACCTTTAACTCCTCCCTCTATAGAAATGTGTGACTGACAGGATGACACAACTTCTCCTTTGCTCTCAATGATCAAGCTGACTTGGCTTGCTTGCTTAAAAAACATTTATGCTGCTGATTTCTTGACCAAAAAAATACCATAAGGGAGAGCTGGACACACTAATGGGGCTAACATTCTTCACCATCTTGAGACATTTATCTCCAAGGAATGTATTGCTTACTGACAGGTCAGCCACACACACTGAGTGACGATTAAGTATCTTGTCATGCAGTCAGCCCATGGGACCTCAAGGAAAGCTGGCCAGAAATTGACAACTAAAACTGCATTGGCAGAACAAACAAAATTAACAGGCCAACTTCAAGATACTACTTAGGTCACAGAAGAAAGAAATGTTGATAATTTTTTTAGAATATGAACAGCCAAGTTTATAGAGTTCTCCTTGCTGACAAAAACTGGCGTAGTTCATTTTTGGACATGAAGCTGGTTCACTTAATTGTATTAACAATGAATTAAGTTAATACATGTAAGCCACACTTTATTATGACTGGACTATGCCGATGTATAGGGCTCTTTGAGTTCATTGTTTTTGTTTTACGGCCTGTAGCTTTAATGATCTAACTCACACAGCCTCTGCCTTCTATTAGACTCTATGGGGTGATAAGCTTAGTCAGCCAATAATATAATAATAATAATGTACACTTATTAATCTCATAGTGTGGAAATTCTTCTCTGCATTTCACCCATCCTTAGTTATGAACCCTCTGTGGTCCAAGGTCTTTTTCTTGATTTTACATAATTTCTTAAATTCACCTTTTAAAAAAGTACTTACATTTGATACATACTCATGTGTTATACATCAAAAATTGCAGCAAAATCTCAGCTATCTATATAATGAAGCACCATTGTCTTTAGGCACCGCGAAATGAGGTAATTTGGCCCTAAAGCTGAAAGTTGAAGTCCGATTTAATATAATTCTTCAAATCTCTTGTGAAAACCTACCTTTACTCATGTGGATCATGTGTTTTGGTACTGGACATTGGTTTAACAAAGCCTTAGGTTGACCAAAGTGATGGAATATATGAATACAATAGTACATACATGTAATACATGTCTAAAATCACATTTTGTAACTTTTTTTGAGTAAAAGTGTTGTCTGCTACTCTACTTTCACCAAATGTGAGAGAGACTGAGATAAAATGGGACTGAGAAATTACTTATTACTACAGATCAAGCATCATGGGATGTATGCAAATAAAAAATGAACATTACAACAGTTTTTGTTTTCAAACAACATATTTACTGACGGAAAACGGCAGTGTTATTCCGAAGCATAAGGTGGGTAGGTCCTTAATGATTTCCTAAGATTCATTGGTTAGTTTCACACAAAATATTGACGGGCACATTCAACAAATTACGTTGCAGGGCGGAGCTAGACACAAACCTCACACGGCACGTCCAAGCTCTTGGCTCGCTGTGTGAATCACGTAAGATCTTGTGAGAAGGAGACAGAAGTAGAACGTCTACAGACTCTAGCAACATCCAAACCATATTTCTGTGACGTTTTACCGCGGAGATATGAATTTAACCGCTGTCTGGCATCCTGCTCATCTCCATGGATCAAGTCACCACTTCGAGAACTTCATCAGTTCTGTTGTTGCTGCATGGATTCCTTTCTTCTTGATTGATGCCGACTAATCTTTTAACCTGATGCTGTATAAACTTGTATCTATTTCCTATCTGACTGCTGGTGAGACGCCACAGGATACTCACGCACGGGACCTCAGTAATCAAACACCCACAGGACACTTTTCCTCCCAACCAAAGACATTGACCTATTATTTATAACATCACACTCAATGCATGTGCAGCCTCCTTCCACTCCTTCATTACATATTTCTCGTCACTCAGTTCACCCTCGTACACCAGTTCAAGCCGGTTACTTTAAGGAATGTGGCTGTATCCAACCCCTCCGCCAAGCATATGGGTGCGACCCCCAACCCCCCAAGTCTTCCTCTCCAGGGGACATGTTAGTCGGGTTTAGGGCTGTGGTCGTATAGTCAAAAAATTACCTCCTAACGTCTATTCCTAACCACTTTTACTTGACCTCTGTGGAAAACGTCACTGGGTCAAGGAAAAAAAGATGGGAAGGAGAATTCATGAGGAGTTAGGAAAAGACAACCGCGGTGTTTAGAGAATTCGACTCCACTTTCACTAAGCTACATAGTTATGATGCGACGGCAGGCGCATGTTAGTGACGTCAGTCTTCAGCGGTGAAACTAAAATGTTCAGGAGATGGACTACAAAAAAGCGCATCTTAGATAGTTGGAATAGAAATGAAAGGAGAATACAAAAGTGAAACCAAGGGATTTTCACAGAGAGAACAAAGCTACTAAACTATCTCATTGATCAGTTTCAAACATGCTGAATTAAATACGATCTCCCACTAACAATGTCTCATATCACTCTGTTGACCACCGATGACCTTCCGACCACAACTCTTAGCGGCTTTGAACAAGGTCCACTCGGGTTCCATGTCCCCAACCTCCCTCGAGATGTGTGAGAAGTTCTTCCGGAGGTGGGAGTTACAGACCACCCGGACAGGATCCTCCACCAGACTTTCCCAGTTCACCCTCACTACACATTTAGGGTTACCAGGTTTTTCCAGCCGGCTCCCCAGCCATCTCATCCAACTCACCACCAGGTGGTGATCAGTTGACAGCTCTGATCCTCTCTTCACCCGAGTGTCCAAGACATACGGCCGCAGATCAGATGATACAATTAAAAAGTCCATCATTGATCTCCGGCCTAAGGTGTTCTGGTACCAGGTACACTTATGAGCCACCTTATGTTCGAATATGGTGTTTGTTATGGCCAAACCGTGGCTAGCACAGAAGTCCCATAACGAGACACCACTCGGGTTCAGATCGGGCAAGCGTTCACCCACCGCCAGGTATCTCCGTCATTGCCACCATAAGCGTTGAAGTCTCCCAAGAGAACTATGGAGTCAGCAGGTGGACCCTTTGCACTACCCCTCCCACCGACTCCAAGAAGGCCGGATATTCAGAATTGCTACCTGGTGCATAAGCACAGACAACAGTCAGAGCCTTGCTCTCCGCAACATAGGCAACCTCTTGTTCTCTGGAGAAAACTCCAACACAATGGCGCTGTGAGTATGCCCCACGGATGCTCCATGTTGTTTCTTCAGGTTGAGCCCAACTGGGCTCCATGGGCGAAGGTCTGCATACCAGACGCTCGCCATCTGTTGCGCTACCCCAAAGTGGCCAGAAAACCAATCAATGCATATTTAAGGCATGCACATGAGGCATGTTAGCCAACCCAACAGGACATAGCTATCAATTTAATGGTATGCAAATACACATAACTTCTTGTTACTGTCCTTGCCATTCATGTTTCCATTGCTCCTATAACATAACCCTAAAACATGAAGAAGCCCAGTTCACCATCACCAACATTGTGGCAGACGGTTCTGCATAAGGTAGCCATACTATTAAAATGCATACAACACCATGTGTTAACGCATGGAACAAGAAAGATAAAAGCTTTGTTCAAAAAGGAGCCTGTCAATTACAAATCCATTCCTCCCTCACCTCTGGTTCTGTCCCATCACCTCTCAAATCCGCTGTTGTTACTCCAATACTCAAGAAACCTGGTTTAGACCCCAACATTTTCAATAACCTCCGTCCCATTTCCAACCTACCATTTCTCTCTAAAATCTTAGAAAAAACAGTGGCATCTCAGATTCCCTCCCTCTGTGCCTGTTTACAGGAAATGAAAAACTGGTTCACCTCAAACTTCCTCAAATGGAACAGCAATAAAACCGAGGTTGTCCTCATCGGCTCCAAGTCCACTCTCACCAAGCATCCCAGTTTCGCCCTCACAATAGACAACTCCTCGGTCTCCCCCTCCCCTCAGGCTAAGAGTCTGGGTGTCGTCCTCGACAGCACACTGTCATTCCACACTCACATCAACACCACCATCCGGTCTGCCTACTTCCACCTCCGAAATATCAACCGCCTCTGCCCTTCACTCACACCCAACAGCGCCGCAATCCTGGTCCACTCTCTTGTCACCTCCCGCTTGGATTATTGTAATTCCCTCCTCTTTGGTCTCCCCCACAAACTCCTCCATAAACTCCAACTGGTCCAGAACGCTGCTGCCCGCATCATCACCAAGACCCCTTCCATCTCTCACATCACCCTGTTCTACGACAACTCCACTGGCTCCCCATCAAACACCGCATTGACTTTAAGATCCTCCTCCATGCATTCAAGGCCATCCACAACCTCGCCCCTCCATATCTGTCTCACCTCCTCCAAATCAACATCCCCACCCGGTCTCTCAGGTCTGCCTCCTCCATCAACCTGACTGTCCCCCCAGCTCGTCTGTCCACCATGGGGTCAAGAGCCTTCAGCCGCTCTGCCCCTCGCCTCTGGAACTCCCTCCCCCCTGACATCAGAAACATTGACTCTATCATTTTATTCAAAACCCACCTTTTCAGGCAGGCCTATGCCTGACGTGTTCCCCTCTGGGTTGCTCAGCTGGAGACTGTTCTGCTTTTAACTGTGTTGCTTTTTAAATTGTGTCCGATTTTTAAATATGTTGTACGGCGACCTTGAGTGCCTTGAAAGGCGCCTTATAAAACCAATGTATTATTATTATTATTATTTGCCTTAAAACCTGTTTCCAATCCTAGCAGTGTCTGGGGGCAGTGATGAGAAAGATGGTTTTTTTCATTTACACAAAGCCCTGACGTATTTCTGTGAAATTAATATGTATAGGGTGTGGACATTTCTGTAATCAAAGTGTTGGAATAGATATCCATTTCCCTAAGAACATGGAATATTCTATGTTTGCATGGATATTAATTAAGTGTGTGTATATGTGAGTGTAAATTCAAAATTGCTCTATGAGCTGACAGCCATTACAGTACATCCGACTTTGATGTGATCACACACAACCAAGGTATCACGTAACACACATGTGTAGTACACACTGTATATAGAAGAAATGGGAGACATTTACTATGCCAGTGTTAATATTAGCATGCTGGCAGACCGATACAGATGCCCTGAAGGAAGTGTTACTTCTTACTCTCCAAGCCACTACTACAAAAAGATGGCAATGATATCAGCACATTCCTCGAGTATACATTTGCATAGTTATCCTAATAATCAGATTTTTTCCTCTGGCTGCTATTGTGTTCCTTTTTAGAAAAAGTTATGAAATCCAAACGCTTATTCTAATGGTCCCCTGGGCCAGGTTTAGTCATTTCAGGATTTTAACAAACCCACTTGGACATATAGCTTGTGTTTTTCTGATAGAAGCTCTTTCTAGTGTTATGTCAGGGGTTGGGACAGATGCCATATCTTCAATGATGCCAGACGTTGAGTCACATCTGTCATTTGTAAATTGATATATCCATCTATATTACTCTTAGCTGTTTATCCTGTTTGTTACAGTAGATACAATGTGTAATGTTATTTGGCTGTACTCTCTGTAAAACAGAGAAAAAGAAAACCCCCAAATCATGTTCTCATTAAGAAAAAAGATAATGCACATACACAGCACCATACCTAAGAGTACACATTTATTCTGTATTTGCCTTTTTTTCACTGACACATAAAATAAGTGTATTGTCCAAAAAAAAGAAGGTATACATGACCATTTATAGCTGTGTTTTTGGCAGCATTAAAACGTAATGAATTCAAAAGGGCGAAACTAGATTACTCCTCCTATGAATCGCCACCTTAACGTGGTGGAGGAGTTTGAGTGGCTCAGTGATCCTGGGAGCTATGTTGTCCGGGGCGTCAGCCCCTGGTAGGGTCTCCCAAGGCAAACAGGTCTCGGGGGAGAGCCCAGACTAAGAGCGGTTCAACAAACCCTGATGATAAGCAGCCCACGGATTGTAGCCACCTTGCCCGGACAAGGGAAACCGGGGCACCCTCCCGGAGCCAGACCCAGGAGGGGAGCTCGTCGGCGAGCGTCTGGTGGCCGGGCTTTCGCCCATGGGGCCCGGTCGGGCTCAGCCCGAAAGAACAACATGGAGCAGCTGTCACCCTGTGGACCCACCACCCGCAGGGAGAATTATCGGGGTCGGGTGCTATGTAGACCGGGCGGCGGGCCAGGCGGGAGACCTGGGCGGGCCGATTGCCGGCAGCATAGACTAGCTCTAGGGACGTGGAACGTCACCTCACTAGCGGGGAAAGAGCCGGAGCTGGTGCAGGAGGTGGAGCGGTACCAGCTAGATATAGTTGGGCTCACCTCCACGCACAGCATGGGCTCTGGAACCAAGCTCCTGGAGAAGGGTTGGACTTTGTCCTTTTCTGGAGTTGCCCAGGGTGAGAGGCGCCGGGCGGGAGTGGGGATACTCACGAGCCCCCGGCTGAGCGCCGCTGTGTTGGAGTTTTCCCCGGGGAACGAGAGGGTCGCCTCCCTGCGCCTACGGGTTGCGGGGAGTAAGGCTCTGACTGTTGTTTGTGCTTATGCACCGAACAGCATTTCGGAGTATCCGGCCTTCTTGGAGTCGGTGGGAGGGGTCCTGGAAAGGGCGCCGCCTGCCGACTCCATAGTTCTCCTGGGAGACTTCAACGCTCACGTGGGCAATGACAGAGAAACCTGGCGGGGCGTGATTGGGAGGAACGGCTTGCCCGATCTGAACCCGAATGGTGTTTTGTTGTTGGACTTCTGTGCTAGCCACAGTTTGTCCATAACAAACACCATGTTCGAACATAAGGTGGCTCATAAGTGTACCTGGTACCAGAACACCTTAGGCCGGAGATCAATGATCGACTTTGTAATCGTATCATCTGATCTGCGGCCGTATGTCTTGGACACTCGGGTGAAGAGAGGAGCAGAGCTGTCAACTGATCACCACCTGGTGGTGAGTTGGATCAGATGGCGGGGGACTCGGCTAGAGAGACCTGGCAAGCCCAAACGTGTAGTGAGGGTGAACTGGGAACGTCTGGCAGAGGATCCTGTCCGGGAGGTCTTCAACTCCCACCTCCGGAAGAACTTCTCACAAATCCCGAGGGAGGCTGGGGACATGGAATCCGAGTGGACCTTGTTCAAAGCCTCTATTGTGGACGCGGCTGCTCGGGGCTGTGGCCGGAAGGTCATCGGTGCCTGTCGTGGCGGCAACCCTAGAACCCGGTGGTGGACACCGGGGGTGAGGGTAGCCGTCAAACTGAAGAAGGAGGCCTTTCGGGCCTGGCTGGCCCAGGGGTCTCCTGAAGCAGCTGACGGGTACCGGCGGGCCAAAAGGGCTGCAGCGACGATGGTCGCGGAGGCTAAAACTCGGGCATGGGAGGAGTTCGGGGAGGCCATGGAGAAGGACTTTCGGTTGGCCTCAAGGAAATTCTGGCAAACCATCCGACGGCTCAGGAAGGGAAAGCAGGGTCTACCCCAGGCTGTTCTCAGCAGGGGGGGGGAACTGCTGACCCGGACTGGGGACATCGTCGGGCGGTGGAAAGAGCACTTTGAGGAACTCCTAAACCCGGCCAACATGTCCCCCGGAGAGGGGGCAGCGCCGGAAGACTTTGGGGTGGATTCACCCATATCCCTGGCAGAGGTCGCTAAGGTAGTCAAAAAGCTCCTTGGTGGCAAGGCGCCAGGGGTGGATGAGATCCGCCCTGAGATGCTGAAAGCGCTGGACATTGTTGGGCTGTCTTGGTTGACACGCCTTTTCAGTGTCGCATGGGGGTCGGGAACAGTGCCCATGGACTGGCAGACCGGGGTGGTGGTTCCCATCTTCAAGAAGGGGGACCGGAGAGTGTGCTCGAACTATCGTGGTATCACACTGCTCAGCCTCCCGGGAAAAGCTTATGCCAGGGTGCTGGAGAGGAGGCTCCGACCGCTTGTCGAACCTCAGATTCAGGACGAACAGTGCGGATTCCGTCCCGGTCGTGGAACAGTGGACCAGCTCTTTACCCTCGCAAGATTACTGGCGGGGTCCTGGGAGTTTGCCCAACCAGTTTACATGTGCTTTGTAGACCTGGAGAAGGCTTTCGACCGGGTCCCTCGGGGGTTTTTGTGGGGGGTGCTGCGGGAGTATGGGGTGCCGGACCCGTTGGCACGGGCCATCCGGTCTCTGTATGCCTGCAGTAGGAGCTGTGTTCGTCTCCTCGGTAGTAAGTCAGACACGTTCCCGGTGGGTGTTGGCCTCCGCCAGGGCTGCCCTTTATCACCGGTCCTGTTCGTGACCTTCATGGACAGGATATCTAGGCGCAGCCAGGGGGCGGAGAGGATCCGGTTCGGGAGTCTCGGGATCCCCTCTCTGCTGTTTGCGGATGATGTGGTCCTGTTTGCCTCCTCGGACCGTGACCTCCAGCATTCACTGGGGCGTTTTGCAGCCGAGTGCGAAGCGGCAGGGATGAGAGTTAGCACCTCCAAATCTGAGGCCATGGTGCTCTGCCGGAAACCGGCGGATTGCTCCCTCCAGGTGGGGGCAAACTGCCTACCCCAAGCGAAGGAGTTCAAGTATCTCGGGGTCTTGTTCACGAGTGAGGGTAAGGTGGAGCGGGAGATCGATAGGCGGATCGGTGCGGCTGCAGCAGTAAAACAGGCGCTGTACCGGTCCGTCTTAGTGAAGAGGGAGCTGAGCCGGAAGGCAAAGCTCTCCATTTACTGGTCGGTCTACGTTCCAACCCTCACCTATGGTCACGAACTCTGGGTCGTGACCGAAAGAACGAGATCTCGGATACAAGCGGCCGAAATGAGCTTCCTCCGTAGGGTGGCCGGGCTCAGCCTTAGAGATAGGGTAAGGAGCTCGGACATCAGGGGGGAGCTTGGAGTTGAGTCGCTGCTCCTTCGTGTCGAAAGGAGTCAGCTGAGGTGGTTCGGGCATCTAGTCAGGATGCCTCCTGGACGCCTCCCATTAGAGGTTTTCCGGGCACGTCCAACTGGTAGGAGGCCCCGGGGAAGACCGAGGACACGCTGGAGGGATTATATCTCCCGGCTGGCCTTGGAACGCCTCGGGATCCCCCAGAATGAGCTGGAAAGTGCTGCGGGTGAGAGGGAAGCCTGGGTCGGCCTGCTGAACCTGCTGCCACCGCGACCCGACCCCGGATAAGCGGGTGATAATGGATGGATGGATGGAAACTAGATTATAGTGGAAATAAATCAGATTTTTTTTTCTCTTTCTTTTTTTGCTAATAAAGTAATAATGTTAAATATTCCAATTATAATGTGTGTCTTGTTAAATAAATATAGTTGGCTTGGCAAAACCAACTATATTTATAGTATATGAAAAGTGGGCACTGTGTGTGGAGATACTTTCTATGTACAGAAGTTTGGTTTTGGTGAGTCTGCAGTAGAAAACCATAAGGAGCCAAGGGATCAGTTACATATTGCTAAATGCTAATCAGTTTACAAAATATTTTTTCAGGTTTCAGAATAAAACTACTTATTTTAAAGATGTCAATTGAGTTTGGGTGGAATTTCCCCAACGCCTGATTTTATGTCTCACACATGTACACACAATGTCCTGAACCAAATTGTTCACATTTTAGACAGTCCTAGGTTAGACCAATTGATTCTCTCAACACTGTGGCACTGCTGCCCTGTTCAGATCAGGATTGTTTTTTACGTCTGTCAATGTGTGCATCCATCTATGAGCATACACGTGTCCTCTTGTTCTCTAAATATATAATAAGGCAGCGTAGGCACCTGAGTTGCGGTTTCCGACTATTGAGGCCTCGTTTATTGGGCCTTGGAACAATGGCATACTACCAAAACTGCCATAAAGCAGCCACTGCTGGTGTGAGCAATGGTGGTTTGTTTTGGTTTATTCAAATTTCTTCTTGTGCCCATTTTTAACACAGCCACACTTATTCCTCTTTCTTTTGCTGGATTCTAACATTATGACCGATACACTATCTAACCCACATTAGAACATCATGCTATCCGCAACACCACGTACAAATATGTTGCTGTATATTTGGATTTCATCAGAAAGTTAGTTTGTGTGTATGTGCACATACTGGATGAGGGCTTTGCTCTGAAATACTTGGACACATTCCTGAGAATGCATATGCATGGCACCACCACCTGGCTGTGCGTCTCTGTCTGTGTTATGTGTGTGTGTTGTGTCATTCTTCTGAACAACACATAGGCCAGTGTGTTCAGGCCAGTGGCCAGAGTGGCAGCTCCGAGGTTTGAGCTGAGCAGCGGGCATTGTGCCCTTCATGGTCGAGACAGATGGAGCCAGTAGAGACACAAGGCTATTACAGAGGACCGGGAGAGAGGGCTGGGGAAAATGGAGGAGTAGAAATGAGTGAGGAAGAGGGAGGAACCAGAGTAGGAGGAAAAGTGGAAAAAGATTGAAAAGGCAAGAGAAAGGTTGAGACAAGTGAGGGCATAAAGGTGCAGGAATGAGTGGGAGAGGAAGAGCTACAGAAGGAGACAAGAAGTTGACAATCAGGATGAAGAAACAAAGGATAAAGAATTCATGAGAGGGGATGTAGTCAACTAAAAACAAGCAGGAGTCAGTGAGGGAGTGAAAGCGCTGCTCAACAATAGCACATTTTAAATCCTGGACATTTACACGCACTTGCCACCTCTGCTCTGATTAGTCTGTAGAAGTGGTTTGCCCAGGTACGCCTCCCACTGCCAAGCAAATGGAAAAATACGGAGCAATTATTAGTTAATTTCTGCTTAGTCTAATAAGCACAAAAGATGGAGGCAGAGGTAAAGGCAGGTAATGTACGCCTCAAGTCGAGGGCACAGACAGACACGTACACCAATAAATCTGGATCCGAGACCATTCGGCACACTCCAAATCCCATTATGAACAATAGCCAGTTGAGCCCATTACCAAGATGGCGTATAGCTATGACGGCTGCCCATTAAGAACAAATTGGAAAAATGATAAAATCACTGTCAATGATGAAACCGTAGCAATGCAACTAGTAAAGAAAACTACAAATCAGTCAAGAACATTATATAAGCTACTTGCTTTGAATTGTAAACTTGTTGTTAGAAGTTTTGTCTTGTCAGTCTAACAAACAGAAAGCTTTTATTGTAGATGAGCAAGAATTATATTCTTTAACTTTTTTCAGCTTCAAAGTTTACCGTAAAATGCAGTTATAAGCCAATACTTTTTTTTCTTTTTTTCCCCTCAACTTTGATCCGGGTGGCTAAAATAAGGGTGCGGTTAATTTGGGGATTTATTTCCGCCATCACTCATCCCCAGAAATAAGCATGTAGAATACACAATGTAACGCATACGACGCAGCTTTTAAAGAGGATTTAAGGGGAAGAAAATGCCACTGGCCCGAACTAGAGAACGAAATAGAGGACTGGGTCAACACACAGAGAGCAGACATCCGTGGTGTTTCGACAGTTCAGATTCGTCTGAAAGGCGATCGCGGCAGAAAAGAACATTGAGGATTTCAGAGGCGGACCATCGTGGCGTCTACGGTTCTTAAAACAAAAAGGCCTGAGCATCAGAGCACGCACGATCTGCCAACAGCTACCTGCGGACTTTGAAGAAAAACACTCCAACTTAAGAAACTTCACAAAAGAGAAAATAGCCGAGCATTTCATTGGCCCGCAGGATGTCATTAATATGGATGAGGTTCCACGGACCTTCGATCTTCCTCTCACTCGTACTGTGACTAAGATAGACGTCAGTCACTGTGAAAACTACCTGCATTCTAAGCTGCACAGCAGCAGCTGATTTGTTCAGCTCATTACCGGTAGTCGTATCGAGAGTTTGTCAGGTACCGCTAAATTAGCAACGTATAACCCGCGGCTTGTTTAAGATTTAATACTATAGCCCGCATTTTACGGTAGGTTATAGTTCAAGTGTTAAGGCTTGTTGTTTAAATAAAAAATAAATACAAATAAAAACATGTTCACCAGACTGTAACCAGATTCTTAAAAGGGAGTAAATTAAGAATACCACAATATTAATTGTAGCTATCCTTTTATAAATGTCAGCATGCTGGCCTGGCTTTTTGGCTGTTATTGTTGAAGCTTTTTTCTTAGGAGAATACAAATTCTGTGTTTTTGTTGTCTGTGTGGAATGTTGAAGTTGCCCGATTGTAAAAGATACAGATGCATTTCTTTTTGATAGGGATAGTTTGCTGAGATAATTTGCACCATATTCATCCATAATTATTTGTTAAAATCAGTCTTAAAAATACAAGAGGGGACCTCTAAATTGTGTATTATGTTACGTTTCTGGACAATACATATGTGCATAACATTTTGCGTCGCCGAAAAAATATTCTATTTTGATGAAGTCAATATCTACAGTTTAAATGAAATAGGTACTTTCATCTCATTAAAATATGAGAAGCCTTTTAAAAGAGGGCTTTTTTGCTTCTATAATAATTAAGAGACAAATTCAACATTTGTTTTTTAAAACTTCCTTATTTCAAGTAATTTTTTACAATCCACACTGGGACCATCTTGTCTATTTTAGAGCACACGGTAAAAAACACATTGCAGCAATCAATGCAGCATTGAAATGTGAGTGCTAACATGAACATAAACACACACACCATCTTTCCTAACCACATCAGGTTGCCTTCGGACATCTCGACTGTTCTTTTCTTGCCCTCGTTAGCTCACCAAACCCCCCAAGCTTTCTTGCTTATGAGTCCTTTCTTTAAAAATGCAGCATGCATAACCTGTTCCTCTCCCCTCACTGCTTCTAACTAGATCAGTGTTTACCCTCAATGACCTATTTACCCTCAATGCCTCTCAACCCTCTCAACCCTACTAACAGCTCACCTACTCAGGGTGGAAAGCCACTGAACCCTGTTGCCCTAAGCTTTAGTCATCACCCAGAATTTCAGCCAGGATTAATGTCACCGTCAAAGCGACAGACATTCCAAACCCGAGAAACAATATAACATAACAAGAGGTGGTAATTTGGAAGCTTAGAATCACACTTTTAGAAAACATCCACCAGACTGTTGGTCATGTGACTGCATGTCCCTTTGTCAGGAAGTCCATTCAGTTTTCCCGACTCCTCCAGTTCAGTGCTATTGAGCAACAACTGCCACAGGATTAAAAATCTTTCGTGACATTTTGCTTCAGATATAATTAATTGCATTTAATGTTTACAAAGTCACATATTGCACCATGGGGAACCTTTTAACCCTACGCTATTGAGGCTACCGACCCGGAATATTCTATTAACAGCCTAATATACTATTAACGACCTGGTCTTACTGGAGTGTGATGGCGGATGGGACCAAGAAACATAGACTTATAATTAGAGGACCGGCAATCATGAGTGATTCTTTCTGATGCCAGTATGTCATGGGGCATACTTATTTTAAGCCAAACTATGATGTTTTTTCCAAACCCTTATTTTTGTTGCCTAAGTCGATACAAACCAAATTAAATCAAATCTTCTGTTTTAATTAGTGTTGTTGCAATAAAGCTTCTGGCCATCTGAGTCAACACTGCATCTGAGGTTATAGAACATTTCACATATTTCTCATTCACTTTAATCACAGCCTTTTCTATAGTCTTGTTATTTGATGGCTGCATGACATATTTGGTTCTGGAATATAAGTCCCCATATACACAATTGCTTTTCATTCAGTGGGTTTGTATTTTCAACAATTTTCCTGCACTCTTAATCATCCAGAATGGTTCAATTATCTTTGTGCATTTACTACTAAATATGTCAAATGTTTTTGTTTTTACTGGACTGATTGGACTGACTTCCAGTTGAGTATCATAAACACATCTTAACACAGTAACAATTGAATAACATTATACTGTATTCTTTGCAGTGCTGTATAAACATGAGAGATTTGGTTTTTCCGTTGACAATTACATTAAAAGGCATGCTGTATGCAGTCATCCCTCTTGCTGGAAATAAAGATTCCAAAGCTCACATTAAATTAATGGATGTGTAATTTTGGTGATAATTAAATAATCCCTTTTCCCTCAAGAATTATCTTCCAAAAGGTCTCTGTTATGTTCCACTACTGGGAAATTTCCATATCCTTTCTTGTTATGCAACATGTCAGCCACAGTGCAAGGCTTCCTGTCAGTGTGGCATAATGACTCTTATCTGTTCATCTTTTCATTTATTTATGATGATGACAGTGTACTGGCACATGCTCAGCATGCTCGGAAATCGTAAGGGGACTAATTAGTTGGGGTTTTGTCGGGGGTTGAGAGCATTACACAGCCTCCAGTTTGGTTTAAATTCAGGTAATGACTATCAGAGTGTATTTGTGGCGCTGGTGAGGGCTTAGCGCTGCCACCCATCTGCCAGAAATTGCTGTGATCGGGGCATGTTCAAAACCTGGCAAACAAGCCTGGTCACCTGGCACCCTGGTCCCTTACCAGCCTCAAGGTCATCAAACTTGGCATGTGGTGTCAAAAAGCTGGAGGGGAGAGTGTGAGAGGCATCCCAGAACAGAAGTGATGGGCTGCCATGTTGTAGCAGGGGTCCCTCTTCGCCTGCAGCGATCTAAATCCTAGCGTTTATACGCAGCTTCAACAAGGCTGACGTCACTGATTTTATTCCTAAAATTAGAGAGCCATTCAAATAAGCAATGTGAAGTGATTTGATGGACATTGACTAAGAATCTACTTATTTATGTCTTTGTTAGGCACAGCTGTGTTATCGGACAATGCCTTTTGGAGGAGATTGGAAGGAGGGCATTGATGGTGCAGATTAAAAGCTTGGTTTAGTCTGTCTGAAATTCAAATTTATTTACGGTTAATGAAGTGGATGCATGCATGCATTAACTTCCACCACCATCACCTCCACACCCCCTTCATCTCAGATACCGCTGTCACATCTCCTGTCATCTTTTCATCACATCTCTATTTAAGTCTCTTGTCTGAGGTTGTCATAATTCCGTGGATAAGTTGAGAGACTCTCTTTGGTTTTCCCAGCTCTGTCTTAACCTGTGGATATACATCTTAGATGGTTTGACATGTTTGTGCATGAATGTATCTGATGTTCATAAGAAAAAGAAAAAGCTTACAACGAGCTGCTGTGATCTTGGGTGCCATTCATATCCAGGATCTCATATCATTCAGATCATTAAGAGGTCTTTGAAATCTGAACTCAGTGACAAAAACAGGCGAATATTTTGATAGGTTGTCATTAACTGCTGCAACATAGTTGACAGTCTTAAAGATAGTGGCATTATAATGATTTGCTACATGCACAGTGGGATTCTTTGATCATCTTCACACTTCAGCTTAAAGTGATGTTTCATTTTCACCATACTGTACCAACTCGCAATTTAGGCTGTTTAGCTCTTACATCAACATTCATAATTGCAGAGAAAGATGTCTAATCGAGAATAGGTTTGTATGATACCACAACAATATAATAATAATGTGCTTCTGATGTGATTTTGTGACATAAGGCTACAGTGGTAAGTCTGAAAACATCAATGTACTTATGATGCATCATAAATATTAATATTTCGCTATACCTCCTGATATAATTATTTTTGTTGCAATGATTCATGTGATAACTTGAGTTACAAGGTATTACAGACATCAACATTAAAATATATATTTTTTCTAATATCTTTTTTGCCCCTTCAGGAGAGTGAAACAAGCTGAAATGAAAAAAATATGTCTTCACCATATAAAGATAATAGCAAACAATTATCTGTTGACACATTCATCAATCATTAGCATGACTCACGTTTCATTCTCATTTTAGCTCTGTTTTGGTTTCCACCAACTGCTAAGGGAAATATCTGCGAAGCAGTTTCTAAATGCTCCACTATGTTCATCGCTGAAAAACAGCAGGCTGTTGCCATAGGTGCAATGAGAATGAACCAAACCTTTAGCATCTGTATGAGATGCACCGGGCTTTCAAGTATAAACAATGTAAACCTAACTGCGTCATTATCACTTGATAATTTGGTTGCTCCAAGTGCGATGACGTAGTATAAAGACTCAAAACCTGCTTAGGGTGGTAAGGAGGGGAGGTTGATGGATTATTTTAATGTTATGTGTTTTCTGTACTTATGTCACACTGTTGTTCGTTTTACTTGGTTACATACTATTTGCAGGCATGACGTTTTTCTTTAACCTAACTAAGTGGCTTTGTTTAACTTCACAATGTTGAGTATGTGTTTACTGCGACTGTAATGAAGCACCATCGTTTGACACGCTGGGCAACCCAGCTCGATATCAAGGGATGCTAAGGGTCCTGATCAAGCGTCACTAGCTGGGAAAACCAGATGATTTGATGAAAACAGATCTGAATCTTAAATGCCACATTCGGTCAAGATAAACGCATTAAATATGCAAATAAATAAAAAGGTTTCGGAGGATGAAGTATTAAAGATATACTTTTTTTCTTATTGAGTGTGAAATGTGTGGTCCTTGCAGACTTCAGATTGATTTGATGGGAGGGGGTTAATTTCCTTCAATTATCTAGTGCTTGTAGGATCAACTAGCAATTAGGAGTTAATGGCAGCTAGAAGAATATAGCAGGAAGACTTTGCAGAGGGGAATTTGCTTGAGTTGAACCTTTGAAATAACAATTTGTTCCTCATATATCTGAGCTGTATGGTCTTTTGTTTAAACATTGCCGTGTTTTTCTGGAAATGTCATTGTCCTCTCATTTTCCATGTCACATAATGGTTGTCAGCTGGGATATGTCGAAAAGCCCAAAGTCAGTAAAATAATGCTAATAATACTACTAATAATGATGATACAAATAATAATTATTATAATAAACATTATCAATTGCAATAAACAAAAATTCAGCCTTTCAGTTTTTTTTTTTCTCCTTTCAAAAGCAATCTATATGTTTATCGAGCTGGAATTAAATCCTTCCTCAAAATTGCAATAGATGTTATGTTTGTCCGTGATGGAGACTTGAACGATTAAATGTCTCAATGAGCCTAAATTACACAGAGCTAGTGAGGTAGAAAAGACAATAATAAAAGATGGTTCAATTATTGATTGCAACATGACAGAAGTACTGCTCCTCTGGGTACACTTCATCTGTATCTTCCATACAATTTAACCTAATGCTGCAAGGACGTGCGGATACATAAGCATTCTCTGAATGATGTTCTGCACTCTGTCATTCACACATGCACATACTCACACACATGAATCCAACCCCTAGCCTGCAATGCATTATTGAGGACTGTGCGTCACTGTTCCTTCTGGTTAAGGATGCTTGTATACTCTGTCACCATCATTGTAAAATAACCTCCTCTCCTGCAATGCAAATGCTGCAGAGCTGGATTAAATTACTTGTGTTGTCTGGACCTGGATGAAACAAAAGACTATGTTCTAAGTAAAGCACAAGCTGGACTGATACCTCCATCACTGCTAGCGAGTGTAAAGGCGAGGGGACAAAGCAGTTTTGTCAGGTCTATGGAGACTGTCGGTGAGTTTTCCAACTCGTCCGCATGTATTTTCTCCATTAGCTGCACTGCCAGCTGGACCGGAATAAGATGTCAAATCCCAAAAGTAATCAGTCAACATCAAAGGGGATGCTTTATTGTGTGGAGTTGTGTGATGCGGAGGGCTCTGTGCTAGGTATGTGGATATTAGGTTGTCCCCCTAGGCGCCTTCTCCAGCCAGGTTTTGCCTTATGCTTGCTTTGTGAAATATTGGACAGGCTCCTGGATTTTTTATGTCTCCACAGGCATATATGCAGAGTTTAGCACCATGTAATGCCTTTCAATCCATCAAAAGCAGGAAGGGGGGCTTTTTGCACATGCTCCTTGTTTGTTCTACAACAGCGGCCATTGTAAAAATTCCTCCATCATGCATTAGTAGCACAACACCCACTGTGTTGTTCCCAGTGCTTTAGTAGAGACTAATCATTAGACTACTTCAACTAAAAGCCCTGATTTTATATGATGGTTGCCAGAACATGCCTGATGCTGCATCAAAAGACAAATTCAAAAACATTTCTAAGTCTAAATCAATATCTCTTTTAAATAAAGCATTGCATACAATCAAATTGGCATCATATGTTCTGTTGCCACCATTCTTGTATTGTTTAACCCTTGTTATTTAGTTGACATTGGTCCAAGACCTTCTTGCTTGGAATTAATTACTGTAACTGCAATTCTCTTCAGATTATCTTTTTTTAAAACCAATATTTAGAAAAGCATTTAAGAGGTAAACCCACTATGTCAACTGGCACATTTGATTTAGGTCGTACTGTCAAAAGTAGAGCGCCTGTGGAAATCCATTGTCCCAACCAGTGTTCATCTTGGGTTCCTGAGACCCCATATAGAAGATGTGTCTATTTTCAGAACCAATGTGGTGTTATATTATATTTCTTGCCAGCGATCTTTGTCACGTTTTGTCCCTTTTTTTTTTCTCTCCCTCCCTCTGTTAGCTGTCAATCCTGATTGTCACCCGTCAATGGGAGGCAAAGTAATCTATAAAAAAGGCTATTTTTCTCTTTAAGAGGTTACTTGAGGCGGAATTGAGCATCCTTAGACTTTAATATATGCTTTAGATGATGCAAATACATATTTATATAATGAAATAATGATGGACTACATTAGCCCACTTGGTAATGTACAAAGCTAATATTGGTGAAATGCAGTACATGTGTTGTGTGTTCCCTGATGGTAAAATTGGGGTCATAATTTACCCATTCTCTGGAAAGAATCAGTTAAATGAAACCAGCAACGATGTCATAGTGATGGCTCTTCAAAGGTTACTGAACTGATAACGTGTATGTGTAATGATTGACACATACTTCTGTACACTACTGCTCCTAAATGTAAATATGTTTGTTTTATGAATTTAAAAAGAGCACACAAATGAGTTATCAGGTACAGAGGAGACTGGATTGTTTTACTTTTTCCAGCTTATTTAAAAAAATCCAAAAGAGGCTGTTGGTAATATATTGTGGAAACTCAGAAAGGAATAGAATTCCGTGTTGTTAAAAAAAAAAAAAATGTCATTGGATTTATCAAATTGGATTAATACTACTCATTTATTCCTGTAATTATCTATAATGTCCATCTCAGTTTTTATAATTTGCATTACCCTTAACATAATGACTTTGATTTGTCCGTTCCGGTTTGTAAACACAACATTCAAAGTTGGCTCAACGACCCAAGCCGGTGAGTTTAGCGGTCTTCAGTTTACCAAGTTCATGGCCATAGTATTTGTGTCCAGAGAGCAGAATTTAGCAGAGCTTCCGAATCAGACGCTACCGATTACAGTGTCAGCCAGGGAAGAACAGAGCCCCGGGGTACAAAAGGCCGAAGAGTAACAGCTTGAGGCAAGGAATGGAGAAACACACAAAAAAACATCCGGAACACAAATTAAAAGAGATACAGCATCACCTCACTCTTCTAGTGGGTCATAAGTGATGATTGAGAGGGATTCATTTTGTATGGGTCTCAATATTGTTTTTTTTAAAGAATCCTACTCACTGTGCCATAATATGGGGTCAGATCAGTCTCAATAATTTCAAATGCACACAGAACAATTTACAAATATTTTTGATTTACAAATGCACACAGAAGGATTTACAAATAAATTCGACTCACAAATGCACGCAGAACGACGTGTCTGTGTTTATTTATTTGTCAATCGCACTGCATTTGTTTGAGGATTCTTCACATGTGTGTGTGGATTTATGAGACTCCCCTGCCGTGGCTAGATCCGCAAATGCATTTTTTCAACATAGACCTAGCTGTAGCCAATCAGATGTCGCCCTCACTTTCAGCCAATCACATGAGCGCATCTCCCCCCCCCCCCCCTGGGGCTGCCAGCGTTACAGTTGCACAATTTGCAGTGGGATACACAATTAATGTACACCCCCCACCCCCATTGTTGTAAGTCATGACAACAAGGAAATTGTTGTAAGTCATTGAAAGTTCGGTATAATCTTGTAAATCTTGTACAAAATCTTGGCGTGGCACGAATGACGCGAACAGAGCGAAACAAAAACTTCGCCCGCAGTCATTCAGACGTCGTCATTCAGCTGTGTGAGCCCACGGGTGATGTTATGAACCCAAACACGAGGGCGTTAGATGTTCCGACGTTTATGTCCACAACAAGTATAAAGCAGAAATAGTGGATGACGGAAGTTATAACTGTTTCCACGGAGTAAAGCCACGGAGATAAGCCACGCCCCCTCTAAGGCGCAAATAAAGCGAATGACGCTCATGTGATTGGTTGAAAATGAGGGCGACATCTGATTGGCTACAGATAGGTCTGTTTTAAAAAAAATGCATTTGCGAATCTAGCCACGGCAGGGGAGTCTCATAAATCCACACACATGTGAAGCAATCCACAAAAATGGAGTGTGATTGACAAATAAATAAACACAGACACGTCGTTCTGCGTGCATTTGAGAGTCTAATTTATTTGTAAATCTCTCTGTGTGCATTTGCAATTATTGAGACTGATCTGACCCCATACCATAAAGCCTGAAGCTTTATATGAAATTGTGTTATTTCCAAGTGTATCTATATGTATCTATACATCTTCCATCATGTGCTAAACATTTTGAAAATATTTGTAAAAAGTACATTCTACAGTGTGTTCCTTGTACATGCAAATAAAATAAGTCCAGATAATAATGCAAATTACCTGAAGACATAACACAAACACACACGCGCACACACACAAATGCACATGGTTGCCGTTGCTAGGCAACAGTGGCCGGCTCAGCTATATACACCGTCGACCTAAACATCGTAGCACATGATTTGTAGGTTGTGTTCACTGAAATATGAGTGACGTTGATGGAGCATACATGCACATTAGAAATGGAACCAGATTTACATTAGAATGTGCTAAATGAATTCAATGCAATAACCTGTTGAAGAATAGTATCGCTCTAGGTCAGCATTTTGTGGTTTTACATGCATATATGGCGACTGTGGGTCCGTGGTTAGCAGTTCTGTCTTTCAATCAGGGGGTTGGCCGTTAAATCCCCGCCCTAGTCGATGTGTCCTTGAGCAAGACACTTAACCCTGAATTGTTCCCCGTAGCTGTGTCTACAGTGTATGAATGTAACATGATTGTAAGTCGCTTCAGCTAAATGACATGTAATGTACTATACGTGTGTTTGGCTTTTCCATTCCTCCAATAACATGCATCTCATCTGAAACACGGTGAAATAATATATCTTATTCATCCCACGCTAAGCAGCACAGCTACAATGGCAAGCTTGTCAATTACACATCAACTAAAGTGTTAATGCAAAGTCAAGATTTAAGTTTATCAAAGATCTATTGTTTTTACAGGTCATATTTAAATATGTACAGTGTAGTAGCAATTATTCATCACAGCATATCATAATACATATCTCTTTATTCATCGTTTAATTAATGCCCGGGCACAATTCAAGCAGGATATGATGGAAAATAGTTTTAAAATAATGTTTTTAACGAAATAAATGATGTGATCTGCATAAAACAATTGTGATTAAAGGTAATAATCCTTGTCTTTTACTCTGGAGCTCACGGCCACAACTTATATTTTTATTTAGGTTGTCTGCCTGAAGAGTGTCTCCCTCTGAGAAACATTCATGCAATTAAAACTCTAATCGGCATTGCAGATAGCCGACACTAAACTCATCTTCCAGTCAATAAACAGAACAGTTGTCACTGAGGCTGGATGGAGTCACTGTTGGGGGTGTTACATTCATATTTTAGGCATTAAGTTGATGTTTCAATCCAGTGTGCCTTATTAGAGAGTACTTAGTAGTTCTGGGCCTTTCTACTTGACCCAGAAGAATGCAAATCTACTGCTGCGACTTTCTTTTGGAAATTTACAGGAAGAATCTCTGAAGTATTTTTCTTTAATTATTTCAGGAATTTATCCATTACAACAATATATGTTATTAAGGACGTTGTTCAGGAAGATTTTCTAAAATTTCATCAGAGAAAGAAGAATGATGCCTCTTTTCTACATGCTGTTTTATCAATAATCCAGTCCTGTCCCACTAGGTAGCTGCATTGTTGAGTAGGTTACTTTGTAAGACAAGGTATTTCACTTTGGATGAGGCTCCAAAGTGAAACAGCAACAGTGACGTTAAACTTAAAGAAACAAGGTTACAAAAACACATTGTCTCTGCCCAGAAAATAGCCTCTTACTGGAGATTGCTTTGTAGCAATCGGCGAGTGTTTCTTCTGTCTTATTCAGCGGAGTTATCCAACGATGACAAAGGACCGTAACACGCTCTATCGGCGGGTTAAGCGGCAGGCTGGACCTCGTGTGGCAGCTGGTGTGGACTTGACGAATCCGGGAATTCTGGTGGCGATTTCGAAGAGCATGGGGCAAAGTTATCTGTCTCACCTTTTCGGATACAAGTGTGTTTGTGAACACAAAAACATTATGTTACTCATCCAGCGAGGTTAGGACTGTTACCTAGGTTGTTTACAAGTTCCAGTGTTTTAACCTCCTTTAGCAACGTGAGTACCAGTGAAATGGGGCAGTGTGAAGGTGTGCTTGGATGTTTATAGCCTTGGTGGCATCATGGCCGTGTCACAGGGACTACCTGGGATTTCGTCCAATGAGACACCAGTGTTGTAGTTTAAACCCAATCTCACACGTTTCTAATGCCTAATGGGGGTTTAACATGGTTTCACAGTTTAGGGATTTATTATTATTTATACATTATTACATGTAGACCACTCTCCCGTTTCCCCAACATGGTGAAGTCCCAACAACCACCACTGTGAAATGTTCAGTTCTAAACAGAAAAATGTAAAGAAATAAATAAATACATGTTCTGCAGCAGACAAATTGTTAGCATTGTAGTTTCCAAATGCAGGTAGGACACATTTGATTTGTTTTTATTTGGATCTCTTTTAGGTCATTTGGTACTCTTCCAAGAGTCCAATGAAAACATTGTATTTATTGGAACAGTCATTTATTATTTCCGTTCTGTCATGACCAATCAAATTTCATCTTTCCCATACCCAAAAGCTCCATTGTGTATTATTCGTAGAATAATCAAATTACAATTTTTTTTTATTTGAAGAGTTTTCTAGTGCTGCCAGTTCTTCTGAGAACCAACACTTTGTGCAGCTCTCATGATTAACTCTAATAGCCTAGAAATATTGTAACAAATAAATTGTTTGATAATTCTATAAGCTTGTAAAGCTTGTTAATGCCTTGGCATTAAAGATTGAGTTAAAATATCTTAAGAAAAAACACCAGACAATTTTTTTCGACACATTGAGGATCCTCATATGCTCCCATCCCGTTTGTCCCTTTCATACATCTCTAAGAGATCAGCTAAAGGTTGTTTTTTGCTGCAGACACGGTGGCTTCCCACTCACACAGCCTTCACTGTAAATACTGAGGCTTTTTAAAGAGCTGCTTTTGAGCATCATGCCGTATGATCACACCTCACCAAGCTAACTCCCTGGCATATGAGATTGTGGCCACGGCAGCCGCCATACTCGTGCCTGTTGCTGCCTGTTGTGTGAATATTTCCACGGTGTTCCTGTGCATTAGGAGTTACATGGCACTGACCCTGTAAATACGCTATGACTAAGCACCGACTAATGAAAGCCCTGTCTGTACAAACAGCTTATCCCTCAACTTGGGCTTACACTGTAACATGTCGACAATCTCACTTTCCCTCCTTCACTCTTTCTACATGTGCCAGAGTGATTGGAATCTCCCCAGGCTCCTTCATCCCCTTTGCTGGCAATACAGGATTCACAATGTCTGCTTTTGTCTGCTATTCTCTCCAGATATTTAGGTATTCATCGCTCCTATTTGTGACTCCGTTGGGGCTTGTAGCTGAGGCCTGCCTCCAGACAGTACCCTAGAGAAGAGACACCGAAGAGAAGAAAGGGGGGGGGGGGGGGGGGTAGAGAAACAAGCCACAGACGGTACAGGGCTTATCTGCTCTGAACACCCGAATGTCGGCAGCTCCCCAAATGCTATGAATATCCGTGCCTCTATGTGTGTTTATTAAGAAGCAGGAAATGCTTTTTTGCAAGGCAGGCAAAGGGAATTGTGTGTGTGTGTAGACGCCACATTGTGTACACTTCATTTCAGCATGGATGCAGTTTTCCTCTGCAATACAGAGAAGGTATTAACGTTGTACTGGTGTCACAGAAAGGCTACAGAGCCAGACCGCCTCATATGAAAAGAGAAGGATATCTGTTATTAAAGAGAACCAATACCGAAGGGAGAGCACATTGCTGATATATTGCGTGTAATGAAGGATTTATATTTGGCCATTATGACAGAAGCGCCTCTTGTATTCAAAGTATTAAAATGATTACCAGGCAATATCAAGTAAATGGCTTCTTGGTAATGGCTCTTAAGTTTTCACTCTCAACAAAACAAGTCATATCTGCTCAATAACAGATAGTGTTTTCACATCGCTGCAAAGCATGATAGGAGATACAACTCACAAATATGAGATAATTGATATTGGTAGAATCAAAGCCCAGAACAATTTTCTCACTGCTAATGTTGTGTTCTAATGTCATTGCTCTGACAGTCGCACAATATGGAAGACAAAACTGATAATTTGAAGTTGCCTCCTTTAGTTACCCAGTTTCCACCAAATAAATATAGTATCTACTCAAATATTTATGTTTCTCATTCAAACAAAACAGCGGTTACTTCCATATTCTGCATGCAGGACGTCTACCATAGGGCCCGCAGTCAAGAATAGAAATAAGATGGGGAGTCAATGACATGTTTCTGGAGATGAATTATGCAATAGCATTGGTTCCGTGCTTTGTAGACAGGGCTCTGGAGTTAAAATCCGTCATTTGATATATTGCAAGTAGGTGGTTTCCATGGGTAAAAACACCAACAACCATCCATGTGCTGGTTAGTGTGCATACACTGCTAACCACACAGCGCTGTATCTGGCTGCCTTCTTGCATCACCCTGTCAGAGGGTTTTCAGAGTGAAATCTGGCAGAAAGCTATAGGGGGGAAATGACTGGGGAAGAGTTGGGTCAGATGTTTCTGACATAAACAAGAAGGAAACCACAGTGATTTTTCCTCAGAACTACTGATTGGAGGAGCTTGAAACCACATCAGTAGTTTAAGGGAGTAGATACAGCCGCCATTGACTAATATTAGAACTGAATTCAAAGGACATTTTTATGATTTAAAAGGCATTCAGTCATTTTGTTCCATTGGCTCATACCCAAGTCATCCAGTTTCTAAATTGTGGGGGATACTGTATAGTTTTGGCCATTATTTAAATAAAGTGCTGCGCATAAGGCATTGACTATATATATATATATATATATATATATATATACATATATATATATATATATATATATATATATATATATATATACACATATATATATATATATATATATATATACACACATATATATATATATATATATATATATATATATACACACATATATATATATATATACACATATATATATATATATATATATATATATATATATATATATATATATACACACACACACACACATATATATACACACACACACATATATATACACACACGGCAATATGAAAGGACACTTATTTTTAAAGTCTGAAACAAAACTTTGATTGTGTGTGGTTAGAATTAACAGCTAATAGTGATGTCATGGTGTACTGACACACCTTGCAATATGTCCTTACATCAACGAAGCAAAGGGAAAAAGAGAAACCACCAGAGGCCAGCAAAAACACAATCATTCAATTTCTTTTAATTTGCTTATTTATGTAACACATACTGCTTTGATGCTCTAAGCCCAATTTAGGATTGTCTTAGCTGTTAAAGTTTCCTATTGATCATATGCACCAAACACCCACACAGCTTTAAAGTCTTTTTCTCTTTGAAAGCCGGAATGACAACAAACAAAATCCCTGTTTGTTAGAATATCATCATTGCGCCATTGTTAATTTGAATTAATTGCAGCAAGCATGAGAAAAGCCACCGTCAGCTTGGGAATACGGCATGTAATTCTCCTTTGTCTGTAAAAATCAAGCAGAGGTGAGGCGGCAGCCAGACTCCATTGCCAAGTGATTTACGTTGACATCCACCTGTGTCATTATTCCTGCAACAACACCCCAAACGATCTTGACTCATCCTTCTTTTTTGGCATCCATAAATTGTAGCTGAAAATTTCCTCAATCAATCTGCTGGATTGTGTTCATGGGAGAGAGAGAGAGACATACAATTCAATCACCTGCATGTGTTTTTAAATTAGCTCCTGTGAGATTCATCCCCTTCTAAAATTCTAATGACACCTTGCCTTTGACTACACCTGTGATGGTTATACTTATGAATTACACACAAGCCTCTAATGCAGATTGAATTATACAAGGTACCTTTGGGATTTTGCCCCATGTCTCTTTTTACATTATTAAGCACGTTTGTTAATATCATTTGTAAAAGCATTTGTCGCAGACCCTACAGCATGATTGCAATGACAGTGCAGCATACATCGCTTTCATAAAGATATATTGTTCTGTTTGTCTGTTTACTTTAAAGCGTTATGGGTTTTTGGATGGAGGGAGATGCAGAGACGGGCAGCAGAAACCGAAAGAGGAGTATGTTTGGATGGAACCTAAGATGGCGATATGCTATTGTGTAGGCTGTCACTTTGGGTTACCCTGGGATTATGACAGCAAAAAGCATCCGACACGCTATATGCTTTTACAGGAACAATGCGATTTGCTATTATTTCTGAACAGGGGTCAGAAGGTTGATAAAACATGTTTTTACTCCTTACCCGCAAGTGCTTTGTTGCTGCATGTAGTCGATTGCCTTAACTTATGATATGACTCTGAATTCCAGTTATGTTACCCATACTTTTAAGATGCCATGTTAGTTTTATTTTGAACAAGCACATACAAATTTGTATACAAATTTGTATACTTTAGATCCGTCAAACAGAGAGGTGTACACTTTGAATTTCACTGGAATTGAACAGCTGGAAATCTTTCTTCGACTGATTTAAAATCTAAAATAATTCTAAATATCACTTGCCCCTAAACATTGTTTAATAAATGTAAAAGCTCTAAAAAGGTACTGTTTAGTCAAGGTTGGTGTGAACACTTTTTTCTTTAATATCAGACTCTCGAGAAGGTTAAATCCTGTAAAAAAAAATTTCAAGAGAAATATACAGTACCTTAGTTCGAAATTGAACAAAATGCTTCAAACAAATGTTTGTTCTTTTTGGCATCACATCTTTGATTCCTCAAAGCCTAGACTAGATTAGACAAACCATTATTTATAATCAGTGTTTGAAGGAAATGCCATTGCTGCAAGTGCTCAGAGACTCAGCCCTTTTCTTTCCCCGTCCGTCATTATTGGTGGACAGGGAATCTTATGTCATCCTTTGAAACTTGGCCAGAAGAATAAAAACTGCTTCACCTTTTTAGATGAGTCCTGCTGCAGAACCAAACCTGGAGCCAAGCAGACTAAAGGGTTAAAGAAAGCTTTGCATTCTCAGACCACAGTGTGAACAGATGAATAGTGCTCCTTGTCTGACCAGGCCTGCTCAAACGGACCTCCTGTTGGACCACGGCCATGGATATATACTTGTTGCTGGTCAGACTGTGTTAAAAGGGACATTGTCCGAATCTTGGTATATTGCTTCTGTTATTCTACTGAAGAAAAATGCAACACTTAGTTACAACATATGAACTGAACAATAGTGTTTAAGACAAACTACTGGAGTAGGATATCACATTCTCCAATTAAATGGAATTTTTGCTATTCGTGATATCTTTTACGGACAAAATGTTATTGTATTGGGTTTTGTTATGTAAAGTTGTATATTGTTGGTGGTCATTAAAATACAGTATGAACTAGACTAGACAAAATACTCTACTAGATTTAAAGAGATGGGATTAAGATAGAGGATAGGAAGAAGAAATAGAAGTGTTTGGTTGTGACTTTGTTGAAGCCAGTGGGCATCCTCCACTCCAGGCACCACATTGGTTTACAGCTATTTCTGATCTATTTTGCACGCAAGCACGAACACACACACGTTCCCCTCCCTCCATCATCTTTCTCTTCTTGCTCCTTTCTCTTCATTTCACCTCCTACACTAGCTCCATCTCTCCTTTTGCAATTTCCATCTGTTCAAATGAAATATATTTGGCATCTGGAGAATACCCCTCAGCAATGAGGGACAATATATCTTACAAATATCAGCCATCCAGCCGTGGTTCATGTAATATTTATAAAGGGAATGTGGCAGTGGGTGATGTCAACAGTGGTTACCATAAACAGGTTGAGCATCCCTCCAAAGTGCACCAGTACATGCCAACTTTTTGCCAAGCTAGGTGCATGGCCAAATCCAGAGGCTCATTTACATGTTATACAGCAATCACGGCTGACCTGATCACGTCTGGCATGATTGTCCAATTAATCAATCATGTGTAAGTGAGGCCAACCTCGGACTTTGACTATGGCTGCCATATTGTTTTCTAGAAAAGTGTGTGTGGTGGGAGACAGTGCCGAAAGTGGATAGACAGTGACGAAACACATCAAGTGTTGTGCTCATATTAGTAAGATGGCATGCACATACATCATTTTTTTAAATACAATTTTAAAGTGTTAATGGGTTAAAATGGGGCTAAAATGTGAGATTACATGTTCGGCAGATCACTTGTTCATTGTTGTATTTTGCAGGAAAATACAAGACTAGACAATGAGTCAACAACACCCATGACAGCATAATCCTATATTTTTGCGAATTAGTATTAAACACAAAGTACACCTGAAATAGATGGGAATGTCTTCATTCTTAAATTGTTTAAACTTAATTATTCAACATTTGTCAGGGTACCATAGGTTGAGCGGGAACATGAAAGTCTGCACTGAATTTGATGGCAGTCCTTACATTAGCTGAGACATTTCACTCAAAACCACAAATGTCAACCTTATGATGGCGTGAGAGAAAAAGTCAACGGTTCAAAGTTTTCAAAGGATTCTTCATCTGGGAACCAGAAGTTTTTTTGTACTTTCCTCCACAAAGATATTCAAGATGGTAAATATCACTTTTATCCAAACCTTTAGGCATATCTCCCAAGATACAGAAAGATAAATGTGACATCAATGCTCAAACGCACCATGACATTAAACATTCCCCTTTTTCACAGAAAGGGTTTATAAATGGGAAACACAACAATATATGGGAATACTGAGCATGTAAGTTTGGGAAATTGTAAAAAAAGATTCTTGATATTGAAAACATGTGAGATTAATATAGTGATATGAGCTTCACACAGCAAAGTATTGAATGGTAAACTCAGAGTATTGTTTTTTTCTCCAATATATACACTAGGAGCAAGGGTCTACACTTTACTCTGTGGGTGACTAGCTATCTTGAGAAAAGTCTACCTGGAATTAATAGTAGAATATGAATAGCTTCTCTGTGTTCTTCTATGGAGTATATCGTAGTTATCTGCCTGTCTCTAGAGTAGTATTGTTTACATGTCATTTAGCTGACGCTTTTATCCAAAGTGCAATAAACCATGAGTACAACTCAGAACAACAAGATTCGAGAAAGTACAATTTCTTAAATAAAGTTAAACTACAAAGTGCTGTCAGTAAGAGCCATTTAAGTGCTACTAAAGTGCTACCTTCCCTATACAAGGTATAGTTGAAAAAGATGGGTTTAATTATTAGGACATTTTCACTGCAATTACAATTTTGTTTCAGAACTTGCCAAAGAAGATACCATAACGTTCACACTAAAGTATATTCATAAGTAAACAGGGAACATCGCTAACCTCATCTTAACATCTGTTGTTTGAAGGTGCTTTTATCCTCAAGTTGTACAGTTCTGTGAGTGCATACATGTCCACGTGGGAATTGAACTTCTAACCCTGACAGTGCTATCACCATGCTTAAATCACTGAACTATGGTGCTGCTTTCAAGGATATCCTTCAGACTTTAGTACTCATACTCGGCTCTGTGTTTTCTATTTTTTTCATTTGTGACAGGGCCAGTCAAAACTCATTTTCACCAGGCGCAGAGGGATGCCCACTGTGTGTTGTAAGGTCAGCAGTGTTTTCATGCAAAACATAAAAGCTTGAGGAGAGGCTGGGGCTTTGAGCCGGGGCTTCAGTCCAGTCTCCTCCAGGGCCTTAAACTAGACTCCCCCTCTGTGGATCTGTCTATGTATCTTTAACTTTCTGCTCGTCTGTGCCAATTTTAATGGTTTTCCGTCTTACAACAATCAGGTAAAATCCCTGCTTATGGTGTTTATGTCACATGCTTCATGTACGTCATGCTTTATTCACATAGTCCATTTCCTTATACATTATATATAATATTTTGACTTTCTTTTAAACATGTCTGGTGTTCTCAGTCAAGATTTTCTGTTTTGTTTAAGTTACCAATTTAGTTGTATTTATGGTTTTGATTTACTTAGTTTTGGTTTGCATGGTCTTTTGTTGCTTGGTTTAGTTTTGTTACTCTTTAATTATGCATCAGATGTGATGGACTTCTTGTAATAAATGTTGTAATCTTGGAGTAATCCTTGGTCTCAATAAAACTGTCAATTAAACATATTTTCGGTACAGTAGTCTCCAGTTTACTCTGGATGTTGTGCATGGTATATCTCACCGGGACACAAAATGGTCAAAATTGAAATTCCTGTTCAGTCTTCAGTAAATGACGAGCATTAGACTACGAGTCTTCAGCCACACTAGTGGCTCTGAGGCTGAAGACAAAGCGGTGCTTTGAGCTTAAGGCAAATATGTCTTGCTAACATGCTGATGTAAGCATGTTAACAATGTTTATTAACAACTTATTTCATTAAGAAATTTCAGGAGCCACAATATGATTTCCTATTAAAGTGTATGCATTTTGCAGTGCAGCACAGTCGCACAACAATGTCCTGTGTCTCTGTGGCACATCGGTCACTGGCCCACACCGCTGCTGCTTCCTGGAGAGTGAGCATGAATTTAAAAGCCCTTTCTATTGCTCCAGGCGATAAAACGGCACTATTTGTCTTTGGTGCATTACACCCTGCAACAAAGGCATTTCGTGCCCCATCCCTCTCAGTGCCGTCTCTCGCCAGCGGTTCCCCTCCCACTATTTTATACTTAAATACCTCTCTTCTGCATTTGACACTGGGCATCACAGAGATGATATCGAGTGGGTGTCGCTCCCTCTATAATATACCTGTCATGGTCTTCTTAACATGTGGTTTCAGATTACATGGGGGAGTTATGTGCAGCAGGGATCTAAGCCTAACAACATTTATTTCTTTATTCTTGCTCCGTCAGCAATTCTAATTTTGTAATTGCCTGTTGTGTGTTTGAATCTATTTGGATTAAATTCTAAGTGTCCCTATTCACCCTTCCCAATGTTCTCGGTCCTAAGGTGTACTACAATGCGATATGTGCCTCCAGTCTGTTTTTTAATTTGAACATCTTAAAAATTAGGATTCCAAGCATCTTAGTCCCTTCTTTGTTTTCTAATTCTCTTTTTATTCTCTCTCCCATTCCCTCCATCCCATTTCTTTTATATCCCCTCCCCCTCTCCTGTATTAATCAAGTGTTAAAGATTAAAGGAAGAAGCTGCAAAGCTCCCAGCTCTTAATTAGATTCATGCTTCCTTGAAAGTACAGAGAAATTGGTGGGAAGGAATTTGAAGGTCTGATCCTGCGCTCTTCTCCCTTGCTGGACAAAAATAAAATTCTCTCTCTCTCTCTCTCTCTCTCTCTCTCTCTCTCTCTCTCTCTCTCTCTCTCTCTCTCTCTCTCTCTCTCTCTCTCTCTCTCTCTCTCTCTCTCTCTCTCTCTCTCTCTCTCTCTCTCTCTCTCTCTCTCTCTCTCTCTCTCTCTCTCTCTCTCTCTCTCTCTCTCTCTCTCTCTCTCTCTCTCTCTCTCTCTCTCTCTCTCTCTCTCTCTCTCTCTCTCTCTCTCTCTCTCTCTCTCTCTCTCTCTCTCTCTCTCTCTCTCTCTCTCTCTCTCTCTCTCTCTCTCTCTCTCTCTCTCTCTCTCTCTCTCTCTCTCTCTCTCTCTCTCTCTCTCTCTCTCTCTCTCTCTCTCTCTCTCTCTCTCTCTCTCTCTCTCTCTCTCTCTCTCTCTCTCTCTCTCTCTCTCTCTCTCTCTCTCTCTCTCTCTCTCTCTCTCTCTCTCTCTCTCTCTCCCTCTCTCCCTTCCTTTTCTCCAACCCTTTCTTCAATCTTGTTCCTCTACTTCATACTGATTCTCTTTCTTTTACCAATGCGTTTATAGGATGTGTTAAGTTACTGCTACATTAACTGGTCAACATTATATAGCAATATGAAAAAAATCCTAAAAAAACATTGTTTAAATTAGCTTGTGTACAAATTCATTAGCGATTCGAATAACATGACTTGATTATGAAACAGGATTCCATTAATTGATTAAAGCAGCTATTGGATGTATTTTTTAAGGCTTGAACCTCTAAACCCCTTTCTCTGCTTTTCCAGTTTGCATGTAAAAAGTTACCATGTGCTGTGCTTTGGTAAGTCCAAAGACTCTTGTATGGCTGAGAGATGAGCGCTACTGAAATACAGTCATCTGGGTGTGCAGAGTGACCTCTGACAATTACTAAAGAATTACACCTTCGTTTTTAATAGCAGAGGGATGCTGCTTTCACACCAAATGCAAAGCGATTTTTTCACAAGAGTAGATTACATACAAAGTCAACACAAAGACACGAATGTACACCAGTCGTGCACATTTTCTGTACGGCGCGAAATGTTGCAAATGCTGTGAAGCTGAATTGCGAATTTCACCTCATTCGCGTATCAAAGTATGCGTGAGACTGTCGCGAAAGCTTATGAGCGTTGAGATACTGGCAACGATCCGAGCCAACAGGCCATCAAACTGGCTACTGGTCAGCCTCAAGTAGCTCTGGAAGTAATCCAGACGCAGTCAATGAAATTCACCGAGCTCTGTGCACCTACATATGATGTTATGTACCCAGACAGAAGGGCATTTGATGGTCCGATGTTTGTGGGACTTCCATAACATGTACAACACAGAAATAGTGGTTATTTCTTCCATGGTGGATGGAGGAAATGATAACCGTTTCCGTGGAGATAAGCCACTCCTCTCCAGCGCAAATTAAGCAAATTACATGAATAATCAGAAATAGTCCAGCGAGTAACGCCTCGCTTTGGTGTGAATGCAGCATGACTAACACAGAACACATACATGTTGATGCAGCTCTGAGGACTCACATTTGTTTGACAACCACCAACCTGGGCAGTTTTTTTTCTTTTTCTGCAATTTAATGAACAAGGTTCATAACAATGCCCAACATCACCTTCAAGCATTTCTTTATTGGTTCAATTTCAGAAAATGCATCTTAAACCATTAGTTTGGAAATTTAAATCCACTTAAAAAATGTTCATGGGTCATTTTTATGCAGAAACAGTTATGGAAACAGGGTCAGTGCAAGAGCGCTCGAAAAACAGGCACAATCGGAAGGTTTAAAATGAAGGCGAAGGTTTATTGTTCCCTGCCACAGGCAACTCAGGTGATTGATTTAAAACCAAAACAAAAAAAGTCAATCAACATAAAGCATCCAGGGGGAGAAAGTGGTTCCTTAAAGAAAAAACTTAACAAAGCAAAGTCCAGGTTACGAGGTCGTCCTCTTTGTAGTCCTCTTTATTCTTTTCCTCCACATAGACGTCCATTCTCGTACTGCTTGTCCAGCTCCTCCTCTCCATGTGTGCTCCCCTCTGTCTTTTATGAAGCTTTCCAGCCTTGCCTCAATTAGGTGCCTTAAGCACTGCAGCTGGCTGAGTGATGAGGCAGTCTGGGAGATGTAGTGTCGGCAACGGCAGCCATTTTGTGGTGTGGCCGCTGATCCTGAGTGGGAAGGTAGCGTCCCTCCACTACCTGTACCCTTGTGATGCCACACTATACTGTACAAACAGTATGCTGTTAGTTTGATCCGTATCTCATTGTTTGTTTGGACCTTCAACATGCAAAGTGCAAATGTAACGCGTGAACAGACTACATTATGATTACAGGGTTGATCTTTGCAGCATTAACTGTTTCATTAGACATCAGTTCATTGTGTTAACGTGTCCTTGAATGAGACAATCTCTGACTACATAAAACAGATACAAATCACTGACGTAGAAATAGTGCAGAAAAAGAAATGTAAAGCCAACAATTGAGAGATGCAGGTGCACAATTAAAACATCAGAATGATTTGCAGCAATTATCTTTGATTACCGTTTCCCCTCTCACTGACGAGACAGACTAACACCAATCACTGTGCTAGATCCAAACTTTTGCAAGTGCCGACAATTATAGTGATTGTCTGAGAACGACGAGGGGATTTACTGGTTTGTAATTTGTCCCTTTTTTATTTAGCCCAGAAGATCAGATAAAAATAAATAAAAAATACAAATAGCTTTATCTCCCCAAGCACAACAGCAGTAAAGCAGAACTTCAGCTGCATTGTACAAAGTATTTTAAAAGAGTGTTATTTGTCATTATGTTAAGTGTTCTCCAGGATATCATTCTAAGCTTTGCACTTTAATTAAATAGTGAAATGTTCCTGTTCATTTTGCCATTCACCCTGGTCGAAATGGCGGCTTTACTCAATACAAATGAGCCATGCAGTGGAGGCTGCTTGAATTCTAATAATAACGGAAAGAAAATAGATTAATCTACTCTGACTGACTTCCTAAAATACATCTGGTATTGGTTTTGCGCATATAAATGTCAGAAGCCTTGTGCCGGTGAGACAAAGTCAACCAATGGTTACATTATGGTTTTATCAGAGTCATAGCTGAGAAGATCAACTCAGGTTATATTTCCATGAATGGCTAAAACATCGTTTGCACTGATCTCCGTGCTAAAGGTGGAGTTGTAATTCATGCAAAGAACATGATTTAATTGAAACATTAATCATCTTTGCCGGCAAATTGCATTATAACAGTTTCTTGTGTATCTGTCTTCTTCATCTTACCACTACATTTACCCCAAAGCCTTAGTATTTGCCAGATGACACTGGATAAACTAATGTTCCTCATACAGTATTTTTACACTTGCAAATATTGCCAGAGAATCACTCCAGTCCATTTCCAAAGTGTAATTGTTGATACAACTGATGAAATAGTAACAGGAGTGATTCATCACTGTCGTGGCATCATTACTGCAGTAATTTAACTGAACATAGGTCATCAAAACAAGCCCCAGCAAACTAGAAACCATTCATCGTTTCACTGTGACTCTTTTGCTTGCTAATTTAAAGTGAGGAGAGTGGCACTAATGTTTTTGTGTGAGCATCATCAGCATCTGGATAACCATATCTGATTGGTTGCGTGAATAATTGATTAGTGAAGTGAAGGAATGGGTTGTTTGCATGATTGATTGAGTGATGGGTCACAGGCAGTAACAGTTGTTTTGTGTTATGAGGCGTACCATAGAAGGAGCTCGTAAAAAAAGGATCATGCGATCACATTTGACTGCTAATGGTATACATATTAAAAACAACATTTTAAACTTTTGAAATTACAAGAAACATATTTTACATTTCTGAAGTAGCAGAAAAATAATGCTCATTAGGAAGATTCGTAGGATGGTTTGTTCAAATAATACCTGCCATCACGTTTTTTATTATTATTTCAGGTTAACAATTAGAGTTATGAGCTGAATAAATCAAGATAACTTTCCTTGAAGACAGTTACATTGAATTGAAACAGGAAGTACAGTCTCAAATTGCCTATAAAAAACAATTTAGATGAAAGGGTCAATACCACTCTTATATTTGTATGGTAAATAAAATGCTACAGCACGCAGTTTGAATGCAAACTAACCATCCTCTTAGCTTACCTGCTATACAAACATATTCGGTTAGATTCTCAAAACTCCCGCATCACACAATGTTTGATCTGACTGAACACATGTAATCAGAAAACACAGCAGTCATTTTTGATTCATCCATTCGTTTAGTTTAGTTATTTAGTTGGATTAATATTCCGTGTTTCTCTTGTAATTAAATGTTTGTGGAACATACATGCTCTTAAATTAATATTGTACAAGAGTGAACACTGCCAACCTATGCTATGTCAAGACCTCTAAAATCCTTCAATGTACTAGATATTGTACTACTTAAGTATTAAATTCCAAATTGATGGTTTAGTATGTTATGAGACTATTAATTGAGTATCATTTTCATTGTGTTTAGAAATTTTGATCCCTGAGGTGATTTCATATAAATGAAAGCATATAATTCAATATATTTATAAATTTTTCTTGATAATTAATAGCCATTTGATAGCCATTCTAATGCCTTTTAGGCTACTGCATTATGTTGTTGCCTCTGACTGTATTAAGGGGGATTTCATTCAGTAACATTAGTCAGACTAGGCACCTTCACCCTGCAAACTTTCTGTAAAGTGCTTGAGTGTAAGGTTTATAGCATCCCAAGATTGTTTAAAACAACCCTTCACATTGAACATGTCTTTTGGTGGACACACAGGCTACTTACTGCAGAGCTCACACCTGCTAAGTTTCTCTATCCACCATGACAGCTTCACAGCATGTCATCTGCATTTTGTCCGAGTGAAAAAAACAACGTGTGTTACTTTCACCAATAATGCCTCCCCCAGATATGTAAACAAGATAGACACGTCACTCAGTCCAGCCCTTTGGACACAGCACCCTGTTTACTGTCTTGCTGCCATTTTCTAGCTACTAAATGTCAACGCACAAGGAATGTTGTGATTTATGAGCACCTGGATGGGGAACAAAGAGGGAAAAACCTTGCTGGGAGAGAGGGAGAAGAAAAATAAAACATTAATTTAATCCTCTAAAAACCTTTTAGCAATATTGCCCTCCCACAGCGATCTGGTAGCACACACAGAGACCACTTTCCATCATTTAATTTCAGCTGAAATTTAATTTAGTCCGAGAGCTATTCATTCTGTTAAATGAATACGCCAACCACCGCTAAACCCCCACTACCCTAACATGCATACATATGCAGCACACACACATCCTCAGATGACTCAGTGCCACTCTGCGTTCATTATATTTTTGGACTAATGTATTTAACGCAGTGAATGACACATAACTAACACCCACCAATACCTAATGCTTCTTTTCCTGTGTCCTTTAGCACACACTGAACCATCCTTTACAAAAGGTAAGGAGATCATTCTGTCCCACAACTCCTTGCGGCAGCAACAAACCCTATGGCTGTAAACAAGCAACATGACCAACAAGAGATGCAGATAACCCTAATCATCATGTATGTACATACAATCTTCCAAATTGTGATTTGTGTCGATAAATTTGAGTGGACAAGAGGTTGAGCGGGAGAAACCATCCTCAATGTGACTTTTTGTCTCACTTATGTGACTAGTAGCCTTTCAATGTCAACCTTGATAATGAAGTAATATGTTCAACGTTGTTGTTCACGTTGTTGGGTTGTAGTGGATTTTATATATATTTGCACATGTAGATAAAAGAAGTTTATGTTTTAAATTAATACATAAAGAAAGATATGATAATTAATTTGGGATATTATGAGGAATATTCTGGAGGAATGTATTATGAAACATAAGAGAGGATCACTGTTTTATTATTCTGTTTTAATGACAAATGTAATGATTAACTGTATGATGCATGAGAATGAATGAATGTTTTATTGTTTAGACAATAGTTAAAATGGATGCCGTTTGAAACCTAATGTGTTGCTTTTATTCTGAAGGCAGGATAATAGGGTTTTATTCTGAAGGGGAACTTCCTGTCCTTGACCAGAAGTGTGAGCTTTGACCTCGCCAGCTTATCAATTGGCTTAGCGAACAGAACTGCGGCATCCTTTGAACTGACCAATAGAACTAACCTATAGGTGTGAATTCATTTACATGACCATACTAACGACCAAGCATTTGTTCTGGGGAGACATGGTTCTACTGGTCTGGAGACTCGAGACAGCCCCGGTCTGTGGCTCCTTGGGAGCTTCAGTCCGTCTGTGGAGAGTTCCTCCTTTCTGGCCCCACGATCGTGAACGCTACATGAGTATTATCTTTGCCATTAAATATTGTTAAACTTTAACTCATTGAATCCTGAATTTCCTGCACATTTGAACACAAATCTTACAACGTATATGGAGCTTGCATGTAACACAGTAAGAACGCACAGGGCGAAGTATCAAAGATGTGCTTTATCATACATTGCTTTTAATATTCCTTTATCATATATTGTAACTCTACGATGGCAGATGCAGGTCAATAACCGTCACTTTAGCCTAAGTGCAGTTAGAATCTCTCAGCATGCAAGTCCTTGTGAATTCTCCTTCACATTTTTCCCTGACCTCATTATGTTTTCCAACAAGGTAAAAATAAAATGTTTTACAAAAAAAAAAAAATCTTTTCAACCATTTAAAAGAATATTTCAAACAAACTGTTGAAACAGGCTGCCTTTACATTATGACAACAGTAGTTAGAAATTGTGGAATACAAATTGATACAAGTTCTTTAGATTTAAAGACAAATGCATCGTACAACCATGAATAGGTGTAAAAGATTGATGGAACTTCAATTTGTTTGAACACAATTTAATATTAGATTGAATTAAAAGACACCACAATAATAATAACTTTATTGATATTTGTATAATGTTTACAAAGTGCTCTACAGAGAAGCAAGGCAAAACATAACGTCAATACAAGTAAACATTTCAGGAAATACAGGGAGGCAAAAGAGACCATACAGGCAATGAACAACAGAAGGTAAAAGAAAAATACAAATTAAAGCTGCAAGCAGCGATGTGCGGGTCCTCATTGCTTCGCGCACGTCCGGGTTACTGGCTAGACCACGGCTCCCTCCGTCGAGAACGCAGGTGGAGGGAGTTTGTCACTCAACGCTGATTTTCTTTCGCCAGTAGGTGGCGCTTTGACAGAGTAAAAATAATCTTGTTGTAATGGTATAACAAACTGCAACCCCAAAACACGACTCTGAGACAGTGGTAACAACGATGATCATCTTAACTTGGTACAGGCAGGGTCAAAACCATGAGGCAAACAAGTCCAAAAAAAGGGTCAGGCAGAGAATCAAAGTTCAGGGCAGGCAGATCAGGAATAGAGACTAAAGTAATGCTGAGCGCTTGGTACAAAAAACACAAGACAATCTGGCAGAGGACAAGTGCAAGTGAGGGGACCTAAATACTGACAGACTAATAAAGGGATGGGCTGCAGGTGAGATGGGCGTGAGAACCAGGTGAAGGGAATGAAGGATGATCAGGTGTGAATGGCCGGGTCTGAAATGACAGCAGAGTTAATTAAACCAGCAAACAGAATGAAAACAACTAACATGACGGGGAATTTGTGACACTTGTCGATATCCTCAGTCCGTGACTTTTATCAAGCATGACAAGTTTGTGACAGAGTCGAGGAAGTCCAGTGGAGCCAGTAGGTGGCACTGTGACAATGTGAACATACACATCCATAGTGGGTCTCTAATGCTGCGTTCACACCAAACGCGTTGCGAATTTTTCAGGTGAGTAGATCCCATTCAAAGTCGACGCGTTTGACCCAAATCGCGAGTTGAAATATTTCAACTTTGCCCGACAACTTTGTGCCTCATAACATACAAAACAATCCTTTCTTCTACGCTAGTGGAAAAAATATGTCTGTTCAATACAAATAATTGTTTCAGTAGCACATTACATTTCTACATAAAGAAAATTGCCAGTAAGACTTTCATTTGTATTTTTGCAATTACTGTAGTTAAAAATTATAGAAAACTTTCTATCATCTTCGAGCCTCCCGTTTTCCCCTGTTTGTCTGTGTGCATGTGGACGTGGCTCTGACATGGTCTCCTCCCAGCGACTGTGGCTCAGTGGTAAGCAGGGTCGTACTTCAATCAGAAGATCGCCGTTCGATCCCCGGCTCCGCTAGCCCATGTTGATGTGTCCTTGGGCAAGACACTTAACCCCAAATTACTCCTGTAGCTGTGCCTACAGTGTATGAATGTGTGTATGAATGTTAGCTACTACTGAAGGGCAGGTGGAACATTAGACCCTCCCATCAGTGTATGAGTGTGAATGGGTGAATTATGACAAGTAGTGTGAAAGTGCTTTGAGTGGTCGGAAGATTAGAAAAGCACTATACAAGTACAGGTCCATTTACCATCCTGATTTTCTATAATTCACCTCACCTGTTCAGTCTACCCAGCTGCCTTCCATCAAACCATCTCTAAACTCGACCTCCAGAATGCTAGTTATTAGCTAGATATTTATGTATCAGTCAACTCTTACTCACTAGCCTCAGAGGTAGGATTGTACTAAATACTTAATCAGATGATCTGAGTCTGATAAATTGTTAATTTTTAAAGAATTTTTATATAGTTTTTATCAGGCTTGTGCGTTAAGTCAGATGAACTACACTCGTACTTTATTTGTTTAGGAACATTGGTTTTACTATATTTAATATTAAAATGGAGGTGAGAATTTAGAAATTGAAAATGGCAGAGCAAAAATGTATTAATAACTTCATTATTGAATACTGTTATTAGATATTGGAGGACTTTATATTCTTGTTGGATGATCAAATTGACACAAATGGGCTTTGTGCATTTAGTGTATACATGTTTTTTCAGAAAAATAGCAAGAACTATTTGGTTGTAAGCCATATTTATACTAATCACTTCTGTGACAGAAGTTTGTAATACTTTAGGATCCCATGCCTATTTATATACCACCTGGTGAGGAAATCTCCACATCAAACACTTCAAGAGGCGGGCCTTGCAGCTGCCCTCCCAACATGCAGACACATTGCCAACCACAACAGTTGATCAAAGCCTGGCAGGATATTCTGTTGTATAATGAATGACCTGTACCACCTCACTTCAGATGATCATTAAAAGCAAAGGGTCATACTTCTTGCACCTATGTTAAGTAAATGGTCAATAGACTGTACTTAAGCATAGCGCTTTTCTACTCTTCCAACCACTCAACCAAATAAACACTAGGATGCATCCCATAGAACAGACCCAACTGCACAAGACAGGGTATCCAGCCTCCTTTCCTCACACCATCTTTCGATCCCTGACCAGTTAACCCTTACCTTATAAATAATGATTTATCGCCTGGCTCAACAAGTGCCATTAACCTCTTGATGGCTAGCATACAGAATGTCTTTGGGGCAATGCATTGGTTTAGGAGGAAGACATCCAAATCAGGTTTGAGCTCTTCTGTCTTCTTGGGAACCAGAAAGTATATGGAGTAAAATCCTTTATTTCTGTCCTGAGAGATGATGACAGACACAGTCCGTTTCTATAATATGCCCTGGATCTCTGCTGAGGTAATTTATCTCTTCCTGGGAGGATATATTCACCTTCTTGACCCCCATAAAAGGGGGAGGGACACTGCAGAACTGGAGAGAATAATCCAGTTTCATTCATTCTGCGTAATGCAGATGCAACGCTACTCCCCATAAAACTGTGATAGAAGACCAGCAAACAGCTGTGGTGCAGACAGCTAAAATGCTGCGATATCCTTACTCAGCCATCTCTGCCAACCAAGCCCTCCTCCGGTGATGATCATGAATGCATCACTACCGGCTTGCCTGTAAAGGCACCATCAGACATCGTGTCACTGTTTAATCCCTCTCATCACCCATGTGGAAATGGATGAGGGAGAGAGCGTGTGTAACCCCCGCAGGGTTAAGTTGTAATAAGGTGTATATCCCCCCCAGATGGAAAAGTACAACCAGACCTCCCAATGTTAACCCTGGTTGCAATGTTTGCATGCTGATCCATAGTAACATAGAAAAACATGTCCCAGCTGTGGCCGCTATTACTGAGTGTTAGCATTAGTGTTCATAAATGTACACAGCGCTCAACCACCGCTTATACTAGCGTAATCAACCCTACCAACTTCCTCCTTGGGGCGGGGATGGCAGAGTCTGTGCGAGTGTATTTTGTCACTGGCCAGTCATGAGGCATTATTTTCAGTTAATTTAAATAAATTAACTATGTGGCAGGAGAGCAGTGGGTAAAATTTGATTTTTTTCCAACTCCCTGAATCAGATCTTGTGGCTGATGCTGCATTGGGGCAGGAAGATGTTGGGAAAGCACCCAACCCTACTAACTTGTTAGCACCTATGGCGCAGTAGCAGCAGTAAAGGCTCTCTTAAGCAGGTGGGCTTTGAGGCACTCGTTGTACCCTGAGGAAATCCACTAAACCTTAGACCGGAACTCTCTTATCAATGGCTGCTGCCGGGATGCCTCGATCACTGCCAGATCAGGTCTGGGAAAGGGGATGAGATCAAAGCCTCGAGAGCTGGGCCGTAGGTGTAACCCAATACATCGTGTTATAGTGGTCATAATTAGCTGGAAGTCCTGGTTGAGAGATGTCTGTGCTGGAATTCCACACGAAGTTAACATACCTAATTCATGAGATATTGCCATCACCATCTGAAGAAGAAGATGCCAGTGTTTCAGCAGTTATGAAGACATTGCTGGCTTGGGCAGGGTCCTCAACGGCATTGTTTTTAGCTCAGTCTCATTGCAGCAGGCTTCACATCAAAGTGTTAGAAGTGATCCCATCACTGCTGGCATCAAAACCTGGCATGCTGGTGGCTGCTGAACACCACTCTATGCGGTCTGCACCTACACATTCAAAGAAAGCGTCATGAAGATCATGAAGAAGGCCGCGACATAACATGTACGGACGGATTCTCGAAGCAGTGATTCCTGATCATTTGTGGGCAAATTGTCGTTCACTCATCATGACTGGCTGGCTGTTCTTATGTAACTTTTCAGGGGGAAAATGCATGCTTGTGATTGGTGGAGTGTATGAGTTGTAGGAGAGTATTAATCCGAGTCTGGTAGAGGACTGTCTGAGCTAGAACCAAAGTCTATAATTTTTTATACCAACTCATTTTAAGTTGACTTGAATTAATAAAACCTGTATTTCCATAATAAAAGATTATTTAACTTCACTACATTTGTGAGTGATGTTATGAGTACAGCATGTGTCATTAAGTCTACTATCGGCATAGCCCCTCATGGACATAGATGACACAATATACTGTATGTGGATGTGAAAAGCTTCATCTAGCTCTTATATTATAGTCAGTTTTGATTGTACATTTAAAAACAAAAATATACTACACAGTAAACTAACATTGCATTTATTTAGGGTTCTTAGTAGTCCATTGTTCAAGATACACAGTACTTTGACATGTTGGCCTAATGGTAGAGAAACAACCAAAAGCTAACTTCTTTTTAACTCCAAGACTCCCAAAATGCTAAAGTTTAATGTCAAGGATCCACCAAACACATTTGCTTGGCTTCATTTTGTGTTGACTTGTGTTTTCAGTAGTATCTTCATATTAATATTTTTTATAATCAGGACTATTTAATAAACAACTGTCAGAGGCAATTTCTAAAGAACACTGTCAATTCTTCACCGAGAATTTTTTTTTCTATCCTGCAGAATCATTTCCGGATCCTTTCGAAAACATCACACATTCTTAGATTACGCACACACACACACACACACACATAAATGTCTGCTTGTGGGCTGAATCGGGCAGTAGACCGAAAGCAGGTCTGGAGTTGTCACAGCTTTATACCGTCATGCATTCCTGCCGAACTGCCTGTAAAGGCTTTTGTAATAATTATTTGACATTCCTTTCACCCTGAAGCTTTTGACAGATGCTTCCTTTACTCTATTAATACCTTAAATGTACCCTGTTACCCAATGTTACACTAACTTGAGATTCTACATCAAAATGTCATGAACTTGTCTGTCTGAAGACTAACTGCCTTTGGAGGAAACCTGTGAAATCTGGTGCACAGATCTACATATTTATCTACTATTGAATCGGTTACTCAACTCAATGCCAAAATTGAGCCAAGAGTGCCACTTCTTACCCTAGTGCCGAGCTGTAAGGTCTTTGCACTTGCCATTAGTGCCTTTTCCAATCTAGTAAGCAAACACTGGGACCAATATCTATCGCTGTAGCAGGAGCTGAAGAGGTCTGTATCAGTGGTGATTCTTACTACTGGCTTTAAAAGGTCCTTACTCTCCCTCTTTTGAATGTCTCTCTTTCCCTGTTTTGATCCCATTAAAAAGACCAGGGGGACAAATCCTTCAGTGTGATGACTTGATGTTGCAAAAGTTCAGTCAGGAAAACTCTTCTTTACCCTCCTTTTCATTCATAATCTCTCAATCTCTCACTCTCTTATTCCATCAGCTGGTTGTGGGCGTTCACTTTAAATTAACCAACTAGGTTCTGCACAGTTTCCTTAAACCAATCACATTGTTGCTGTCAAACTTTAAAAATGTCCTCTCTGCTGCTGTCAGTTGTCATTACAGCACATTCAGATACAACTATATTATCTGTCATAGGAGAAAGAGAGAGCTTATGGATTTGTCTGAAAACCCCGGCTGAATTGTTCCTTTCTACTACTAATACAGTAAAGTTATGTTTGGTGGGTTTTGATGTTTTTTACAGGATCTGCCCAGAGGAATTCTTGAAAAACATTTGTGTGATCAAGTGATTTGATACTCTTACGACTACAGAGCTACTAAAACTAAAACTGCCAAGCACTGCAGTACCAACACAGTTATAAGAGTATAGCGCTATTACCATGCTTAAAAGAAACACGTGCAAGATAGGAGACTTCCTTTACATTGAGAGGCATATTATTGTAGTCCGAGTCATGAGTATAGCTTTCATGCACACCTGAAGAGAATATCTACCCCTGATGCTGCAAAGGAAAGGTCATAACCCTGAGGTAAATAAATAGCCCTTTTGAAGATGAATCCAAGCTATACATTTAAACCCTTTGTTACATTGGATCTCATCATCAAGCTTTTGGAAAAATAAGAAGCAAACACATTGCACTGATGAATATATGATTATCATTTTAACTTAACATGATTATTAAGGTTTCCAAAAGTGTATGACCATACAAATAACTCAAAGAGGCACAAGCTGGTCAGTTGTTTTTTGAGGTATTCAGGCAGTTTTCCTCAATGTGAAACATAATATTGCTTTATTAGGGATTTATTTATGACATTAAGAAGGTGATGTTTCAGTGCAAATGAAGGCAACTGTGTCCTCTTTGCAAGAAGAGTCAACCGGACTGGGATACTGCCACTAGGAAATGGCATCTATCAATTGTCTCATTTTTACACATATGTTTACACAATTGTCTCATTTTTACACACACACACACACACTTATTGTTACTCATATTTCAACGTTTTTTGTCATACATGTCATAGGAGTCACAAAAAACTATCCCTAACTTTTAGTTTGGCCGCACTTTGCCACAGAATAAAAACATCCACAGCGTTGAGTGGCCGCCGTCGCTTTCCATAAACATTGCATGGCAGCTTGCTGCAGGCCACACTTTGACACTGCTCTGGTGTGTTTTGGGTGTAAAGATGGTATATTATGTTAAAATAAATGCTACCTGGAGTACTTTTGCAATAACTTCACACATAAATTGCACTCAACTAAATAGAACAGTGTCTGCACATAGTGGCAGCATTATGAAGAGCTTGCCAGGTTGACATACTGTAGGTATTTGAGCTCAGCCCATATAAAGTAAACTGCCTTTTGATTTACCTACTCATCTCCTAACTGACCTGTGGTCTCAGTCTCTGAACCTATGAAAAGATCATCCACTCTCTTAATGGGTGACTTGCCACACAGCAAGCCGGTATTGGCCTGGCACAATCCCTGCTTTGGAGCTCCCAAACCTCTCCTTTTTGGGCTCAGGCCAGACAGAGGTGTGATGGCTATGGGCAACTTGACCCTATTCCCCTCCAGTTTGCCAGAGCATGTCTCTGAAAGGGACGAAGAGTGTCAACATTTTTGTGATGGCACGAGAGAGCACTAGATAGTATTTTAAGTCATCTTATTTGATTAAAAAACAAAATTCACAAAAGTGTGAATGTGTTGTTCAAGGAGCTATTGTTATTCCATGCCTCCCTCAGCATGGAGAGTGAGGTGATGAGTCTCACAAAAGGTGGAAGACTGCATTCTCAGTTGGAAGTCAGGGTGAAAGTGGTGTTTGTGCAATACATGTTAGCACCTCAGAGACCTGAGCTTGTGAAAACAAGCTCTGTTGACTGAGGACCAAGTCAAGTCAATTGTATTTACATCAGAAAGCATTTCGCACAAAGAGCTTTAAAGTGACCAGAGGCCATTGGTGCAGACAACAAAAGTTGCCTGATATTGCTGCTATAAAATGATACAGCATGCTGTCCGCCAGCAGAAAAATGTAACTGTTGAATATTCTAAGCTTCACACAAACACACTTTTGTGCGAACCCAGTCTGCCCTCTTACACACTAATTAGCTAGCAGCGCAGAAGTGACATGCCCCCCTATATATAGAGGTCTCTGCCTGTGCTTATTGAATATGGGTTACAACATTGTTATCTTTGTGGGTAGGCTGAGGTTAGTCACCCTAGCCAACCAAGTATGTGGGGAGGGGGGGGAACTATGGTGGATATATATATATATATATATATATATATATATATATATATATATATATATATATATATATATATATTATAGTATAATATATATTATTAGAGCTGATGACTTAACTGTGACATTACAGTCCTCGGTCATAAAACTCTATAAGTAGGACCCGATCAGGTTCAGACGGCGACTTTTTTTTCTTCTTCCCAGGGGCGAAAATGTGGCTTCACGGAAGGAGGCGACGACGAAAGGGCGTGAGTGGGTTGGTTGGTTAGTTAGGTAGTGGGTGTGTGAGTCTCTCATATTAACCACTACAGACACTTCAGAGCCAGCGGATCATTTAAAAAGATCTGTTCTTGGCAGGGCACCATTAGTGATGACCGCCCAGTGCTGGCGGAGCTTCACGGTACCGCTAGCAATACCTCAAATATCCTTAATCGTCGGAGCATATTTTTAAAAGGAGGCTGAATCTTGACAAACGCTCACAGATTTGATGCTTAAACAACGAACTTCTCGCATCAAAAAATCTTAAAATTACATTCCATGACTCGACAAAGTAGTATTTCGGAAAGTGTTCATCTCCGCCATTGTTTCCAATTGCTGGTGTAAAAATGCATTCTCCGCAGGATTTAAAAAAAATGATCAGCTGGCTCTGATCTGTCTGTAGTGGTAGATGATATAATTTGGTTTGGGTGGATCTAATGAGCAAAATGTGGTTTCAGAGTTTATTTGTTCACAGGTAACATTGAATCAGTAAGACTGTCACGGATCGAAGACCAGGGACCCAAGCACAATGGACGAAACAGAGTAAGCAAATAATAATCCTTTACTGGAGTAACGGCAGGAACAGAACAGACAGAAACAGGGACACAGACTATGGAACGCTGGAGAACTTGGTCTCAAAACAAGACAATCTGGCAGAGGACAAGTGAGGGAACCTAAGTAGTGAGTGACTAACGAGGGAATGGGTTGCAGGTGAGATGGGCGTGAGAACCAGGTGAAGGGAATGAAGGATGATCAGGTGTGAATGACCAGGTCTGAAATGACAAGAGAGTTAATAGACAAACAGATCTAATGAAAACAACTATTAACAGAAAGAAGGTGTGGAGCTGAACTGTTACGAAGACTGAGGGCATGGTCAAGGTCAAGATTTCTAACTTCATATTTAACATTAACGTTGAACAAGAGCACTGTCTTCCCCGAATTGTTTGCAATTATGTGTATATGTATATTTTTACAAACAATATATATATATACACACACACACACTTTAAATTTTAAATAAAAACAAAAAAAGCAGGGTTGTCATATTTGGTTTGATTGTAAAAATACTTTACCGTGAAGAACCAAAATAAACTCAACTGGTGACAAACTCACAATGAACATGACACTAAAGACTGGAATCCCATGCAATTCAAGATTTCAAAAATATGTTCCCTGCAGCAGCGAACTGAGCATAATAAACTGTTGGAAACTGAGGGTAAAATGAAACGGCAAAATGCGAGAGCGCATCTTACTCAATTTGTATTGACAAGATTTCAGCCGTCGGCTACTTTAAAGCTTCACTGTATAATGTTTGCGGTGTGATGCTGAAGTGGCCTTGGGGTATTCCCTTTGGTGTTAAAATAGGATAATGATACAGTTCCAATAGCAGTATATGGCCTATGAGATTTGTCCTCGGTAAAGGGAATTGAACACAGTCGCTTTCTCTGCAAACACTACTAATGTACTTCCCATCATATTTCCACATTGGCATGCATCACACAATCATAGATGGCACAACGTGACCTCATCGGTTAGGTTTAGCCAACAAAATCACTTAGTTAGTGTAATGTTAAGTTCAAAAAACCTTCGCCAACTAGGGCGGAGAGAAAGTCCAGAATCCAATGATGTATAATAAAAAGTATTTAATGATAAAGATGATCAACAACATATATGGTCTGGTAGTCCACAGGCTAAAATCAGCTTCTCTGCTAATAGTTAGCTGTCTAAAGGCTTCGGTGGGTTAAATGCTCTTCAAACACTGGGCTTATGGCCTCTTCATTGGTTAGTTTACTATTCAATACCTTCAGTAAAGCTAATGGCTTCACGGGGCGAGGCTTCCCTAAAGTAAACAGTCCTACTCAGAAATAGTTCCACTACTTCTGCTAACTTTTCCACTTCTGGTGTCGCAACAAAATAGTTCCGCCTGAGAAACGGCTGTTTTATGATCTCCGCACATGCAGCCTCCATTTTAACTCCATTCATACTCTAATCATCTTACAGTGACTTTCTTCTATGTTTTCCTAATACATTCTTCATAATATCCCTTATTAATTATCATATCCTTCGTATGTATTATAATTTAAACAGACATTCTTTATATACATGTGCAAGTAAGGATAAAAACAACAATTACAACTCTACAATAACAAACAACACATGGTTCGGCTTCAAGCAAGTAAGGTAGCATAAGCTACATATCATAAAAAAATGAAATCTAATTTTATACAAAAAGTATAATTCTTGTGTTGGTAATCCCATCCAATATCCTCCCACCCGGCCTCAGAAGACTTCTTGCTTTTAAATACGGTGTCCTTCTCTGTGCCGAATAATGATGCCTGGTTCATCTCATACAGTCGCTACAGGTTGCCTTATGTTAGTATCAAGACACCAAGTGCCACTGTCCAAGCGTTAGAATTTGACACCTGAGGAGTGAGACCAGGTGATGGACTTATAAAGTGATCATAAAAATCTTCAACACAACAAAGTATGTGACGCAGTAGAAAATCTGTTTCTAAACAGCCCAGCGGAGGAAAAAGAATGAAAATGAGAATGAGAAAGCCATGCTGATGATGGCAACTAATAATAACATGAAGAAAAAGTAATCTCACTTGTCTTTTATTCAGAAGAATAAAAGACAAACAAAAGTTGATGTGGGGCCACTGAACTGGTGGAGAAGAGACAAGGGCCGCTATCCAAAGCTGTCCACATGAGCCAAACATGTTCTTTGCATTCTGTCCACGTCCAGACCATCGGAGAGAATATTTTTAAAGGTTACAAAACAAAAAGTTCACTTCTCCCTAGTAATGTGGACAAACTAGATTTACTCTCCTACAACATGTCAAGAATAACACTGCATAACATGGGAAAGTAGTGAGTGTTTAGATGTATTTATTCGTTGTTTTATGTTGAAAGATAAGTAAAGAAGGTGTTATAGTTTAGGTAAAAAAGTCTCATTCAACTGCAATGGTTTGGTACACAGGTATATAGAGGCAGTCAGAACAGGCAAACAAATCAGTCAGGGATCAAGCAATAAAAAAATTGTTGATGAAAAACAGGGAGAGATCACAAAAAAAAAAGGAACATGAACACTAGAAAATTGATGGACACAGGATGAGGATGAACTGGCACAGAGACAGGGAACACAGCTGTAGGTGATTAACCACAGGTGGGATCAATCAGGGCCAGGGCCGACAATCACAGTGGGGGGAAAACACGCACATAGACAGGAAGGGAAGTTACCTGAAACAGGAGGAGCGATAACACAAAAAACAGGAACCGCTTTATGAAATGAATAAAACACTATACTTCTAGGAGACAAGATAAGACATGACAGAAGGCTTAATGTACACATTGTTAATGTTGATTGAAGTGAAATTTATGAAAAAAGGCTATAAGAGCTTCATTTAAAACAAACGCATTGTGTGCTACCCGTCTCATTATTCCGACAAGCCCATATGGTTGCAGCGCATCCACTATTATGTGTATTCCAAATCTTTGGTCATATACAACGGTATTTTCTTATTTATCGATAGTGTACATTTTTTTTTTCCTGAAGAAAAAATGTAATAAAACATTTGATTTTATTTGTGTGTAAACTGCTTTTGTTCATCTTCAGTTCAGTCAGGTGTTACGATTTATCGTATTGGTTGCTGGCTAAGGTACTGAGAAAATGTTGCCAACTTTTTTGCTACCGACACCCCCTCTTGAGTTCTAACAGCTTTGTAACTCAGAGTGATTTTCTCTTGAGTTTCACTCTATAGAAACACACCATTTATCTTCAGGCTCTCTTCTTTCCAAGGCCGTTCGTTAAACTGGAGCGTCAGTCTCCTATGCCTCTCAAAGGAGACCCGAGTGTCCTCAGCCATGAGCTACTCACGGCTCTGCCACTTTTCCCTTTCTACTTATCAACTTTGAGAATATTTGGTTTTCAGAAGCTAGATCAAAGAGCCAGAACTGCCCCATCTGCCATGCTTTTGCCACTTTTGTTGCTTTCTTGACAGCCAGTGTATACATCCTTGGGACGTCATCTGGGGGTTGGTTTTTTATGGCCATAGTTATTTTTTAAACAATTAAATACCATCCCAAAGCAAGCAAGAAAGAGAGGATGTGGGGTGAATGGCAAAGTAAGTGACACTTGAAGTAGATTGTTGTTGACTTTTTCAAAGGCTTTAGCATGTTTGCATCACTTGAAATTAAACAAACATTAGCTTCAACTCTGGACGAGACACCGTGCCTTATGTGAGTGTGAAGGGGTGAACTTAAGATGGTGTACCTTGCATTTTAGATACTCCAGAATGAGATTGCAGTGCATGCATTTGTAAAAATGCGTGTCCAAGTCATGGAGTTTTAGACTGCTGCTCAGGCTTTCCACACTAATTCTTAGGTAGTCGGAACAGGCCAGTCAACTCTCATTTTGCAGAGCGGGTACGGAGAGGGAATGTTCTTTAGTTTAACCTTGTCATAGAGGCATGAGATGCCAAAGACAAAAGCCTTGCAATGCTGGCAGAGGCCACCTCCAATGTTATTGTTTTCTTTGGCAAGACTACAGTGTAATTGGCCTGACATTACACCTCAGACTTTTGTGTTCAAACACCTGCCCTGGTAAAGGATGTGAAATACAACACATAGCTTTATTTCATTGAAAAATCAGTCAGTGTAGCTCAAGATTTGCAGCTGAGCTGTGTACATTTACTTCAATGTCTAGAAGTAGTTGCGTTGATGTTTCACACAGATACACATAAAATAATCAACCTAAACTATTAAATTAAAAGAAAAGTGTGTGGTGTAAGTATTCTGCACAAAACTAGAGAAAACTTGACAAAAACATCTTAATTCAGGGTCCACATCACCTTTTTCTTGGCATTTCAACAGCATATAATGGTCTTCATTCGCTGATGGGTTTACAGTGTAGTTCAACTTGCTTCCACAGAAATATGTTAAATGACCACAACCTCTGAACAGCGTATTACGTGGTTGTGGCAGCACGTGATGGGTTAAAATGCTGCATCATACACACACACGCACACACACACACACACAATGGCAATGGAAAGACAAGACTGGTGTTCGTGGAGCATATCTTGTCTGACAACTGGTGTGGCCAGTAATTTGCTTTGAGCGAAACTCTATTTGTAGATGTTTTCTTTTCTTTTAAGATATTCAATGTTATTTATTTTAAACCGCGTGCTTGAAGGAAAATACTGATTATTAACTAACTTATGGATGAGATATAACAGCTGACTGATTTTGCACATTATATCTAGTGTCTGGCTTCTTCGCTCTGAAAAACACACACACACACACACGTGCTCATGTCAACAAGTCTCAAGTCCAGATGCAGCCCCAGATATAGACTAGGTCCAAGTTATTGCAGACTGACACCTGTACTGGGATTTTTCTTCATTCATGATTACGTGGTTATAATTACTGGTCAATTAGATAGATCTTTACAATCTCCAATCCTAATAATTTAGGATAATAAAATGTCCACCAAAAGTCAATTATAACCATTATCTACTATATTTCTTGTAATCGGCATTTTTTAATCCCATGAGAGGAGCTAGATCATCTACATTTGGACCACCCTCTCCACCACCTACTGCAGGGACAGTGGAGCACTTTCTCCAACAGACTGCTTCATCTCCGCTGTCACAAGGACAGATACAGGAGAACATTCCTGATACAGGAGAACATTCCTGCCAACTGCTATAAGACTTTATAATAAATCACCTCTGGCCAGATCCTCCTCCAATTGAATCATCAATAACCCTTGCACTGCTTCATTTTATATACTTTATACTCAATTGTATACACTGTATATACTTTTTATTTTTATTTATTTTTAAAATGTTATTATTAAAAATCCCAGGCATTTAACATTCTTTGAGCTTTTATGTCTTTGAGTATTAGTGGCTTTCTTCCGCTCTGTACAGGAAACACAACACTCATTCTGTGAGACAGGTCTGATTTTAGTGCATAAATAAGAAAGCAAAATGTGAACATTAGAAAATGCAGTCATTAAAGGAGGGACTTTACTTGAGTCAATGCTTGGAGAACATATGAGCATGGTGGAGAGTTGGGGTTGCGGGGGTAGCTCTTGGAACTCAAATAAAGCGGTAATCTGAGGAACCTGGAGAAGAAGCGTTTTACAGTGCTTGGAAGCACCGGGTGCGCACAATTGCACTGATCGCACAGCACACCCCACCCGCAATTACCTGAAAGGCAGTGAAACAAACATGTCAACCACATGTCAAGGCTGCTGTCATATTAGTTATTTACTCAAGCAATACTTTTTACACACATGCTTTTTTCTTTCCCTCCTAACCTTGTATTTGTCCAAATGATGATGGTAGATGCTGGGAATTTCTATATGAATATATGTTTCTATACAATCTATGGGAACAGATTTTGAAGGTAGAAAAGAGTCTAATAAGCCTAAAATTAATATTAGGGAAATAACCAAACAGTGTTTAATCAAGTGAACTGTTGCACAGATAAAATAAGATAATCCTTTATTAGTCCTGCAGTGGGGACATTTACATGATTACAGCAGCAAAGGGGTAAAGTGCACACAAGATATAGTACGATCAAATATAACAATAGATGCACAATGAATATATAAGACGGTTTTCATTTAGAAAAGTAGCAAAGGGGAAAATAGTATGATAATATGGAGCCACAAAGTCTACCAAGGAAGGAGGTTGGGGTGGTTGGACTTTGGGCACTGTTTGTTTCCTTTCCTGACTGACTGGTAGCAAGGTTTTTTATGACCATAATTCTCGAACCTTGAGGGGTCATTTTTGCAACATTGATGCTGAAGGTTTACCTAACTTTGACAAAGTTGTACTTTTAAGTCAGTCAAACCCCAATTCTTCACTCTGAAGGGAACTTCATATATGCAGGATTTATTGGAATATATACATATTATTTTGCTCGTCTCAAAAACCTACACTTTTCCTTTTAGTCCTGTATCCAGAACTTCCTGCCAGCTATGCTCATCTTTATTGAGGTTCACTTGAGCTCTAAATTAGCTCATTAGCTGCCTAATTGAACAAATTAACGGCCCAATCAGGAATGCTTTGGCTTTCAGAGGTTCTGTAGGTGGCTTTTAAATCATCTGTCGACTCAGATAGTGAAAGGAGGACAAATTTGCCAAGTGGAGCGAATAATTGCTTCAATTGAGTACAAGTAAGAGCTGGCAAACAAAAGGCTAGTGTATGGAACTAACAGACGAGACTGTGCACCCTCCCCAGCAGTTGACAACCCCCAGGGCTATGATGTAGTGACTTTGTCCTACTCTCTCTTCCCCAGAAGACATGAGGACTATTATGGCATATTACCCAGCTATCTAACAGACTGATAATATGGCTTCCTGAGATCAGTCTTTATTCTTTAAGATAAAAAAAAAAGCGCAGTGTTTAGACTTTTGCAAACATCTTGCCCCTGTGTGACCTACTGTGGAAGCAGCCAAACGGCAAGCTTTATATTTTAATGGACAAGTCATTACGAACCAATGTGATGAACAGGGTCATGGATTTTGAGGGGGCTCTTGCATTCTAAACAGGTACACCACATAGCCGTTTAATTTCCTTATGTTCATTTACTTCATATTAGCTTTTTTTAACCCTTTTTTTCACTGGTTGCAATCTGAAAAACCTTGTAAAGGTTGCAATGTGGTGACAATAAACTTCATGTGCATAAGTATCAACATCCAATCCCTGAAGACATTGGTGTTTGGTGTGCTCCATACTAAGTGTCCAAATATACAGTTTGGGGTTTTGAAGTAAAGGTGTACAGCAATCTGTATGACTAACATCTTAACTGTCTACTGTCCAATAACAGTCCAATTTGTTAAAACCCTCCAATCTGTAGAGGCTGTGTGATCCTCAGTACACATGTATTCAAAAGTCAAGTCCAGGTTATGGGTGGCATGGGTTATTTAACAGATAATTCTGTGCCACTCTGTGAATGAAGGTGTCATCAGCAATAAATGAGAAGTTAGAGCTTTCTTTGTCTGCAAAGTAAACACTATTTCACATCTTCTGATGAAGCATGTGTGGAAAACCAGACTAACTATTGCTCTATGACCCTGCAGTAGTTCCCAAGTCCTGAGGGTTGGAGAACTTAAAAGGGAAGCGGAGTGGTGCTGTGCACCAAAGCTGGAGAACTGTCAGCTAATTGTTCAGTGCATAATTACTGCAAACTGCAATTACCAGCCAGCTGTCTACACCCCCTCTTGTGGTGGTGCCACCAAGGAGTCTCACCATCACCCCCCACTCTCACACATGCAAAACCACACAGAAAGATTGCCATACAGGCACAAACTTCACATGACCAGTGTGCATGACCATTGGAAATCTATTTTGCCTTTCCATATCATTTCATACAAGGGATACCTGATCTGTGACATATCAGCGTAAAACAAATAAAAATGCCTGCTTTAACACCACACAGACACCACACACATCTGCTTATGCTAGTGTGCTAAAAGTGTCCCCTGCTCGATGTTATTGTTAGCAATATTTTTTAACCACAGGCTCAACTCAAGCTCAAACTACAGTGACCATGATCATTGTGAACGTTTGGCTTTGTTGTTTTGAACAATAGAGACAAGACACAATAATATATCTTTATAGATCATGCTTTGGCCTCACCAACAATACTTATTAGTCAGATCAGTTCATTGTTGGCTTTTGTCTGGACAACAAACAGAATATCATGTCATCCTCTGTTGCATTAGTAGTGTAGTAAAACTGCAGTTGTCTTTCCATGGTTCCTACTTGCTACTGAAATTAGCATTCCTTTATTGTATATGTGATAGTCCTCAAGTTCTTTTATAGTACTAAATCTGTAGTAAATGTCTTTTGTGAACTTCAACAGCATGTTCCTACCAGGTGTGTGTGTGTGTGTGTGTGTGTGTGTGTGTGTGTGTGTGTGTGTGTGTGTGTGTGTGTGTATATATATATATATATATATATATATATATATATATATATATATATATATATATATATATATATATACACACACAATGGAAAACCAAATCTACAATTTTTCTCTCCTTTTCTTCCAGTTTGACATGGTGGTGTATCTGATGAGCACACACTAGCATCACATCCCCGTCTCAAGTGGACAGACGCAATTAATCCCTGGGACAGTGGAGACCCGCTGACAGAGCAAGATAAGGTATTGGCCAGTGCACACGGCTCCACCTGACCTGTTGCACATGAGAATAATTTAGCCCTTATGGCATATATAATGTGTTCCTCAGCTGCGATAGACTGCCTGAAATTCCATAGGCTCTTTCCTGCTTGATGCCCCTGTAGGGACGATATTTGTAAGAAAATAACTGTTTAATTCCTCGCACAATGAATTCGGCCAAACCATACATGGGTTGTAGAGTTTTGTAGTGGGGATCTGTCTGAGAACATGACAAAGCAGTTTAATTTTTCGCTCAGGAGTTACTTAATCAAACATGCAATCTTAAAGTGTAAACAAGCAGCAATGTACACGGACACATCACTGCATATTTAAGCTAAAGAATCCCATGGTCTCATGTATGGGGTTTTGATTTCACGTGCAAAGATTTCAAAGACAAATATATTTTTCTGCCGAAAACGCAGAAAACATCACTTTAATTTTTACTCTGAAACTGAGCACAGCCAAACATCTTCTGAAAAGTGCAATCACTCTGAATATCCATTTTGGGGGTGATATATTTAGAGGTATTGAGCGTATATGTCGTTCAACATATGCCATTTGATGAAAGCTTTTATCCTGAGTGCCCCATGAGCCTTGTGAGTGCACATTTTTAGCATGGGTAGTCACAGTGGGTAGGCAGACTTGTAAATCTGACAGGGTTAGTGCCATCCCTTACTTAGTGAGTTAAAAAGCCCAAATTCCACATTTCCAGTGGTCTTATGTTATTGATATTCTTGTGTTCCATGGTTTATTGCTTGATGAGAAAATAATGTTTTACATTTGGGCATTTAGCTTACATTCAAAAGAGATTTACTTTAATCGATTGGCTACTTGAACTAGAGACTGAGCCGTCTCTAGTTCAAGTAGACAGATGAGTAAACCATTATAGGTACATTTTAATTGTTCTTCCAATAAAGCTCAAAATAAAACCTGCTCCATACAGTTTTCCACACTCACCAACATTCATGGCTGACGTAAAATGCAACAAATGAATGTTCTGCATTGCCCAAATGTTGAATATCTCTTTATTTACTCTGCTCACAGCACACCGTTGCATTGGCACCACGCACCAACCAGTAAGAGTTGCTAAATGCAGAAAACAACCCCATGGTCCATATGTCTTCTCAATTGTAAACACTACGAAGCATGTTAAAGAGAGGCCCAACAAAGATTAAATCTGACTGGGTGTTCCCACAAAACAAGATGACTTGAGTTACTGTCTTGTCTTTGCAGCGTAACACATTTCTCTGACTGAATTTTGTTGTCATATTTTTGATAGGGCCACAATTTCTGTAAGTAATGCAGACTTGTATGATGTTATCAACATAAACATATTTTCTTCCAAGAAACAGGTGTGTGGGAACTAGTTGTAGTGAGGAAGAAAAAGGAAAGCAACAGTAGGGAAAGGCAAACAGACAAACTGGGTTTATATTCACTGGGAAAACACTATGAGGCTATAAACTGGTTGAAAAAAGTACAATGTTTTCCAATGTATAAGTTCAGTGTTGTCAAATTATTTTTCAATTTTAGAGCAACATTAACTTATTTTTAGTTGCCCTATAGTGTCATTAAATGGGGAAAGATTCCTGCATAAATGCTTAAACAAGGGCTTTAATTGTAATTTACTGCAGACCAAATCAATATCGTCCTTAATGAATCATTAAGGCTTAGCTTTTTTTTGTATTTACTGTGTCACATTGTTGCCCCCGGCAGAACAGCAGTTCAGCTCTTAATATTCCACTGGCTGATTAACAATTCAGGAGGCATCAAATTGGATGTAGGGAACACTGAGGCAAAAAGGATAAAGGCCATGTAAGTATCGCAAAACTTTATACTGAATCTATGTTTTTTGGATTTCTTTTTTATATTTTATGCAAATGTAGTTGTTTCTAGAAGGTCATCAGTTGATCATGACAAACTGTATTTTTGTCTAATTAGTTGAATGATTTGGAGAAAATGATGGATCTTATTACTAATTCACATTTTCAGAAGAGTCATGGATACAAACTAACAAATGTCCACACGTGAACCATTGTCTCTGATCTGCAGGCTACTCTCTTTATGTATTAGTCATGCAGAGTCTTCTGACCTTAGAATATGCCATAGATAAAACTACTACTTTCATGGTGAGTCCACTGAGACCAAGGCTTCGTCTGTGCTGGGAGGCTATTAGCCACAGTCTGCAGTAATGTTAATAACATTGCCTTTTATCTCCCAGTGGCAGAGGATGAAGATGAGGGTGTTACATTGGTCACTTTATTGCTTCAAATGCATCACTTCAAGGTAAAGTAAGTATGTGTGTGTGTGCGTGTGTGTGTGTGTGTGTGTGTGTGTGTGTGTGTGGTTGTGTTTGTCTCAAGAACTGTTGAAAGGGCAGCAGTTGAGCACTTCTTGTTTTGAATCCCTGTGAAGCTGACAATAAAAAGGAAGGTGAATCATGGGAAATCCAGTTATTGTCTTAAGATCTTCTTTTCTCATGTTACACATAAAGGCAGCATGTGTGCAGTGCACAGTGTGCTGTGCAGTCAGACAGTTTGCATCACGCACTTGATATATGCTCTCTGATGAAGGCTGACCCTCTGTGTACATGGCGACGTGGCTTATCTTCAAGAAGAAGAACAAAACATAAGCCTTTAATGTCCTCACTAAGAAAAAAGTAATGGACATTTTCTTTGAGGCAGTAATAACAACAATCACAATTTTTTTTTTACCGGAACACACATTTCTTTAAATACCGTCCTTTACCAAATAGTTGGGATGTGTGAGAAAACTAGGTTTAATGGCGCTCCTAGCGATTGCGTTATTTATTCCGATGAGTTTAGAAGTTGGAGGGCTAAGACAAATAAATAACTCTGTATGGATTATGTGATATCAAATGAATGACACTGTATGTATATGCAAATGTATCAATTAGAATGATGGGATCTATTAAGTGATTGTGGAAGGAATCTAGAAAACATCAAGCCCCCACCGAAAAAGTTAATGTAAGCAAAGGACACAGCCTGGAGAATGGAGCAGATGAGAGGACGCACTAAGGCCTGAGAACTGCTCAGGAATGTGAACGGGGGTTGGGTTGACCAACACCTAACATGGAGAAAGTGATAAGGATCAACAGAATGAGGTCTTGTCCAATCGATGGACTAGAAGAGGACGAAGGGGGGTTTGACTTTAAGCTTACAAAGCTGGAAAAGGCGAAAGATCAGAAGATCTCTTCGTGCCGACTGCCGGGCAGGTAGCCGATCTACGCCGGTCCGACATGGGACCGGCGTAGATCGCCTCCATGGGATATATTTTGTGTAGTTATTAGTTTGATTCGATTTGTAATTGTGTTTGATGTACTTTTTATATAAATCATATTTATCGTAACTGGAACCATCAATTCGGCTTATTTTTGTTTTTTGTTCAACGGAGCGCTCAGACGGGGAAACTCGCTTGGAGAAAGATGTCATTTCTTAACAGACGTCACTTTATGGTAAAAGCACCAACATACATAATCTTATTACAAACTTATTGAAGTATAACACTTTTTGGTACATTTTTATCTTGTTTTTCATTCAAATAAGGGAACATTGCAAAAAACATTTAATTTCTAAGATTTCAGTCTCAACATCTCATCTGTACATTTCGATCGACTTTATTTCTCATGGTATGCTGCAAAGTATTGCTGGTTTGCATTCAAACATTTTTTTGCATGTCTGACATTTCCATCTTAACACACCCTTTGGACACAGGTTCCACCTCCCACGCTTGTGAAGGAGCCACTGTCCACAGTTGTAAAACTTGCATGTGGTTGTGAGGGTGTTGAGGTGTAGTGTTTCTTCTAAGGTGGTGGAGAGCAGGACGATGGTTGGCTCAAACTGTGGGCAACTGCCGGGCAGAATCTTTTGAGAGGCATTGGTTTCTCATTCAGTAGGCCACAATCCCTCTTGTAGATAAGCCAGGAATTTTGAGACGCACAGATCAAGGATTGATCCAAACAGGGGAATGTACCATTGCCTCGACTTTGCTGGGATCTTGTACAGGTGTACCACCATGTCAGAAAGATCAATGCCTCCCATATGCTGATTGTAGGTAGGAATGAGTGATGGACACGGGACACTAATTTTTGCATGGGCCTCTGCACGGTGTACCGATACTAAAAAGGTACAGCGGTACCCGTGCGGTTTTGCATATTTTTAGTAGCGATACTTCATTAAAATAGCACACGATCAGAGCGCACTCACTGCTCCGCTTCCTGTCATGCTGGATATCAAGTGCCGGATCATTTGCCGACCTCGGCTTTTTGTAAGAAAAAGATGCCAGAAGTGAAATCTGGAAATATTTTGGCTACAATGCAGACAGTGAAGGAAAATCCACTGACGTACAGACAGTGAAGGAAAGCCCACTGACTTACAGAGATCCGTCTGCAAAAAATGTTTCAGTCACTCAGACCAAGGGACTCGTCAAACATGGCAAAGCACCTTTCATACAGACACCCCAAACTTTTCAAAGAGTTCAAAGAACGACAGGTAAGCATATGTGATTATAAACATAATGCACACCCATATACAGCCTAACACTTAGCCTAGTTTGACGACAAGCCTATATGATCATGAGGTCAATATAAAATATAATTTTATATAATAAAATAATTATTCCATGAATTAAGATGAAATATGAACTCTACAATTGCTCATACTTATGGAAGGAACTATGTAGTAATCTTGTCAGATACAGACAAAAGGCCTACATAGCCCTGTATAATCAATGCTATGATGGCACCATGTAGTTTTAATTAATATCTTGCTGTAGGCCAATACTAATATTAATGCCATTTGTTAAGTGTTGACAAAGCTGGGCAGGAACCAGCTGGTAAAAAGGGAACCATACAGATGTTTTATTTATTACTATAATAGATAAATATACCAGTATCGTATTTGTGGTATTGTATCGAATTCTGGTATCTTATCGGATATCGTGATATTTATGGCAGGTATCGTATCGAAATTATAATTTTTGTATTGTGACAACCCTACTCTTAGCTCCACTTTTGTTTGGGCCTGAGGGTGAAAAAGGCTTGATGCCACAGGCATCAAGAAGGTTGTTGTCATTCCATTTCACTGCGATCACTCCTTTAGCAGACCTGTGATCAAAAGCTCCACATCCTTTCTTCATCAGCTGTTTGTCATCAAGGTAGCTCCACCAATGCGGTCTGGTCGGACGGTGCTGATGCACTTGAGACCCAAGTTTGCAATCAGCTTCTGGATCAAGTTGAAACTGGCGAAGTACTGTAGTTGTCACAGAAGACAGAATGATGTGGCTGTGTTATAGGTTTGCATAACGTCACCACTTTGGCTCCTAGAAGTAGCCCCTGTTCTTCCTCACATAAGGCAACATTGAAGAATGTGGCTGCCCCTTGATAGAGCAGTAGGTCATGGATGATGCCAGATTAACTGGCCCGGAAGAACAATTTAAAGCCCCATTTTATCTGGCTTGTTGGCAATATATTGGCGGAGAGTTCCAGCCCTTGTGCCTTTTTACATGACTTCATCCGCAATGTGCTTGGAAGTATATGGGATCAGGAGACACTGCTCAGAGGCATATCAAAGAGGGGTGGATTTTGTAAAATCTGTCTGGACTGCCATTGAAATGAATGAACCGGCATAACAGCTTGACTTTCTTCTTTGGCATATCAGCTATCAGATCAAAACGTGACTCGTGGTGCCAGTCCTGCAGGGAAGATTATTCTTGAAAGGAAATCTTCAATCTTTTAAGGGCTTGTCTTGATTGGATCCTCCAAATCATGGGCAGGGAACAGATTGGTACGACGAGCCATATGTTAAATCATCTGGTCAGTGAAGAACATTTTTAATTACTGGAAGGGTGTCTTTACAGCCTCGGGGTTACAATCTTGATTCAGGAACTTGACATTTCTCAATGTCTTCATGCTTCCACATTCTCCTTGTGCCTTTGTTTGGGCCTGAGGGTGAACTTGGGTCAGGTGTGTCCTCTTGGTCCTTTCCAAGGAAACAGTTTTCAGGGCGTTCTTAAATGTTCTGTTCTTCTTACAAGGATGCAGTGTAGAAGATGTGTTTGTTGAGGCTACCTTCTCCTCATCCATGGATTCAAAAGACAGGTCCCCAGTCTCTTCTGCTTGTGTGGGCTGATAATCAGGATTCTCAATGTTGTCATCGTCATCACTCAGATCTGCATCACAGTTTTTTATGATTTTCTGGTATAAGTGCCAAACAATTGCCTGGCCTTACACCGTAAAAACAATTAGCATCCATCTATTTTTTGTAAACCAGAAAGAAAAAGAAAAAAGTACAATTGCAAACCATGTACTGTTAAAATGCTAGTAATATTATACCAACATATTTAAATGGTTAACAATTTAATTAGTTATATTACTTCTACATACTTATTCAAGATATTTACCATATTTACATATACAAAACAATATAAATGTTAAAACATTTGATAAAATATTTAATCCTTATTTACAATTAGTACTTTTACCATGAAATGATAAATCAACCTTTCGGTAACTGTTTTTTGACAGATAATATATTATAAATATATATAATATATATTTATTTATATATAAATATAAGAAAATTATAAATTATATATTATTAAGTTAAGGTCAATACATTTTTTCAATGAGATATAGTGACTCAAAGTGTGCTCTACCAAACTGTAGAAAACAACATATTTCTTCTGTGAGAATTTATAACTATAGTTCAGTATGCTGTTTTCACCTTCACGAAAGGTTTTGCTTTCTTATTGCTTAATGTGTATGTTATATCTAGAAGTCTCAAAATCAAAGTGCGAGCCGACTTGCTGTATCGTCTTGAAGATATTTCACCACTCATCCTTGGTTCTTTGGACTGCTGTGGGTCATTCACACCTTACAGAAAAGGAAACCTTGAACTTTTTTGGGATCTGTGATCTGCTTCCGGAGAGAAGCACATATGACTTTGGTTCAGATCTGTGGATGTTTTCTGCAGCAATATCAAAGTCCAGGCAGTGCAAGCTATCCCTGAATACATACATAAATAGAACAGCTACATCAAGTTTGCATGAGAAGACATAGATAAAGGCGACTAGCGTTCTTTGACTGTGCAGATGTTTTTTTTGTGGTTTACAGAATGCCCATTAACACTGTTAAAACATGTATGAGCCACGAGGACACACTGGGAGTAAGTTTGAAGTAGCACTGAGTCCAAGAAGGACAAGAAGTGCAAACATCCCAGAAAAACTTTGAAAGACTGGCTCTGAAAACTGGGCTTTTGTCAAAACAGAAACTAAATTAAGTAAAACACCAGACTAAGTAAACATTAAAAAACATTATTATAACGTTCTGACCAATAAACAAGAAATGCACAGATCAGTATATTGGGAAGACACACAAATAATTGCTAACGATATTGCCCAATAAAGAAAAAACAGGATACCAGATTGCAATGCACCTGGAGTAGGCTGCATCCTATAGTTGGCTACCATTCTGACCTCCCTTATCCGAATTCCCACACCATGTTTGGTCCTATGAGCGCCTCAGTCACTTTCGCTTAAAAGTCACAACAATCTTACTAGGTCGGACCTAGTAACATTGAACATTGTCAGATTAAAGTAAAGCTGCAGCAGCAGTGTGTCATTTAAATTGTCAAACTGCTCTATAAAATATTATGTTAACCACAAACCTCCACTTCAGCTCGTGGTTAACAATCTCAGTCTGTCAGCACTCGTATCCAAATTCCTCTGACTCTAATCAACTAGAAAATGGAAGTCTTTTTCCCTTGTTTAAGCTGCCTATTCCCTCCTGTGCAGAAATTAGACTGGGCATATTCCAAATCAAGAGTGTGGGCACTCATTAGCGCTGTTCTCATATCTCACAAAAGAGCCCGGCTACAAAGAGGGAATCAAGCTCTATTTAAAGTAATGCCGCCAGGAGTGCATTGCCAACGATAATGCGCTTTACATCATTTTGTCCTCGCCTTTATCTTGAGCTTCTTAAGGAGTAGGCAACACGCAAAGTCATTAGGGACACAATAACTCCCCATATAATTAGATGGGGAAGATTGGACGCCTGCTGCACCACAGGGCAGACCCACTTACGACATAATCACTCATCCCACCAATGAGGGGCGTCTATATGCAGGCAATTAATTGAGATGATTACAATTAGCTACGACAGTGTTTGCTTCTGTCTGTTCTGACCAAAGAGTTGAGTTGTAATTTGCCTCTGGTTGAGAATACTGGCTCTGACTCAGTCTCCTTACACTGGCTGCACTGTTTTTTATAGATAGGGATGGACTTGCCCTAAACTAATGAATTCTTGGCTTATAACTCAGCAGATTCTTGAAGAGTGTGTTCAATTTGGAAATAATGGCATGGGAGAAAGTCCAGGCTCCAGTTTGGATTTAATACACAACCGATTCTGATTCATCATCATCTTGGTATTATCATTGATGACTTTCATTTCATCCTTAAACATATCCACCAACGATTACTTACTTTTGCTTATTTACAATTTGCCAACTCCAACTTACTTTTCCCCTCAAACGTTCAAGATGTTCCCAAAGTGACAGTGTCTCTCTCTTCATTAAAACAATACCTGTTGATAACTCGAGACATAAAGGAAATAAAATACCTTGAGAGATTGGTTTCTGTGTCAATCTGCATTTGCTATATGAAGCAGGTCCACCGCACACAATCGCTCTCATTACCTGTTAAGTTGGATCAGATATGAACTATTGTTGATGAAGCAGCAGTTTCCAGAAAGGAATTGAAAGCAGCTAAAAGTAATTTAGTTGAAAAAAACATTGTTTTCTTTCCCACCAGAATTAATTTGATTCAATTTTCATACTAATATAGTTATTTTTGATGTATTAGCTTTGGTTAGTCTAAAAACCTCTACAGGATGGACAAACTGTATATTGAACATGGGGGTGATCTAGGGTCCGTACACAAAGTATAATGTATATGCCTATGTTCACATTGTATGATCAACAATGTCAGTTTAGGGGTACGGCCTAATCTCACTGTCCTACTTGTGTTAATGCAAATGTCTTCTACTACGTGGGAGTTTGTTGTTTGATACCCGATGCTGCCTTAACGTGGTTAATGCTTTGCCTGTATTATTGTCTCTTTGAATGAACACGTGCAATGCAATTCTGCCCAATCCTAAGCCCCATCTGCATCTCACTGGACTTTTATACGGCCAGAAGATAATAAATTTGTATTTATTCACTTATTAAATTGTATGTAGAATGGTTAAAAGTGCGAACAATTTAGTTGTGTCAGTCATGACAATAAAGCCAGCAATAAAGCCAAAGTTCAAGGTAAATCAACTCTTTTTACAGTCAAACGCATCACACGTCTCAACATTAAAGCCAATATCATTCACCCTAATAATTTAAGAAGCTTTATTTAAATAGATTAATTGATAATATAATGAATCACTGCATACAGATAATGAAGTGTTCTCGACCATTGGCAGTTTATTTACAATCAGTTGTGAAAAAATGGCAGAAATGACTTCATAACAATCATTTATAATACGTTCCTTATTTAGAATATTTTTTTATTGATTTAATTTAGCTCTCCTTTATAAAGGTGAGCTGTCTCTGTTTTTGGCTCTTGACTGTTTCCGTCATGGGCTCTTTCAATGTGATAACACAGGCAAAGCGTTCATTGTGTTTAGGCAGCATTGGCTATCGAAAAACAAACTCACAAACATCAGTATACATTTGCATTAACACAAGTTAAACAATGATATTAGGCCATACCCCTAAACAGACTTTTTAAATCAAATACGGTGATTTTTAGTAGTAGTTAAAATGTTTATTGTAAATCTCAATTTAAACATTAATGTAGTCAAATCAAATATAAAACTAAAGCTATTTGCCATTGCATCAACGTTTTATCTAGTTTGTTATAGAAAATGATGTCTTGCAGCAGCGATCATATTTCTTGCACTATCTGTGCTAACTTTGCAGCATGAATAAAATATTCTGTGCACGTTTCAGCAAAATGTCTGTCTTCTGTTTTCATTACAGTCCGAGCATGTAAATAAAGCTCCCACTGTTCATCAATGTAATGCCCTGTAACTCCGAGGTAATTAGGTTTCCCCAGCGATGTCCAGTAGTCGCCAGTGAGAGGAACAGTTGATGCACATTGTAACGCCTTCTCCTTTTCATACAATTTTTGTATTCTTCTTGTGATGGTGCGTCTTGAGGGAGGCTCATACGTGCCGTCATTTGTCTCAGAACGTTCATCTCAGACCGACATCTTCCACAATACTAACCGGCCTGCAGTTTGTAGCTATCCACTTCGCTACAGCATTTGTTAGCTTGTCTCGTCTCCCACACGCTGCATCCAATGTAGTCTTCCAAACCTCCCTCCACTGTTTGTTTAGGTAGGTGATTTGCTGGCATCAACGATGAGTAACGGACTTTCATAAGTATAATTATAATAATATTTTTTCTTTTAAACTGCATTAATGCGAGATAAAAGAATTGTTGGCCTTAATTCATTAATGCGTTAACGCGATAAAAAGCGTCCTAGTTATTTCACATGACATGTTCGAAAAAGAGAAACACAGCTTAATCAGAGCCTTTAACCAAGACTAGACACTCTTATACGTGTATTATTCCCACAACCAGTTCAAAAGCAGTATGTCTCATGTTCAGAGACTTTGACCATTATTACCGCGGCAATGTGAATTGCCACTACGTGTTTATTCAACACCATCCAGCCACTGCTGCCGAGTGAGAAGCTGCAGGTGGTGGGGGTCAACGCGTCCCCCGTCTCCTGGATCACTGACTACCTCACAGGCAGATCACAGTATGTCAGACTGGGCCGTGTGCTGTCTGGGACGGTGGTCAGTGATACTGGAGCCCCAACAAGTGGTTTCAATAACCACAGATAAAGTCCCATCACACAATCTTTTTCTTTTTCGATGACAATTATGTAATATCGTGACTCTTTTGATTGACATCACTTCACACCTGCAGGACAATTCAGTTTGTCACATTTCATTCACATTCAAAAGCTTTCTGTTATGTTCTTTTTTCAATTCAGCCTTTATTTTACTTGAAATTACAGATTATTTATTTATTATTAGAGTATGTATTATTTTTAATTAATCCAGTTCAATTGGAAATCTCAAACAATAAATATATTGTTTAGATGCTATTGAATTAAACTGTATTTACTTGACAGGCAGTTGTTGACGACATACATAAAGTAATGTCGTCAACATGAAGTCAACTTTTACTTGGCCAACATGAAGTGGCCAAGTAAAAGTTGGCCACTTCAATACATATGGCACTGAATCATCAAATTAGACATTTTGATGTTCCAGACCTTAGCATGAGTAAATTCTTTCTAGCTGGACTTTCTGAATTTTAATTGAATACCCCTGGTGTACAGAATCAATGCATAAGCCATGAATTATGCAGTTGCACTATATATAAACGGAACCAGTGAGACAGTGCTGCAATTGCTGGCGTGTCTCCACAGTGTCTGAGCACTGTCACCCTCTGGCTATCTTAAACTACACATGCAGGAGCCAAGCTAGGGAACCCAGAGGCTTGTACTGCTCTGGAGAGGTTTTACTCCTTTTTTCATCCACTTGCAGTTGCAGTCTGCTCAAGGCCAAGCAGGCAGAAAGCATGAGGACAAGTCAGTACTACATTTACGTTTCCTCCAAAAATAAGAAAGCCCATTCGCCCTAATGGATTCAGGAAGTGTGCACCTGACTCGAGATGCAGGGTTTTAAGTGCTCTCTCTGTGTCTTTCTACACATACCCTCACCTTTGTTGCTAGCCCAAGGATGCTCTTACAGTGGAGCAATTTAGAAGTGTCATTCACACTAAAGAAGGGAAGATAAGGCTCAGGGACAAGGGAATTGTACTAATGGCTAAGGAGTTCAGCACCAGATACCCTGAAAATGTCTCCTTCCATGGCCATGACTTTTCAATTTGAGACCTTCTCAGTTATTTAGGAAAACATACACAAGGATGTTGACAACCCTGCATCAGAGGCTTTATTCAAACTGCCAGCCAAAATAAACTTGTTTGACATATCCACATTAAAATAAAGTCTGGAGAGCAAAGAAAAAACGCATGAAATGTTATTTTTGCAAATTGGATCCTAACCACCTTTGGCGGTGGTTTAAAATGCGATTCCAAATGGAATTCTACAAATGTGTCTCAGTCCGGATGCACTGGCAGCGCAAATCAGATTTTAAAGTTTGTTTTGTATCACTCTCAACATTTTCAGTGCTCCAGTGATGAGATATTCAACGTGACGCACACAGACACACACAGATATGTCTCTGTGTTTTTGTGTCACGTGATGTGGCTCGTGTTTGTGTGTGGAACCGCGATGTCATACTTTAGCGTCAACACGACACTAAAAACACAACTGTAATTCAAAAAAGAAAACTATGGATTTTTTTTTTTTTCCAAGAACAATACAGCGGTGAATTACAGATATGTCTTGCCCAAAGTAAGTATTTGGTAAAAAAGAAGAAGTGTTTTGGACCCAATAGCATCATGTGACAGAACCAGAAGTTGTAATTCCATAGTTTGGCCACTACGAAAATTGACCGGGGGGCTTGTTTAGTATATATATATATATATATATATATATATATATATATATATATATATATATATATATATATTTTTTTTTAAATAAAACTATGGTGTAAAGCCATGACTTTAAAAGTTGCCATTATTAGGCCGATTGGGGTCATTTTTCTTGGGCAGGACTTGCCACTTCCAATCATTGGTGAGTAATGGTTATGTTGCATAGATGGACTAATTCCTTGCTACATAGATTGCACAATTCCCTCAACAAAACAATCTCCTTTGTGGATTGCATACTTGACTTTGATTATTTGCACCTTGAACTGTTTTTTACAGTGGTCCAGTTCACATAATCTACTGACTTCTGGCAACCTGTATTAAATGACTGGGCAAATTCAATGCCGTCAAGTATACAGTATTATAGGTTGATCAGGACAACCAAACAAAAAGTCTATAACTGACTGAGGGTCATATAGGTTACAACAGTTGTCTTTCAAAAGACAGCCATATCACACCCAGACAAATTTGGGTGAGCCCAACTGATTTGATGACCTGCCAGAGAAACACCACAGAGAGTGTAAATGATTGGTTGAGAGATAATTGTAGATAATTTGTGGTTAATTGTAGTACCAGAGTCAATAAACTGGTTATTAATGTCTGAAGCTTTAGCTACTGCCACACTAAGTGAGCTTTCAGTAGCTCATCAGCCAAGCTGATGGATGAATGAATGTATTGTCACAGCCTTTCATCCTGCTCTCCAATTAATGCCACTCAAACTTCATCCTGTTCCATTTGTTTGCAGATCCTGTTCTTGTATTGCAATACGAACAGTCCGCATCCCATTGCCTTAGCGCAATCAGATCAGTGGATATAAAACTCTTTGGTGCTCCAGCCAGGCTGCATTTCAGAGGGATTGCAACCCTATTGATCAAAGCGCTCAGACGTGTCCAGGCCCTTTCCCCCAGTGCATCATGGTACTGCTTGTTGAAGCCAAAAGAGCCTAACAACAACAAACATCTCTGCTGCTACCGCCTGTCTCTCTCTGATTAGCTGCCGGGGAGATATTTTTAGAGGATCCCAGCCCCTTTGAAGAGATAGAAGAATGGAGCCCGTCCCCCCGCCCCTATCTCCAACCCCCATTTTAAACTACAGTCCAACACTCTTTGTTCATTTTCGGATTTTTTTCAGTACTGTCAGCTGTGTGTGACTTTTAATGGTTTCACTCACCATCTCTCTTTTATAGACTCCTTTGCAATCATATAAATCAACTAAATACAAGTGATTTAATTCAAATTTTTCAGCTGATTTACTTAAATGTTAACTATTCTATTCTTGACTCAATCAAATCTATTAATTACTGAGTACATTGTTTCTAAAATACAAGCTACACACAGTTATATCACAAATAACAATTATTCATCCAGGGATGTAGCTATTTGTTAACATAAGGCTTGTACTCGGAAGTAGTACAGGCTATCAGTGTATTGATTTATCATGAAATTCTTTTATTATATTATTACCCGTCCATCTAATGCAATAAACAAACTTGACTTACATTTTTATTTGAAGACTTAGAATAAGGTAACTAGTTTATCATTACAGTGGCTGTATGTGTAAGAGTGAATGCCAACTGCAGAAAACATAATGTAAACTGAGCAACATGGAATTTTCTGGAGCCAACATTGTGTGTTGACACAAACCTCTGAGAGGAGTTAAAAAATTAAGAAAAAAAACCTGTCTGTCATACCTCTGCATTAATTGACAGATTAACTCTGATCCTGCCCACACAATCAGAAGCTGGTCCCAGTGATGCCATTCAAATTACCTGGATATTAAAGAATCTCTCGGCTGAAACTACATAAATTATACATAATGAAAGGCAATTAACATTTTTACTCTGACAATTAAATGCATTAAATAGCCAGGCCTGTGGAAAGAGAGAGGATAGGAGGGGGGCGGGGGGGGGGATTGAATGAAACAGCTAGCTACCTTTTAAAGTTCACCAATATACTCTGAGTGTCTGCTCAAATGTTTACAGACCAATTAGCGCCGGTGGACAGCTTCTCAATCAAACCAAATGCCACGTTTGCATGGAATATTAAACAGCTTATAATAGAGTGGGAAGTGGACGAATGTTATGTTTTGGGCCTCTTTAAAATTAAGGCCATGCAGGTTTGGTGAATAGAAAAAAGTGTCATTGTAATGTGATTCTGGTGAATAATTGGAAGCTATTTGGGATTTATTTTACTGGTAGAAGTTATACTTGAAAACAAGTGTTTGAAAAACCCAGGAATGCTAAGTGGAAGCCTTCATCTCTTCTAGGGCAGGAGCAGTGGAACATTGCCAGCACAAATACCCCGACCATTTGAGGAAGTTTGTGTCGCAAAGGTAAATAAGCACTTTCCCCTTGAATACCGACTACTGTCCAGGTGTAGGAACCACACCTCTTCACTTTGCAATGTTGGATCATCACACCACAGACGCCAAAATTAAACATTGTGGTAAAGTGAGCCGTCGAATGCAAAATATATTACATCTCTAGGGACTCTAGGGATCTACATTTATCCATTCTTATCCACTCATCTGGTGCCAGATTGTGCGGCGGGCGAAGCAGACATCCCTCTCCCCACCTAATGTTAAGTGCTTTTTCTGTTTTACGCCTCACAGACACAGTGACAGTTAGGCAAGTTCGCTTAAAAATCCTTCCTCTTCATAGGAATTGGGGAAAACAGAGTATCGGACCGAAAATGGCAGTAAGGCCAGAGGGGCAGTGGTACAGGAAACTAAATGTTTCATTCCTCTTTGAAATGAAAGCAAGCCAACAGTGTGGTCCAGCCTGCCAGCAGCCTCCGGCTATCTTCCTCCATCAGGTCAGCTTCGTCTTTCTGATTACATCTGCTAAAAGCTACCAGTTTATTTAGTGTCCACATCAGCAAAGCGGCGATGGCCCAAGATATGGATCCTACAGGAGTCGGACGCTTATCTTGGCTTCTCAGCACGGAATGGAAGGAAGGATGAAAGGAGGAGTGTAAGTTTGGTTACCGAGGGGCTTTCAGTACACATTGTTAAGGAATTATCATTTACTATTTGGAACAAAAGTCCATAATTAAAGTAAAAATATGTTCTATTATTGAGATAATTGGATAAGAGACATCAGTTAATTAATATCAAAATCAGATAAACCCACACTATCACGCTTCTTTCTGCTCATCTGAGGTAAATCAATTACAACCAGAGACACCTTTAACTCTGCCTACCGGCTGCCACCTAAATAGGTTTCTAATAAAATTACTGCTGAGGTGTCACATTTATCTCATCACAAGGTAATTTTTAGACCTCTCAGGATGCACAGTAGGGATCATAGCAGGAACAAAATGAGAAAAAGGCAATAAATAAGGCTACTTTAATCAAACATTTAATGGGATTTAATAAAAACTGTCTGTAAACTACAAGCTTGATATCAGTATCACTGCCTCTTGCATCTCCAATTGAACCAATACAATAGAGCACTAAATGAGGGCAAGGGGACAGTGCATGTGGATAAACCTCCACATCTCACTCAATGTTTTTTATTTTCTTTATTTTACTGAACTGAACTGGTATGAATCCTCCATTGAACTCTGGAACAAAGGAAGTTGGGTCTACAAGGCAGTTTAACAGCCGCATTTGAGTTCAACTGCACCGAACTCCACCAGAAACCCAACATTGGGGTCTCATTGGACGAGGGCCAAAGGCAACGTTGACGCTTTAAGAAACCTAATAGTTTTCCCTTTTCTGGCTGAACAATAGACCGAAGCTGAAGCAAATAACTTTCCCCGTACTCCACCAACTTTAACCTACAATCACATTCTTCAGAGCAAGAGAAGGATAACTTCACTACCATGCTTTCGTCCCATTCAAGTTGACTAAACTTCCAAAGGATTCCCACTGCCATATGGAAGATTTATCGCCGCGCAGCTTCACCGAACGAGTGAAGCTCCAGATCCCGTATTGAGAAATAAATTCAAAGAACCACATTGACCGCTACAAAGCCACCTCAAAGTAAGAGGCTCGTGTCTAGGTAGAGATGGGTCATAGTGTGTTTGTTTTATTTAACTGTATTGGTAACGTGTTATTGTGTATGTTTCATTAGTGCTGTGTAAAATTATGTTTTAAGAGTGTTATTCCATGCTCTTGTATGGCTGTTTAGATCAGTCATTGCGAGTAGGGATGGTAACTATAACTTTTATTAGTTAAAGGACAGGTGTCGAGTCTGTGTTCACAAGTTGGCTTTCTGTTGCTGTACCGTATTAAATTTGAGAATAACTTAAAACATAGTTATCTCCCTCAAACTATACTGCAGTGGTAATCAATAGCCCAGTGATATAGCATTAACGTTACCCTTGCATTCATATTAAGTCAGTTATGGCTGAGCTTATTGATGTATCTTTATAGACTGTATTATTTTTTTACTGACGTTATACTTTCTCATTCTGTTGTTGCACTGCCATTTTGTATCGTTAACTTAAACAGAAACACATAGTTAGCTCCATCTCATACTGCATGAGCATTTTCCCTTTCGTGTGTTGCTATTTAACAGAAGTGGGACCAAACTCTAGTTAAGGAGGTTATTGATACAATTTGTTTGGTATCCTGGAAAAGAAAATTCTGTCTCTAGCTCTCTCACTGGCAATGCTGTCTTTGTTCTTCCACTTCTTCCTCTTATTTCTGAAATCACAAGAACAGTTTGTTCCCATCTCCCTGCTCCTCATCAAAATTGCTGTGTTTTGTGTGCTTGAGTATCACTGGGTCCTTGTTGATGAATATCACAAGCACTGTAAATTATGTTTCACTAGTAAGTGTGTGTAGAGAGCTGTAGTTACACTGGTTGGTGGTTATAAGGACAATAAATATATATATATATATATATATATCACGGAATTGTGTATCACAAAAATCTATATGTAACGCGTTTTGTATGGTCGTGGCTATCTATGAAAAGGTGACTGTTCATAAAAAACAACAATGACAGCTCCTGACATGGTTAGCGTAGATGCTGCAATAGCATCAGATATATTGGAACTTGAGAGTATTTCTTTATTGAAAGAAGACACACAAATGGCACTGAAAGGTTTTCTCCGTTAAAAGAAATTTGGAAAGAGTTTGATTGACAGATGTTTTTTCTGAACGTGGCCTTTTCCAAATAGTTTCCAATGATGGCCTCTCAGATAGTTCTGTGTTATAAACTGCAAGTCATGTTACATTATGCATATCATTCATCTATTCTGACCTGTTTTGGTCTATATGTGTCTTATGGCCCTTGCAGTGAGAGGATTATTCAATACTTTCATATTACTTCCCTAGCAACCCACTCATGTCTGGCCTTGTAACATTAACTTTTTCAGGAATTTGGATACATCTCTGTGGAGGTATTCTTCATACAGAATATTTCTGCTATACTGACCTTCTTTTTGACATTTCATTCATTAAAGTTGAATAATTTTCTTTTCTGCCCCTCATCCACTGATCTTTGTTTTGCTCAATCTTTAAAGTAGCATAATACGACATTCAAAGGGTTAAATTTCCCTGAATCTGTTTACAGATTCAGAGAAATTAAGGCCAGTTTCTGATTGATCTAATTGTAGACAACCGACAGCTTCAGTTCAAATATTGCTTTCAAAGACTAAATGCCCGAGGGCATTTTTTTTTCTGTGAAAAATTTGCACATTAATATAATGTTTGAAACTTGTTTTTGTCATGATTACTTTACACATATTACGCTTTTTTTTCTCTTTCTCCGCACGCGCAAATCGTATCAAACTTTTTGTTGAAAAAGTACTGCAACTATCGTGAATTGGCTGCTAGTTTGAATAGTATTTTGGTGGTGTAGCGGCAACCTACGGTGCTGAGAAATTAAGTGCCAAAAACTGCAGTTTTTGCCACTTTAGCCTGGCCTATGTTGAAATGACCAACTTCATAGCGGAAATACACATTTACAGCTTGGTAAATAAAAGCAATTTCCCCATTCCTAAAAGATTTTTTGGGGGTAAATCTTACTCCATCAGTTTAAATTGTATTAAGCCCTAAAGTTAGGCATAACTGAGGGTGTGCCACTTTGTAACCTGTTATAGCACCCACCTGTCACTCAAAGCTGCTAGCTATCTGCTTTGCTGTGTCTACCGGGCCGCCTAAGCTCCACTGACGGCCTACCTCGTTGCCCATTTTTGGATCAGCCGGGAGTTAGGCTTTGTTGTCGGTGACCCCACTTGGAGCTTCACAACCATATTTTTACAGTCTATGGTAAAGACCTTGAAGCTGAGCTTCTGGATTTAAAATCCCCCCACTCACTCCCAGTTTGATGTTGCAGAGTCTTAACAGATGATTTGGATGAAAATACATCTTTGGGCAAACATGTGTCAATATGCTTCATTGAGACAGAACTTATATCTCAGTAATCAGCAATCATTAAAAATGTTGATGAATAACTTGCAAAGGCTGAATAATATGAAAATACAAAGGAGAAAGGGATATATAAAACTGACATATTAACAAATGTTTTCTTGGGGCCCATTTGCTGACAATGCAATTTTAGTATATGTTTGTTAATTTGCCATTCTGGACTCTGTGACTAAAAACCAACTTGTACACAATGGACATCAGTTCAGCGGAAGTGTTTTGTTTTGAAGGTTATTTTCCCGAGATGTCAAAGGAAATCAGATGTTTCCCACATCTCTCTGCCCTCTATGGCCCTCTGGTATCCCCTCCCTCTCAATACTTCACCCAACCTCCAACCCCAAAGAGCTGGAAGGAGATTTGTTGATGGATGTTGAAAGCTGCTCCGGTCCCACAGCAATTAACTCTTCTCCTGCAAGAGGCAACATGTCAGGTTGATGGAATCTCCCGACCACTGCTGCCTGTCACACAATCCAGGCGGGCTGCAGACAAATGCCTTATCTATGTGTTTGCTTTACTGTTTAGCCTGCAGTTAAGAGCTAGCACAAGAGCTACCAGGTGCATCACAAGTCATCAAGTGCCCCAATGTCAGTTCCAACAGTCAATGGCCATGCATTATAACAGATCTGTGTGATTATAGGGAGTTAATGGAGGTAACATCATGAACATGTAAGAGTTCAAGAGCAGAGGTATTACCACTACAAGTTATGCTTTACCTGGGTCAAAGGAGAATAGAAAACTGCTCAAATGTCTGTATGGTTGACACAATTACTACTACTGGGTAGGTTTTGTTGAGAAAGATTGAATTTCCTTGTCTTATTGCAAACAAACTTGACTTCAACAAATGTACTTGTTTTACAAGCAGGAATTTATCAAAGTAAGCACATCAATTCAAATTGGGAAAGATAGAAAAATGGTTTAATTAGAGCATTCCTGTCACTTATTTCAACCATTGAGCTGCTTATCCTCAACAAATTGTTTGTATGATCTCTTATGAAAAGTTACTACTCATTTTATGCATTTTTCTATGAAAGCCAGCAACACGTATTAATTTCCACTTGTTAGCTTACCATCTTTTATAAATAAGCTTCCGTCCTCAAAAAAATAAAAAAAGGTTTAGGACAGGATTGGAAAATAATTAGTTAGGTTTAGGAAAATATTGTGAAATACTTACTTAGGTTTAGTCAACAAAACTATTTTTATAAAAAGATTATCGTTTTGGTTAAAATAGTTATTGAAATGATAAATGAATCAATGTTGAATTCTCGTTTCACATGGGGAACGACCTGCAGTCTCCTTAGTAAAAGATAAGTGTTTGTTGGACCAATCCACCGCCCGTCCCACCTATTGTCCGTGGGCTTAATTTCGACGTTAATGATTTTGTCGATATCCTCCAAAATAATTTTGTGGGATATCTATTAATTACAGCACATTACATTTCGTAAGTATATGGTGCATTCAAACCCCATTTAGTAAAAATGTGTATTGGATCGAAGTTATAACGTTATTATGATGTTACAATGGAATCTTGTAAAATTTTGTTTTTGTGAGAAACTTTTAAGAAATCCAATTGATTTAATTAGAGGGTTTCACAGCAACATTAATAGATATTAGAGATTATGACCCCTTTACCTTCCTAACACGTTTACAATACATCATTAAAATGACTAATGTTAAGATTTTTGTAACAATATTCCTATTCATTTGAATTATGTGTTTGTATGCAAATCCCAACTATAGATGACTTTAATAAAGTAAAAGTAAATAGTTGTTGATGATGATACATATTTTAGGTAATTAGCTTGAGGCCTATCTATTAGATGAAACAGATGTTGATAAACTGAATAATTTGCAGTAAATAGTTTTATTTATCAATACTCAGCATATCAAAACATCGCAATTATATCATATCGGAACTTAAGTATGGTAATAATATCATACCGTGGGTCATTTCCCACTCCTACTGTATTTTATATAGGACGATATCTCAAGCAGGAAGATATGCTTTCGATAACATTACTGTTTCACAAATTCTGGTGATCTATTAGATAAAATAAGACCATATCTCCACTTTTGTGCAGAAGAGGCTTCAGTTCAGTTTGTCAAGCAGAGTGGATGACAAGGTATGATATCACCACAACGGGTCAATCCAGTTCCCTCTGACAGGGGAAATGGGAACACATCCCAGCTGTAAAATCGAGTGCTGACAACCTGTGTCAATATCTCCTTTTCCGCTTCTCCTCAACTTTCACATTATCTCTGAAATTTAAAACCTCATTAAATTAGCCTAGCTCCCTTTACCAACTATGTTAAAAAACAAAAAGTATTCTCTTCCTCTACCATTGCAAATGCAATTATATGCAACCTTTCACCTTGAGTTAACTGCATTTTTGCTGGTCATGCCTTCTTCTTGCTAAGTCGGTCAAGTTCACACACCAGAATTTGTCACTCATCTTGATGAGACATGTACTTTAAAGTATGTAGCTCAAGGCCAATGTAACTGACAGTCATGCTATTACAGCCATTAAAAGCAGATACAGAAAAAAACAACAACCTGCATTTTTTCTATGATAAAATATTTTGCCCTGGTCGTATCTGTCTCACACTGAGATTCACTGTATTTGTGTTATTTCATTGTTCTCTGATGTAACATCCCCTTGAGAGCCACAACATATAGCATAAGACCCAAAACACCTCATATATCGTGTATCCCTTTTCAGCCATGTAAACAAAGGGTCACAGATTAATTTGAGATTAATCTTTATAACCTAACTATGTTGGCATATGCTGCAATGTTTATTGGGTTATCGTGTTAAATGCTACTTGATTGACAAACATATATGAGTGAATATAACTGCTTTAGGGTTAGCTGGTTGGACGAAAACATTTCCCTCTGCAGCTGGATAATAACAACCTAGAGGTGAGATGACATAACAATCTATACATTACACTCCACCATTGTTAAAACAGTTTGTAGATGACAACATATGAAAAGATTCCACCCTCACCACTTTGATTCTGTGTGGGGACATGCAAGGCGCAGTCCCTTCTTTGATATATGTAGGTTTTGCTTCTCTGTATTAGCAGCCCCAGGGGGTAGGCCACTTTACCTGTCATCTCAATTTGTGTGCACAACAGCAGATATAGGTGGCTTGGCTCTTCCTTCATGCAGGACAGAGTGAAGCACTCAGACTGCATAGGAGGAGTTGAGACTGCAGCTGAGTGAGGGCCATGGGGATGTTCAGATGCTTACGGGTCAGATGGGGATGCACAAGTGTGTGATGAGATGAGTGGAAGGGAGATGAGACTGATGGTTGGTACCAAAGGGACGATGCTTATTGTAGGGTTGGTTTTGAGGTTGTGCAGATGTGGAAAATGTCAGTAGATATCACACAAAGGGACAACATCACATTATTAACTTGGTGTCCCCCTGAAATGTGGTTTGGTTTGGTTCAGCTAACATACTATATTATATATATATATATATATATATATATATATATATATATATATATATATATATAGAACATTGTAAAAATGTAGATTATGTAAAGTGGCGTTTAAAATAAAAGATAAATATAAGTGTGTGTGATGCATAGTAAATTGTCTGGTCAGTCTGAGATGTTAATATCGACTACTTGACAATGGCCTACTCTTCTTTCTCTTATTCTTATGTCTGGCCCCTGAACTTCTTAATTCCCCTCACTCCACCACTGCGTCTCATTCTATGGCTTCACAAATTAACTTGTCATATCTATTTATTGATCAGGTCTGCAGCACAAAGCTGTTTGAAGTAGTGTTTTGTCAGACTATTGACTACCCTTGCCCTCCACCCATTCTCTTCCTCTGCCCACTCCCATTCCTTCACATCTATATTTGACAGGCTCACTTACCCTCCCTTCCTATATTCCCCTACTCCTTCCCTTCACTCTGCCAGTCTTATCTGCATGGCAGAGGAAGTGAAAGGGGGTCACTATCCGCCGTCCAATCAGATGAGTAAACACAGACACTCCCTTACTGTGGTAAAAATCAATAGGCAGCAGGCTTTATAATAGACATGCCTGTCTAAAGCTAGGCACAAGATTAGCAGCAGTAAGTAGATGTTGCCAGATACAACCTGGACACGTAGAAAAGAAAATAATTGGTGCCTCACTTTATGAAGAGGGAAACTGAAATGTCAAGTTTTTTTGTTGCAGTTTTAACGAAAAGCTAATGTGATAGGGCACTACATTTTTGAACTTTAGATGTTTACCACGCTTTTTCTCTTTCTTACAATATCTACTTTTCAGATTCACTGAAAATAACCATCAGCCCACTCTTTATTACAGACAGCATCTGTCTTGAAGCAGCACGTCCAATGCATCAGGGCAGAGGCCCTTACCTAATTACAAAATGTAATTATGTTGGAAGTCAGCTTTTCTAGAGTTCATGTGCACACTTATTAAAAGGACCATGCCTTTCATTTTCTATATTTCTCAAAACAACCTTCAATTTAATTACTGCTGTGCCACCGTTCTGCTATAGTTCTGAATTTCAGATTGTTATCAAACTTAGATTTTTTTATTACTTGGCATGACAAATGATCAGGCTCCGTAAAACTCGTTAAATATAGATCCGTATCGTGTGCTTTTTTTGTAATATCACACAGTCAGTGATTGTTAAGTATTAGGTTATATATCAAAATAAGATCTGTTAAAGGTTAGAAGAAAGACCTTGAGTTCTACCAACTGAAGAATGTATCCACAGACCCGGCACTGGTCATATAGCATCCTATGTTTAAGAGTATATTACCATTGGACCATGTTTGCTTTTTCCAATATTGACATTGTGTCCAGGTGCTTCAACTCATTTCCCTCTCTGTAGCCGTTAGGCCTCAACTCCCACCTCAGGGTGAGATAATGCCTCTTTGCTCCACTGCACTTCATAACAACACAGAGAACAGACACACAACCCAACCAGGGTGTGTGTACATATACTGTACACACAGTGGCCCACTCTAAGCTCCGTAATCTTTTGGTATTCGTTTAGGCTTTCGTAGTCGTATTGGATGCTGTAGAGTGCTATGAGTTCAAACATGTCGGAGCTGGAGTTTCAAACTGTCCCTGACGTATCTCCTGTGTTCAGTCTCATGTTAAAACATACATTTCAATTAATTGTGATTATGTGGTATAGTAGGTGTTTAAAAAACTATTGAGGCAATTGTCTTTCTTTTTCATTTCAGTGGCGTTATTGCTTCTTTAAAAATGAAACTATACACTGTGAAACCAATTGTTTCCATCTGCAAAGAGGATGCTGCAACCTCTCCCTGGTGTGTACTGAAGGTACAAAAAAATACTCTAAACTTCCCTTTTTGTTCATGTGCTGCAACAATAATCAGATCTGACGCGGAAGCAAAAAGAGTAAATAGGTTGCCAGTGTTACAAAAATGACATTCCACAATGTATAACATCCGACAAAACACACAAAATTATTATTTTTGTGTACTTGAAATTTGATTTTTTTCCTAAATTAAGTAAAGTGAAACACTGCATTTTATTCATTTGAATTTAATGAAAGCTCTACATCCCTGTCTTAGACCTGGCAGTTATCAAATATTTTGAACGCCACAAAAACATAAAGAGATACACGCACAATGAAAATGTGTGCTGCTGCTTGAGTTCAGACTAAACAAAAACGTTCTTGAACTTATCCACAGGCCGACATACTACATGACTCAAGTTTACAGACAAATAATTTAAAAAAGAGCTCATACGACATAAACATTTCTTCAAAGCATTGTTGACAAAAGGAGTCTGCAGTCACAGTGCTGCACGGATGACAGTATGCGTTGAACAACTGATTTTTTCAGATGTCTTTAGAGGACTGTAAAACAAATACAGTGTGCTGCCCATGTGAGAAATACATATGTTAAGTCCATGCACACAGACTTGCATACTGTCCTACATGTGCTAAATAGAGTTGATTGATTTACGGGTAGCACTTTATAAGATGATGTCTATAATGCATTTTCAACACACTGCTTGTATTGTAATTGTCTTATAGGACTGTATAGTTATATTTAAAAACATGTGTACATGTGTACATATTTACAATGCTTTATATCGGTGGTCGCCAACCTGTTGATCTGGGCTTAAAAAGGTTGGTGACCACTGCTTTATATCAATAATTATTACACAAAAGCATTTCATGACTTATAAGATCGAGTATCATAATACCTTTAAATGCTCACTAATGTACATGTCATTTGTTCTAATCATAGTGTATTATAATTCTCATGAGGCTTTTTATTTGGCCTAATTGTAATTGAATGAAATCAAACACTTTGGTCCAGTTTTCAAATTGATGTGACCAAGAACACTAAATGACTTAATTTCAGTGCAACGTGAAAAAGGCAATTACAAGAAAAAACACATGTGCAATGAGCAGGCTGGATGAATTACCAATATCAATCTTGTATTCATCAACTGAAGTTACAACACAACACTGACAATATTTAGTCAGTGCAACTAATTTAAGTTCAGTTCAGCTCTGTGTCTCATCACAATGCCATCAGAAGTCATGTGACTCAAGTCAGTGTGATGGCTGTGACAGCATTTCCTTTGTATAGTATTTCCGTTGCTGAGTAGAGCATATACAGAATTAAGTAAGTCTTAAGTAATCTGCACATTGATGGACAAGAAGAAAATCAAATTTGGTGGCCATGTCACCAACCTGATGTGAATAGATCAGAAGAATGTTCCCAAATGATGCAACTATGTTTGCAGGGAGTCCCATCTGTATCAAGCATGCTTTATAATACTGATGTATCACAATTGTGTTTCTGGACAACATCAATTAATTGATCTGTATAAAATAAAATATTTTGTAAATTAACTATCACAATTCGATATGGACCACTCTATTTGCTCTCTCTTACACGTATACATTTTACAACATGTAACAATCTTTCTGAATAAGTATATGAATCCCAATGCAAGCTAAAATTGGCATAATGGGTCATGGCTTCATACCAAAGTTGACATATTTGTCACAATAAAAAGTAACTGTAGGCTGCTCTTAAATCTTGGTGTAATGTTACTAAGAGTAGCTCAAGACTAAATGAGGAATTGAGCTAGATAGTAATTTTTCATGTTGAGGTGGAAATTATATGTCCCATAATTACATCTGTACAGTAATGTATGAGCCAACAGTGATTACAATTAGACATTCTCCTGATTGCTTTGTGGGTGCCAGCATATTAAGCTCAGGTCAGCAACTAGAATCAGACAGGGGACACACAAATACTCATTAACTTTCTTTTTGTCATGAAACAAACTTAACAAAAGCCCATTCTACCTTTCGATAATTACATTGTTATATTGGCAGGGGTATAATTTCCATGAGATTGTAATTACTTGCGATGTTGTTCCAGCATTGCCATAAATCATAAATTCTCTCGCCGTTTCTCACATCAGTCTAGGATCTGGTGTTTACAGTATTTAGAGGGCTACCCATGGAGCATCTCTACGTCTTCAAAGAGCAGACTTTCCACCTCCTGAGAGTGTTTAGTTTTTGTCTCAGATGCTACAGAAGCCATCATAGAGTCAGAAAAACAAAAGTAGATATTTAAACATTATTATTATCTGTCAGGAAGGTCATGCAATTTGTTTAATGTTTCTGTCTGTGTGAGGTTTTTTTTTGTACAGTGCGTTTGTCTAACAGCTAACAGGACTACCAGTACACACTGCTGTGCCTCTTCATCTGCTGCAACGCAGGCCGCTTGGTTAGTTTAAAACTGTTTATCGAAAGATTGTATGTTTATCAACAGTCTTTCAAAATGGCATTTGGCAAAAAAAAAAAAAAAAAATGAATGATCAAATCTAGAGGAATACACAGAAAATAACTGAAGAAACCCACTCAATTCAAGCTGCAGTTGAACATTAGTCGTTCTTGGGCCAAGTGGTTACATTTATTGAATGCCAACTCTATGAAATGAGCACAATTTGCCAGGCACTTCTGCCAAAACATGAAGAGATTCTATTTTGGCCTTTGTGTCCCTTGGTAATGAGAACATTGTTTTGAACATGCACTAAATAACAGCAGAATCACATCATGTTGTTCATTTAGACTCTTTGTTAGCAGGGAAATTAGCTGACAAGCCGGCCTTATTCAACTGTACTCTCCTGGTCGGCCGTTTAGTATTCCATGCTTTATCACCACACCGAAAGAGCTGGACTCTACTTTGCAAATGTAAAACATGCTGATTCAAATGTCAAATTTGAATATTTCCGCCTGTATCTGATGAACAAGCTGCTTTATTGTCTCTGTAATCATCCATTCAGAAGTTGAGCATTTAATTTTCCACATTCTACCGCTTCCTGCTCTTACAAAGGTCAGGTTGATAGGATTTTATTTATTGCACGCTGTTCAGATGTGAGTGAAGTATGATCCTCTTGATTAGTCTCATAATTTTGTTATCAGCACTTCTAAAGGTTGCATTGAAGCTGCTTTAAACCTGCACCTGTTTGTCTCGATATGGAAGGTGTTATTTTCACATCATCTTGAACAGTGAAAAAGCTAGCTAACGACTAGCTGTAGTAACTTTTGGTAAAAGACACTGATCTTGACTGAAATAATCTCTACTCTTGTTTTGTGAATAAATGTTATACCCAAAACATTTTTTTGCACTAAGGCTCCAAGCAGTTTAATCCTCGCATGCGTAATGGTGCTTTTTGGAAAAGTGGGTCTCAACAGCCTGATCAGTGCAAACCGTAACTGAACAAACATAATCAGGAACACAATAACATTGTTGCAGCAGTAGAAAGTTAATGATAGCATTAATAAAGTACATCATTCAAAAAATTTGAATGATGTACTACTGATGAAAACGTGTAATTGTGTCCTTTAAAATAAATGACTAGCACAGCCATTTTTCCAGGTACCTGGTGTTTAGGATGAAGACACTGGGTTAAAACTGGCAAGAAAGGACAGTCCTGAGTGAGTTAGTAGCGGAGTGAAAAGTTCTGGGCAGTTCGCACTTTATGGAGCTGTGAACTGTTTTTAATGTGTCCATCTCCAACATGCCTGTTGATGTGCAGAACAACTATGAAGAAAATAAATCAAAACAAAATGTTTAATGTCCACATAAGCATGGGGGATTCTGTGTTTATTGTATAACACTGAGTTGCACATGTAACCAGCGGATTTGCAGGAGGGGCATTGTGTGCCAGTGCTGCTGTTTTACTGTCTGGGAGGCTGTGACATGCAAAAACATTTTGCTGGGCGATGCTGATACACTTCAACTAAAAGCTAAACAAATGCTAAATAAACACCAATAATGACATAGGAAAACTAAAATCCTTTTGAGGTATCCACAAAGGAAGAAGGTTTGGTGCAGAAGAATGGAGGTATTTCTCAATTGAGTCACTAGAACAGGGGTCTCAAACTCACTTTACCTGGGGGCCGCTGGAGGTAGAATCTGGGTGAGGCTGGGCCGCATCAAGTATTCCAAAAAAAAAAGTATAACTGATCCAATCTTCTCAATCTTTATTAATGACAATTCAGAACATGAACGGGTTCTTCAGAGCATGAACGGTTGAACGGGTTCTTCAGAACATGAACGGACATGAACGGGTTCTTCAGAACATGAACGGTTCTTCAGAACATAGGCTTCTCTTGTCTACTCCTTGATGCCACAGACCTGGCAGTGCTTCCTCTCACACAGCTGAGACACATTTGGCTTGAGGGAGGAGGCAGTTGAGACCCTCAGTATGGCTTGAAGATGCTAATCAGTGAGTTTGTGTAACGGAGTTAGAAATACACTCTGTTATTTCTTATTTTTAATGTATTATATCTTATTTTTGTTTATTATTCAACGATCCTGTTGAAGTGTGTGTTTGTGTGAATTTTATTTTGAAGAGTTAAATCTGTTTCCTGTGGAATTTGCGTTTCACCTCTTCTTTGCCTCCTAGGCTTCCGTAGTCCCGTCTTTCCTTCACAAAAGTTTTAATACTATTCGTGGTAAGTTGTGGGGGAAATGATGTCGCACTATTTTGTTATATTCTTTTAAAAATGTAACCGTTTGCTACACGCGGTAATGGTCGTTAGTACGATCACGGTGTTCAGCTGTTGTGTCATTATTTTAGACGGTAGAAGTTTATGTTTCGTGGCTGTTTCATTTGGCGCCGTTTGTATGAGCTACATCCGGTCGCTCTGATGTATACTTTACCTTTTATAAATCCTGTTTTACGTGTCTAGGAAGCTGATGTGCAGCAAGACAGACCAGAAGGCAATGTGTGTGTTTTTATTGTCTTCTGCAGAAATAAATACTGGAAAGATCAACTTCTGAATCGACTTCTTCCATGCCCTGTTCACGTCCGTTACATTTGGACCTGTACTTTGACTTATTAAAGTTCATGTTGGAAGAAGAGCTTTTCACACAGATATGTGCTCCCAGAAAGGCTCATGGTCCGCTTGAACATCCTGGAAAGCTCAGGGAAGGTTGGGGCTTGTCTGCTTGTCCACTCACCTCCCTGAACTTGGCTTTGAGTTCATAGTTGCACTGCAGGTCCATGAGCTCCATCTGAAGCAGAGGAGGGCATCTTGCACATCGAAGGAGAAGGACATCAAACATTTGAAAAGTGTCTCTGTGTGTCGTGAAGTCTGCACACCTGTGATCAAATTCCTCCTGTAGCTTTACAATGGCATCAGCATTAGTCGGCTGTAGTTCAGTGGGGAAAGTCCCGTAAACACAAGGGTCGATCCCCGCTCTCCCCATAGTTTCATGTTGAAGTGTCCTTGAGCAAGACACTGAACCAACAGTTGCTCCGTGGTCGCTGCACTGCAGCCCACTGCACCTTAATCACTAAGGATGGGTCAAATGCAGAGAAGAATTTATCGACGGGGATCAATAAAAGATATAATATTATTATTATTAGTGCATTGCATACTGGGAAATGGCAGAGGTTTGTCTGAGAGAGCTGGGCTTTCCATAACACAAGTTGTGTGAAGAATGCTTTGACGTTGTCATAGCCGCACTGACAAGCTGCCCCTGGCCTTGTAACTTCTTGTTCAGTACATTCAGCTCCTGTCCAAAGCTAAGTCCATGAGCCATTTGGGATCACAGCACAGGACCACCCGTTCTACGGAGGGGGTTTCGCAGACTTCAATCCAATGAAAGTGTCCGAAAATCTAACGCTGTATTTATGCCATGCACGCCAAATTATGGGCAGCTGGATATCCCGTACTTAGGCTGGAGAAAGTACTCAAAACGCGTACCAGTAAACCACTTTAGCCAAACGTTTGGATGCGGTACTTCCGCGTTTAGCGGCTGTTCTCCATTGAGATTTCACGGATTTCAATCCGATGAAAGTGTTTGAAAATCGAACGCTGCACTTACGCGATGCACGCCGAATTATGGGGGGCTGGATGTCACGTACTTTGGCTCGAGAAAGCGTATTTCCGAGTTGACCGGCCGTTCTAGGGAGGGGGTTTCCCGGACTTTAATCAAATGAAACTCAGAAAATCGTGCGTGTGAGAAAAGCGCGCAGGCCGCACCAACACTAAATTTTGATGTCAAGTAGGGGGCCACAAAATATCATCCCGCGGGCCGCGAGTTTGAGACCCATGCACTAGAAGAAATGGAAGCAGGTACTGTTGACGATAACATCATCACTCATATCATCACTTGAATAGGAGCTTGGCGTGAGAACAATACATGAGAACAATAACAGCAGCAAGGGCAACAATAACACCACAATAGCCTGAAGTCATAGAAATACTTTCAGAGATCATCTTAACCAAAATGGCATGAAGCTGAAGCTACTGTGCCGTCTATGAATGCATGTGCATGCTGGGAGGACATGGGCAGAGGGCCAGCCTCAAGGAACGTAGCTCTTTAGTCAGGGAAAAGCAGAGGACGTTCTGTTCCTGTGGAGTGAGAACTACCATGTAGCTATCCAGAGAGATACCGTCGGAGAGCCTGTAATAAAATTCCTACTCCTCTCTATTATCAAAAGACCTGCTCTGCTAATGGAGGAGGAGATTGTATAAGCCAAGGTCATATTTTAATGAAATGCTTGTTAGTAGCTGCATCTGCTATAATCATACACAAGAAAGATGCAGAAGTTGTCGTGAAAACTCTTTTTATTGAACACTGAAAGACAGACAACACAACACACACAAGTCCTACCAAAGGCCCTGAGGTCGTCACAGGGTAAAGACATCCAAGTGTTTAAGAAAGCAGACGGTAGCGAGCAGCAATGGGTCATCACAACAGGTACAAGCAGAACCAAATAAAAGTCTGAATCGTTTGGGACACTTAGCAAAATAGACATTCTACACATTTGGGTATTCTAGGAATGTTATTTTTGAATGAACGCCTGAGTATTAAACTTTAAATAAAGAAATACATTTGGATTAAGAACTTTTAGCTAAGTTAATTTGCGTAACCAATTTTTAAAAGTAGATAAATAGCAAAAGAATAGGAAATAGGAAAAGGAAATATGCAAGAGAGAGAAAGAGAGACAACAAAAGCAAGTGTGTTTGTGTGTGTGTGTCTGTGTACTAACACATTACACATTCTCCAACGAGGGACTCCTTAGTGAACACGGGATATTTTGGAAGACCCGTGTTGGTCATGCCGAATCATGCCCTTTTTTTTACACTTTAGGCAAGAGGGGACTTGAAGATGTGTTTGTGGTCGGGTCCATGTGCTGCACTGCACTGCTCCTTATGGCCAGTGCAGGAAGGAAGCTTGGCAGGCCTAATAAATATAACCAAGGGGTCAAGGGTCAATTGGGCTGATCGGATCCACAAGAGTCTCAGATTTCTCATCATACACAATTTATTGGTCATAGTTTTATACAATACCAATATCTTCAATCTGGCTTTCAAACTGAGCATGCTTCAGCCTCTTAAAGACAATGTGTCAGCCGTGATCGTCTTGCAAACTGATACTTGACAGGTGACGTGTATTGACAGGTTTTTAAAACAGAAGTCCTCACCTATGCACTAGACACAAAACCAACCGATTTGCTCAAATTTTTGGAAGTAGCAGCGACTTAAAGGGCCATGTCAACATTTATCTGAGAGGATAACATTCATTTTATGACATTTTACTGGGGTAATATACGACCGATAAAACCTTTTAATTTGAATGATTCTATAACTTACATGATACATATATAAACCACATAGCATTGAAGTATTCCTTATTCTTTACCCTTCTCTGGTGATTTTGTGTATTTGTTGTTCAGGCAAGAATGAGGCATCATTTACCAAACTGTATAGATTACTCTATGAAACAATGTTCCAATCAATTGATCTCAGACATGGATTGGTTTGGAACTCTGCACCTGGCATTTAGTAATAGTTGAACTCATACTGAATATAAAGGGCTTTGCTAACAAGGGCAAGATGGGAAAGACTATCTAATAGTTCTGAGTGTTTTATGAACCAGGTTAGCAATTTTACAATTATATTTTGTACTTTGTGATTTAAAAATGACACTCCTGGATTATCCAGCATAACTGAAATCCACTCTTAACCTAAACAAAATGCCTGTGGACCCTTGTCGAATGGTATGGTTTGACGCTCACACTCCTGCATGAATGTATACATAAGCCAACATCATTGTCAGTAATTATGTGAAAAGGTTTGGCCGAAAAGAATGGTGACTATATTTGTATGTATTTTTCATCCAACAAAGCACTCTTTACCATCACTGTCACCCCAGGGCACTCCATGAGACAAAATAAGCCAACGTCACCGTTGCTTCTGAGGCACAGACACATTGCCTGTCAGCACCCAATTAGAGCCTGAGGGGGCAAATTAACACGAAAGCCAAGAAATTCCAATTAACACTAACACATTGATTTGGTGGCATGCTCATCATTGTCTTAAAATTAGAATTAATCAACACGGCAGAGGGTGCCAAGTCAAAGGTCTGGCTACAAAAGGATTATTACTTATGGTAAGCTGATGTGGGCTGAACGCTGAAGATTTGCATCTGTCAAAATTTAGACATTTTTTCTACTAAATATGATACAAAATTCTATAGTGCTTTAAAAAGGCACTTTACACAATGTACACAAAAGAGATGACATAACAGTAATAAACTAAACTAAAAATATAGTTAACTAGCATCACAGGTTAAAAGCTGATTTAGATAAATCAGTTTTTTTAAGTGTTATTTTGAAAGTGGCTAGTGATGGAGAATGTCTCAGGTGATGGGGGAGAGAGTTCCAGAGGGACGGGGCAGCAATGGAGAAGGCCCTGTCCCCCCATGTCCGATGCTTGGACAGAATAGCGTGGGGTAAGGTTGGCAACAGTAGATCTGAGGTTGTGGGTGGGAGCGTGCAGGCGGTCAGAAAGGTATGAAGGGGTTCGGGGTTGAGCAGGGCTTTGTAGGTGATAAGAAGAATCTTGAACTAGATTATTTGCTGTCTGGGAAGCCAGTGCAGCCTTTAAAGGACTGGGGTGATCTCTGGTGCGGGATAGGGAGAGGAGATGAGCAGCTGAGTTTTGGATGTATTGTAGTTTGTTGATAATTTTGGTGGATGTGCTGTACAAGATGATGTTGCAGTAGTCCAGTCAAGAGGTGATGAAGGCGTGGATGAGTGTTTCAGAGGCTGAGGAGGAGAAGGAGGGGCGTAGGCCGAGCGGGGGACAGACGTTATGAATGCTATTTGTTAGAAAAGTGTGTTTCATGTACATAATAATAATGCATAATATTGAGTAAAAAAAAAAATCTGTCAAGGACATGCCAGTTTCCATCAGTGTACAAGAGAAAGCTGGCAAGTAAAGAGCTCACTGACTTTTGCCAGCAAAGAGATAATGATCTAAATATAGTCAATGGCTGTCTATTAGAGTCACTGTGAGAATTGCACCTTAAGGTAAAGTTGCTGTTTCGACTCTTTTAATGCTCTCTGGTAGAGTAAGGAGAGAACAAATGTTAAAAGACCTGTGTTTCCCTAATCACAATTCCTCCTCCACTTATTTCAAAAGCGAAACACTGTTCCTCTTCCAGGGTGTAAAAGTATACTACATCGTAATACAAATGGAAAAATAACAGTTAAATTGATGACTACAATAAACAAGTTAAAAAAAAAGCAATTTCATATTAAAGCTGCAAGCAGCGATGTACGGGCCCTCGCACCTTTGCACATATCGGCGGTACTAACAGGATGTTGGCTAATGCTAATGAGCGAGAATGTCTGCGACTTTCGGACAACTCATTCACGAGTTAGACTCACGCGAGTTTTGGTGTGAACGCAGCATTTGCGAGCATGGCAAAGGGTCCACGAAAGAAGGCGAAAACCTACCATTTCCATCCAGAATGGGGAGGAGGAATTTAGTGTGTGTGTGTGTTTATGTTGTGCCACCAGTCACAGGCCCTAAGCAAGGGAATTTGGAGTGGCACCACAACACTAACCACCAGAAATTCAAAGACGGCTATCCATCGCTTATTCAAGGCGTTATTGTATAAGCTTGATTCCATGTATGGAGACCTGCTTCTGCATGCTGATGTTCGGTGGTTGAGTCACGGCAAAGTGCTGCAGCGATTTGTTGAGATAAAGGTGTTCCTGTCGAAAAGGAACGAGGAGCACGAGGCAACTGGACCTGGGGTTTCTGACAGACCTAACGTCAAAACTGAACTCACTCAACAACGAGCTCCAGGGAAAAGACCGGCACCTGCCCCACATGATAAGCGCAGTGAATGCGTTCAAGGCCAAACTCTGTCTGGGCCACACATCTTAAGAAAGAGAGACTGACACACTTTATTAACCTGGAGAAAATGTCACATGCCATCAAAGACAATTATGATTTTCACCCTGAGGAGCACCTGGACAAACTGGCAGCAGAGTTTAGTCAACGTTTTGGTGAGTTCGACGTCATGGAGGATATTGCTGCATTTGTTTCAAACCCATTTCTGCCTATTGATACAGAGGAGGTTGCAGCCAAATTCCCAAAAGCCTTTGCTTTGCCAGGTGGAGTGGACAAAATGACAGCTGAAAGCCAGGTCAAGGGACAGTGACTTGGGGACCCATGTCACCAGCCATATTATAGTGAGCTGCCTGGAAAATAATTTCCCAGCAGCTCTTCGGCACCAGCAACTGGGTGTTTTCCTGACTCACTCGTCACTCTATACAGCCATTCCCTAATCAATGAAAAGTGTGGATATGACTGCGGAGAAAATACTCAACTGAAAGTTTACTTTTTCTAAATAGCCTACTACTGTTGTTGAGTCACGGAATGTAATTTTAGGATGTTTTCAGGTGAGAAGTTATTACTTTAAGCATCAAATCTGTGGTCGGTTTGTCGAGATTCAGCCGACTAAAAATATGCGCCGACAGTTTCGGAGATTTGAGGTCCGGCTCGCGGGACCGGTGAGCCTTGCAGCACCGTGCGGTCAGCGCTCAGTGTGTCCGCCGAGAAGAGCCTGGCGGGACTTTTTCAAATGATCCGCTGGCTCTGATGTCTCCGTAGCGGTTACACATGAGATATCATTCGGGTTTGGAGGATCTAACAATCACAAAGAGTTTATTATTAGTTCACAGGTTAAATCAGTTTAACGGAGGGTTGCAATTACATGTGTTAATATAACTATATATAACTATATATATACACTCCCACACACAATTCAAAATAAAACAATTATATTTGAAAGGAAAACGAAAAAAGCAGGGTTGTCATATTTAGTTTGACTGTAAAAATAATTTACAGTGAATAATTGGAGTAAACTTATGAGCAAGAACAGCTGACGTGGTGACGTCATCAAGTTTGCTGCTGTTCCAATTGCAGAAAGACCATCCTGCGTCCTCCCGCCCTCTGGAGTCTGCACTCCCAAGTCCAGACTCCAAAAGAACACAAATCTGTACTCGGCGTACTTTGGATTGAGAAACGGCCATGGTGTACTTGACGGGCTAGCTAGCTTAAACGCTAGCAAATGTTAGCTGTCGAAATTGAAGACGTAAAGTTGACATCCAACCAATAATAAACAGATGAAGAATAAAGAGACAACGAAGTTTGCCAAATAGATGAACGTTAGCGTTTTATCAGGACACTGGAACTTACCTTAAAATAACTTGACAGAGTAGCGCTTTCTTCCCGCTTCAACATTTGCCATTCCGCCTCACGCAAAGGACGTTTTTCAGTGGTAAACTGCGCATGCGTATTTGGGTCGAGCACTGCCGAGTTTCTCCGAGCTTTGAAGATGGTTCTTCCTCACTCATTCTTTTAAATTAAGGTTACTTGAGATGATAAGTTTAATAACTTTACTTCAATTCCAATTCAGTTTATTTTGTATAGCCCAATATCACAAATTACAAATTTGCCTCAGAGGGCTTTACAATCTGTACACATACGACATCCCTGTCCCAGGACCTCACATCGGATCAGGAAAAACTCCCCAAAAATAACCTTTGACAGGGAAAAAAGGGAAGAAACCTTCAGGAGAGCAACAGAGGAGGATCCCTCTCCCCAGATGGATAGATGCAATAGATGTCATGTGTACAGAATGAACAGCATTTACAAAGTTACATAAACACATTACATGAATATGACAATGTATGAATGGAACTCCAATCCATGAAACAGAAGGAGGTAGAGAGGAGGGGGGACGGGGCGCATCAGCAGGGCCAACGCGGGAGGCCGGCTCACCAGGCATCAGACACCTCCAGGTCCAATGGACCCTATGAGACGTGAAGTCACAACGACTCCGGGGAGGAAGCAGAGTTAATAAGGTGCAATGGAGAGATGTAAATTCATCCATAAGGAGAGAGAGAAGAGGAGATATGTGCTCAGTGTATCCTAAAACATCCCCCAGCAGCCTATAAGCCTATAGCAGCATATCAAGGGGCTCGACCAGGGAAAACCTGATTCAGCCCTAACTATAAGCACTATCAAACAGGAAAGTCTTAAGTCTATTCTTAAATGAGGTGACTGTGTCTGCCTCCCGGACTGAAAGTGGAAGCTGGTTCCATAAAAGAGGAGCTTGATAAATGAAGGCTCTTGCTCCCATCCTACTTTTTAGGACTCTAGGAACCACAAGTAGCCCCGCATTTAGTGAGCGCAGCTCTCTAGTGGGGCAATATGGTACTACAAGCTCCTTAAGATATGATGGTGCATCACCAATCAAGGCTTTGTACGTGAGAAGAATTTTAAATGTGATTCATGATTTTACAGGGAGCCAGTGCAGAGCAGCTAATACAGGAGTAATGTGATCTCTTTTCTTAGTTTTTGTGAGTACACGAGCTGCAGCATTCTGGATCAACTGGAGGGATTCAAGAGACTTATTAGAGCAGCCTGATAATAAGGAGTTGCAGTAATCTAGTCTTGAAGTAACAAACGCGTGAACCAGCTTTTCTGCATCTTTTTGAGACAAGATGTGCCTGATTTTTGAAATGTTACGTAGATGAAAAAATGCAATCCTTGAGATTTGCTTAACGTGGGAGTTAAAGGACAAGTCTCGGTCAAAGATAACGCCAAGATTCTTTACAGTGGTGTTGAATGCCAGGGCAATGCCATCTACAGAAACCACATCACCAGATAATTGATCTCTGAGGTGTTCAGGGCCCAGTAAAATAACTTCAGTTTTGTCTGAGTTTAACATCAGGAAGTTGCAGGTCATCCATGTTTTTATGTCTTTAAGACATTCTTGAATTTTAGCGAGCTGGTTGGTCTCCTCTGGTTTGATCGATAGATATAATTGAGTATCGTCTGCATAGCAATGAAAGTTTATGCAGTGTTTCCTGATAATATTGCCCAAAGGAAGCATATATAAGGTAAATAAAATTGGTCCAAGCACAGAACCTTGTGGATCTCCGTGATTAACGTTGGTGGTCATTGAGGCTTCATCGTTTACAAATACAAATTGAGATTGATCTGATAAATAGGATTTAAACCAACTTAGTGCGGTACCAACTGATCCAGTCTCTGTAATAGGATGTCATGATCAATGGTGTCGAACGCAGCACTAAGGTCTAATAATACCAGTACGGAGATGAGTCCTTTATCTGATGCAATTAGGAGGTCATTTGTAATTTTCACCAGTGCTGTCTCTGTGCTGTGGTGTTTTCTAAATCCTGACTGAAACTCCTCAAATAAACTATTCTGATTTGCAACTACTTTCTCAAGGATCTTAGAGAGGAAGGGAAGGTTAGAGATCGGTCCGTAGTTAGCCAACACCTCTGGATTAAGAGTGGGCTTTTTCAGGAGAGGTTTAATTACAGCTACTTTGAAGGAATGTGGTACATGGCCTGTTAGCAAAGACACATTAACAATATCCAGCAGAGAGGTGCCAATTAAAGGCAACTTGTCTTCAAGCAGCCTCGTTGGGATGGGGTCTAAGAGACAGGTAGACGGTTTAGAAGTAGAAACCGTTGAGGACAATTGGTCTAGGTTAATGGGAGAAAAGCTATCCAAATATACACCAGAGCATACGGCCGTTTCCAAGGCCACTCCTCTTGATGACAGATCGGCAGTAGTTGAGGGCAAGAGATCATCAATCTTGCCTCTAATAGTTAGTTAGTTAAAAGGCTGTGGGATTAATTAATTAAAAGTGGGACTAGAGACATCTCTGGACAGCATTAGTCTTCAGGGATTTCAGTGTCTGCTTTTATATACCATCTGAAATAAACAAATAGATTATTTTTTCCCCAGCAAAAAAAAAAGAAGGTTTGTTTTTCTTAATTGTGAATTAACACTGCACAGGATAACATCTGTCTTTTCACACAATTAGCCTAGCAGCTAGCACACCCGGAAGCTGGATTAGGGCTACATAACTAGGGCTACATAAGCATCACTGTTTAGATTTGATTAACTGATTGATGATCTCTGTAGGTAAATTAGATATTTGCTGTTGTAACGGAGATAATTCAAAATGGGAAACATACTAATATCAATAACATAAACCCAAATTTAATATTAATTAATAAATAGCTAATTTAAGCACAATATTGTGGTAGGAACATTAATAAAGTTGCGGAAAATGAAGCAAGGGGTTGTTTGGAGGAGCTTGATATCCTATTTGTACATCTTACTTCTACACTTATAATTACCTATCCTCCAAGCTGCTCCTTTAATAATATTTCTTCATTTTCTTTACTGATACAATACCCCATATCCCAAATGGAAACAATGTATAGAACTGTCTTCAGGTCGACAAAAGGTAAAATCCTTTCTCTCCTTTGATTTCACCTGTGCAGTCTCAAATATTCATTTTTAGTGTGGGGTCAGAGAGAAGGGATTTGTTAATGTTGACTCTGAACTATATAATGTTTTACATTCAACTGTTGTGATCAAAGAATGGGCACTTGATTAACTTTTGCACTCACAATCTGAATAAGAGTATTATTACCTATTTCAAACAATAAGGTGTGTAAATACCCATAACAAATTGCAAATCCTTTCCCAAACATCAAAGTGCCAGATGATTCCAAGCTCTGCCCCCATGAAGAGCTAACCTGTCTCTTGAGAAGGGAGGGGGTTTTGTCATTAAGGCTGAACTCATACTGACCTGACTCCTTCAGGTGAGCTGTTTGACATTGCCAGCTGCCAGATCGTTCCCTGTGGGCCCCAATAAATATTCTGAGGTGTTTCATGTTGCCTGGTGGGAAAGCAACCTTTCTTCCTCTAACTATGGGCTTTGTAGTTAACCCTAACAGCCTACAGAGGTACCAGGCAAGGTAACTCATGCATTCTGTTATGGGCTTATCATCTGCACAGTCTGATCTGACTGTGGCTGGCATTCAGCATCCTTTAGTTTTCCATTGAGTATGAAACAACTGTGGTCCTTTTGTGCAGTAGAGCAGTATATAAGCCAGCCAACACGTTCTAAAAATGAATCAGTACCAAATTGTGTTTGGATGCAGGAGTGGCATGTTCCCATTACACCAAAGCAAAATGCAGCAACACATAATCGAAACTGGCAACTGCAGGGAATGAGCATGGGGAAAACACATCTCAAAGGGATACCTTGACATTTTTATAGTTGATTTGTGTTTCTTCTGATCACAATCCTCAAATGTGTTATGCTAATTGAAGGGTAAGACTTTTTGAATGTATTATTTTACACATTACTTACATCAATCATTTGAGGATGTAGTTGGCACTTTCTCCTGAAGACAATCACATTTTGTAAAGAAATTGAATTAATATGAATTAATAAAAATATGTATCCTAGACTTGCCATCTGAAATATTACAAATGTTCCATTTAACCTCTACCAAGTTGGTATATATTACATATTTTTAGAAACAACTTCACGTTTGAAAATTCTGGCAGAATTATTTCGGTGACACTAATCCACAATAATCTTCACTGTTCAACCCATGACTTTTACACATACTAACATGTAGGATTAGAGAGAAGGAGAGCCCAACTAACATGCTTGGGGGTTCAGTGTCTTGCTCAAGGGCACTCTAACAGCACGCATAGATAATTTTACAGAATTAGTTGTTTCGCACCTGTCAACTAGATGCCTTCTGCTAGGGTCCCTGAACTTCTGTAGATCATTTGATCGTCTTTTTGATCAGCCAAAGGTCCTGCTTGCCCACTATTTCTTCTGCATGTGGTTGCTTGATTATATGTGCCTGCCTGCATGTTACTGAACGTTAGCCTGATCACTGGTAGAGAGAAAGCTACTCTTTAATCCTATCTGTCATGTGCAGGGTCTGCTTTTGGTCATGTCCAATACCAGTATGTTGAACCACTCCGGCCAAACAATCTTCCCTAAGCAGGAGGTCTTTGGCTGTGAGTGGCTATGTGAAGTAGTCAGCTGTAGTTGAGGTCAATTTTAATATATTACTCGGAATAAATGCGTCACACATTGTGGCCTTTTAATTGGGGGCCGATTTACACATGTAAAACCTTACAATAAACATGAGCTAATATATTGATGTTGTACATCAAATTAAACAAGAGAACTTGGGCTACAGGAATCAGTAAGCCATTTCCACACAACTCAAACACCAACTGAAAGAATTATTAAAATACCATAATCATAATTTTGTCAGGAGTCAGCCCACTCAACACGTTTCCGGAACTAGCAACCCGTAGCTCGGTGCTATCAGAAAAAGCCAGATAGCAAAAAGCAAGAGGACTCCACACAGATTCTAATCTGATCTAATGAATCGCTTTAGTGCAAATGTTGCTTATCTTTGGCTTTTTAAAAAAAACTAACATTTTTCTTCATCTAATCAACAAAGACTGCTATATTTGGATGTATTGAACACCATAAGTAATGTGTAAGTGAAATATATGGTTTGGTACAAATTCAAATTGCCCAAATGCCCATTTCGCCTAATTAATCTGTACTAAAACCTCTCTAACTTTGTTCTGCTTTACCTTTTAAAGTCAAACTTTGCAGAGAGACTGTTCCCATATTGTGCTATGATCTCTGTGGTTTTTGACCTCTGCTGTGTATCCTTCCAAGAGATAATCATCCTGAAAGTGCTTTTTTTTCCTAGGCGAACCTGGAAATTCAACTTTTGCTGTATTTCATCTTTATTTACTCTTAACCAGTAACACATATAATAATATTTACATATCTGAACAAAAGCACACATGGTTTGTCTTTATTATAACACCAACATTATTCAAATAGCCTTTGTGGTTGCAGAGATACACCCTTTTTAGTTTGGGTATGTTATTTCAAACAGAAACCAAGAAAATAGGTCGGGGCTTAAAAGGTTAATTACTTCAGGTCCACTGAGATTGTTCACCATCTATCTATATTTGATGGTTATGTGTCTTCCCATGAATCAATAGTATTCAATATTTAAATTCCTGGCATGTAATGTTATCAATACGATATTAGTGATCATCTATTATAAGTTGAACGATGTGTATGAGCCAAATATGCTGCAAATTCTACCTGACAGAAATACAAGCTGGCTCAGAGAAGTTGATCACAAGAATGAGAATGAGAGCATTCAGTCTAACAAAGCCCATTTTCACTGGGTGGTTGAATGGCATGGGTAATTTGTGTGAATGTCACTGTCAAGTATGCAAGTCGGCTGATACAGAGCAGCTGAGTGAACAATTATAAAATAGGGCTTAATTTCAAGCCTGCATAGTATTGGTCTTGGTCGCCCTTTCTTTGTCCACTCGGCCACTCTCCCTTACTTTCTTCTCTTGTATGCCTCCTAATTTCCTTTTTTTGTGTTAAATGTCTCAGTTAGTGTTTGATCTCCTTCAGTTTCTTTTTCAATTTACATTTATATCCTCAGGTTCTACATTAGTCCTTTTTTTGGTAAAGCTGTCTAAATATGTTCAGTCTATATCTAGATAGATATCTTTCTATCTATATAGACATAAATCTATATGGATATATTTCTTTCTTACTGTGTTGCCCACATGCACCTAAACTATCACACTCTTACACACAACACACTTTTCTGAAACCCCACACTTGGCCCCTGCGTCAACTGCCTCGTTACAGCCTCCTTAATAATTCACTGCTCCCAAGACTTTGAAAGCATTTTGTATTCATGCACTGGAAGAACGTTCAACTCCAGATGTCAGTGTGTGGACACATACACACACACACACACACACACCAGCGGGGGCGGGAAAGGACGCAGATGACAATACAAGACACACATACATGGGATTATTTACTATAAGTCCCATATGTATGTACGTATTAGCGTCTGTGTGTGATTAGTGCAATTGAGCCATGCAGATGCACTTGCGTGCACACTAGTGACTCCTAATACACAGGCGTGCATGTGTACAATACGTGTGTGCACATCCTAAACGTTAATTGGCTGACCTGAAACTTCGACCGTTGCTATGGTATTCAACGTCCAAATCAGTCACCAAATGCAGCATTTTGTTTTTTAATGTGTGACCTCAAGTCACAATTCTAATCCTATAGGCCCACCGTTTTTGTCAAACTAAACTAATACCTCCCATCTATTTTTCCCATTTTAATTAAGTGATTCATCGAATGAAATGAGTTAAAAGTTTTAAAATATTTTTTGAAAGGTTGAATGCTGTGACGGCCCTCTGGCTTTAAGCAGGGCCTGCTGTATGCTGTTACTCTGGCTTGTTTTGTGTGTGTCTTGCAGGTCCCTGGTAGGCGGAGCTTATCAGCGCAACTGGGAGCACCTGGCCATTCTCCCAGGAGTATTTAATACCGGTCTGCTCCAGTCCTCGGTGCTGGATCTCCATTCCCCCCTCACCATGTTTTTGTTTAACACACCTCACATCTCATTGTTGGATAAATGCACAAAAGAGCAACTATTAAAAATAGCAGATCATTATGATATTGGGATTTCTGATAAACGGCTAAAAGATACTGTGAAAAGTATAATGAAGGTTAATTTGAGTGAGATGGATGTGTTGACAGGTGGTCAGGACCAACCTGATACGGGGGGGTTTGTCTCCGGCTCTGCCGTATATGGCAACCGGTGGCCTAACATTTGAGTAGCAGAAAGAGATGCTTCAAGGAGACAGACCGGTAAGTCTCCTGTGTTGTGAGTCAGTGTTGGTGCTGAAGGAATACAATTCACGAGCCTATACGCTAAATTTAGCCTCCATGAAAAATATAAAATTGTCCAAGAATTAAAAGGCAGCAGATTATATTCACAAAAGCTACTGCCACAAATGCTGCTGCTGTGAAAGATGGCTTCATTGTGGCTGAAGAAATTGCACAAGCTTCCTAGCAGTGCACGCTAAAGGTATGTGAGCAGGTGAGCCCCAGACCACATCTGTCACATGTTCTTAGCAACTCACAATTATTTGTTGGACCAGAGTTATGTCATTCTCAACAAAGTTAATGTAATAACATGCGTGCTTTGTCTTTGTTGTGTTTATTAATTTTTCTATTTTGATCTAAATTAAATGGATTTATGTTATAATAACAGAGAAACTTGTTTACAGATGTTATTACATTTATATAAATGCATGTACAATATGTTTACACTTGAATACACTAATCAAATGCAAAGACAGATATTTTACATTATTTTTTTGGGAGTTGTTACATACATACGGTGTTAGTTGCAACCGGCCCTTTGAGGGAAGATGCTAGTGAAAATGAGTTTGACACGCCAGCTGTATGCTGTAGATTCACACATGCCTGAAATAGTTTTTTATTCTACTTACACAATGGAATACCTATTTTTGCCTAATTTGACAAAAGGAATAGCCAACGGGCCTTTCAACTATCTGAATCAAGTTCAGATCAAATCAAGCCCCATTTGTGTTCTGTTGGGTTGCGAGAATCAATACGCAAATACTGATTAGTGCGAGTGGACGGCTGACACAGGCACATTCACACACTCACGGGTGCATATTTATACAGACTGAGGTTCACACATTTGCACACATGGATGCATACTGATGCTATGTTTGTTGATGCACATGCAGAAAGATGTGCACTCCCTTGTGGTCTCATGATCAGGGACAGGTGAAGTTGCAGGCACACATTCTGGTGGCATTTTTGCAATTAAAGTGGGCCCTCTGGCTATCTTTCCGCTGACTGCTCAAGCCAAATATCAGGGCATGGCGTGGTGCTGTTTTGCTCCCCTAGTGGAACTAATTAGATGTTCCCAAAGGACAACCTTGTCATCACATTGTTCTGCCCAAAATACAGCCTCAGTGGCTCTGCGAGGGAAGCAGTGGGCCAAAATAACCTAGCGAATAACTTAATTATACCAGGGGGCCTCATTCCAAAACTCTTCCTACTTGCTGAGACTCAGTCAATTTTTCTAAACCAGTCTTTCTACTAAGTCTTGACATTCAAAAGTCACACCTTCTTTATAAACAATTTAAGAATGCTTTGACTTAAGGCTTAATTTGTTATTTTTGGTTTAAAAGTTGATGAAATAATTGTTCTGCTTTATTAAAAGCCAATAATAAAAGTCCAGTGTCTGCAGCAAAGAATCAGTGATTAGTTCTGTTGATATCACAAACATGGCTTCCCAACATAGCCAGTTTTGTGTTCAAGCATTCTTTTGCAAAACATCTACAGTATCTCTTACAACTTTTTGTGTGAGCACCGTGATCAAGGAATTCAAATGTATTCTATCCTTGTCACACTTTGTGTACGTGCAATTAAAGTGTTTACAGTTTACATCACTAATCTCTCTAAAATGCTGAAACTGCTGAAAAGTTTCCAGCTCAGTATAATAATAATTATTGCTGTTATTATTATAATTATTACTATTATACCTGCTAATGAGATATTGAAACACCAAACTGTATCATCACAGCATTTACATGATTTATTTATCAGTAGGCTTTTATATAATCTCATGGGAGCTGTAGTATTTATTTGCATGTGTTTTAATTGAATTAATGGTGTCTGTTTGTCAAATTAGGCAGTGAAACTCTTGGCTGTTGGCACGTGATGAGTACAATGAAAAAGATTGCAGTCAGACATTTCAGGCAGTTGATTAAATATGAATTACAAGCAGTTTCTGGGCATTGTTTGTTCGTCTCACATTTTACTCTCCATGGGCTCCAAGTCAACAACAACAACAACAACAACAACACAATCATGGCTAGAAGTAGAAAGAACTTACACATTTATTTTGTGCAGTATGATTAATTTATGCAATTAATTGAATAAATTATAAACACAGATTATTTTTCCAAGTGCCCAAGACATTAGACAAAATAAATGGGTATGTATATATATATACTATTTACATGTTCACATCGTCCACCTACAACCTTTACTTTCCTTTCCTCTCCGCCTGCAGTTAAGTCAAAGTTTAATGTGTTTGTCTCAAGCGAGTCAATCATGACTTTCCAGTTGTGCTGAGGAGTGCAAAATTACAACAAAAATGTTACACAATCTGGTTAGTGCAAACGTTTTATTTGAGGTGCAATTTTAAATGAAGCATATAGAATAACATTTTCGATTAAATATCACAATTAAGAACTGATAAACCATGATATGATAGATAATGAACTATTAATTCATTCCACATGAACTCATTAATGCATCTTGAACTCTATGTTTACCTTGCCTTATAAGAAGTTCATTATTTTAAGTGAATCCCATTAGCCTAGTATAATTGGATGCTCCTCAACAACATTCATGCAGTGACTCTTATGTTTGCTGAAACAAAGAAGCATTGCAAAATGAGAGTGCAAACAATGGACCTATTATTCCCTGAGTAGAGCGGGAGAGGAATTTGTGCCCCTAAAGTGATGCATAGGCTGCAAACTATTGTTAGTCATTTCCTCATTATATTTCCACAAAACAACCTTGTGCCTCATCACCTCATTAACAATAGTGTGCAATTTTTATGCTTTGGCTTGAATTGACAAAGAGCCATTGAGATGAATGGGATGCTGAGAGACACTAGCCACATGTTCCAGCTCTGAGTGCAGCTGATGTTTTAATGAAAGTGAGTGTTCCAGGCCAACACAAACCTTGGCTGGAATAGCCAGCAACCACGGGGGATCTGAGCATCCACAAATGAATCAGCAGGCTGAAAGGAGAGGACATGCAGGCAATCACCTCAGCAGGCCTGTCATTCTGATCGCATATACTTCAACAGGGGACCAGCTGGACTCAAACCGGCTTAGTAAGGGTCATTGAAGTGACAAACAGAAACATTAAAGGGCAAATAATACCACCAAATGGCATACTAAGCACTACTCTGTGACTAGAGCATTGCAATACTGGCAATGTTAGAACTTCACATCCCCATGTCGTGCAACTGGTAGACCCTTAAACAATTGAAGAGTTGAGGAATCAATTTCCATCCAGGAAAGACGTACCCTGGGCTGTAAAGCTTCTTTCTTTTTACTGTGGCACTGGCAAAAACCAGGGTAAAGTGTGTGTGTGTGTGTGTGTGTGTATACAGATATTATGGAATATATATATATATATATTTGTATATATATATATATATATATATATATATATATATATATATATATATATATATGTGTATATATATATAGTACATAGTTGCCTTTTGTAAGGAAAAAACTCATTGTATCAGGTGGTTTAGCTATCGTTACCATTTCAGTTTCTAATTTAATACTTACCAAGTCAATAATAGTGTGTTGTGCTTGGATTAAATCAGTTTTCCTATCTTAGTCCAACCTCTCTCTCTCTGGCTTGTCACCTTCCTATGCACACTCAGAGTTTCCATAGATTGCCAAGCTAACCACACAATGCTATAATCACATGGAAGTAACTACAGCCTTTATCCATACTAGAAATATTGCCTGTGTTTGATTTGCATAGTTTAGTTTACATGCAACACTGTGGTTGGTAACTCTCATTTACCCATTTGGCCTTGGATTGACTACTGGTGCCCAGTATTATTGGCATGTGACCCGTGTAATGAAAACTCAAATGTGGCTCATCTTGGCGCAACAGGACTGTTCAGGGATCCATTCAGCTCCTGAAACGTTGTATCCTTGATGCTCATCGCATTACAGCCAGCGGATTCTTTGCCTGCAATAGGAACAGAGTGGATTAGATGTTAATTCTTTTCAGGACTTGGACTATGACTTAATCATTTATTAACAGTTTAAAAAAATACACTTCTCATCTAATTATAAAATCAATGAATGTCTCTCTCTGTATGTAGGTATCTATGTGGATGTGTGCGTATGTCATACGCTTATCTCGACGTCTGAGCCCCTTCACAATTGGCAGGTGTTTTGTGTGGAAGACCATTTAAAACCTCTTTAAGCTCAGCCCTTTTTTTCACAAAAATTGCGAAGGTTTTCATACCCATACTAAAACGAGTTTCTCGGGCTATTTGAATAATTCCGGTGTTAGAATAAATAAAAAATGTGTGAGATTAGTTAAGATGTGTATATAGCAGTATATGTGTTATTGTTTTTATAGTTATGGAAGAATGAACACGAAATTCCAGGATGAATATCTCTTTTATATGACGCATTTGCCAGCTTTCACCCATATCATAAAGTGAAGCAGAACATTTTGAGTATTCTTTTAGTACAGAGATCTCCAAATCGTGTGTTTTGGATTTGTGTGTGATATTTCCATTTTCTCATGTAACACAATACATCCACATACAACAGTAACATACAATAAATAAATCAAAATAATGCGTTTGTGCCCTCAAATCATAAATATTTGTACGTGTCCCATAATTTCCCATAACTTTCTGTTCTATCTTCGCCATGCAAAGACCGATTTTATGTCTAAAACACCTCCTTTTCATCGTTAGAGCCTATGGGAGCTTTCTACAGCATTCCAAATGAGATTGACAGCCCTTTTAGACACACAATCTTCAAGCCTCAGAGAGATTGGAAGGTAACTTCTGGCCAGATGGTGCCACAAAATGAACAAACTTTACATTTTGGTTTGGTTTGAACGGTAACTCTCGGAAACAAAATACAATTACCACCATTTATAATTGAGTCCAGATCTTTTTTCTTTTTTTCTGTTGATATTTGAGCAATAGTCACCAAATTTGGCACAAAAAAAGTTTTGTTGATGTTCCATAGAGTTTTAATATTGCAGGCCCTCAAGGTTTTCTCCCATGCTGTGGGTAGGGTGTATATTACACAATGTTAATATGTCCTGAATGCTTTATGCTAATGCAACCACATTTAGTAGAAGTGTCGATATAATGTCTGAGTGACCATGACAAATGTGTTTCTATTTGGCCAATAGGTGGCTCTGTAGCAGTCATATAAAAATCGTTTTACTATTAGAAGCAAGATTGATGATCTCTTGCCCTCAACCAGTGCCAATCTGTCCTCAAGTGGAGTGGCCTTGGAAACCTGGTGTATATTTGGATGGCTTTTCTCCCATTAACCTTGACCAAATGTCTTCAACGGTTTCTACTTCTAAACAGTCTACCTGTCTCTTGGACCCCATCCCAACGAGGCTGCTTAAAAACATTTTGCCTTTAATCGGCACCTCTCTGTTGGATATTGTTAATGTGTCTTTGCTAACAGGCCATGTACCACATTCCTTCAAAGTAGCTGTAATTAAACCTCTCCGGAAGAAGCCCACTCTTAATCCAGAGGTGTTGGCTAACTACAGACCGATCTCTAACCTTCCATTCCTCTCTAAGGTCCTTGAGAAAGTAGTCACAAATCAGTTGTTTGACTTTCTACAGTATCATAGTTTATTTGAGGAGTTTCAGTCAGGATTTAGAAAACAGCAAAGAGACAGCACTGGTGAAAATTACAAATGACTTCCTAATTGCATCAGATAAAGGACTCATCTTCATTGAAAATGAGAATTGGTTCTCAACTGATTTCACCAGGTTAAATAAAGGTAATATATCTCCGTACTAGTATTATTAGACAGTGCTGCGTTCGACACCATCGACCATGACATCCTATTACAGATACTGGATCAGTCGATTGGCATTTCAGGTACCGCACTAAGTTGGTTTAAATCCTATTTATCAGATCGATCTCAATTTGTATTTGTAAATGATGAAGCCTCGATGATCACCAACGTTAATCACGTAGTTCCACAAGGTTCTGTGCTTGGACCAATTTTATTTACCTTCTTATATATGCTTCCTTTGGGCAACATTATCAGGAAACACTCCATAAACTTTCATTGTTATGCAGATGACACTCAATTATATCTATCGATCAAACTAGAAAAGACCAACCAGCTCGCTAAACTTCAAGCATGCCTTAAAGACATAAAAACATGGATGACCTGCAATTTCCTGATGTTAAACTCAGACAAAACTGAAGTTATTTTACTCGGCCCTGAACACCTCAGAGATCAATTATCTGGTGATGTGGTTTCTGTAGATGGCATTGCCCTGGCATCCAACACCATTGTAAAGAATCTCGGCGTTATCTTTGATCGGGACTTGTCCTTTAACTCCAACGTGAAGCAAATCTCAAGGACTGCATTTTTTCATCAATGTAACATTTCAAAATCAGGCACATCTTATCTAAAAAAGATGCAGAAAAGCTGGTTCACGCATTTGTTACTTCTAGACTGGATTACTGCAACTCCTTATTATCAGACTGCTCTATTAAGTCTCTTAAGTCCCTCCAGAATGCTGCAGCTTGTGTACTCACAAAAACTAAGAAACGAGATCACATTACTCCTGTATTAGCTGCTCTGCACTGGCTTCCTGTATAATCAAGAATCACATTCTTCTCCTCACCTACAAAGCCTTGATTGGTGATGCATCATGTTTTAGGATACACTGAGCACCTATCTCCTCTTCTCTCTCTCTACTTATGGATGAATTTACATCCCTCCATTGCACCTTACTAACTCTGCTTCCTCCCTGGAGTCGTATAGAGATCCTCCTCTGTTGCTCTCCTGAAGGTTTCTTCCCTTTTTTCCCCCGTGAAAGGTTTTTTTCTATTTCTTGGAAGTTTTTCCTGATCCGATGTGAGGTCCTGGGACAGGGATGTCGTATGTGTACAGATTGTAAAGCCATCTGAGGCAAATTCGTAATTTGTGATATTGGGCTATATAAAATAAACTGAACTATAAAGCAAGGACATCTCTGTTTGTCTGTGTGTGTCCTTTGTACATGTATATCTCCAGAATAGTTTCACCGATATAATAGACACACATCTCATCTCTCACCTTTTGCTATAAGTGAGGAGGAACTTGACATACTCTACAGAGTATGCATCTCAATATTATAAATGAGGCTGTTTATAGCAAGGCACATTATCCAGTGGACCGGTTTCACAGCATACATTTTGAATTGTCATTGCATGAACAGCAGTAATACCATTAATGATGGCTCCATTCCATTGAAGTGCTCTAAGTTCCACACAATAGAACCTAAATCAATGGCAGCAGTTATTATTGTTATTCATTACACCTTTGTTTGTCCCGCTTCCTGTTTAAATGTATGCTATGAGAAAATGGACTATAATTTAAGCAATTCATGATAAGAGTATTATGGATAAATTGGGGGCATTTAAGCTTTTGAACTTGAAGCCTCTGAACATTGGAGGTGTTCAATGGGGTATTATGGCTGTAATTCAACATGGATTGTCCTCCATTGTTGAGTGTCCTCAACAGGTACTGTTCATGTTTTGGAAAGAAAGAAGCAGGTTTATGTTACACTTTGTTTTTGTATATACTCTAATGAGCTGTCCGAATTACCCCAAAATGATGATTAGAATATGAATGTGTCCTAAGTGTTTCTAAATAACCCCAGAGTGTCAGAAAGAACAACCTTTTTCTCCGGCTCCATTTATCTGAAATCCTGTGTAAAAAAGAGCTTATCAAAATAGGGTCATTAGAAGTCCCAGGCCATTCATAGGTTTCCTGGTGCTGTCCGCTATTGTTATTTTCTGTTTGTCACGGACCTGCTTACACAGTTCAAGCAAAGAAAGCTACTTGTTCTGTTGTTTGCTGCATGAACCAACAGAAAAGTTGTCATGTAACTTACTTACTTCACCTGAGGGCGTGAACTATCAGTGGGTTAACTTTATTTTGAGGTGTTTTGGGATTTTTCTTTTACTGAAATGTCTTCACAACAGGAAAACTCTCTCGAGGGACAGTAGCATCTTCAAGCTGAAGCTCTGGGTGGATCTGAGACTCAACTTTAAACTCTGAGCTTTAGGTTTCACCATTTATTTCATTCATTTTTGTTAGTGTATTTAGCAGATGGTTTGCCTGCTAATGTGGCTAGCTTCGGTTTTAGGTCCACAGGCCGGAGTTATGAAGTAACGTTAGGTAATACAGAGAGCAACTGTGGACATTAAGCCTCATATTAAGCAAGTTAAATTACGACAGTAGTAGGTTGGATGTAGGTAACTGTTTTTTTATTTATTGCCTTTTGTGAAAGGTTGTTAGCAGGAAGGCCCGTCTTCTCCGTGATCCACAGCGGTGTGTGTGTGCGTGTGTGCGTGTGTGCGTGCATGTGTGTGCACGATGTTGCCTAGTTGAGTGTGTACATTTATTGGACATACTGCCCTGAAGGCACAGATATTTCTCAACATCATTCACTAACTTGCCCAGGCCGGTGGTATGGGGAAGCAGGGGCTAAAATAACCTAATATATATTATGTCTTTAGACTTTTGCACTGTGTTTATTACCATTCAAAAATGAGACATATTCCTTGTGTGTGTGTGTGTAGGTTTCTTGGCTATGAAACAATTAGTGGGGTGTGTGAGTGCATTTGCAGGGAGAGAGCGAGAGAGAGCCTTGCAGGGTGAGCTCAGAGGAGACAGTTGTTGATCAGAGCGGGTGAGACATTATTAGTAAAGTCTGTAAATGTCTTCTCTGTGCTTATCGACCACGGAAAGCCAACTAAAAGACTCTGCAACGTGAACACTTTTTTTAGTTTCATGTTGTCTCCGGCTAAATAATACCTACAAGTGTAATAACACTGGCTGTAGCAACCAGCTGAAGAGATGCACTGTAATATTAGTGACACACTGTGTCACTTCCTGTGTAACATACTGAATTACTCTCACTTGGTCGCTCTTTGCACTTTATACTGAGTTTACAAGCTTTTGGTTTACACAACACCAGGTGCACTCCTAGTCAAATGCTCTGTGTAATTAATTTCTTCCTCCATATTTGATAAAAACTGATTTGTAATGTTTACAGTGTTTGTAGCTGTTGCCATAACTACACATGTAAGATGGTGAAGTAAACTATAAATAACACATTTTTCTGCAAAAACAACTGGTCCATTTGACATCCTGAAGATGAAAATGTAATCCTTTACTGCAGGTAGTAAATACTGACTGAGCAACATAACAAATGTATCTGTTGAAGTCAAACTTTATTTGACTAGAACTATGACAATATGAATTATACAATATTAAATTGGTCGAAACATAGTGGGTAGTAATGATAATGCAGGGACAGCTCTGACACTAAATATAGCATTAACATGATCACTTTCGTACGTTTATCAAGTGTCATTTTACCAGAAATATCAAATGATTTCTTTTTCATTGGGGTCTGTCGATCATTTCTCACAAATGTACCAGTAAAGACAGATGTTAAGCAAAGAGTATGTTTACAGTTCACTGAGCTTGTGCCTTAAGTAAATATCGAGCTACGGTGACAGAGAGATATAAATTGTATTATTTACTGGAGCAAAAGCGTCACGAGAAGCTGTAATCTTGGTTGCAGAAGTTGTCAACTTTTCTCAAATTCGGATCAGATTCTTGATGGAACATGTGCTGTGTTTAGTTTTTGATCCATGCACTTTTAACAAGGTTATCATTCACAGCAAAAGTGCTCCTAATCCTCCCTGTTGAGACGCAGTGCCGAGGAAAGCTTAGCAGAGAGTGTGGTGTTGAATTACAGACAGATGCGGAAATGGTAAACCAATCAGAGCAGACTGGATTTTTTCAGGAGGGGGAACCAGGACTGTTCAGACTGAGGGAAAATTCAGGCATATGCTGACAGGTAGTATGAGAAGAATAAAGTGTTTTTTGAACATTACAGAATGCAAACGTGAAGAATTAGTATAATAGGAGATCTTTAGAACATCATTTTGTGCCATAGGTAAATGGAAGGTAAATTACTTAATAATAATAATAATATAATAATAATAATAATAATAATCATCATCATAATAATGCACCTTTTCAAAACAATGTTACTTTTCCCTAAAGAAATAATTTAAATAGTTTTTTTACCTCTTTAATATTTTAGAGAGCTGCTCCCAACCTGAGATAGAAGAGATTGTGACATTTAAATGAAGGGACTGTGAGCGTCGAAGGAGAACACAACGACAGTCTGGATTGGGCCGAACTTGTTTTGTCACAACAAGTCAACAAAAGAAAATTAAGTTGTAAAACACATGTAAAGGTAACTTCATTTAAATCAGTGCATCCGGAAAGTATTCACAGCGCTTCACTTTTTCCACATTTTGTTATGTTAGAGCTTTATTCCAAAATGGATTAAATTAATTATTTTCCTCAACATTCTACACACAACAACCCATAATGACAAAGTGAAAACTGTTTTTTGCACATTTTTGCAAATCTATTAAAAATAAAGAACGAAAACATAACATGTACATAAGTAATCACAGCCTTTGCCATGACACTCAAAATTTAGCTCAGGTGCATCCTGTTTCCACTGATCATCCTTGAGATGTTTCTACAGCTTGATTGGAGTCCATTTGTGCTAAATTTAGTTGATTGGACATGATTTAGAAAGGCACACTCCTGTCTATAGAAGGTACCACAGTTGACAGTGCATATCAGAGCATAAACCAAGCCATGAAGTCCAAGGAATTATCTGTAGACCGCCGAGACAGAATTGTATTGAGGCACAGATCTGACGAAGGGTACAGAAAAATGTCTGCAGCATTGAAAGTCCCAATGAGCACAGTGGCCTCCATCATCTGGAAATGGAAGAAGTTTGGAACCACCAGGACTCTTCCTAGAGTTGGATGCCCAGCCAGACTGAGCGATCGAGGGAGAAGGGCCTCAGTCAGGGAGGTGACCAGGAACCCGATGGTCACTCTGACAGAGCTCCAGTGTTGTTCTATGAAGAGAGGAGAATCTTCCAGAAGGACAACCATCTCTACAGCACTCCACAAATCAGGCCTGTTTGGTAGAGTGGCCAGACGGAAGCCACTCCTCAGTAAAAAGCACATGACAGCTCGCCTGGAGTTTGCAAAAAGGCACCTGAAGGACTCTCAGACCATGAGAAACACAATTCTCTGGTCTGATGAAACAAAGATTGAACTCTTTGGCCTGAATGCCAAGCGTCATGTCTGGAGGAACCCAGGCACTGCTCATCACCTGGCCAATACCATTCCTACAGTGAAGCATGGTGGTGGCAGCATCATGCTGTGGGGATGTTTTTCAGCAGGAGGAACTGGGAGACTAGTCAGGATTGAGGGAAAGATGAATGCAGCAATGTACAGAGACATCCTGGATGAAAACATGCTCCAGAGCGCTCTGGACCTCAGACTGGGGCGACGGTTCATCTTCCAACAGGACAACAACCTGAAGCACACAGCCAAGATAACAAAGGAGTGGCTTCAGGACAACTCTGTGAATGTCCTGGAGTGGCCCAGCCAGAGCCCGGACTTGAACCCGATTGAACATCTCTGGAGAGATCTGAAAATGGCTGTGCACCGACCCTGCCCATCCAACCTGATGGAACTTGAGAGGTTCTGCAAAGAAGAATGGGAGAAACTGCCCAGAAATAGGTGTGCCAAGCTTGTGGAATCATACCCAAGAAGACTTGAGGCTGTAATTGCTGCCAAAGGTGCTTCAACAAAGTATTGACCAAAGGCTGTGAATACTACATGTTATGTTTTCGTTCTTTATTTTTAATAGATTTGCAAAAAACAGTTTTCACTTTGTCATTATGGGTTGTTGTGTGTGTGTGTGTGTGTGTGTGTGTGTAGAATGTTGAGGAAAATAATGACTTTAATCCATTTTGGAATAAGGCTGTAACATAACAAAATGTGGAAAAAGTGAAGCGCTGTGAATACTTTCCAGATGCACTGTATCTAGAGGTTGATTGCTGGTCTCCACAGATTGGAAGGTTTTCTAAGTCCCTGTGAAAAACATGTATTATAAGTCGATTTTTAAGAACGAACATCTTTGAAAGAATTATTAAATGAAATGATGGAAATAAATAAATGAATGGTGTGACAGTGATTGTGTGCATTATCTATACGCTATTGAGATAATTTATATAGCAGCACATTTCTTGTAAAGATATAGTGGAGGAATAATCAGTCAGTCTCCCTTTTGTGTGTGTTGTAATCTGAAATTCTCTGTGCGTTTCTTTAATGACTGGGGCAACCACGCATGCCTTTTAATGCCCCTTAGTGCATTTGAGCTTGCCCCACTATGAGGAGGCAATAGATAGGTTTTGAATTTAACACCATTAAATATTGTCCACATTTGCACTGTTTTTGTTATCCATCTAAAACTTAATTTAATTTTCCCAAAGTGTCCAGGCCTTTTTTTCCCCCATAATGCCTAGGAGACAATTAGACATTACATAGCATGAAAAGTAGAGTAATCTGTCTAGAATAGTGTGTAATGTCTTCCCCTGCCGTACAATGTGTATGATAAAACACAAATAGACAGGTGCCTTGTATCTAACATGGAAATGAAAGGATTACAAGAGTATTTTGCCACATACAACTAAAATGAGCTACGATAGCCTGCAGGGAAATGGGTGCATTGGTGCTCAAGTGACAGCAAGCAATTGTGTGTGTGTGTGTGAACCTACCCATCCGTACATGTGTGAATGTGTATCACTCATGATGTGTGTTTGGGTGTGTAGCTCTCCCTGTTAGCCAGCTTAGTTGCACCTTGTAGGACAACCCAAAAGAGGCTGGACCAGAACCCGCAGAGCGAGGGAAGATATGTGGGGACAGTGAGATAGAAAGCAGTTCATCGTTTTCACTGGGAAGGAAACACATCAAGAGGGACAAGAAAACAATTCAAACTACCGCTCAATAATTTTTGAGTATATTCACAGAAAATGTTCTTACAAATAGGTTCTCCATTGATCATAAGATAAAGATAGATAGATAGATACTTTATTAATCCCCAAGGGGAAATTTGTTGTCATAGTAGCACCCAGCACTTTACAGACACCAAATGGAATAGACTAAATAAACTAAACACACAACATAAAATATAAGAACAGGGATGACATATATATACAAAATAAAATATATATATATATATATATATATATATATATATATACACACACTAACTGAAAAGATATGCATTGAAAGTATATTTGGGAGCAATAGCGGGTTCAATCCTTTGTTCAGCATTTTACTGGCTTGGCTATTATTTTCTTGTATTTGGATAACTAATAGTAGAAAAGTGGGAAGGGCAACAGAAGCTAATGAAGAATATACTGTAGACACAGGCCCTTAATATGCAAGTTGTACCTCTCCACATGCTGAATGCATATTACTGTAATTAATGAATGTGCTTTACTATCAATGATATGCATCCTATCAATTAAATGTATTAGGATGACAAGTATCTATGTACAATGCAACAATGGTTAGGTAAGGCATGAGGAAAGTATCGACAAGGGAGCACAGGAAAGTTAAAAAGATCTGAGTATTGAAATGAATTAGATTAAAAATCAGGTCAGAAATTTACAAAATAAATATCCTGCATTAGTAGAGTAAAATGAATAAATTGTGTTTTGCCTTTTAATTTCATTTGCACTTGCAATATATATATATAGAATTAACCAAAGCAACAGCAAATTGCGCTTCATAATCTGGAACATCCCTATATGGATGCATCCTTCAAAGGGCTCAATTACAGTGCACTTCAGTGGTGAGATATGTCTCAGAGCAACAAGCTTGGAAAAGATTTGAAAACCCTTTGACTCATATAATCAGATATGCACCTTTTGCAAAAGTAAAACATTTCTGAATTAAGTGTGGCTTGCTAGATGTAACAGAAAAAGTTAAGAGTAGCCTAGACCATATGTGACAGGTATTCCTACTCGATATTGCAGAAGTTAAACTTTTGTTTTGATATTAAAACTATAAAAATAAACCATTTATACAAAATAACAAACAAAACATAATATATCCTACTTGTTTATGGTCCAGCAATCTGGATCATGCTATACCTTAGAATGCACACGTTGTGCAGGCCTTTATCTTGCCAAGTACCAGCAGTTATGAAAAGACGCCCCCTTTGAGGTATCGTGAAATCATATGAAAGTCAAGAGTTCTTATTGAGTGCTTGATTTCTTTGCTAAAAGCATAACACAAAAAGTCCTCTACAATGGTAGGCAAAACCCTTCTAACACATGGTTTTAAACTTCTGTGAAATGGTAATTCACATAATTTTGAACTGTCAGCTGGAGCTGCGAAATAGACTAATAATCTATTACTATGGAAATTGTGATTGATAATTTTTTGTATTTCTATTTTTTGTAAATCAATTGAAAGTTACAGCAGCTTTGAAAGGATAGATGTAGGATAGATATAGAGTTAGCTCCATGTGGGAGGAGACAACGAGTGTCTGGGTTCATTGAAAGAAGAGAGCTTGTTATGCGTCCCTGTATGTTGACAGATCTAATTCAAATAAGTAGATCTGACAAGCCACCTTGTGTTCCATGTTTTG